>NC_140503.1:141700801-142900801 GCF_964339955.1 Pipistrellus hanaki
TCCTTGATGAAGAGATAAAAAGGAGCAACATAAAAGTGAGGTAAAAGAAGGACACTTCATTAAAACTGAATCTACCTTCCGGTCTTAGCTTTTTAAAAAATATTTTTTATTAGTATTACTGAAATTTATCATCCCCAAATTTACTTTGTAGAAACTCTTTTCAGAAAATAAAGAGAACAGTGAGAGAGGGAATAAGGTTGGAAAGGAACAGAAATACAGAGAGACAGAGAAATCTTGAGAGACAAAGAACAGCAAGGAGAGGAGAAAGTGAAAGTGAGAGCACCAGAGAGAGGGGGGGAAGGAGAGAGAGAAAGAGAGAGAGAGAGAGAGAGAGAGAGAGAGAGAGAGAGAGAGAGAGAGAGAGAGAGAGAGAGAGAGAGAGAGAGAGAGAGAGAGAGAGAGAGAGAGAGAGAGAGAGAGAGAGAGAGAGAGAATAAAGAGACTAACTTCTGTAGAACTGGAATACTGAAAATACCATGAAAGAGAACACTCTCCCAGAAGGAAAAGGACAGCTCTGAAAAGGCAATAGCTCTTTGCTGTTGAAATAAGTGAGAGGAGTTTGCAGAGAAGAGCACCCCTATCCCCACCTCACACCCAAGGGAGGCTGTAAGGCTGCAGGGAACAGGATTGGTCATCCGGAGCAATGGATTCTAACTTGAGCAAACCAGTACTTCCACCTTAAACCACGGGGGGAAGAAGCAAAGGTTTCTGGGGGCCTTACAGATCCTGATTCTGTATCTCTCAGGGCGTGTGGGGTAGCCGCTGAGAGGTAGTGGGCTTGGGTCCAAGAAAAGGTGGAGAAAGAAGATAATTGATGCTTTATTCCGTGTTGAAATTTAGTTCCATTCTAGTTTGTTTACCCTCCCTCTCGCTTTGCTTTACTAGAACAGAACCACAGGAGTAAATAAGTCTCAGAAAGAACAGCTGATTTTCAGGACCATGGTAAGGCTTAGCTTAAAGACAGCAATGCAAGGAATAAATGCTTTTATCTCATAATACAGTTTCTGTTTAAATGACTTACATTTGAACTACATCAATACTATATGGGTACATTTTTTTTTGGTAAAAGATAAAAGTATTACATATGAGCCTACATTCCCCTTTCACCATTATTCTTAATCTCAAACCTTCCCCCAGCATCTCCGGAGGGAATCTTTTATCAGTTTATCATGCTTCCTTTATAAATCTTCTAGGTAAAAACTATACAGCATGAGTTTTTGGGGTGTAAGTGTGTTTTTAATATAAATAGTCTGGGTTTATAATAATTTTATGGAATAAATTTGACATGTAAAAATCCGTATAAATTTAAGGCATATAGCATGTCACTTTGGTAGATTTATGTAATGTTTTGATTGGCAACACAGTGATATTTATCACATCACATAATGAAAGTACAGTATTTTTGTCTATATTCATTATAATGTGCATTAGATCTCTATGGTTTATTTATTACTTGTTTCAAGTTGTACCCTTAAACATCACCAGTCTTATTCCCTCCTCACCACCTCCCCTCCCCTCATAACCACCATTTTATTTTGTGGGCATTTGATGGGAAAATGATGTGCATTTGTGTTGTTTCCACATCTTGGCTATTGTGAATAATGCTACAATAAACATGGGAGTGCATATATCTCATTTAAATCCTATTTTCATTTCCTTTGGATATGTTGCTAGATCCTAGGGTAGATCTATTTTTAAGTTTTTGAGGAAACTCCATATATTTTTCCATAGTGTGTGGACCAAAATACATTTTCACCCATAATGTATAAAGGTTCAATATGAGATTTGTATACTTCTATGTCTCAAAGAGGTGTCCTTATTAGTAGGTAAGTTCCACCTCATTCTTTTTAAATGGTTTTGTAGTGTTCTGGGGCACAGATAAGTTATAGTTTATTTAACCAGTCCCCTATTATTTACAAGGATGTGTTTTCCAGGTTGTTGATTGTTTCTTTATAATTCCTAAAAACCAATGCTGCACAGAGCATCCTTATACATGCCCCCCTGTGCATGTATGTGATAGTTTGTTTCTGTAAGGTAGAAAAAAAATTTGTTTCTAGCTCTGGATCTCCAGGTCTCACAAGGGCAGGTTGAATGCAGCTACATGCCACAGAGGTTCTGAAAAATTGCCTCAAAATTGGAGGAAAGGGAAACATTACTCTTTAATCTTAGCAAAACACCAGCCCATTTCCCAGCTGCATAAAACAAGTGTTAGTTTTCCAGTCTCGATGACTAACTATTGATTAAAAATGCTCTCTTGCCAAAACCAGTTTGGCTCAGTGGATAGAGCATCAGCCTGTAGACTGAAAGGTCCCAGGGACGATTCTGATCAGGGGCATGTACCTTGGATGAGGGCACATCCCCAGTAGGGGGTGTGCAAGAGGCAGCTGGTTGATGATTCTCTCTCATCAATGTTTCTAACTCTCTATCCCTCTCTGTAAAAAAATCAATAGAATATATTAAAAAAATAAAAATAAATAAAAATGCTGTCTGGCATCACCCCCCATCCCCAAACACTTTAATATCTTTTCTTTCTTTTGTATCTTGCATGCCAAATATATATATATATATATTTCAGGAATAAAAAATAGTAGCCACTTTGTATTTACATGAAAACATGCATAAAACAATATCTTCATCATTAACAAAGAGCCATCCTGTAAGAATATCATCTTTTTTAAAAAAAAACTAAAACAAAAAAAAAACAAAACAAAATGGATGTAATAAGTACATGAGATGAGGAAGAAAGAAAAAGGAGTGATGTCAAGATTGGAAAGCATAGTCATTACAGAGTCTATACTGGCACTGTTCTTTGAGCAGCTGTTTGTATGCCATGTCTAATGAAGCTCTTTGAGTGCTCTGTTATCGATATGATGGGGGGAGGGGGGAGATGAAGAAAGAGAGTGGGCCAAAGGAGACACATCCTAAAGAAAGACTCCCTTTCCCCAGCCACTTGTGGAAATCCATTTAGGTCGACTGGGACCAATTGTGAGTTCTGGCCTTGGGCAAAATTCCTATTTGCAGTCAATAAATTAGTGGGTGACACCTTGAAATGGGCTGCACTTTAACTGAATCAATGTCTAATGTGGCAATCTATCCTCAGGCCAAATTCCCACTGAAGTTCCCAGGTTGGGGGTTGACTGAAGATATGGACAGATTCACAGAACTTTCTTCTTCTTCTTCTTCTTCTTCTTCTTCTTCTTCTTCTTCTTCTTCTTCTTCTTCTTCTTCTTCTTCTTCTCCTCCTCCTCCTCCTCCTCCTCCTCCTCCTCCTCCTCCTCCTCCTCCTCCTCCTCCTTCTTCTTCCCCCTCTTCTTTTTATTTTAAATCACAACTTCTGAAAGCAGAGTGTAGTATTCAGGCACTAGCACTCTTACATTCTATTCTTGCCCATCCTCTCTGTAATTGGCTTGGAAGAATGATCTTACAGATTTCATTTATACAGGGCTCTTTATCTGGCTGATTCTAGATCATTCTGTTTCCACTAAGAAAGCTGCCCACGAGGCCAAAAAGGGAGCTGTTTCTTCACAGTAGCTCCTTTGGAAACCTTCAGGCAGCAGGAGAGAGAAGGCTGCTGTGTTGGCTCAGCGGCGTTTACAGCTGAAGATAACAGGGACCTCAAATCTGTTGGTGTTGGTGTTTTCTTGGAGGGGCGGGGGGAGAATTCAGGGAGTAAATAAAGAGAAGTTAAAGTTTAATATTTCATAACTGGGTACTGTTTTCCAGGTTTTATTCCTGTAATATCCTCTGTGTGTGGCCAGGTCCTTCATAACACAGCCCTTTTGAAAAAGGAGAGGGGAGAGGAAAAGGAGGAAGGGTGGAGGTGGGGATTAACAACTAGCCTTTGGGGGAACAAAGACCACTGCTTTTCAGTACTGACTGTGACCTTAACTGGATAGTCAGAGCCTCACAGAACTGGGTTGGTCATTCAATTCTGAAAATAGAATAGAGGGCATTTGTTGTGAGGCCGGAAGAGAGAGGTGACCCGTTTAGAATATTCTCGGAGAAGAGTGGATTCCTGAGGCGTCAGAAAGTTGAGGTACCAGGAGCTTTCCTTTCCCTGAGAATGTACTGGGTAATGTCTGCTGGGAAATAAAAAAATAAAATAAAAATCAGAGGAACACCAATGGTTGAAACATTGGAGCAAATTCTCTTGCATTTTGGAATCATTTTGTGGAACTAAAACATAGGAGAAACAACTTTAAATCTCTGGAGAAGGAACAAGCATTGGCGAGTCCACATTATGCGTGCAGCGCTGTTTCTGCCACCAGACCGGGAGCCTCACAGGCTTAGCTGCTGAGGAGACGCATATTTTATTTTCAGGGTGGCCACGCTATTTCCTGCCTTCGGAGCCAAATCCAGTGCAGCTACTGTGCCCTGACGATATTTTTTTTCTCTTTGAATATCATAACCTTTTAAATAACAAGCATGCTGCTTTTTGCAAGGGCTCCAAAAACATGGATGGAGAAATACAATAGCATCATTTCATTCCTTCCCTCCAGAAGAACAGCCCTTTCTCGAGGTCTGTGCACCCACTGCTGGGGGTTCTGTATGCAAATGGAGGTGACAGTCGTTTTGATCTCTAGAGAGTGAGAAAACAACCCAAACACACACTGGTGATCAGGTCACACAGCCTTGAAAAGAGGCAATGAAAAGGGGGGACCAGTGACACTGTCCGGGCAGGGTGGGGGCCTGTGAGAAGCTGGCTGTGCGAGGCAGGGCCGAGAAAGAGTAGGAGGCAGTGGTGCCACCCAGGGAAGGGGCATGAGTGGTGGCAGTCCACGCTCATGGACAAACGTTCCTTCAGTGCCCACTCCTAGAGCTAAAAAGACCTTAGATTCCATGTAACATAGGGCCCTCATTTTACCAAATGACTGTCTAGAGAGATCGGCCCAGTCCAGTCAAGATGCAGGGCTCTTGCCTGCCAGGTTGGTGTTTTTCGTTGCTTTGAGTTGGGTATTTTACCATTCAGGTTGAGACACACAGTCTCTGTCTTCTAGTAGCTTACAATTTAAAACGACTGTTTCCCAGAAAAAGGAGCTGTTTGGGGAACGAATCAGCGCTGAGAGGACCAAAGAAGAGACTTGCTTCTCAGCCCATGTCACTGGGTGACCCTAGAAACCACTGAGCATGGCTGCGCTTGTGAGAGAACCCGGCGGGAAGGGGGGCCTGGGGCGGCTTCCTTAGCATGTGACGAGTCAGTGGTTCTGTGTTAAACCGATGAAGACTCTTGATGGTGCCATGAGGGGCCGGGGTGTGGTCAGATGTAAGATGAGATTTCTCATTAGAAAGTAGGGCATCGGCACCATAGTCCTGCCCATCCTGCTTCTAATATATCAAAGGTCAACGTGGGCTCTCAGAGTGACATAAAGTGCCCTGAATCTGTATGCATTTTTTTACTTTTAAAAATATATTTTATTGATTTTTTTACAGAGAGGAAGGGAGAGGGATAGAGAGCTAGAAACACTGATGGGAGAGAAATATCTATCAGTTGCCTCCTGCTCACCCCCTACTGGGGATGTGCCCGCAACTAAGGTACATGCCCTTGACAAGAATCGAACCTGGGACCTTTCAGTCTGAAGGCCGCCGCTCTATCCACTGAGCCAAACCTGTTTCAGCTGAACTCATTTCTTTACAAATAGGCACCACAGGTCAGCTTTCTGAGGGACTTCTGGGAAATCATCCTCCCGTGATTCCTGGCATTCACCGCCCAGAGGGGCAAACTTCCTTTCATAGACCGAGGGCTACACACAGAGGAGAGAGACTACAAAGGAGGCTGTTGTTACTTACTTTATACCAACTGGGAGGAGAGTGCCAAAGGGAGAAAAACACTGCAGTGTGATTTTGGAAATCTGGCTTCCTAAGAAACTTTACTAGGGCTTTTACTCCATTTTTCCCTCTCTCCTCGCAACCCACCCAAACCATCTTTTACAATGTCCTTGTTCAGATAAGAAAGCCTGTTCATTATGCCGCCGCAGTCCATGTTGAAACCTGGGAGCAAAAGGTCGGAGCCGAGGAGGCACTGATGGTGGCTGGTGATGTAGACCCATGGGACTCCCAGCCTCGGACCCAGCAGGGATGGGGACAGAAAGGTTCCCTGTCCAGCTGCCTTCAACCCACACATTAGCAGGCCTTGAAGAAGAATAAGATGGAGGTAAAAAAGGAGCTTTCATTCCTTTGCCCCAGCTACCTATTTCTGAGAACCAGGACGAAGACAACAGTCACATCCATCAATGATTCTGAGAATTCCTGGAAAATGGCAGCAGGGTATAGTAAGCCCACATTGTGGGAGGTCAGGAAGAACCTAGGGACCACGGGCTGGGTTAGCTAATATCTATGTGGAAAACTGCAGTATCTTCTTTAACAAAGATTTGGGTCTTAACCCCGCCAGAATACTGTCCTGGACAGTATGACACCTTGCAACCTTTTCCTGATGTCATTTTTCAGAGGTGGAATCCATGTAATGAGTTAATGTCTAGGGAAAAAATAGTATGAGCTGCTGGAAACTTTCATGCTGTTACATCAGGATAGACAGACGAGCTGATAGAGTGCATGTTTAAACAGTCCAGAATGAGGCCATACTAACAATATTTGTTTTGTTACCCAAAGTAGGTGTTGACATTTATATGAAGGGTATGCGGACCCACCCGTCCTCCTGTACTTGCCATGCTGTTTAAAGGGACAACCGCCTCTTGAGAGTTAACCTGTTTTATTTACTAAAAGTAAAACTTTCTTGGGTTCCATTTGCAGGGAGGCAAGGGAGAAGGGGGGCAGGACAGGGAGTGTAAACATGATTTGTTAGCTGTCAAGATAGCCAAACCAAAGGAAAAATGGCTTTTCCCCTCCTTTATAATCTGTTTTGATGGCTTGGTAACTAAAATAAGCAAGCTGTGCATATGTACTCAAAATACATTGATCCAGAGGCTCTAGGGCAGGGCCAGGCCTTCAGCACTTTCTAAAGCTCCTCAGATGATTCTATTGTGCAGGCAGGGCCAAGAAACCGCTTGTCTGAAGTCTCCCCAGTTGGCACTGGTATTATTTAGGAGGAAACTTAGAAAAGGAACACTAAGAAAGGCAAACATGTAAATGAGCTATGAAATATAAATGTGCTGCTTGATGAATTGCTTCATCAAACTAAGGACATGAAATGAACTTTGAGAGTTCTATTATCATGGGCATCCAGATAGGAACATTCTCCAAGAATTGATATAAATAATAATTCACACACATATGCATATACATATACATGTATATATACATATACACATATATATTTAATCCTCACCTGAGGATATGTTTTGCTGTTTTTTTTAAAAAAATGTTTTATAGAGAGAGGAAGGGAGAGGGAGAGAATCATACCTATGGGAGGAATATCGATGGGTTGCCTCCTATATATACCTCAATCCAATTGGGGATCGAACCTGCAATCTAGGCATGTCCCATCACCTGGAATTGAACCCACAACCTTTTGGTATATAGGATGATACTCTAACCAACTGACCAACGAAGCCAAGGCCACTAACTAATTTTTTTAGTGTCTTTCAGTGGTGAGTATTCAGGCATCTTTCTGTAATTTATTTCAAAACACTGGAATGGATGCAAAAGCAAGTAAATAGACCAGTAGTAAAATTGATCTAGAAAGAAAGTAGTTTTATAGAAAATAAAATGGAAGTAAAAGCTCAAGTTAGGATTGCTTTGCAACTATGCACCATGGGTAAAATTTCATATATGCATATTACATATAAAACTGATTTCCCCAAAGCGAATTTATCATCCACTTACAACGCCCTACCAAAATTTTTTTCTTAGCTAACTTCAGGGAGGGTGTTTCAGCCATTTCTCTGATCTCTTGTAAAGGTTCTGGCCTGATTAAATTTATAGGTAATTCCAGGTTGTAACAGCAATAACGGATAACTTACCCTATTTAAAAGTTGTAATTATTGGAGGAGAAAATTAAAATTAAACCTTTCACCTTCATTGAGATGCAAGAGGACAGAAAAAGGTTTATAAAAGGGAAGACTAAAACCAGTCATGTTAATGTTGAGTTTGAAAATATAAAGTCTGTTTTCTTAATTAAAGGAATTTGAGCCAACATAATAGTAAGGACTATTTTCTTTTAACAGCTGAAGAGTCAGTCAGCTAGGCTGAGTTCCAAGTCTGATGGTCTTCCCTCTTTGGTTCTTATAACGTAATTTCCTTTTGCCTTTTTCTCACTCTAATTAAAGAAGGTACAGGGGGCTCTGTCTCAAGTCCTGAAGGAGGAATTACATTCAGTTGATAACAGGTCATCCTTGGGTAAGTGGGAATCTAAACTCATTTGGGGAAGTGCTAAACCCAGGGAAGGAAAGCCGTCATTGAACAATGACAAAAGGGATCTAATAGGAGATACAAATCAAAAAGGAGGGAACAATTCCTTAACTGAACCACTTTATGAAATAATGAGACTTTTCCAGATCTGCCTGGATTCTGCTTAGACTTTTCCCAGGATCACATTAGGATTTTCATGGGCCTTAAGAACTTTTGCCTTTGTGGGTTCCTTTATTTATTTATCTATTTATTAATTTCCTTTTAAAGAGACTTTAAATTTTATTGATTTTTAGAGAGAGGAAGGGAGAGAGAGAAGCATCAATGTGAGAGAGAAACATCAATTGGTTGCTTCCCAATTGCCCTGACCAGGAATCGAACCTGCCTCCTTTTGGTCTACAGAATGATACTTCAACCACTGAGTCACACCAGCCATGGTGGTTACTTCTTTTATTAAAAAAAAAAAAAAAAAACAACACCTAAAAATTGTATTTTATGGCTGTGTTGGTACAAAGACAAAAAGACAGTGCAAGATAAAAGTAGGTTTACAGTTTGCATGGAAAATACTACAATAATTAACAAAATTAATAAATAATAATGCAAGAACAAATTCTGTGTTTTGCATACTCACAACTGTAAACCTACTTTTTGCCCCTATCCTGTATTAATCATATATGTTAAAAAACTGTCTTTAACTTAAACATATTTTTCTCCTATTTATAAAAGAAATTAAACATTTTGTTTTAAAAGTTCTGTGATGCTGTGTCTACTGCCTAATGGATAAGTCACCTCCCACTGGAGTTGGGTAAATGGTGAGGAGACTGGCATAAGAATGGTATCAGGAAAACAAAGTTCAGAGGGCTTCCTAGGTTATATTCAATGGTAAGAATGTTGGATTTTATTTTCATGAGTGAGATGGGATGTTCTTGAGGGTTATAGACAGAGAGGTGATATGATCTGGCTTACATTTTAAAAGGACAGTTCCTTTTGTGGAGAATATACTACAGAAGGTAAAAAAGAACACCATAGAGCCAAAACCGGTTTGGCTCAATGGAAAGAGTGTCGGTCTACGGACTGAAGGGTCCTAGGTTCGATTCGGGTGAGGGGCATGTACATTGGTTTCGGGCACATCCCCTGTGGAGGTGTGCAGGAGGCAGCTGGTCGATGTTTCTCTCTCATGGATGTTTCTAGCTCTCTATTCCTCTCCCTTCCTCTCTGTAAAAAAAAAAAAAAAAAAAAAAAAAAAAAAAAAAAAAAAAAAAACCAGAGAGACAAGTTAGAGGGCCATTCTGAAATTCTAGGAAAGAGATGATGTGGCTTACCCTAAGGTGGTGGTGGAGGTGGTAAAAAGTGGTTAGAGCCCTGGCCAGTGGGATTTGGTTGGGTGTCATCCTGTGCACCAAGAGATTGCTGGTTCAATTCTTGGTAATGGGGGGAGGGCTGCAGGAGGCAGCCAATTGATGCTATATTCTCACATCGAAGTTTTCCTCTTCTCCTTTCCTGTCTGTCTAAAAATAAATGAAATATTCTTTAAAAAAGGGAAGTGGTTAGATTATAAATAGATAATAAAAGTAGAAGCACAAAGGACTTGCTGATGGACTAGATGTTGAATGTGACAAAGAACATTCAAGATGACTCCAAGCTTTTTCTTGAACTAGAAAATTGAATTTTTCATTCATTGAGATGGGAAATTACAGGGAAAGCACATTTATGGAGGGAAATCAAGAGTTCGGTTTTGGACATGTTACATTTTGGATGTGTATTGGACATCTAAGAGGAGATGTCTGGAGTTTAGAAGGTGGTTCGGGATAGAAACAAATTTGGGAACATCTGCTTTCAGATAGTATTTAAAGTCAGAGAAGTAGTTGAGATCAGAGAGGAAATGTTGTTCAGATACAGTATAAAAGACACCCCAGGGCTAAAATCTCAGGCTGGAAACATGAAGAGGAACCAGCAAAGGAGACTTTTTAGGCGTGGCTGGTAGAGTAGGAGGAGATCCAAAGAGTGTCCTGGAGAAGAAGTGGAGACTCAGCCAGGTCTGTATGAGCAGGTGCTTTAAAACTCTGACCATCTCTGACACCACATGAAATGGTGGTAGACCCACAAGCTTCCTCTCTGACGGGGAAGGAAGCTAAGTTCCCACAGCCAAAAATGTGATGGAAAACCAACCTAACGACCACTCCCTTACTCCCTTGTGTGACCTGCCACAAATAAAGTAACTTAAATAATCTCTCTGGTTCCGTTAAGACACAAATACCCCTAAGAAGGAAGAATAAGCCCAGGGTATAATCTTTCCTCACGGTGGAAAGTGCTTTCAGCAGGCAGGTGACCTCTCTGGTCACACCTGAGGAGGCTTTTCCTCCCCTGGAGCTCCAGCAGAATTCTGGACGTTAGAGAAGGGCATGGCGAGAATCATGCAAAGATGGCAGTGGCGAGGAATCCACTAATGAATCCTGTCCCAGAGAGCATGGTGGACACACAGCCTTGGGGGAGGAGCTCAGAAAAAAGGAAAGATGGGATCAGACTTAGAAAAAAAGAAAGAAAAGAAAAGAAAAGAAAGGAAACCAAATGCAACCAGGAAAAAGACAATGAAAGGAGATAAACCACTTTCTTTGTTTCAAATAAAATCTTATACAACCCATAAAAGTTACATTGAAATATGATGGTCACAGATTTAGTCAGACATTGATTCTAAGTCAGCACCAGCCCCCAAGGGATAGGGGTTTCAAAAGATTTTTAAAGGACAGTAGAAAAAGAGTCTTAGGTCACATTTTATACTGGGATATAACCTTAATTTTTGAAAGAAGTGTAGGAGAAGGAAACAAATGGTCATTATTAAGAAATGGGTGAGAGGTGATGCTTGAAGTTTCTGAGAATCCTATGTAATAAAAGCCTAATATGCTAAGTCTTCTACTATGCTACTGATTTGTGTGACCATTTGAGCAGTCCCTATGATGCGCACTGACTACCAGGGGGTAGACACTCTGACTGTTAGGTTAGCTTGCTGCTGGGGGCTGGCCAATTGGGACTGGGTGAGATGGGCCCCACACACCCTGGAGCCCTCCCACAGTCCCTCCCCAGCCTCATTCATGCACCGGTGGGGTCCCTCAGCTTGGCCTGTGTCCTCTCACAATCTGGGACCCCTCAGGGGATGTCAGAGAGCCGTTTTGGCCCGATCCCTGCAGGCCAGGCCGAGGGACCCCATGCACCGGGCCTCCGGTTTAGAAATAAAATCTTTTTTAAAAAACTGCCTGCTTCTGAGAGTACATTCAGAATATAAAAATTGTATTCTGTTTAGTGGGGTTAAATTATACAGACACAAAGAGATAAATGATCAGATTATGCTATTATATAAATCGCATAATCTTATTTCTCTCCTTGCCTACTTATAATATATATTAGAGGCCCAGTACACAAAATTCGTGCATAGGGGCAGGGAGAGTTATCCCTCAGCCCAGCCTGCATCCTCTCCAATCTGGGATCCCTCTCACAATCCAGGACTGCTGGCTCCCAACTGCTCGCCTGCCTGCCTTCCTGATTGCCCCTAACTGCTTCTGCCTGCCAGCCTGATTACCCCCTAACCACTTCCCTGCCAGCCTGATTGATGTCTAACTGCTTTCCTCCCATTCCGTTTGCCCTCAACTTCTTTCCTCTGCCAGCCTGGTCACTCCTAACTGCCCTCCCCTGCAGGGTTGATTGCCTCCAACTGCCCTCTCTTGCAGGCCTGGTCCCTCAACTGCCCTCTCTTGCAGGCCTGATGCCTCTCAACTGCCCTCCCCTACTTTCCTGATCATCCACAACTGCCCTCCCTTGCAGGCTTGGTCCCTCCCAACTGCCCTCCCCTGTTGGTCATCTTGTGTATACATGGGGGCAGGATCTTTGACCACATGGGGGCAGCCATATTGTATGTTGGAGTGATGGTCAATCTGTATATTACTCTTTTGTTCGATAAGGTAGAGGCCTGGTGCATGGGTGGGGGCAAGCTGGTTTGCCCTGAAGGGTGTCCTGGATCAGGGTGGGGGTTCCCTTGAAGTGTGGGGTGGCCTAAGAGAGGGGCCTGTGGTGGTTTGCAGACTGGCCATGCCCCTCAGCAACCCAAGTGGAGGCCCTGGTATCTGGGCTATATTTATTTTCTACAATTGATACTTTGAATCCTGGAGTGGAGCCAAGCCTCCTGCTCACTTCATGGCAGCAGCCATTTGTTTGGATTTGTTTACCTTCTATAATTGAAAGTTTGTAGCCTTGAGTGGAGGGTTAGGCCGGCAAGGGCTCCCTCCTGCTCTCTGTGGCTGTAGCCATCTTGGTTGGGTTTATTTGCATACTTGCTTTGATTGGCTGGTGGGTGTGGCTTGTGGGCATGGCTTGTGGAGTAGAGTGATGGTTAATTTGCATATTACTCTTTTATTAGGTAGGACTAGAGGCCAGATGCATGAAAATTCATTCACTGGAGGGAAGGTCCCTCAGCCTGGCCTTTCCCCTCTCGCAGTCTGGGAGCCCTCAGGGACAGGAGGCGACCTGGAGATCAGGGGAAAACAATGCCTCATCACACCTCTGCTGCTGCCACTGCCAGCAGGGCAAGCCTCGGCCGGCCCCAGATACCTGAGCCTTGGGCGGCCCTGGGTGGCTGGGCACCTGCCATCTGAGGCTTGCCTGCACCTTGGGCCAGCCCTGGGTGGCTGGGGGGCTGAGGCGACTGGGGGACATGGAGGCAGGTGCATGGAGTGGTTGGGCCTGCCTGGGGGTGGGCCCAGCCTTGCTGTGTGCCTGCCACACAGGCGGGGCTGAGGGGACTGGGTGCCACCATCTTATGTCTGTGGGTGCCTCCATCTTTGAGGGTGTGACAGTCAATTAGCATATTCCCTCCGTATTGGCTGTGGGTGCCACCATCTTTGTGATGGTGTGGGGTCAATTAGCATTTTCTCTCTTTATTAGATAGATATCAGAATAAAGTAGTATAATCACATTATAAAACTTTGAAAAAATATTTTTTAAAAAATCACTCTACCTCAAACCACCCAACACAACCATCATTTTGGAATATTCCTTTTAAATCTTCTTTCTAGGCATCCATTGTTCCAGATTGAAGGAATTAATATGGCCACTCACATTGCTTTAGCAAGCTAAAGCTGCTGTAGAGCTCATTGCCTCTATTTCATTGTGTGCCCCCACTGATTCAAGAGCCTTGGCCGGTTTAGTCTCATCTCACTTTCTGCTCAGGTGGTCTGCATAGGGCTCTGTACCCAACCACAGGAGTGGACCATATGACTGCCCTGAGCCATTCACCACATTTCATTTCTTTGATCATAGATTGATTCAAGGATGATCATGTGACCCAAGTAGATTCAATCAGAATCAACCACAGAAAATATGCTAAGAATTCTGGAAGAAAAATATTGCTATTTTCTTCTGAATTGGAAGTTGACAGCCCCAGAAGTGGTTGGAAACCTTATTCTTATTAGTTGGACTCTTCAGAAAGGAGTAAGCAACAGAAACGTGAAGCTTGGTTAAAGTAATTTCAGTTATGTGAGCAAATAAATCTTTATTTGTTTAAACCAGTTTGATTTGTATCTCTGTTGTTTGCAACCAACAGAATCCTAGCAGATATAGGAAAAAAGCACACCACAAACTTTTTTCCTAAATGATGATATATCACAGGTCAAATTGCATGAAGAACTTGGTGATTTGAAGAATCCTATTTTTTTTTTAAGCTTCTATGTACCTTGCCCCAAAATAATTTGTTTTGGGGCAAGGTACATCTATACTAATAAAAGGGTAATATGCTAATTAGACTAGATAGACCAAATGTCTTCTGAACATTCTTCCAGACAAAACCATGGTGGCAGGGGCTTAGGCAGATGTGGTTAGGGGTGATCAGGCTGGCAGGGGAGAGCAGTTAGGGGCAATCAGGCTGGCAGGGGAGAGCAGTTAGAGACATTAGGCAGGCAGGTAGGTGAACAGTTAGGAGCCAGCCAGCAGTCCTAGATTGTGAGAGGGATGTCCCAGATTGGAGATGGTACACTCTGGGCTGAGGCCCCCCTGCCATCCCCTATGTACGAATTTTGTGCATCAGGCCTCTAGTAGTAATAATAAGCAAAAAAGAAAAGGGTTACCTTCTTAAAAATTAGCTATTTAAGTGAATACAATTATCAAAGGCTATGCTGGAGAGCTCTTTCTCTCTTTTTTAATATATATATATATATATATATATATATATATATATATATATATATTTTATTGCTTTCATAGAGGAAGGGAGAGGGAGAGATAGAAACATTAATTATAAAAAGAAATCATTGATTGGCTGCCTTCTGCATGCCCCCTACTAGGGATTGAACTCAAAACCTGGGCATGTGCCCTGACAGGGGGTCAACTTGTGACCTCCTAGTCCATAGATCAACACTCAATCACTGAGCCACACTGGTTGGGCTGGGGATCTCTTTTACACACACACACACAAACACACCTTCAGTTGCATGGAAAATTTTTGCATAACAGTGATTTGGTGGAAAGCAAATGAGAAACAAAATCATATACAAGGCAATTCATCTCTGGCAAATCCACTGAAAACTACTTTTAAAGCAACTTGCTTTAAAAATCCACTTTCAATACATCACAATAGCAACTGAATATCGGAAATAAAGAATAAAATTCTAGCCCTGGCCAGTGTTTCTCAGTGGATAAAACATTGGCCCATGTTTGGAAGGGTCATGGGTTCAATTCCTGGTCAAGGGCACCTACCTGGATTACAGGCTTAATGCTGGCCATGCTTAGAGCATGTTCAGGAGGTAACCAATCAACGTGTCTCTCTCACATCAATGTTTCTTTCTTCTCTCCCTCTCCTTCCCACCCTTCCACTCTCTCTAAAAAATCAATGAAAAAGATATCATTAGGTAAGGATTAATAACACAAAAATTTCTACATTAAGTAATATTCTCTAGGCTTAAAACTGCTCTGATCCAGACTGAATCTGGACTAGGGATTTAAGGAATTAATCTGGCACTCTGCTTTAGTAAACTAAAGTTGCTGTAGAGCTAATTGCCTTCCTTCCTTCCTTCCTTCCTTCCTTCCTTCCTTCCTTCCTTCCTTTCTTTCTTTCTTTCTTTCTTTCTTTCTTTCTTTCTTTCTTTCTTTCTTTCTTTCTTTCTTTCATAAATATATTTTATTTGATTTTTTACAGAGAGGAAGAGAGAGGGATAGAGAGTTAGAAACATCAGCTGCCTCTTGCACACCCCCTACTTGGGATATGCCCGCAACCAGCATACATGCCCTTGTCTGGAATCGAACTTGGGACCTTTTAGTCCGCAGGCTGACTATCCACTGAGCCAAACTGGTTTCGGGCAATTGCCTTTATCATTGTGTGCCCTGCTGATTCAGCCTAATCCTGGCTTATCTGTTGCATCATTTTTCACCCCATATGGAAACCTATTGACCCCATAACAATGATCAAATCTTTGGTCCAGACATTTCAAGTCGGACATGTATTTTCATCCCTGACTGAGCTAACACATCAGATTTCAGTTTACTGTTATAAGATCAAACCAAAAAGCTCCAAAAACTTCTAGCCTCATGGTGGAGGATTCTAAATATAGGGTGTAGTGTGGCCAACAGTAACCAACCCACAAAGAAACAGGCCTCATTTTTAGGATTCTGTGAAACAGTTGGGTGAAATTTCTTCCAATAAATGCTCTAAGAACAGACACAGTCCTGTAGAGCATTAAAATGTGTTTTTGGATGATAACTTTCATAGCTGTGTAGCAGATGGGCTAAGTGGGGAGAACTGTTGGAATGGATAAGACTTGTAGAGAGCTGAGGTAATGGGCATGGAAACCTGAGGATTATGGAAGAGCCTTAACTCTAAGTGCCCACTGTATACTCCATGAAGGCACAGATTTGTCCATCTTGCTGGTTATTTGTTGAATAAATGCATTAACGAATGGGTGACTTACACTGTGTAACCAATTCTTACCCTGTTTGCCAATCCTTTTCCCCTAATAACCTTTAACTCATGAAAATCCAAATGCCACCTCCTCAGACTAGACTATATTAACCTGCTGTTCACTCCCATTGTCCCTGCCTTTATAACATTTATTACACTACTCAAAGTTTGTTTTTAGACTGTAAGCTCCGCAGAGGCTAGAATAATGCTTATCTTATACATTGCTTTGCCTAATAAACATATTGAATGAACATCACTCAAAAAATCTTATTTCATACTAGTAAATCTTCTTATCACAATTTCACATAGAGGAGCTCACTAGGAAGCTAAGTGACTTATCCAAGTTAATAAGATGCATGTTGGAGTATGTTACATACATGGACACTTTCAAAGTAGACTATTTCTGAGAAATGCTCCAAAAGTTAATTTTTTATTTTCTAGGCTATTTTTGTTATTCTTCTGGCCACTTACAGATAGGTACAATTTTAAAGATATATTGAATATAAGAAATCACATCCGTGCTCACACATACACATCTGCCTGTGCACCACTTTTTGTTAAATAATCTGTACATCAAAACCTCTCTCAGGGTGTTAAGCAATAAATGGGAAAGCTCAACAAGATATTATCTTTTAAAAAATATATTTTATTGATTTTTTACAGAGAGGAAGGGAGAGGGATAGAGTTAGGAACATCAATGAGAGAAACATCGATCAGCTGCCTCTTAAACACCCTCTACTGGGGATGTGCCTACAATCAAGGTACATGCCCTTGACAGGAATCGAACCTGGGACTCTTCAGTCCACAGGCTGATGCTCTATCCACTGAGTCAAACCTGTTAGGGCTCAACAAGATAATATCTTGACCCAACATTAGCTCTTTAGGGAAATAAAACTATCATAAAAAACAAAAGCCAATATAAAAACTTCATACTCCCAACCAAAAAAGAATAATAAAAGTGATAACGATAATAATTGCTAACTCGTATCAAGTGCCAGAATGTGTCAACTGTGCAAAGGCATGCCATTTACTCTCATTCAAGCCTCATAGCAAAAGTATGTGGTACACCCAATTAATGTTTCCATTTCATAGACAAGTAAACTACCTGGAGAGGTTAATGATTTTCCTAAAGTCACATGGAGAGTGAGTGATAAAACTCAGACCCAAACATGATGTGTCTACCACCCAAGCCTGCCCTAGAGAGAGAACAAAACACAAATCCCTGGGCACTGCCTCACACTCAAAGCTCCTCAAAAGAACAGCTTACAGTGAAAACTCTATCCTCAGAGCACTAGATATTTAGCGATTTCCAGATATGTTGACTTGACTTTAACATTGTTGATCTAAAGCATCTTTTTAAACCTTTTTTTGAGATTCCGAAGCATGACTAAACAAGTCTTTAAATCCATCATTTTTGTGGCAGTGAAGCTGCTTTAAAATAAAGGTATTTCTTCTTCACCAATAACGAATTGTTTCACTTTTTCTCTCTCACCTCACCTCCAAGGCATCTGCCATCCAAGTGACTAACTATTGGTACAAGTGTGGTCTGGTAGTGTCCAATCTTGACTGTGGGTCAGCATTACTCGGGAGTTCTTTTCTTTTCTGTACTATTAATATTTCAGGCAAAACAATTCAGAAGCAAAGCAAAACAATAACAAAGCATGCACCACATTCAGTATGTGACATTAGCTTTCTTCTTTAATCCTACCAACCACTTTATGAGTTAGATATTAGTAAACTGCAGTGCAGAGAGAATGTTACTTGCCAAAGTCACACTGCCGTAAGTGGCCCATACTGCTACTAGTAAACACTGAGCTACAGTGCCTCCTTTTATTGAAGACAACAAAACCATTTCCAGAATAACTCCAACTGGGTCATCCCGTATTAACTGATATTCTCTTGGTTGACTCCTTCAGATGGCAAAGCTTATCCACATTTCCATTCATAGATGGCATCCTTATTCTCATTGTCTCTAAATTTTTGCCACACCAAAAGCTCCTACAGAAAATCAAACAACAAAATTGTTGTTCAAAGAGCAAAGAGTATGCAGCTAAAAGTAGAAAAAATATAGAAGTGTCAGGTAATCTCTCTCTCTCTCTCTCTCTCTCTCTATATATATATATATATATATATATGTATATATATATACACATATATCTATATATCTATATATCTATACATAGATATATATGTATATATACACATATATACATATATACATATATATATTTATATGTATATGTATATATATATAAAACCCTAATATGAAAATGGACCGAACAGCGGAACAACCAAACAACCGGTCACTGTCATCGGGGTGAGCCTCTGGTAGTTACTGAAAATTCTTTGCTCTGGCCACAGTCCTGCCCAGAGCTGGCACCTGCTACCAGCGCCAGCCCCACTTGCACTCGCTGCCCACACTGGAGCTGCTGCTCACAGCCGGTGCCAGCGCCTGGTGCTGGACTCAATCACTCAGCACTGTCAGCGAGTGTGAGCAGCAGCTGCCAACCTCCATTGCCCCTCAGGGCTTCTCCACCTCCTCCTGCTCCTGAGGAGCTATCGGGGCTGACAGCCACCTCTCTCACTGCTGCCAGTGACAGCCCCGCTTACACCTGCAGCCAGAGCTAGAGCCGTTCCCACCTGCTGCCAGTGTCCAGCACCAGTCCCAATCACTTGGCTCTGTCAGTGGGTGCGAGTGGTGGCTGCTGGCCCTGATCACTCGTGGGGGCTTTTCTACCTCCCCATGCCCGTGAGGGGAGATTGGGGCAGCATCCGTTGACAGTGCCAGTCTTGCTTGCACCTGCTGCTGGTGCAGGCCCCAATTGCTCTGTGCTTTCAGCAGGTGCAAGCAGTGGCAGGGGGAGCAGGGCTGCTGGCAGACAGGAGTCCGGGGGCAAGGGTGGGAGAGGCCAGAAGGGGTTGAGGAGGATGTGCCAAGACACGTCCCTGTGCCCACCGCAGCCTCATGGACCAAAGTTCCTTTCAAGGTGCACAAATTCGTGCACTGGGTCCCTAGTTCATTAATAAACACTTCCTATTAATCTGTGTTTTGTGAGGTTTATAATGTTTACATTTCTTTGAAACAATTCTTAAAATATTTACTTTCTTACCTACTTGTAACATTGTGTTCTATTTTCTAAATTGATTTTAGAGTGAGAGAGGAAGGAGAGAGAGAGAAATATAAAATTTGTTGTTCCACTTATGTATGCATTTATTGCTTGATACTTGTATGTGTCTGACCAGGGAAACCCTGTCAACTTGGCATATCAGGTTGATGGTCTAATCAACTGAGCTAATGGCCAGGGCTTGTCCTTAAAGAGAACTCTCCGATTGGTGTAAGCATTAGACCTCGCAGAACAGGATTGCCCTGGGAAAAGAATCACATTCATGATCTTGGCCTCTTAACATCATTTTTAAACCAAGGTTCTAATCTATAAGTGAGACAACATACAACTATTATCACCTTCTAGGGGCCTACTTTCCATCCCCAAACTGGATTAGAATGCCATACTATATAATAAAAACCTAATATGCAAATTGTTCAACCTGGAGTTTGACTGCTTGCTATGACATGCACTGACCACTAGGGGGCAGCATGGAACATGGTGGGTGTTGGTGATGCAGCATAGGCAGCAGTGGAGGTGCTGCTGGCCCTGATAGGCCCCGATGAGAGCGAACTGTGGTGGGATGATAGTGCAGGTGAGTGGGTGATGCCAGGCCAAGACAGATAGGATTCGGGGCCCGATCACCCTGATGGCTCACTCTGCAGATGGCAACCAGCAGCTGGAAGGCCCTGATCACCTGACTGGGGGTAGGCCCTGGGCTGGGATGGGGAACTGAGTGTGGATAGTGGCAACCAACCTTTCCCTGCGCCCAGGTGGGGGGTTGCAACCTCTTGCCGGCTATCTGGGGATGGGATGTGACAGGGATGGAGGTACTGTGAGAATGCAGGATGTCCGCTGACTCTTGCTCATTTGCTGGGCACCTGCAAGGAGCCTGCCTTGCACCTGCTCGGCCTCTTCTGGGTGAGCTAGGCCGTAGCTTCGGGGACGATAGGAGCTGGTCAGGCTCCCTGTGGGTTCACACAGGAGCCAGTCTGTGTGGCCAGCCAGGAGAGAGCATGCTGTCTGCCTGGCTTCTGTGCAGGCACTGCTGGGTGGCCCAGAGGCCCACATTGCACCCCAGCCTGTGGTGTCAGGCAGCGTTCAACGCATCTTCACGTGGGGACTCAGCACTGTGACTCAGGCAGAGTGGGGCGTGTGGAGGCCCAGGTGCTGCCCAGGGCCCAGAGTTCAGCTGGGATGCCCTTCCACACCAGATGTTCACACTTTGATCACTGCCAGACCTAGGGACCTCACCTGTGCATGACTTTCGTGCACTGGGCCTCTAGTGGATAACAAACTATCTTCTTAGCTTGTGTCAATGGCCATACTGTCTTATCAAAAGGAGTCTGAGACTGAGTAGGAAGTTAAAAAAATGTCCAGTTACCTCTGTTTTATCCCTGCTTGGTTTAAAAAAAAAAAAAAAGTTAAAAAATTAGTCATGAAATGAAACTGACATGCCTCAGGACTATTGGGAGCATCTAATAGGTGTTTCCTTAGATTGTTGTACCAGTTGAATTGGGCCTTCATGTTTTCTATATAAACATATACTTTGGCAAATATCCCTTAAACAATAGAATACCAAAGTACATTGCACTTAACTTATATGAATATAATTTATCCAGTCACCTCAGTTTTTGGGAAGACACTTGGTAGCTCAAGATAAAGTAGAAAAAGACAGTCAAAAGTGTTATCCCAAATCCCATTAGTTAAAAAAGGTGTATTTTACCCATAGATGAGCTATAGAGAATCTCACTCTTGGCTTAGACATGTTTCTACTAAATTTAGTTATATAATTGCCTACCATTAGGTTTGAAATAAGTAAACAATTTAAAAAGCGTGGCTACAGGAAGGCTGGGCTACTGTGGATGTAAGTAAGAAGGAAGAAAAGCTGTGGGAAAGAGGACACAAGAACATTAACAGGAATGGGGCCATTTCATGTGGGGGCAGACAGTCCCACCTGTCACCATCGTTCCTGAGGACTTTGCATAGCACATGATGTTCATAATAAACAACTCTGAGCTTAGTTTTCTTTTGAATTCCTCTGAAAAGGACATTAAAACTTACCATGCTTAAATTATCAATTGCCTAGAATCTTTCTATACCAGTGCACTTCACCGTAATTGTGACTTTAAAGATAATAAAACTATAATAAAGAGCCCTAATAGAACAGTGTTTCATGGAATGTTCTCTGATTTCTCCCAGGCACGGCTTGCTTTGATTATATCATTCCCTGCCCGCACATCAAAGGAGACCTAAGGAGTTCATCTCAAGTTAGAGATAATGTGAGACAAAGTATTTGTTGTGTGTGACTCGAAATGTGCATCCTCCACACCAGGTGAACGGCGAGTGGCTGGCTGCTGTCATGTGCAAGGATGACACAGACCCTCTTCTTCCTCGCCTGTGGGACCACACTGAGCTTCCTCAGGCCTCATGTCATCGCGATGGAATCCCCCACTAGATGGTGCTGAACAAGCAGGGAGGACCGTCTGGAAAGCCTTGCTCGCTGGGCCCCTTCCCCCATCCTGACCCTCACCTCTCCTTCCCTGTGATTGATGTTCCGAGAAAGCACGATTGTTCAGGAATGTCTAAGGATAACAAAACCCCTTTCAAACATTAGACAAACACAAGCCGAGGTGGGTAAACATCATTAGTAGACTCCTCCTTTGTCTGTTACTAACAGGAGGGAAGCCTGGTAGCCCCACATGCAAGCTGGTGTGCTCCCAGTCATCCTCTCAATAGCAAGGCCCCCTTTGAAATACATGGCTTATCTGCTTGGGGTAGAAGGCAGTCAGGGGGAGGCGCGGTGGTGGAGAATATGTAAGAGGTGAGTGTGTTGCAGGGGGAGAAATTCGCCTTTGACAGCAAAGGGAGAGCGTTGGACACAAGGAGCCTCCAGTCAGACACCCTTTGTTGGAAACTGCATATTTTACAGAAAAAAAAAAAATCCCTGAGAAGTTATTTATACAACCTGAAAGTATCATGGATAGATCCTTGTAACAAAACGTGACACAAGTGTCAAGACAAGAAATCAACTTTTTTTCTTTTTCTTCTTTTCTGATTCAGACCTTTCAACTTAGTGGAGAGAGAATGCTCCTGGCTGCCTTAAATACATCCTGCTAACACACAAGTCTGCACTTAATCGCTCCTTGTTAGAACACGAGTCTGATTTCAGACCAGGCAAGAGCATGGGGCTGGGGGGTGGAGAACCTCTGGGAATAAAGTAACCTTTGTTTCCACTCATGCACTGGAAAAAAAAAGGATGAGGCTTCTGATTAATGTTGATACTTAGGTGTTCGTTTTAGAGCAACTTGGGGGATCTAGTGAGTTGAAACTAACTTCTTACCTTATAAATCTTAAAGAACTTCAAGTTGAAGGAATTTAACTGAAAATAATGGTGTCAAAAAGGAAGTGAAGCATTATTACCTTACTGTTATTCTTGCCGAACCAACTAGAGCAGAATTTCTTGGCCAAGGCCATGAATCTACAGTAGTTCTTTCTAAAGTTGACCAGGAATGCCCTAACGCTTTCCCTAGTGCTTCTTGAGGGTGAGGGCGCGGTGGGAGCTGCATAAAAGTGCATTGAAATATTTCGTCCAGAGCACTGTCTATGTGACAAGAAATGTAGGGGGCTGGATGGTGAGACTTTATTTGGGAAGGCCAAGAGCAAAGAGATGTATAGATCATAGCAGAGGTGGGGTGAGATCATAATCAGAGGCGAGTGTAGCTGTGGGTCTGGGGAGTGAGAAATGTTCTGGGGGAGAAGGAGAACTGAGTCAGGTGTGGAAATTGGCACGGACGTATGTGTGTTTCTAAGCAGCCCTGTTTTTGAAGGTGAACTTTGTTTTAGGACGGAGGCTGAGGAGAGTAAAAACGGGTTCAGGAGGAGGGTAGGAATAAGCCAAATGTCACGCTAAGGTCAAAGAACACAGAAAATTGTCCTGGTGCATTTTCACCAAGTGCCTTGATGTGTAACCACCAGCAAGGCATCAATATTGTGAGTGGTACATGGCTCCCAGGCAGCTGGGCTGTGGGATATCTTGTGTGATCACTGAGATACTCCTCTGGGTGCCTGCCTAGTGTGAGGACCATCATAACAGCATGTTATCTGTGGTCACTGTGACCTGACCTTGAAAATGAGAGCCTTGCAGCACTCACAAATGCTTGAAGCTGCTGGGAAAGTTCACCATTGACAGGTGGTTTTGGTGAGGTGATGGTGAGGAGTAGTGTGACCCAGTGTTATGTATTTTTTGCTGGGTTAAAATTACCTCAAAATTTAGCAACTAAAAACAAGAAACACTTATTATATCATTCAGTCTCTCTGGGTCAAAATTTGGGAGTGGCTTAGCAGATTGGTTCTGGTCAGAGTTTTCATGAGGTTGCAGTGAAGACGTTGGCCAAGGCTGCTGTCTTCATCTGAAGGTTTGACTGGGTTGATCTTTTCCCAAGGTGATTCACCAACGTATTTGGCAATTTTCTATTGGCTGTTGGCATTCAAAGGCCTGCATTCTTCATCCTGTAAACCTCTCCACAGGGCTGCTGGAGTGCCCTTCCAACATGGTGGCTGGCTTCTCCAATGATAGGGAACTCAGGGAATTAAGCTCCACCTCTTCAAGAGGAGTATCAATTTTCAGACATAGTTTAAAACCACCTCTAACAGGGGAGATGGTTAGGTGGCTGTCTCCCAGATGGCTAGGGAAGAACCTTAGTGGACTCTGTGTCTCTTATGGAACAGCTACACATTGTCTCACTTGGGAGTTTGTTTTTTGTAATCCTCACCTGAGGATATGTTTCATTGATTTTTAGAGAGAGGGAAAAGAAGAGAGAGAGAGAGAGAGAGAGAGAGAGAGAGAGAGAGAGAGAGAAACATCAGTGTGAAAGAAAAACATCCATTGCCTCCTGTATGCACCCTGACTGGGGTGGGAATCAAATATGCAACCTAAATATGTGCCCTGACAAGGAATCAAACCCATGATCTTTCAGTGCATAGGACAAGGCTCCAACCAACTTAGCCACACTGGCCAGGGCTATATTATTATTATTATTATTATTATTATTATTTTTATTTTTAATTTGACTACATTTTATGACTATATTCTCATGGCTCTTTGTTTTTGGTTGGATATGTAAAAATTCATGAAAGTGTGTAGTCTTACTGATGATCATTTATCATTAAAAATGTTACATTAAACACACATGGACAATAAAAGAAGTTGGGGGGAAGGGTAAGCCTGGCTTCAATAGCTAATACCTCTGAGTATGTTAAGAGTGAAGGAGAGCTTGAGCAAAATTCATGGATTTTAATATTCCATGGATGAGGATATTTAATACGACTCAAAGCATTATCCATTTCTAGACTTCCAAAAGTATTTCTAGGAGCCAGGAATTCCACGGGTGGGCAGTTAGAATACTCTGCCAAGAGCTGAAATAACAAAGGCATTCAAAGTTCTAGGTCAAAGTCATCAGCAAAGAATTAGACTAATTCCAAACAGAGTAGCAATCAAGAATGCATCCAGCAAATGTCATAGCTGGCTTGTTCTCCCAGCTGTGGCTATCTGGACCCAGAGTTCAGATGGCACCATTTGGGGGTATTGATGACACTAATATGTGGTGGAATGGCAGGTGGGGGAGTCCACACAACTTCCACTTCCCTCAGAAAGAAAGCAAACCCTAGGTGTTAGGAGTAGAATAAAGATGGCAGTTCTATGCTGGCAGCTCTTAGGAAGTAGTTCATATCCCAAATTTTGAAGATTTTAAATTACAAAGCCTTCAAAGCAAATGTTTCCTAGTGTCACGATGCTGGGCAAGTCACTTAAACTCTCACACTTAGTTCTCTCATTTGAAAAATAAGGAGTATAGCATTTGGTTACTAGAGCTTTAGAAAGAATAAAACAAGATAATCCATGCAAAGAGCTTAGGACAGGACCTGGCACATAGAAAACACTCAATCCCTAGCAATTGCTGAAAGGAAGCTAGGAAGGAAGAAGAACTTATCACATCTAAATAGTGTTTCACACAAGACAAATATATTCACTGGTATATCAAAGTCAAAGATTGTACTGTAGGAGGACAAATTGGCCCATGATTTAGTGGGAACAGATTCCCACCAAATCCTGATTAAAACAATGTTCAGCTTCAAAAACACAGTACAAAACCAAAGCAGACATCAGATAGGGCGTTGAAAGTTGTTGCTCAGAGACAATAGTTTACCTCCCACGTGGATTCCATTCAGCTTGTTAAGTGCTAAAAGTCAGATTTCAGTCAGGTACTGTACCTTATTTTCCGTCCCTGAGGGCATGGTAACCAACCAGGGCACCTGGCCACGAGTCAATGATCCATGTTTAACGGCAGCTCTGACAATGCACACCCATGGCATCTCTCCAGGGATGAACCATGCTTTTTCATTTCCTGTTTAGTTTCACACGGGTGGTGATTATTTATGGAGTAGCAGGAGGTAACGTTTTTTCTTTTTTTCAGTTGAGCCACCCATTATGGGTTTTGAGGTTCATTTTCTAAATAACAACAAAACTAATCATCTGATTAAGTTACTCGCTCCACATTTTCTGGGTGGCCACTGAGGTCAGTGTCATTACACTTGGCATCGGGGCATGTCTCAAACATGGCTCCCAGTGTATCCTGGGACTCATCATACCATTCCATGTGATGGTTCCTATTTCACTGGTATTTTCCCCCCAGACATTTCCTGCAGTGTCTCTATCTTTTCTGCCTGGCCATTGACTTGTTTAGGGTCTGCCACCACTCTCCAGACCCATCACCCTTCTGAATTTCTCTAGTTCCCATTTTCCTAGCTCCCAACCACCTCTAACCCCCAGATCAGGCTTTTCTCTGCAGGGCTACTGACTTAAGGCTGGACAAAACAGAGAATTTGCAGTGGGTCCTGGTCCAATGTGGCATGAGGGACAATGCCCGATTCCTATCTTTTTTTTTTTTTTTTTTTAAAAAGTGTTATAGAGATTCCAATGGAATCTCCTCTGTAGTTTCTAGAGTCAGTACCCAGTCAAGTGTTCCTTACTTACTGTAAGAAATATATGTGTGTGTGTGTGTGTGTGTGTGTGTGTGTGTGTGTGTGTATATATATATATATATATATATATATATATATATCACATACATATGAAAAATGTGGATAAAGAAAATATCAGCAGAGTAGCTATAAAGCTTGGGGATCTAACTATCAATAGATATTCCTATGGAATTTCAATTTGGTTAAGGGAATTTCAGTGTGATGTCGGTATATAGAACAGGGTGGGGCAGGAACAGACAAGGAATAGGTGTGAACATAACTGTGTCACCTACTGTCACACATGGTCAGTGGTCTATCCTGGGACTGAGTATGCATTCCACAGTCTTCACCCAGGAGGCTTCCCACTTGAGTGGGGCTGAGTGAATGATACTCCACAGCATACAAGGACTCTGGGTTCACACAGAGGGAATTGACCTAAGAGGTCTTTATTTTTTGCCTGGAACCAGTTTGTAAAGGTTACACATTGGGAAGCTGACACATATTTGCACAAGTATATTACAATTTGCATCTTGGTTCACTGACTAACTTGGTGAGAACAACAAATTGTAAAATCAATGTAAATAGAGGAGTGAAAGAAATGTAAGAGGGAATGAGTGGAGGGTAAATTTTATATCTTATCAAGATGCTAGCCTTGCAAAATTTTTACAAAAAGATATATATTCCAAAAGCAGTGGAGATAGACTAATTAGTTGGGTTCGCCTAGGTCAGTGGTCAACAGAACCAAATATCAACAGTACAACGATTGAAATTTCTTTTAAGAGCCAATTTTTAAAAACTTAAACTTCTTCTAACACCACTTCTTCAAAATAGACTCATCAAAGCCATGGTATTTTGTAGAAGAGCCATACTCAAAGTGCCAAAGAGCTATATGTGGCTCTCGAGCTGCAGTTTGCCGACCACGGGCCTAGATGATGCTGTGGCAACAAATGAACCCACAACTTTCAGGGGCTCAGCACAGTGCAAGCTTGTTTCTCTCTCACACCAAGTCCAATGCCAATTGGCAGTGACTCATCTCCTGCCAGAGACTCAAGAACCCAGGTTCTTGCCACCTCATGATTCTATTCTCTCCACACTCAGTTTCCAAGGTTGCTGCGTAAGAGGGATGGAGAAGGCACTCTAGTTTTTCAGTGCCCTGGACATGACACATGCTATTTCTGTTCACAGACATATTGTAAAAAGACAATTCTGGAGATAATCTGGGAAATAGAGAAGAGCACATGAATATTCAGCAAATATAAACTGAATTCACCACAGACATTAAAACAAATGACAGAAAATGGGTAAGTAAAGGAAAGGACAAATAAATGCATGAGACTGTTGAGAAATGTAAAGAGATAACAGAGCAGACAGCCACACCTTAGCCTCTCCCTCATGGCATTAATGGGTGATTTAGGGTTGACTTTTACTTTATAAACAATTTTTTTTCTTAATTAAAGTAACGCATGTGGACAGGTAGAAAAAAATTTAGAAGATTATGTGTATAATTCACCCCCAACCCTCCAATTATAAGTTGTTTTTGTATTTTCTTTTTCTCGCTCTTTTTTTTTTAAAAGACTCCATTAAATGGTCCCTCCTACACAAAATTCCTTATTCTTCCCACTGGGAACACACTGGCCCTTTTTCTATAGAGCGCTTACCTCTTGGTTGACCCCAATGCTTGTCTGTCTCCTCTGTTGGACCTTTGCTTCCCAGAGTCTGGCATGAGTCTGGGATAGAGTTGAATAAATGAATGATGCTTTCAGGTATAAGTGAAGGAGTGAATAAATGAATAGATGGCTCTTGCTCTTTAAATGTTGTGTTAGAATTAGATATTTTCATGCCCCCTCCTCTGTATTCTGTAGTAAAACTTAACCCTTACTTCTCCAGAAGACTTCAGGGACCCCGACTGGCAGGAAGCTGGGATGTGTGTAGGTCAAAGGCTGTGAGATACACCACATTTCCAGGGCATCCCAGGCAGGATGGGGTCCTTGGATGCATATACCTGAAAATAATTCATACCCATGGAAATAGGGGCCAGCTGCTAATGCAAGGGGCAAAGGTGAAAATGGGGCTTTTCAAAGGACCATGAGATAAGAAAAAGGGTAAACAGAGTGACCGGGGAAGACCTACCGTGACAAGACTGAGATGGAGCTCATCAGTGATAACTAGGCTATTCTGAACCAAACAAACGAGAGACTGGGGGGCAAATTTCAGAAGGAAGATATAGGGTCCAAGAGGTCTTCCACAAGAAGGGTTTGTTCTGAAGTTACATGGACGGACATGATATGCCCTTGTGTTTCCAGGAAACCAAAACACAGCCTTGGATGAAACACTAAAATCCTTAGCAAGAATGAAGACTGGATAGTGAATACAAAGGACTGGGGTTTGAGATGGGAGGGAGGGACAATTGGGAGAAGGAAACAGAGAGCAAGGGCTGTTTATTTGTTGAGTGAAACCAAAAGCTTTCAACGTGTGCCAAACTAACTGAGTAACATGAGGCTTTGTGCTCATACCTCACCTAGTCTCTGAGTCACCTGTACTTTGAGATTCTCTTGCCTGACGGATGGTGTGCTCTAGGTCAGAGAGGCTTCAGGATGATAGACACATGACTGAAAGAGAGAACTGAACTGGAGAGGCCAGAACTTCAGGAGCACCCTGCTTAAAGAAAGCAGCACTGATTATCCAGGGTGGTATCAAGAGAAATATTTAGAGAAAACGATAGAGCTCAGAAGGCCATGCTCCCTGCCCAAGAGTTGTTTCAGAAGTATTCATAGCACCTGCTCCTCTTGTTGGGGCACTCCCTGCTCAGAGAAAATGGCTTGATCCTGCTTTGGCTACACAGACTCAGCTTTTGGCTTTTCCAAGCTGCTGGGGTGAGTCACTGGCAGTACCTACATTATTCTAAAGCGGCAGGGAGAAAGACTGTGCAACCACCATGAAACTTTGGATGGTCTCCAAACAGAATATCCTTGAAGCTATCAAGGGAAAGCGCCAACTGAAATGTATTCTCCCAAAGGAATTTCGATCCTCATCAAGAATCTGGGCAAGAGGAGAGATTCAGCAAAAGTATTGTCAGTTCACATTTGATAAGGTGGGTTCAAGACCCCATGGAAGTGGGTAGGGTAATTTTGACCTGTGAGAAAAAGTTCACCAACAACTGAAAACAAAAAGTTCATGACCAGAAACTAATATCTGGAAATCAAATACTCTAAACCCACATTGTACAGTGTAGAGAAACATTCCCTATGAACTTGAGACAATTATAATAATACTATTAATAATGAGCTGGCATTCAATTTACAGCATATCTAACCCAATAATGGAGGAAAGTAAGGACTAAGGAAGTGGTGATTTGCTCAAGGTCACACCATTATTTAACAGGTGACACAGCATGTTAAGATATGCAAATGAACCATTGATATACTGCCAAGGGACCCCTACCCTTCAACTCCAAACATCTCTCTCCTGAAAACAAGTTATTCTTCTCCTCACTAACAAACACAAATAGGACCCATCACGTACAAGTAGCAACCACCAAAAACATCACCAAACAAAACTCCTCTAGCCCTAAGCTGAATTTTAGAAAAGGAGGTTTTATGGCATAGATATTGGCCAAAACTTATGGGAGGGGGAGAATTTGCCTTTCTGATTTTGAGCCATGCAAATCTTAGAACTTGACCACTGCCACATGAACAGTGATTTGTTGTTTTGTGTCTACTCATCCCTACTCATCCAGGGACACAGTGTTAGGTAGAACCTAGAATGGAGAGAGAAAAAAAAAAAAGTGAGGGACTTCCTGATTCCTCCCCTTCCCTTATTGTGTCCTCACTATGTGCTGGGTCTTTGGCATTCATTATCCCATTTACTCTTCACAATAGCCTTGTTAGACACCTCATTCACTTTACAGCTGAAATTACCAAGGCTCAGAAACATTAAGCAATGGTTCATTCACTTAGCCAGTAAATGCTCAAGCTGAGACTTGAACCCAGATCATTTTCCTTCCACTAAAGTCTTGACTTTGCTCACAGCTACAGAATCTAGGACACAGCTGAGTTTCAACTCAGCTGTTTAAGTCCTCAGGTCACCCATAGGGGTGAAAAAGGCCCACTTGGAATCATTCTCTACATTGCGGTGGCTTCTTTCTCTGGATAAAAGCAAGGGAGGATGCCACTCACTATGGATCTCCCAGTTTAGCGATAGATCTGCCCAGAGAAATGACCCTGTTTACTTCAAACAGCATATGGCCTCATGATGCCGCTGGTTCAGACCCTTCAGCTGCCAGCTCAATGGCCCCAGCTCTCATCACATCAGACTGACCAGCCATCCAGCGGCTCTCCTGTGAGCTTCTTTGCCTCTTAGGAAATGATTCTGTTCCTAAGCAGCAGGGTAAGGGTGAAGGAGAGAGCGCACCTGGGAAAGAAAGGTCGTTCTTGCTACCAGAGAGCTCCTTATTAAGTGGGCCCTCCTTCTTACTGACCAACTTCAGAGACAATACATGCAGTGGTTAAGTAGAGATTCCAGTCACTTGCCTGTTCTGACCATTTCCTATTCACATTGTTGGTGAAAGTGAGATCTTCAGCTTAAATAGTACAAGGTGGCTGAATACATGACACCCAACACTGGACAGGTGAGATGGACAGCAGTTATTGGGAGCAGAATGAACCGGAAGGGGCTATGGAAGGCAAGCTTCATAAAAAAACAAGAGAGTGCGGTGACTCCTGACTCCTGTAGGAGGATGTGATTGGCTTGTTTGAATAATTTCACAAGCAGGAAGGGTAGTAAAACCCATTAGGTTCGCGACCTACAGGTTGAAAACCACTAGCAGGGTCGCCTAAGACCACTGGAAAACACAGATATTTACATTACCATTCATAACAGTAGCAAAGTTACAGTTATGAAGTAGCAACGAAAATAATTTTATGGTTGGGGGTCACCACAACATGAGGAACTGTATTAAAGGGTCGAGGCATTAGAAAGGTTGAGAACCACTGCATTAGGTTGAGGACCAAGTGAGTGCAGCAGGTGAGAAGCCTGCCTTACTGGGTTCAGGTGGGACATATCTGATAAGAGAAGGGATAGCATGGTTAGGCCTCTAGGGGTAGAGGCTCAGAGATGCTAACACAGCTCTTTAAATTTGAGGCCCACAATGCATCCTCCAAGATCTGAAGTCTCTGCTCCACCTTGTCCTGACTATGACCTTAGGCTAATTATCACCAAGATTGTTCTTCTTGAAAAAATACTGTATAGTACTTAACCCCATAAGGCTGCTATGAGAATAAGTATAAAGTGGTGAGCACATTGCCTGGCACATATGAGTATTGAATAAGTGTTAGTTACTGTCATCCCCATCACTGGAAATAGTAACAGTAGTGGATGGTTTCTCCCAATTTTGTTCTTAGTTGAGCAGGTCTTGGAGCGAGATTTTGCTTCCAGGTTACTTGGGTCATTTAGTGACGTCAGCACTCACATGGATAATGCAGACGTTACTGTGCTCCCATCACTGTCTTGACTTGCCTTTGGGAGCAATGCTCCCCCAGGAATAAGACAGATGTGGACGGGCTCAGTAAGTGGAGAAACAGCTCTAGCCAAGGCCTTTCTATTAAGCTGAAGATTTAGACTGTTTATAAGTTCTTTCCTTTTACTGTCTAAAAAAAAAAAATTATTTTGGTCAGAAATGGAAACAAAGGGATTAAAGGAATCAGAAGGGTGATTTGTAATTGGTCTCCAGACTGCACTCCTGTTTCCATTTGTCAAGAGCAAGCTAGTGAATACGACTGCATAAGAGGACTTTATTAGCAGTAGCTTTCCTCCTGCAGCCTGGGATTAGAGGAATACTTTAACCTTGACACACTCATTTTATGATCACAAAGCCCTTTGCCTATCCATCTATTTTCTGCTTTTCATATCGCCCTGATCCTGGCAGAAGCTTTTAAAATTACCAGAGAATGGTTTTGCATTTCTTTCCCTCTGTCCTCCCTGCCTCCTCCCCTCCTCGTCTTTCTCTAAATGTACACACCTATCGTTACAAAGACAAAGAAAAACAAACCCTCAAGGATATGAATGTGACAGATTTTTACACCTCATCTAGAAGGCTGCCAAAGAGCACAAATGTGGCTCTATTGGTGTCTCGAAGAAGAGCCAATACATATAGTATTGATTTCCAAAAAGAAATTTATTAAAATTAACAGAGTTCCAGGGAAAGCATAAGAAAGAATGTAGGAAAAATATGAAATAAATTTAGCCATCAACTCATCTGCAAGGAACAAAGGGAATCAGGAAGCTGTATGTCAGAAAAGGATATATGATTATGGAAAGGATATATAATCTTGTTTTAAGAATCCATTTGAAATCATGGTGGGGTGGGTGCCACTGATGTGCATACATCTCCGAGGTTCAAGGGCACAATTGCTTGTCTGTTGGCTAATGGGAGGTCTTTATTCTGAGTTAAAGGTTAATTGTAAAACACTTGACTGGCATCCCCAAGACACAACTATCCTTGTTTGTTTGATAGTTGGAGAAATCTACCCACCATCCACCAATTTATTATAATTACGGAGTTTTACTTTACTTTTTTCTTTATCCAGCAAGAATTTTTGACTTGTTTTAGATTAAAGCGTAAGTCTTGTTAATTATGGCATTTACTCCTCGGCTTGTAATTGGGATCTGGTGCTTCTGCCTCCGAGAGCTCTGTCGTTTCGGGGGCCCTAATGAATTTGCCTGAGGTGAACGAAAATGGAAAGTACTGACTTTCTTCAATATTTTCAGTTATTTCTTGTGGCTTCCGCAGTTGAAGATAGTTCAGCGTTGGGGGTAGGAGTGGTGCAAGGTAGGTAGTATATCTGATTATCTCCCAGCCACAGGGATGGAGATAGGGGCTCTGTATTACTGGCAGGGGCCGTGTGCCAAAATGTAATCAAATAGGAAACTGGGTGCCAATGGTAATTTTTTGAAATGTGCTTTTATGACATCCTCCTCGAAGATGAAAGCAGTTTCCCTAAAACAAACAAACAGCACCGGACTCGGGCTGGGCTCTGATAGGACATTTATTTATGTTTCACCAAACCCGACTTGAAAGGCAGTGTACATGATTTGGAACTTTTAATTGTTCTTGTTTCTCCCTGCAAATAAGGAAATCCTGGCTTTCTGTGAAAAACTCTAGATCCTGACTCTTGGTTTCTTTTCAAGGTTCTGCCACACTAATTTCTTTCTGTTTGATTCCGTGCCCTTCTGAAATTGAAGGCTGCCTTCGGGCAGGAGGAAAGCCGTGGTGGTGACTTGTGGGTTTGGGGACGGGGGTAACCCGCAGCTGTGGCTGCAAGCCAGTCTCATTATCACTCGGCTCGATGGGGCAGGCCAGGGGGCCCGTATTACTGCTTCAGATCAGAGCCTGCGACTGGGAAGGGTAGAATCTCGAAGCTTTCTCTGCATTATTTATCATTTCTGACTGATAACAACACCAATTTCTTCTACGAACCAAACACTGGTCATTATGGTTTGGTTTTATGTGGTATTTGGTGTTGTATTTCACTGTTCTTCCACCGCAGATTTGCGAACAGGGAATACAGTCAGGGGTATGTGTTTCACAGGAAATAGACATTTCACTTCTTTTCAGCAATAATGTGACTTTATTGCTTCTGCACCAAAATATCTCTGATATTGTTATATGATTGCTTCCCCTTTAAATCTGTCCAAACTGCAGTGGTGAAAGTTGGAATGACTCTATTGGTGTCTGAGAACATGTATGTGCTCGATAAAGTCAGAAACAATTTCATCAGTTGTGTGACCTGATGGCTTTATAAACTCAAAGTATCTATATATCTAAAAAGCCAGCGACCAGAATGCCGTAAGGACCAGAATGGCCAGTTGCTATGATGCCCACTGTGGCCAGCAAACTGGCCCAATCCAGCCTGCCCCTGATCAGCCTCTCCAACCCCATCAAGGGCGGGGTGGCTGGCCAACCCCTCCCTGCTGTGGCTTACCCCCAATCAGTCTGCAGCCCTCCCCCTGACTGGCCCTGCTTCTGATCGCCCCCTCTTACCCCAATAGAGGGCGGCCAGCCAACCTCCTGCAGCCTCTCCCCCCACCTGGCCCCACCCCAGATCGGCTCCCCCACCCCTATCAGGGGCAGGGCCAGCCAGCCAACTGCCTGCAGCCCCTCCTCTTGGCCAGCCCCGCCCCTAATCACCCCTCCACACCAATCCGGGGTGAGGCTGGCTGGCTCCTATGACTCCTTCCCCAGTTGCTGACCCCCGATTGGCCCCCACTCCATTCGGGGGCAGGGTTGGCCAGCCTACTGCCCACAGTTTCTCCCCATGGCTGGCCCTTCCCCCAATCAGTGCCCCCACCTCAATGGGGGTGGGGCCCACCAGCTAATCACCCATGGCCCCTCCCTCTAGCCACCCTGGCCCTGATCATGGCAGGCCAGCCATCCAACCTCCTGCCCTCTCCTCCTCCCAGTAGGCCTGGTCCTGATCAGCCCCAATTGGGGCTGGGAAGGCAGGACTCTACCCATGCAAGAATTTGTGCACTGGGCCTCTAGTGAGTAAATAAATGGCATAATAAGCCAGAAAGGTTGACTCTGTGGGGGATCCTGGCCAGTGGCTCAGTGGGTTGGGGCATCCTCCCCTGTACCGAAAGGTTTCAGGTTCGATTCCTTACATAGGTTGTGAGTTTGATTTTTTTTTCAATTGGGGAGCAACCAACTGATGTTCTCTCTCTTTCTTTCCCTTTCTCTCTCTAAAACCAAGGAACTTATCCTCAGGTGAGGATGAAAAATAAACAACAACAAAAAATACCACTTTACAAAAAGTGACAATTAGCAGGGAAACCTGCGGGCCAGACTCCCTAGGTTCAAATCCCAACGCTGTCACTCAGCAGCAAGGAAGCTCCATTCTCAGTGCTTTAGTTTCTCTCAGGTCACCTGAGGGTTTACTGGTACCTGGGATTTAGGATTGTTAACACATTTTAGGGTGTTTAGATCAGCACTGGGCACTTTGTGGGAATTCAATAAATGGCAACTACTGTTATTTTCCTAAAATGTGCTAGCACTTTAAAAAATTTGCCCATTAAACATAATTTGGCCTTTTCCTGCCAGAATGCATAGTCATCGTTGAGGACTTCAGTGATACCAGAGGGACACCCTCCTGGGCTCCTAGGCCATCTAACCTCTGGCCCTCTTGGTGGTGCTACTGTAGCCTCAAGCCATTTAGCCTCTCTCTACTTGCTCCTCCCCACTGCCTGCCCATCACTTTGTGATCCAGTGAGGGTTTTTATTTTATTTTATTTTATTTTATTTATTTATTTTTATTTTTAAAAAATATATATTTTATTGATTTTTTACAGAGAGGAAGAGAGAGGGATAGAGAGTTAGAAACATCGATGAGAGAGATACATCGATTAGCTGCCTCTTGCACATCCCCCACTGGGGATGTGCCCCCAACCAAGGTACATGCCCTTGACCGGAATCGAACCTGGGACCCTTCAGTCTGCAGGTGGACGCTCTATCCACTGAGCCAAACCGGTTTCGGCCAGTGAGGGCTTTTATTTGTCTTCACAATCACACTGAAGCACATGTCCCCCATGCTTCCCTTTCATTTTCCTTACAACGATCTGAGTGAGTCCTTTCCCTCCTTCAGTCCAGAGGCCTCAGGCTGTATTGTCCATGCTCTTCCCTGAGGCTCCTCCACAGGGTTCCTGAGAGCTGCAGGCTTGGTGCCTATTCCACTTACAAGCACGTGCTTCAGAGGCCAAACCCCTGGGTTCAAATTCTGGTTTTACAGTTTGCTGGCCTGAGTGAAGGTGCGAAGGTTATTCAAACTCTTAAGTTTAAGGCTTTAGAGACCTCATTAATAAAAAGATGACAATAATACTCACTTCTCAGGATTGTTGTGGAGATTAGATGAAGTGAACTAAATGGAAAGAGTAGCATATAATAAGTACTCAATAAAAGTGAGCAGTAATTATAATTGTGGCTAAGCTAAGAAAATAATCAATATCCCTCATCGATGCACATGCAACATCCTTTGTTGTAGAGGTGGTGGGAAATGTTATGTGAAACTCAACATGATCCAGAGAAAGGAGTTTTAAAGAGAATAGGAGTTTTCAGTATAATGTTGTCCTATTATTAAAATAGGACAAAACAGGGAAATGAGATAACTTTTATTTATTCAAATTAAAGCTAAATATAATTCTTTCGCTCTTGAAACAGCATGTTTCACTCTCTAAAGGGCATCAGCTATCTCATTTTATTATTATTTTAAACCTTTTCAGTGAGTTTTCTGAACTATGTGTCTACATGGTCCAAATTCGATAGAAAATTGCTAGTATAATCTCAGTGGTTCCAAGCACCATTCTGGCTATAAATTTAAATAAAACTATTCCCTCTATTTTTTTTGTTTGTTTGTTTTTTTTTTTTTTTTTTTTTTGCATACTGATATGATTTAAGCCAGTGGTTGGCAAACTGCAGCTCTCGGGCCACATTCAGCTCTTTGGCCCCTTGAGTGTGGCTCTTCCACAAAATACCACGGCCTGGGCAATTCTGTTTTGAAGAAGTGGCATTAGAAGAAGTTTAAGTTTTAAAAATTTGTCTCTCAAAAGAAATTTTAATTGTTGTCCTGTTGATATTTGGCTTTGTTGACTAATGCGTTTGCCGACCACTGGTGTAAGCAAACAGAGGCCACCCTGGTCATGGCCATCATACACTGGGTCATAGTCTGACAGGCCCCAGATCTGGAAGGAGCCTTAGAAACCACCTACCTCAACCCTGCCATGTACACAGATGAGGATGAAGAGGCCTAAGGAAGTTAAGTCATTAGGTTAAGGCCATAGAGCTAATTACCGATGTGATGCTAGAGGACTCCTGTCACCTGTTGGCTGCTGTGCTAACATTGGTGAGAGCACAGGTCCTTTGGCCCATGAGCATGCTTTCCACTAAGCTTTCCAGTTTGATTAAAAAAAAATTTATCAAAAGGGCACTAGGCCAGAGATCAGGAAGCCTAGCTTCTTTGACTCTATCACTTATAAACCTGGGCAAGTACACTTATTCCTCAGTTCTCATTTACATCAAGCAGAGTGGCATGCCTGCCCTGTTGGGTTGCTGTAGGATCAAATGAACCAATAAAGGAGAAAGTGCTTTGAAAGAAAGACCACATGGACAACCATAAAACCAGGGTTTTGGGGTCAAAACATACTGGTCACAAACCCTCGCTCTGCCGTATATCACTCACATCCCCTTGGTCAATGCAGTTCATAAATGGGAATGAAGCTTATCATCTTATTAAATCTGCTTGAAGAGTCAATGGAATGGTATATAAAGTACCTGACACAAGGTAGACTCTCAAGAAATGGTAACTATTATCAAATCATTAAAATACTTTCCCTAAAAACTTTGTGTTGTAGGAATGTGTAAGGTCACCCCTCCCAATGCTACCTCATCTTAGATTTTACTCTCTGTGACCTTTGTAAATCTTCCACCCCAGAACTGAATCACTGCTAGACATGCACAATGCATTCTTGTTGAACTGAGCAAACCCAAAGAATGTTTATACTGATAAAATGGCTTGCTAGAAACTTCCACTGTAGAACTTATGAAGGAAAAAAAAAAATGGCTGCTTTGAAAATCAGTTCTGAACTTATTATTTTCAAAAAATGAACTCTTCCATTTATCAAAAATCTAATAAGCACTACACAGTGGAATTCTATGTGAAATTCATTACATGTTCTTGCATTTCAATGTAAAGGATGTATCTTCTTTTTCTTCTTCTTTTTTTTTTCCCCCAAAGAACCAAACTGCTTTTGTAAGACTTACTGTGAAGGGAAGGAAAGAATTTAGGAGGCAGAAATCTTCAAATCTCAGCACAAAGCACTCCTCAGCGAGATAAGGTCCACATCACAGACCAGCAGGGCCTCTGCACCTCCGCCTGGCCTTGGGCCAGACTGTCCTCTTCAGACACAGTTTGTGCGTGTATGTACAGGCTCAGAGAACACTGTGAGGCTACCAAAAAGGCCTCCGCGGCAGGAGCGCACAGGAGCCCAGGCTGACCGGGAGAGTGGAAACTCCGCGTGCAAACACTTCCTCACACAGGAAGCCTGACGGCACCCCAGGTTCTGTGCCTCACTTCAGTTTTACTTCTCCATTTATGGAGAAGAAGAGGGATTGGGAAATCAAGCAGATGCATAGTGTACGCATAAATTCATGAAGTCCTCATTAGAAAGCAAAACCACAGGGTGCGAGTGATCAAAATAAATTGTATTGTCATAAAGCAATTAAGAGAAAATCAGGCAATCATAAGGTGATAAAAGCCTATTAGTTAAAGGGTCTGAACAACATAGCGGGTAGTACAAGATTAAATTCTCACACACACAGAAAAAAATGCCAATACATGCAATTTGTCTCACTATGGCAAAGAGTCCGATTACTGGTGTGTGTGAAGAGTTCAAATAGAAGCCTTGAAAAATGAGAGGTGCAATTTTATTTCTCACTTGTGCTGATATTTGAAGATTTCTATTTTCTAAATTATTTTCTTTTCTTCACAATAAATCTTAAAAAACACTTTTGTTCTTCAAAAATAAGATAAAGCCTTTAAAATGAAATGCAAGAGCGAGTAATGAGTTTCACATAAGATTTCCACTTTTCAACTCATTGGGACCATTCTGGAATTATAGCATTTAGATGTAAAGAAAAAAAAATTGTATCCCAATGCCATTATTAGAAATGAAGAATCTGGGGCCTGAGGAAGTTAGTCAAGTTTTCATATGGCTTGTGGGCTAGTTAATGGGAGCAGATCTGGTTCTGGAGACCATGTTGGTTCCCTGTTTGCCAGCTCAAAGCTTTTTCCACAAGGCTACCATAGCTTTTCTGCTATGATGTTAGTTCTTGCAAACTTTTCATATAACGGGACAGAAAGTCAATATCTTGAGCTTTGCAGGCAATGCTCTTTCCTGCTTGTTGAAGTGTGAAAGCAGTCGTGAACAGTACTTAAACAAGTGAGTGCATCTGCATCCCAGTGAACTCATTTACAAAAACAGGCCAAAAGCCCTATTTGACCAGCAGGGGGTAGTTTGGTGACCCCTGGTCTATATCGTCTTATCTAATAAAGAGGGGATATGCTAATTGACCATCATGCCCTCCCAAAGATGGTAGCACCCACAGCCAATAAGGAAGGGATATTCTAATTGACTGCCATAACCTCAAAGATGGCAGCGCCCACAGTCACAAGATGGCAGCGCTCAGTTCCCTCTGCCCCACTGAGGCACCTGCCTCCAGAATCCCCCAGTCCCTTTAGCCCCCTAACAACCCAGGGCCAACCTGAGGCACAGGCAAACCTCAGATGGCAGCTGCCCAGCCACCCTGGGGCTGCCTGAGGCTCAGGTAACCAGAACCAGCTGAGGCTTGCACTGCTGGCAGTGGCAGCAGCAGATGTGTGAAGGGGGCATCACCTTCCCCTAATCGCCAGGTCACCTCCCACCCCTGTGGGCTCCCGGACTGTGAGAGGGGGCAGGCCAGGCTGAGGGACCTCCCCACCTCCAGTGCATCAATTTTTATGCACCGGGCCTCTAGTTTCTTCAATAACCATTAAGGAGGCCTTACAATAACCTGAACCAAGATTTCTAGATATTTTAAGTATGTTTCTAATGGGAAGATTGATCAGTTCCCTTGGTTAGGTGAGTATTTTTTTCTGAGCATTATTCTAAGTTCTCTGAGGCCTTCCTCAATGAGTCCAGTCCTTGGTACTAGAAGTGGCAGAGGCCCCAATCTTGGATTAGTCTTACCTGTTTCAGTAGCAGGTGCTCACATAGTGCAGACTGGTGCTGGTACACAATGACCTCGCAGTTGTCCCAGACAGGCCTCTCTGACCACCATGGCCCATCTGAGCTTAAGGCAGGGATCTAACTACTTTTGTGCAACTGGATAAGCAATTGTCCTAACACTTCAAGTAACCTGTCTTTTTGGCACTGATTAGAAATGCCACATTTATTATTCATGAACTTTCCATATGCACATGAGCTTGTTTCTGGATTTTCACTTGTTTCATTAATCTATTCATCTATCTCTCCATGGATTTTTGAAATATTATTGTAGCTTCTCCACCAGGAAAGTCTTTATCCATATTTTCTCCTGTGTCTTTTAATACAAATTTATAGTTGTCTTACATTTTCATCATGGTTTTTACATAAGCTACAGTTCACTGATTTCTAAAGCAGCAAACGGGAACATAAGTGGATGAAGCCAACGTAGTGAAAGCAAACACAATTACGAATGGATCCTGGGAGTGCTCTGTGATTTCTGTATCCTCTTTGGTACTGGAAGGGACTGGCCAGTGTGCACCAAAACAAGAAGACAGAGTGGACTAAGAACCTGGCAACCTTACAAAGGCCCTGGACCCGGCCAGGAGCACAGCGGCCTTAGCTGCTGTTGGTGAAATGTCTCATCAGCATGCTCAGGAAGAAGGACCCGAAGCTGTCCCTGGGGGCAAGGACTGCAGGGACCCTCCTGTCAGGCTGCACAAGGCTTTGGTTTTTAGTTGGATGAAATTAAACATTTCCCTTTGTCCACAAAGAGCGTCTTCCTTCCAGTTCACCCCAGCCCCCATTCTGGCTTACTTGTCCCAAATCTTGCTTTGTACCTACAAAAGTTCAGCTCAGCCTGCCTTAGTTTAGTTACTCCCTTTTTTTGCCTGTGTTTATTGAGCTGATTTATTGGGCACTTTGTGCATTTACTACCTGATCCTAGTCTCTTGACTTCTATTACTTGGTTATGAGAGTGATCTTCTTTTGGCCATTTTGTTTTCTGGTTTTCCATTTTTGGGTAATCCCCCTGCTGCTCTGGCAACCACTTATTCCCTGGAAACATCTGTTTCTCAGAGTCTATTGGCCTCCTGGGCAAGACTCCAAGCTAATCCAATACCTCTATCTTCCCCACAACTAGTTAATACTGGTAGCGAATTTAAATTATTCTTCTGTGTGGGTTTTTACGTTAACTACATACCAAGAGATATCAAATGCATTCCACAGAGTTGGGTCTAACTAAACCTCCTGTCCATTTTATAAAGTCCTGTGTTTAATGAAGTACCACAGGTATTATGAAGAGGCTTATCTAAACCAGGTGGATCTATTCAATATGAGTCACCCTCTTGAGGTGCATACTGGGTAAATCAGGTGACTAGTACCGCTTAGACTCAGGTGGACACCACCTGAATGTTTTTGGTTTTGCCACTCCCAGTGGCAGTTAAAACAGCATTTGATGTACCTTTTCATGTATAAACATTTTTAGTGATACGCATCTATACTAGGATGTGATGAGTAGTCATAGTAATATCATCAAAGACGTCCAGCTTGTACATATGACTTGAATTCTCAATATTGTGGAGGTTCTCAACCATGGTCTTAGATTAGTTTGGCAAGCTTTTAAAAGAAACAGATGCCCAGGCCCCAACCCAGACCAACTGAAATAAAATTCCTAAGCGTGGGGCCCAGACATTGGTATTTTAAAATTTTTCTAGATGATTCTAATGTGCGAGCAAGGTTAAAAACCACTGTTTTAGCACAACTTTAAAAAAAATATATTTTATTGATTTTTTTTACAGAGAGGAAGAGAGAGGGATAGAGAGCTAGAAACATTGATGAGAGATAATCATCAATCAGCTGCCTCTTGCACCACCCCCACTGGGGATGTGCCCGCAACCAAGGTACATGCCCTTGACCGGAATCAAACCTGGGACCTTTCAGTCCCCAGGCGGACGCTCTATCCACTGAGCCAAACTGGTCTCGGCTGTTTTAGCACAACTTTTGGAGGAACCAAATACCCTGTTGTTATCAATCCTCACTCTCTTAAACTTGCAGAAAACTTAGGGGAACTGAGATTGTGACTTAAGTCATGCTACCTAACTTAGTATTCAACTAACTTCCACCTAACTTCTATTTGGCATTTCTCTCTTTTGTTAATCTTCCAAATCCAGGAAGAGATGTGCCAGAGAGAAGTTTGTATAATTTTTAAAAGGGCCACATCCGTGCCCAGAGCCATGGGTTTGTCTCCACAGGGAACTGGTTGTGGTATCTTTGAACAGTCTGGAAGAAATTCCAATAGAATGAGAAGTTCCATGAGTATTAGTGGAACCAAAGCAAGTCCACCGTGGAATACTATTGCTGAAACAACACGGTGTCAGCCAACCTTTCCAAATGTAAAAAGAACACCCTGTAATCTACGCAGAAAAAAATCACTTATCAAGGCATACGGTGAAGGTGGAGGAGTGCCACGTCCTGTCATGTGATTGCCTCTATGAAGTCCATGCCGCTGCCGTAGGAGGACCAGATAGGCCAGTTCACACTAGGACCCGTGGAAGGTCTGTTAGCACCTGTGCCCACCCCACAAGGATGGCTTCACCACCAACTTTGTTAAATCCTCTCTCTAGGTGCTCTTTTCTGGGTGGAAATCTGGACTCTGTGCCAGATTATGCCCAGCTGCAGGCATTGCTTGAAAACTGAGTGATAATACTCGAGAAGAAAGACAGATATTATAGGAAATCCCTAACCAATAGGAAGGGATGAGATACAGAGTAGGCTTAAAGAATGCCAAAATGTTAAGTTGGGGGGGCAGGAAATGAGAAGAGATAAACTAAAGAACTTATATACTTACATGCATAGCCGATGGACATGGGCAATAGGGTAGTGAAGACCTGTGGGGGGTGGGGGGGGAAGGATACAGCCCGGGAGGAGGAGGAATGGGGGAGGAAATGGGAGGTATCTGTAATACTATAAACAATTAAAATTTGAAAAAAAGAAAAGAATGACAAACACCCTTTCTATACTTTTTCCTTTTTCTTATCATAGGTATCCTTGTATGCTGTCACTCCTAATAGAGACTACCTGGAAAAGACCTTACTGTCCATGAGAATTCAAAATTCTGGCGTTATCTCCCCCTGGAGCACTTGTACTTTATCTCATCTCTAATAATGGAGTGGAAGAAAAGCTTTATTCTCTGCTAAAGACATTCTTGTTTTCAGGAGTGTTGGAGGGGAAAGAGTAAAACAACCTCCCTCTTCACTCTATCCAAAAATATCAACCCTGGAGGAGTTTCTCATTACCCCATATACTTTCATTTATACCCAGGGTGCCCCAAAAGTCCAGAGTTGGACTTTACGCTTAAGAAGGTTTACTGAATACCTGAAACAAATTTTGAAAGAGCTACATTAAAATACTAATAAAAAATTAGTGGTAGGAGGAAATGTTGGTAAAAGAATGCTGAGAACATATGTAGGAAAAAAAATTAAAAATACCAATCAGGTGGAGGGGAGCTATGTGGGGAAAGGGGGGGAGGGTGAGGGGGGGTGGGATGAAGAGGAACACCTGTAATAATCTGAACAATAAAGATTTATTATATATTAAAAAAAAAAACCCTCAAAAATACCATAGATTTTATGGAGAATGTGGTACTCTTTCTATTGGGGAAAAGGAAAAAATTTTATTATAGAATAACAGGAGGGGTTTTATTTAGACCAAAGGAACAATTTCCCCACAAAGGTGCCCTCGGGACACTCAGTGATGGCTCTTCTCATCTAACAGGACTTGCCTAGAGGCAATATAATGACCCAAATAATCTCCTCAGGTCTTTTGCAGGTTTTGATGCTGTGAAAAAGCTTTTTTCCAGTCCTCCAGTGGAAACCAAATTAGTGTCTTCAAGCATGCTGGTGAGGTTTACACAGGTGATGAAGCCTCTAGGTAGTTGGTGGGATAAGTAGGCACAGCTGAGACCCTGCATGCCCGACCGCCGATCCAGCCTCACCCTCTTCTCATAGAATGAGCAGTCTGCATTCATCCGGCCCCTGTCCTCTTACCCAGAGTGGACTTTTGCTTCTTGGAAAGAAGCAAGAAGTCTGAAACAAAAACTTCAAAGACAGAGGGAATTGTATCTTAACATTTTTATTTCATTCACCTGGGACCAATGATGAGAGGTCAACAGTAAAGAACAAACAAGATAACCCGTGGTCTGGACATGTTCGAGAAAGAGTGAGGAAGGGGTGGCTTCAGAGCAAAGCACAGCATAGTTAGATGTGTGCTGGCTGCTGGTGGCGCATATCCCGGTCTGTTTTCACACAGGAGGGAGCAGTTTTCTATTGCAAGCATTTAGTTGGTGTTGGTCCAGTTTTACTGAGGGAGAGAAGTTGCATGTGGGAACATTTACTGTTTTTTCAAACTATACAAAGATGTTACCATTTCTTTCCCTTGCTTTTGGGAGCCTGTGTTAGATGCCAGAGAATGGTCAAAGTGCAAAACACAGGAGACCCGAGCAACATTTTTATGGATGTGCTTATTTCCACTCAAAGTATTGGAAAATGAACGAATGGAAACAAGAATTTCTTGATAATAACATCTAGCATTTATTTACCAGCCGCTGTAAACACATTACCTCAATTTAATCTTCATAAAATGCTTATGGTGTACCTATTACAGAGGAAAACGAGGTGCAGAGATGTTAAGGAATTTGTTCATAGTCAAAATCTGATTTACCCATATGTAATCTTTCCACTTTGCTACACACAATCTGTGGCAAACTTCGCTGCCATTGTTGGGTGTTATAGTGGACTCTGTCATTGCCCTGCCATACCCTCTCACCCTTACCATTTGAGTTCATATACTAGTAGCTCAACTTCTAAATTCTTTATCTGGAGACATTTTTTGGCTGACCTTGGAGCCAATTCGGCTCCCGCAGCAGGTCCAAAATACCCATGCATGTGGGATCCCACTTTCCCGCTAAGCAGTTGTCAACCAGTGACTAGGGGGGGGGGGGGGGTAACAAAGGAAGTCTCTTTATCACTTCCCCACTTTCCTACAGTGTTTCCCAGCATCGCTATCCAAATAAACCACTTGCATATCCTTGCCTCAGGGTCAGTTTCCAGAGGAACTCAAACCAAGGCAGTTGTACGTGCTGCTTGCCACTCATAAATGGAGTTTGATGGTTTGATGTCAAAGATAGCCCCAATTCTCCCCCTGCCTCTGATGTTTGCTACCTTTATATGAACAAGTCTAGGCTGGTATGTGCTGGAGGATAAGAAAACACACGAAGCACAACTCCTCAGAGGCTAAAGCTATTGGAGAGCGCTAGCCCTTAGCTGACTCATCATCTGACCACAGATAACACATGAGTGAATCCAGCCACCCTTAGCCAAGTCTAGCCCACATCAGTAAAACTGCTGAGTAGAGGCGTTGGGGCAAAAATTAATATTTATTGTTGTAAGCCACTGCTCATTGCTATGCAGCACTTTTGTGGCAATAGATAACTTATATGGCTACTGCAAGCTCTTATAATTTCTGCTCTTTCGACTTCCTTTTTTTCACTATGCTTTTTAAAAATATTTTTATTGATTTCAGAGAGGAAAGGAGAGGGAGAGAGAGATAGAAATATCAATGATGAGAGAGAATCATTGACTGTGGGTGTGGCTGGGCCTTTTACTATACTTATATTGTATACATTCACTTTCTCTATTTCTCTCTCCTAGTGTTTATAAATATATTAATATTTCCTCTGAGCATTAATCAAGCTGGAATTGCTTTGCAATGTGTAGTGGACTGTGCCATTGATTTAACTGTAATCTAAAATTACCAAAAATCTTTTTAGACCTGTCCTTCAGTTACTCTGCTTTTTATAGGTTGAGTAGTTATGATATTTTTTATTTCCCATGATCATAATATAAAGGAATTATCTAAAGAAGGGGAGGAGAGCTAAGAGAACATAGAGGCCCTTGGAGGACACAAAGGAAAAGGAAAATTCTCTCCCAGAACATTTAAAAAAATCTTTTTAAAAGAGAAAAGATGGGAAACAAGATAATATCATCATTTCTTTATTTTGTAAATAATTGAGCTCCAACTATATGCCAGCTACTGCTAGGTTCTAAGAATGCAAGAACCTTGAAGAACTAAGGTTCTGATGGGGGATTATACTAAAAAACAAAACAAACGTTAAGTAGTTCTCCATATTCTGGAGGCTTGAGAGAGGATTGGTAAACATGTATTTCTTAGGTGGGGGTGAGGTTTAGACAAGCAAGAGGATTACTATGCGGCTGGGGGCTTCCCAGAGGCAGTTTGAAGATCAAAAGCTGAAGGACCCAGGGGGTGGGAATGGTACTAGTGGAGAGGAGGGAAGGTTTGACAGAGAACAAGTGAAAGGACTTCACCACCACTACCAGGCCTTATGATGTGCAGTGAAGTTTGAGAACCTGGGAGGCTGACGAGGGGGAAGTGCATCCCAAGGGCTCTCTTGCCCGCTCAGAACAAGATAAAGCTCCTAGGATTGCTGAGGGGAATGGGGTTTAAATCACTTGGTAGTTCACAGATTTACATGTACTCTACTTACTTAATAGCAGTCAATGTCATTTGGTATTTGTGCTAATTAAACTTTTTAATAAAACTTTGGGTTAAGAGTGCTTATCTCATATTTCAGACATTCCCATGAGTGTTTAGAAAGGGGCTCTGAATAGGGAAAATATGCCATTTGGCACTATTCCATGAAATTAATTACCATAAAGAAGTTGTAAAAATTTGCACAGAAGGGCTTGGTACAAATATCTGAGTCAAATTCAGAAGATAAGTTACCTTAGTTTTGCCAATCCTTATGTCCCATATGGAAGCTTGCAAGTGATTCAATCTCGTTGCCTTCCCAAGATTCCAATAGTACGAACTCAACCTTTAAAATCTGACTTCCCTTTTAGTCCCCATGAAAGTCTAGATGCTACCACCATGAAATAAGAAAATATTTTTTTCTTTGCTCTTTAGAACAGAGTTACCAACATTAAATATTCCATTGACATTTAGAATCTCACCTCTCATTCCATTGAAGCTCACAATTCAAGCACAAGCTCTGTGTCATCTTTTGAGACACAGAAAATAATACCATTATGCTGGTCACTTGAGTGTAAGCTCCTTAAGGACAAGGATTTTACCAGATTAGCTAGACTTATTATATTTTGAGTACCCAGTATATTTATTCCACAAAGAGTGTAAGGAATATACACAGTATTACGCCAAAGAATAACAAAGCCAATTAAAAATAAAAATGAACACTGAAATAAAAATGCGCCTTTTAAAAAATATATGCATTTAATTGATTTTACACAGAGAGGAATTGAGAAGGACAGAGAGTTAGAAACATCGATGAGAGAGAAACATCGACCAGCTGCCTCCTGCACACCCTCCACTGCAGATGTGCCCGCAACCAAGGTACATGCCCTTGACCGGAATCGAACCCGGGACCCTTCAGTCCGCAGGCCGACGCTCTATCCACTGAGCCAATCCAGTCCCCGCAAAAGCACCTTTTCTTTAGAAAACTGAATAAGTAATGCATTTCTCAATACGTGAATTATAGGTACCTATACAGAAAGTATAGCCATGTGGTCCAGGGGATAAAAAGGCCTTAGAACAGGTCAGGATAAATGTCCCAAGTCTCATAATTTGAAAGTCTCTGGGCAGCTACCTGTACCTCTTGTCTGAACCACATTCTGCCTATCTATTCATATTCAGAAGAAACACATATGACCTGTGATGGTAATAAGAGGGGTAGTCCACTCTCTCTGATAGGCCTGAGTCCCAGGGATTTTGAGTAACAAAGGGTTTGTAGGTCATGCATTGAGAAAAAAAAAACACTGGTCATAGTTAAATAAAATAAAATAAAATAAAATAAAATAAAATAAAATAAAATAAAATAAAATAAAAAAAGATGGGTCATAGCTTTCTTTTGCTTGTGGTCTTCAGTCTTGGTTCTTTGATTCCACAAACAACTGATCATAAAATATTAACATTATTTTTTTTTGTTGTTCTTCAAATTTAGTTTGGCTCTAGGTTTGGGACTTTCTGCTTTGCAAGTGATGCTTTGTGAAGTATCCAGTGAGGCCCATCGAAGTACCAAGTTTGTGACTCCACCTACTTATAATGTCCCAATTGTCTCCCACACATTGACACAAGGAGAAAAGTCATTTTTGATTTCTGTTACTATCGGTATAATTTTATGAGTTTCTTCTATAGAAGACAATGATCCATCTCTGGAATTCGATAAATACCAAAAACATTTGGCTTAATTTTAACTTTGACTCATAGGCTTCCTTTGAGATCAATAAAGCATGCTTGAATTGAATTGAATTGAATTGAATTGAATTGAATTGTATACTCAGTACTGTGGGAATATTGCTCGTGCTTTGCTGGAAGAAAGAACAGAACCAGGGGTCATCAGCAAATGTGATCCCAAGTCTCCTGGATGAGAGTCTCAGAGTTGGAAAGCACCTTGACTGTTTTAGAATCCCATGACTCATTCTAGGCTTGCATTTCCATGGTGACATGTTGCCCATCTTCACCTCCCCTAAGATGTCCATCCCACAGAACAGAGATGGAAAATTGGCAGCCCACAGGAGTATTTTCTTTGGCAGCCCACTTAGTATTTAAGTGTTGTTGTTTATTAATTTAACATGTACTACTTAAAAATTGGAGAAAAGCAGTGTTCCTACCATTGGTGCTGTGTTTCTACCAGCATCCACAGCCTAGAGTGTGGTAGCCACTCCCCCATTTAGACAAAGCACATGCTTCCCAGCTCACCCCCATTTCTATCTAGACTGCTGCCCATTCACTATGCTACCCTTGTATGCCTTGAAGTTTCTAACTTCTCTCCAAATTCCTATCTGCTGACTTGACATCATGAGGAACCAACTCTAATCAAATAAACCTCCATGTTTTTAAAAAAGGAGAACTTGCCTGACCGGCATAGCTCAGTGGTTGAGCATTGACCTATGAACCAAGAGGTCATGGTTCGATTCCTGGTCAGGGCACTCAGTCCCCAGTGTGAGGCCTGCAGGAGGCAACTAATCAATGATTCTCTCTCATCATTGATGTTTCTATCTCTCTCTCCCTCTCTCTTCCTCTCTGACATCAATTAAAATATATATTTTTTAAAAAGGAGAACTCACCTCACTTCTTCAGTTGTGGTCTTCTGCTAAGGTTCATATTTTCTTCACTCTTCTAATTTTTGTCGCCACAATCTATTGATGTTTTCATTCATTTGAGTCAAGTATTGTTGGCATTCTCACATGGCCTACATTTTTAAAAGAAATAGGTGTGGGGAAGCATGGGACTTGGTTGGAATGTCTGTAAGGAGGATTCTCCAAAAGATTGGGGGCCTCGGGGGGGACTTTGCCAAAGGCAGCAGCCCCTACCTTGACTTTTCCAAACAAGTCCAATCCCCCGGGGTGTTTTGCTAGAATCTCTATGTTCAGTCTTTAAAGACCTGACCTTGTAGAAGCATATACTTTCTGAAGGATACTTCTAAAGGTTAATTTGAGTTCAAGCTCTTGGTCAATGAGGCAGGTGAACATGACTGCTTTTATTACTAAAGTAAAAACAGTCCCTTAGCCCTCTCTTTCACAGAAACGTGAGTCAGAGCAATCTTTTCACCCGTCGCTCAGGGTCTGCAAATAGGTTCTATGTAGTTGGGGCAGGAATAAGGAAAGAATGTGGTCTCTACACAGAAGTTAATAGCTCATTTGGGCAAAGTGAGAAAGTAGATAGTTGAGGCAGATTAGTGCACATGAGGTGTTAAATACATAAGGATGAACACTATCACCCACTGCGGGAAATTCATCTTATTTACCATTGATCAGCTGGTTCTGCCCATGTTGAGAGGACAACCGAGGGCCTTTCTAACTTTCTGTGCAGTTAGGCCTGACTTGGGAGAAGAATATGTAATTGTTCATATGAGAACAAAATCTGATATCTTTGATAGTTAATATAAAAGTAAATTTCTTAAACCTCCTATGATTTTTCTGGACTCACTTGTTGTTTATTGTGCTTAGCTCAAATCATGGAAAAGCTAACATTTACTTTACATTCATATTCAAAATATATTGGCATTATGGTTGCTTTTGGGTGGTCTACATGCTTCCTCAAACTTGGACAGGGCTACTCAACTGTTAGGAGAGAGATTACCTTACTTCTAAATGATCAGATTTCCACTTACAGATTAACATAGAACTTCCTTCAACATTACCTCTCAGGAAATTTAAATTTCATTAAATTATATATACACACACACACACACACACACACACACACACACACACTCACATGTAAATATACAAAGAGAAACAAATGGAGATATATAAATGTAGAAAAGATTACATTAAACTATTTTTTGTTGCTTTTTGCTTTGCCTTGTGTTTTCTTTCATTTCTTTCTTTCTTTCTTTCTTTCTTTCTTTCTTTCTTTCTTTCTTTTTTTTTTACATTAAACTATTTGAAATGGGCATTTGTCTATTCCTGTCACAGCAGACAGCAGTGAGTATGCTCTTGGCCAACTTCCTGGCATTTCCATGAAGTAGAAGAAGAAGGTCTTTCTCACTGGGCCGCACAGGCTCCCCAGCTGTTTCAGATTAACAGACAATGGCATGAAGCACCTAGACGAGTTACTAAGAAAATCCATTAGTCGCAGGAAGGAAAATCATTTCAAGCAAAATAAAGGACAACACAAATCTTAAACACAATTCAAACTCTACTCCAATTTCTGGAGTCTAATCTATTTAATTAACATTTCAAACTGTGGCTTTATAAAACCAAATCATATTAAAGAGTGACTTAGGACTGGCAACAAAACTATCATATCACACAAAATGATTTTTTTTTCAGTGCTATTTCTAGCCTGTTTGGAAACTGGGAGCTTTAAAAATCTACCAAGACTATCTAATTTTGCTACTCCCCCCCCCCCCCCCCCCCCCAGTATTGAGGCCTGTGGGTTTGGATATACCGTAAGTTAGAGAAGTTTGTGGTAACATCTCAAAACATACATTTTCATGTAAAAATAATATGAGGAAAAGAGAGAATGGGGGTGCAAATGTATTAAAGCAAAAAAAAAAAAGGTGATTTCAGTCCTTTATGAATTCAAATGGTTTTAGTTCTTGTCCAAGGTAACATTGAAATCAAAAGTAAAACAATTCGGTTTGCCTTCGGCATGATAGGTGGCAAGTCCCTCAAATACAATCTGTGTAGCCAAGGGATAGACACTCATTGTGGTCATTCAGAGGAGTCTTAAGAAAGGCAAGATTATGGAGAACACCCAGGGCAGTGGATCTTGGAAGAGAAGGCTTGGAAAATTTACCAAAGAAAAAAAATCACTGAATCATTCCTTGAATTGGTACAGGCTTTCACAGGAAGCAGAGAAGTGAAACCAAAATGAGAAAGACCAAGCCCTAGAGACAGGACTTGAAACTGGAATTCAGATAGAGCCTCCACTGGTAGAGGCTCCACTGGTGCTGAGTGAGCATTGGTGCCCTTCACCTCACAGAAAGAGCGTACTCTAAGAATTGATATGTAACTGAAATTTGGGGAAAGGGATTCTTATTGGTACAAAAATGAAAAGAATCTTTTATGGTTATTTTGCAAAGATACCTTTGTGAAACAAGTGTTCATTTATTAATTTGGTTATTTTGTAAGCTTGAATTTTTTTATGATAAAATTTCAAAAAGAGGGCATCACAGTTGTTTATGTATATTAACTAGAGGCTCGGTGCATGAAATTCATGCACTGGAGGGGAGGTCCCTCCGTCTGGCCTTCCCTCTATCACAGTCCCAGAGCCCTCAGGGGCAAGAGGTGACCCAGTGAACAGGGGAAGGTGATGCCCCAATACACCTCTGCTGCTGCACTGCCAGCAGTGCAAGCCTCAGCTGGTTCTGGTTACCTGAGCCTTACGTGGCCCTGGGCGGCTGAGGAGCTGCCATCTAAGGCTTGCCTGTGCCTCAGGCTGGCCCTGGGCAGCTAGAAGGCTGAAGGGACTGGGGGACTCCAGAGGTAGGCGCTTGGAGCAGCCAGCCCACCTGGGTCCGGCCTTGCCATGTGCCTGCCACCCTGGCAAGACTGAGGGACTGGGTGTTGCCATCTTGTGGCTGTAGGTGCTGCCATCTTTGAGGGCATGGCAGTCAATTAGCATATTTCCTCCTTATTGGTTGTGAGCATCTCCATATTTGTGATAGTGTGAGGGTTAATTAGCATATTCCCTCTTTATTAGATAGGATGAGGCACTTGAAGAGCAAAGTTTATGTCTTGGTTCATTTATTATTGTTTATCTGCTTTGTGAAGATGTTCTTTCCACTCTATTTATAAAACCCGGTGAAGAGCTGCTTGCTATTCATTTGGAATCATAGCTATTGTGCAAATAAGTTTTTATTTTATTTTAAGCATCTTCTTTGTGGAGTATGGCCTGGAGATAAGAGAACAAACACTAAATTAGCCTTCCCTCCCATCCCTGAGTTACTGGGGAGAAGTGTGTGGGAAGGTGTTCTCTGATCTGAATAGAAAGCATAGGGTGGGGGCAGGGAGGAGCTGGTAAATCATGGGCATGAATAACAAACAGGCTGTAATAATTTGTGACAGACAAATTCTGCCTTTTTTGGGAAGACATGTGAAACCCACTCGTCTAAGCATTGCCTTTGGAATCATACCATAGGGCTCTCTTTTCATCTGCTCTTCACTCAAGGAGATGGTGTCAGCTGTTGTGTTTCCTACTGCAAAGCTCATTTGGCTACAGAGTCATCTTTCAGGACTGGGCACTGGAAGATGGATGTAGAAGAGAGGAAGCTGGGGAGTGCAGACAGACAGGCAGACATTGAAAAGGCAGCCTCCCCAAGGCCAGGTGCTTTAGGATTGAGGAGCAGGCCCCAGTCTGTTTGCCCCAGGGCTGTGCTATGGTTCAGTCATGTAAGGCTGCCACCTCATCCATCCCAAATGAGACCTAGGAGGTGCCTTCAGGTGAGTGTCTGGAACAGCTCATTTGTTTAGTTCAGCTCACCCTCTCTGAACTGACAGAATGAGTATGAGCAAGAAATACACTGGATGTGGAGGCAGGGAGTCAATGCTCTACTTAGAAGTATTTCTTTCTCTCCGTCAATGGTCTCATTTGTAAGGTGCTGACAATATTATTCATCATAAATGATACCAGAAGAGTAAGTGAAAATAAGGTGTACATAAAAGCCAACTGAAGCTCTGGCACAGAAGATACTCAACCTACTGGTGTGAGTCTGAACTTCATTCCTGATGGGAGTGCTAAGCCCAGGCTGCGGTGGGAGGGGATCTCCAGAGCATGAGAAGTCCATCGTCACTTCCAATAGCCACAAGTATGATCCTGTGCCCAAATTGGCCGTTCTATTGACTCTAGTGTCCTAGTTACTAAGCTATTGACTCTCAGCTTAAAAACCATCCTTTCTATAATCCACTCTGCGGTTTTGAAAATTACATTTTCCCTTTGTCAGCTAATTCCCTGTGAAATCAGCCAGTAGGGAAGACTAGAGAAGACTGGAAGGCAGGAAGAGGGGAGCTGGCAGCACAATTGGTTCCCATGTCCAGTGAGTACCTGCCTTGGTGTCCCCAGCGCATCTCTCCCAGAAACAGTAGCATGAGTCAAGTTGAGCCCTTCTCAGATGTCCAGTGCTAGGTCCACAAAAGCCTCCTAAGGTTTCCAGGTTCTGATAAGCCCAGTGTCCCCCTGTGTTTTCCTAATCTTAGAAGTAACAAGAACTTGCCTGGCTGTGATGGCTCAGTGGATTGAGTGTCATTCCATGGACTGAGAGGTCCCAGGTCCAATTCCCAGTCAGGGCACATGTACGGATTGTGGGCTCAGTTCCCAGTAGGGGACATGCAAGAGTCAGCCAGTCAATGTATCTCTCTCATCACTGATGTTTCTATCTCCCTCCCCACTCCCTTCCTCTCTGAAATCAATAAAAATATTTCTTAAAAAAAAAAGTGGCAGGTGCTTTTTGCAGCCCATATTCCTGCGTTGTCTTGGTGTGCCCTTTTGACTTTTTTGTTCTTGAATACCTTTTCTCTTATTCCTACATTTTAACATAAAACTTAGAGTTCTATACACACCCTGATGTACCTTGCCTTTTTCCATGTCACAATATATCTTGTAGATATTTGTGTATTGAGATCTTTCCCATTTTTTTTTTAAATGGTAGCTGCATAGTATTCCATAAGGTTGATGTAACATAATTTATCTTGTATCTTATTGTTAGACATTGGGCTGATTTCAATATTTTGGCAACTTAAACAATATTTCAGTGAATGACATGGGAAAATTACAATCACCATACATCATTTTGCATATGTGCATGCATATCTGTGGAACAAATTTTCTGAAGTCACACGGCCTGGATTCTACTCATCTAGATATTGCCAAATTGCCCTCCATAGGGAATTTGCATTCATGCTAACAATGTATAAGAAGTCTGCTTCCCCTCAGCTTTACCAGCAGAGTGCTATAGCCCTCTTCTGAAGTTGATAAAATCATTCTTTCATTGAACTTACAAAGTCATAGCTGTGATAGTTCAAAAACTCTTTTATAGGCCTTAAAAAATCCAGAACACTACCTTGCTGATCTGTGAATGGCCTCTTTCTCCGGGCAGAGGTTCCACAGGGAGCATTCTAGTTTTTGTTGGGCCCATCTTCTTGCTCTATGAGCACAGGGCGATGCCTGGAGTGAGGCAGCTTAGGGATCAGACACTAGCTTTAAAATAGAAAAAAATCTAAGGATGTCAATTTGACCTCCTCCACAACCTCACCTCCAATTTCTTTTCAGTGTTATTCTCCCATATTTTTATTTCTTGGAATTTGATCTTATTTTGCAGGCATGGGATCTGTAGAAAAGTTTCATCAGGGAAATGAGTGGGGAGAATGGACTGATTGGGGAGGGCCTCGAGCCCGGGTGATTAATGACTGAAGCCTGCGGAGGGCTTTGCAGCAGCAATGAGTGGGGAAGGGGGTGGGATGGTCTCCAAAGATGGAGAAATGAAGACCAGCTGATAGGATGGAGGGAGACAGAAGCTCTGAGGAAGAAGGGAGAAATTACCCATGATACCTTGTTAGCTTGGTGAGTAGTGAATAGAAAAGAAGGAGCAAGTGGGAGACTGAATAAAAGTTTCAATTTATATGTATATATTTTTCTAAAATTTTAAACGCACAAATGTTGAATGAAGGCATATGGAACACTCCTAACTGTATTATATAAGTTAAAAACTTATTAATACTTTGGCATGTTTGACTTGTAAACATACACTATACACAGAGAGATGTTTGTTTTTGCAGAAACATTTGAAAGTAAATTGTAGGCATCACAAAAATTCATCCCTAAATAATTCAGCATGCATCTCTCTTTTATAAACACAATAACATTACCACATTTAAGAAAATTTACACTATTTCTCTAATATTACCTAATTAAAGTCCATGTTCAAATTTTTTATAATGTACCCAAAGTATCTTTTATGGCTGGTTGTTTCAAAGCAGGATCCAATCAAATTCCATGCATTGCATTCAGTTATTTCTTTTCAGCTCTTTCATTCTAAAAATAATCCATTTTATTAATGATATTGCCTTTTATTATTTACTAGGGGTCCGTTGCAGGAAGATTCCTACAAGAATAGGGCTTCCTGCAGTGGTCTCCAATGCCCCGCCTGCTTCCCTCCCTTCTCCGCTGCCCCGCTTGCTTGCTTCTCCGCAGCTTTGCTCCCTTCTGCAGCATATGGCTTCCTTCTACTCTGTCCTCAGTCTTTGCTCTGCGCCTGGATATGCAAATTAACCACCATCTTGGTTGTGTTAATTTGCATAATCGCTCCTAATTGGCTGGTGGTTGTGGCTTGTGTGAGTAGTGGAGGTACGGTCAATTTGCATGTTTCTCTTTTATTAGATAGGATTGTCTTTCCAAAGAGACCAGGCCAGTTGTTTTATAGAGGTCTCACACTCTGGATTTGCCTGATTGTTACTTTGTGGTGTCATTTAACTTATTCCTCCATCCCCAGTGTTTTATGTAATAGGAAGCTGTGTCTAAAGACTTGATTACATTCAGGTTAAACATTTTTGACAAGAATAATTTACAGATAATGCCTCATACTTTGTATTTTACCCCATCAACAGGTATATAATATCAGGATGTTACACGATTAGTAATACCACAGTTGGTGGCCATTGTATTTCTTCACTGTAAAGAATCATTTTCTCATTTGCAATTAGAAAGTGGTTTGGGGTGATGTTTTGGTGTCTTTTCAAAGGATAGAAGGATAGAAGAACTCTGCCTTGCATTGTAACTTTAATTTGAAAACTGACTTGTGGAGTTGTCCAATGGAAAACTGGTGGAGGTTAGGGATTTAAGGTTCAGAGATAGGACTGGGAACCACTGGTGTCTGGGTGATGGCTGAGATCACCCAGAATGAGTACTCAGAGAAGAGGACTGGGCATGCACAATGGAAGCAGAAGAGATCAGGGGAAAAGAAAGTCTTGAACAAGAATATGAACACAGAGACACACAGGCTCTGGCTGGGTAGCTGAATTGGTTAGTAGGGGTGTCGAACTCAATCAGAGAAGGGGCCAAAATCTAAAACCCAGCCTAAATCGCGGGCCGAATGGTTTACTGAACAGTCATAAACTGACAATGTCATTAACTGACAGCCGAGTGCAGTGATGACAGCGCGGTGCGGGCCACATTGCAAGGCCTGGAGGGATGGATTTGGCCCGCGGGCCTTGTGTTTGACACATGTGGGTTAGAGTATCATCCCCATACACTAAGATTGCAGGTTCAATCCTCGGTCAAGATACATGCAAGAAGCAACCAATGAATGTATAAATAGGTGGAACAACAAATCGATGTTCCTCTTGAAAGAAAGGGGGTGCGGAGGAAAGGAAGGAAGGAAGGAAGGAAGGAAGGAAGGGAGAAAACACAGCCTGGGAAATGAAGGATTCAAGTGGTGGGTTGAGGGGCAACAAAATCCAACCCTTCAGAGAGTCTCATAAGATGAGGCCTGGAAGGAGGTAATGGGATGTGAAAAACCACCAGAAGGGTCTTAGTAGATTTTTGAGGACAGAATCAGCTTGATAGTGAGGGGCAAGGTCTGAGTCAGACAAAGGCCACCTTTTTTCAAAAAGCTGGATGTGGGACACAGAGAGTAAAAAATACATCTTCAGAAATAAGGGGGAGTAGTCAGGGAGAAGATTTTATTTTGGTTGCTTGTTCATTTGTAGGATGCAGTACTTTTTATCCTATTTTAGGAACAAAAGTAGGGAACCAGTGGAGAGGGAGAGAACTAAAGAGGTAAAGGGATCATTTACAGGTCACGATGCTAGAGGAGAGGGGAAGGGACCTGATCAAGGACACAGGTGCTGGTCTTTGGAAAGAACTGTCTCCTTCAAGATAAAAGTAGTCAGTATGGCCCTGACCGATTTGGCTCAGTGGATAAAGTGTCGGCCTGCAGACTGAAGGGTCCCCGGTTCGGTTCTGGTCAAGGGCACATGCCTGGGTTGGGGGCTCAATCCCCAGTAGGAGGCAGCCGATCTATAATTCTCTCTCATTGCTGCTGTTTCTCTCCCTCCTTTCCTCTCTGAAATCAATAAAAATATTGAAAGAAAAGTAGTCAGTATGGATGGAGGGGAAATGTTTGAATATGTTGGGGAGAGAAGATGGAGGAGCTCTTTCCTGATGATCTAAATTTCCTCAAAGAGGGAGTAGGTTCTCTCACCTTCCAAGATAGCAGATGTGGGGGTTCAGGGCCTGGAAAAAGAGTGGAGAGTTCTGAATAGCTGCTGTTGAGAATGGGAAAGGGAGCCTCCCTCCCATGCCCACGTGATAGCAGGGAAGGAGATTGTGAAAAGGCCACCAAAAATGCAAATGAAAGATCTGGTCCTTACACAGCTGTAGCTCATTCAGAAGATCACAGCTTCCTAAAAGGTCCTCATGTGATGGTATCTGCCTCTGCTAGAGGTCAAAGAGTGCTGTCAGTGTGCCTGGAAGTCAGCATTCCCACCCTGTCTGACAAGCGCTGCTAAGACGGACAGCCACTGCCCCGCACACAGGGCCGGGGAGACGCTTCAGAAGTCAGACTCACAGAGACCCATTGTGGCATGTCAGAACCCACAGAAAATGTTCCTCCTGTGCATTATTTATGACTTTCCTGCATTTATATAATATCCAGCTTCCTGAAAGTAATTTGTTTTGGATTGTGTAGAGCTGGGCAGCACATCAAAGGTATGCTAAGCCGTGGTAATAAAACATTGAGGTTTATGGTCACTGAGGTATTAAATATCACTCATAAATTACAGGGTGAGTATTTTAAATGAGCTATGGCTCAGAGGACAGTAGGCGCCCATCTCTGCACATATTAATTGCTACTGCCTGCCTTATTAATTATCAATAGTTCCAAGGCTTTGTTGACGTTGTTTTCCTAAGAAACCACTCTCTGTCCTTTCTAGGGTTCTGTGAGTGAGTGTGAGATTGGATGTGCTGTGTGCCTAAGCTGGCATTAAGCATAACAAAAACGTGAGGATACTTTAGAATATTGCAGAGTCTGATAGCCTTTCATTAAAAATCAAGCATCTCTCCACGTTAGCCACTGGCACTTCGGGTGCTGTCTCCTGAGAGGGGTTTCAGTTTGCTTCTTTGGATTCTAAGCAGCAAGGTCAGAAGGACAGTGTAAGTCTGTTTCACTTCAGGTTCTAACAGTGTGATTTTCTTTTTTTTCTTTTTAAATTTTATTTTATTGATTTTTCACAGAGGAAGAGAGGGGGATAGAGAGCTAGAAACATCAATGAGAGAGAAACATGGATCAGCTGCCTCCTGCACTCCCCCTACTGGGGACATGCCCGCAACTAGTGTACATGCCCTTGACCGGAATGGAACCTGGGACCTTCCAGTCCTCAGACTGACGCTCTATCCACTGAACCAAACCGGTTTCGGCAACAGTGTGATTTTCTAATGCTCCATCTAGTGATTCCCACCCTTTTTGGCCAAATTTCACCCCAGTGGCATCTAGCTGAACGGCACAGGCCCCTGTCAGGGTTAATTTCCCAATGTCCTGTCTGCACCCGCCTCCTGCATTGCTTCATCATCCTAGTCTCCGAGTTGCTCCTTCTCTTCTCTGCGAGCCTCTGCATGTTCCTTTAGACTTTGTGTTTAATTATTCAATCTAGAAATCACCAAGGAATCCCAAGGACACCCAAGCCCCAACCTTGGAAAGGGGCAGTGTTTTGGTAGAACTGAGTTGTTCACACTTTGGGAACTTTATCATTTAGAACAGACACAGACTGACCCCAAGTGTACGAAACCTTGGGGGATTCTCCCCGCTTTGCATGTGGGAGCTGTTGAGAGGTTTAGGAAGGAGGTGGCTGAGCATGTAAATCAGGCTATACTCGTGTCAGTCAGTGGCCTTGACCCTTGCTGGTCAGCACGCCTTTTTCTGCAGGTGACTCTGTGTGGCTACCTTTGTCCAGGAAGGCCAATCTAGACTTGCTTAGTCTTATTTCTATCATAGAAAAAGAGGAATCCCAGAGAGGAAAGTTAGGTGAAAATAGTTTCTTAGTACACAGTACGACTATGTGCAACATGGAAGCCAAGAGCCATAATGTGGCTAGCAAGTTCTTGAAGTGAGGTGAGACTAAAGAATGGAATTTGACATTTTATTTCATTTCAATGAACTAAAACATAAATTAAAAACCAATACTTGATTTAGTTAGAAAACTTTTATGTCTGATTGGAACCATTTGGGTATGTGACTCTAGCTTTGCAACTCTAAACTTTATAAAATCTAAATGCAGAGCAAGAATTTCTAAATTTTGCATCCAAATAGATACACTCTTAAGTGTAAAATGCACACCACGTTTTAAAGAGTTATTGTAAAAACATTAAAAATATCTTATTAAAATTTTTGATTTTATATTCTATATTTTGAATATGTTTAGTTAAATAAAATTTATTACCAAAATTAATTTCACCTGTTCATTTTCATTTGTTTTAATGTGGCTACCAGATTACATATGTAGCTCGCATGTTTCTATTGGACAGCTCTAGGTCAGAACAAATATTTCTTAAAGGAGCATGGGGACACTTGGAGCCCATTCCCAGGCATTCTAAAGAAATTTTGATTGTATCAATTACTTGGCACTAATGGGGCAACATTTTCAAGAAAGTGCTGAAATACTTACCTAAAAAAAGTGCTAAGACTGGAAAGTCAGACTCCACATGCAGATTACGTATTTTAATTTCTCTATGATAATAACCACGAGTCATCTTTTGAATATTTTTAAATTTTATGTAAATTATATTTTTTTCTGTATGTTTCCATGAATTTTATTTTTGTCCTGAATGTTGGATTTTTTTTTTTAGACTTATCAATGAGGATACAGGGAGATAACTTGTAGTTCTAATTAATTCAATTTTATTGCTGTCTAGTGCACAGAATTCCATTACATGACTACACCACAGTTATTTAATGACCTCTTTTTGATGGACACTTAGATTGCTCCTATCACGTAGGTTGTTTCTCACCATTACAAACAAATGGTGCTACAAGTTGTCTTGTTCACATTCCCATGTTCATATGTACAAGAGTTTCTCTGGAGTGTAAGTCTGGAACTGAAATATTGACCCTTGTTGTGTAAACATCTTCAACTTTACCAGATAGAATTAAACTATTCTCCAGGGGTCATATCGACTTATATTTCTAATAGCAGTATAACTTTACTCTCTTCTCCACATGTGGTATTCTTTAACTAAAAAGGTTTTGCAACCTAAAGTGTGAAGCAATATCTCTTTACTGCTCAATTTGCATTTCTCTGAGCATTTTTCACATTTATATATCGTCAGTCTTCTTTTTCACATTTTTCACATTTATATATCAGTCAGTCAAGGTTAATAAAGTATAACTCCATTTCTCTAAGTGTTGTTTAGTTTTTCTCTGGTCTTCTGCAACAGTTCCACTGAGACTATAACTAGATAAGAAAAATAAAATTTACATGTCTTTTCATAACTATTGCTCATTTTTCTATTGGGCAATTTGCTTTTTCATAGGAAGCACTCTTCTACCTTGAAGCAGACACCTGAGCTATTCAGTAGCTCATCAGTGCTCCTTTTTCTAAAGTTGTTTTTCCTCTTTATATGGTTATTGTTTAAGTTTGCCCTATGAGATCAAAGGAGGACTTCCCCCTTTCCACTCCCCACCCACTTCCGCTGTTTTGAGTAAGCACAAGGAGCAGAGTGAGATGAGGGATGCTGCAGCAGTGAGCCCTGGACACTAGAGGACAAAGCAAGGTGATTTCTATGTCTTCACTGTGGTTGACAGCATTCATAAGTATTCTTCCTGTATTAAAGTTCTGTCTGTTTACAAGAGAAAAAAAGACAAACATTACCTTATTTAGTGTAAGTATTCAGAAGGTTCTGATAGGGAAAAAGAGACATTTTTTGGAGGGGGGTAGCAATCTGAATCTAGGCACTGCCCCTTTAATTGTCTGGTCCTGTAAGACCTGTTTACTCCCATTTTAGAGAGGCCATAAACCTTCCCCAGATGAAGTTATCAGTGCTGGAGCCAAACCAGGCCTTTGGTTGAGGACTCAAAGCCCCAGCAATAGGGCTCTTTAAGAACTTGCAAAGGGGACCAGAGAACCCCATATTTGGGAGACAAAGATATGAAAAAGATATAAAAAGGGACAACTTCCTCCATGTTGCTGCTCAGAATTTGAAAAAAATATTTTTCATTCTGGGCCCACGCTTAATAAAGTGTAACTCCATTTCTCTAAGCGTTGCTTGGTTTTTCTTCGAACTTCTGCAACAGTTCCATTGAGACTATAATTAGATAAGAAAAATAAAATATTTTGAGAATTCCAAAACTACCACTAGTTTAAGGTAGTGAGGAAAACTATTTTGAAGATAGCTAAGTGCTTTAGAAAGCATCTCATATATATATATATATATATATATATATATATATATATATATATATATATTTTTTTTTTAAATTGGTTTTTACAGAGAGGAAGGGAGAGGGATAGAGAGTCAGAAACATCGATGAAAGAGAAATATCAATCAGCTGCCTCCTGCACACCTCCTACTGGGGATGTGCCCGCAACCAAGGTACATGTCCTTGACTGGAATTGAACCTAGGACCCTTTAGTCCACAGGCTGATGCTCTATCCACTGAGTAAACTGGTTAGGGCTAGAAAGCATCTCTTGAATCTATAGCTAAATATCAGTTGAATCCATGGGGCTACAATGTTTAAGCTGACTATAAGACATAAAGCTCTCTTGATAATTCTAACTTAGGTCTTCATAGACACTTGTGAATCAGTCTTTGGAAGCTTTTCTGTGGCCTGATAATGGCTTTTGTTTCTTCGGACACTTGGTATCATGAGTATAGATATGGCTATTAAATGTTAATAATGATACCTGGTATTTATACAACACCTTTCATCCAAGGGCCTCAAAGAACTGAGCAAACATTAACTCACTAATTCCCATAAGAGCCATGAGGCAAGAGTTATTATTTTCATTTTACTGCTGAAGGAGCTGAGGGGAGAGCACTTAGTAACTTAACTTACTGAAGCTCACATGGGACATTAAAACTTTAGCTGAGAATAGGTCTAGACCTCATGATCTCTATTCATGTTTATCTAAAAATTTATCTATTGTTTTCAAAGACATGTCTCTCCCCCTCACCCCCTCTATTTCCTCCTAGTGAGATGTGTTAAGTAAACAATTATGAAAAGGGGATTTTTTTAATTTTTAAAAGCAAAATTCCAGAGAGCAGCACAATGTCATATAATTTTGGAAACACGTTTATTGAACAAAAGAAAAAAGGTAAGCAGCATAAGAGGACCAAAGGATCATGCAAGATGAACTATTGGTTTCTGATTAAAAACACCCTCAAATCATTCTCTAAAAAGAAGTTGAGAGCATTTATTTAAAATTAAGAAAATTCTACCACCAAAACTGGTTTGGCTCAATGGATAGAGCGTCGGTCTGCAAACTGAAAGGTCCCAGGTTTGATTCCAGCCAAGGGCTGTACATTGGTTGCGGGCACATCCCCAGTAGGGGGTGTGAAGGAGGCAGCTGGTCGATGTTTCTCTCTCATCGATGTTTCTAGCTCTCTATCCCTCTCCCTTTCTCTCTGTAAAAAATCAATAAAATATATTTGAAAAAGAAAGAAAGAAAGAAAGAAAGAAAGAAAGAAAGAAAGGAAGAAAGAAAGAAAATTCTACCATCTGAACTGGTAGTTGCAAACATTCTTTCTGCTTGATGAATCCTGGGGATTCTTATTCGTTCCCTGAAGCTCATTTTAGTAGATTCTGAATGACTTTTTATACCTAACTGACACTGGCCTCATTGGTCTCAGCCTGCCCTCCGGCAGGACACAGAACAAGCCTGACTCCTCTTCAACATGACAGCCCTTCATAGCTCATAGATCTTTTGTGTCCTTCAAGCCTTTGTCCGCAACAACCAGAGTTTGTCAACTGTAACTCCCATGCTGCTGTGTGTAGGTACATACCATCATGTTCACCCCTTCCTGACACACTCCAGTTGATCAAGGTCTCTAAAATGTGGTACCCAGAATTAAATGTCATATTCCAGATGTGGCTTGAGATTGGACAAAAGCTGCTCCCGTTAACCACACCATAGTTTTTCCTTTCCCCCCCAAAATTGTGATTTAATTTCCTTGTAGTCTTTCTTCTTCAAGTAAAGAACAAAACAAAACAAAACAAAAAAGCAGAAGCAACCCAATTTACTTTAAGATTTATTTCTCATTATTTGAATAATTTCTATGCCTATTTCCTAATACTGTTTTTCTAATGTATTTCTAAATTTTATAGAAGTGGGCACCGTAATCAACACTTTAAAGCTGATTAAAAATGGTGAGCCTCAATTTAAGTAAATCTTCAATTTTTTTCTTAATCAACTGTTAGACTGTGACTTTAGTAGATGTGTCTGGAAATTTGGGTGTACATTTAATATTTGTCATGTAGGTTGTATGCTAAATTACAACAGTGGAATTTATTTTTTACAATAAAAATTGTGTGTGTATGTATGTTTTTCTGACTACAAAAGAAATGAAGTTTAACACAGTAACTAATAACCCAAATTCTGGAATCAGATATACAGGAGTTGAATAGTTGGGAAAATTTATTTAAACTCTTTAAACTTTATTTTCTTCATGAATAAAGTAAGGATATTAACCGAATCTCTCATATAGGATTATTGAAAACATGTTATGTAATAACGAGCATAAAAGACTTCCCACAGAACCCGACATACAGAAAGCACTCAATAAATATGAACTATTTTTATTGTGGATATATTTAGAACAAACAGAAAGGAGGACAAAATAAAAGTCACCTGTAATATCCAGCTTCTTCCAGAAATATTTAGAACAGATTCCTCAAGATTTTTCTGTACTTTTGTTACTCCTGAGAAAAAGGAGTTCTCGCAGAATAAATAAGGTTGTGAGAATTAGCAGTGACATTTCTTATGCATCATGACAATCACCAAAAGGGCGAGAACATCAATACTATGACAGACTTCCCTTAGAACTATAAGAAATACACTTATAAATTGTCATGCCATTGTTATTAGAAGTTGCTTAAAATCATACAGAATGGATAAGCTCTTCTGTTTTTTATAAAAGTAAATCAGAATTATTGGTACAATGGATGTGGTTAAGGAAAGGCTCTCAGAGCATTCACACATCTACACCAGTCTCTGACCAGGTAAACGCATATGTCAAGACCAAAGAGCCTCAGGTAAATTGTGGTTCTCAGAACATTCTGTGATCTTCCATAACCAAAGTATAGATCTACCAAGTTTTGGTGAAGTATCGATAGTACTTTGAAACCAGTAATCTCACCAAAAGATTTAAATTCCAACAGTCGTTGATTCAAATTTACTTCCCAAATATACTAATGGAATGTATCTTATTGTTAAATAGATTTAAACTTGCATTAACTTGGCTCCTCCCTCCCTCCCTCCCTCCCTCCCTCCCTCCCTCCCTCCCTCCCTCCCTCCCTCCCTCCCTCCCTCCCTCCCTCCCTCCCTCCCTCTCTCTCTCTCTCTCTCTCTCTCTCTCTCTCTCTCTCTTTCTTTCTTTGTCCTAACATTTCGTTTTCACAATGTGGCCTCTATTCTGGGGGGAGGAGGGGGGGGGAGGGAAGGGCCTATGGTGTCCAAAGCAATACTATTTTTGGCTCCTCTGCTGCACCAGAGTGAGAGAGGGTCATCAGATGTGGGACCACACTTACTCCCCGGGCCTGAGCCTCCACTTTCATTTCACACCCCCTTCTCACAGCCTCCTCAACTGCTAATTATATCTGGCCATTACCCTGCAGGGCTGGATTCCTGCCAGAGTGGGCAACTCCCAGTACCAGGAGCCAGAGGCAGCCTTCACCAGCCCTTCCTCACCCCCCTGGGCCACACCATTCCCAGGTAATAAAACTTCCAAACCTGTGCTGAAGCCAAGTCAGGCTCCTGCCCTATTCCACTCCTCAGACAGAAGCTGGGCCCACATCTCAAAGGCAGAACACCCGCCAGACAGTCCTGGGAGCGGCCTCCTGAGGCTTGACTGGGTGCCAGGCCAGAAGAAAGTAGGGCCGGTGGAGCGCGGGAAGGGGAGGGGAGCAGAGCTTGAGACACCCGCCGTGTTTTATGGTGCAAGGATATCAGCACAGAGGCAGATGGCGTGGAGGCTGTTTGAAGAGCAGCCTGGGACAGACCTGGAGGGTGTACTCTGTGAGTCACACCGACAGGTGCCTTATTATCGGAGTGATGTCAGGGGTAGGAGTGGGGGTCTGGAATGTAACTTAAAAGGCAGTAATGAGACATTATTCATAAACATTAACTGCTTCAAGGGACATGGCACTAAAAAGAGAGGGCCAAAAGTGATTCCTTATGGAATCTCCGCTCTCGGCTTTCTGGCCACGAATGAGCTAATATAAGTGATGTGTAAGCAGAACAAGTAAGTAAAAGTACAGGGTGCCAGTTCTTTCTGGACAAGGCACACATTTCTGAATCTATATTTCTCCCCTGACACTTTTCCCCAACATAACTCCCCTGAGTATATAAACAGACCTTCCATATTGATATCCTGTTAGTTCTTAAGGATATCTTACCCTTTGCTGTTATCCTGACCTAGGACAGAAAACCCAACTTTCTTCCTTCCTTCCTTCCTTCCTTCCTTCCTTCCTTCCTTCCTTCCTTCCTTCCTTCCTTCCTTCCTTCCTTTTTTAAAATGATGTCTCAGGATGTATTTTTCTTTCTTTTTAAAAAGTATTTTTATTGATTTCAGAGAGGAAAGGAGAGGGAGAGAGAGACAGAAACATCAATGATGAGAGAGGATCATTGATGAGCTGCCTTCTGTATGCTCCCTACTGGGGATCAAGCCACAATCCAGGAGCCCCTGACTGAAATTGAACTTGAGACCCTTAAGTCCACAGGGTGGACACTCTATCCACTGAGCTAAACCAACTAGGACCCTAACTTTTTCTTGAAGTACCAGAGGCCCGGTGCACAAAATTCATGCATGGGTAGGGTCCCTAGGCCTGGCCAGTGATTAGGGTCAATCTGTTGGGTGACGGGCAGGGCAATTGGGGCCCCACTCACTCCTGACTTGGCTTGGCACTGCCTGCTTGCTGGTCCTGTCCCCTACCACCACTGCTGGTCTCCATCTTTGGGACAACCTGCAGGGCAATGGGGGTTGGGGGTGCTCGCAACTGCCTTAGCATGGTACTGCTCACTCACCGATCACCCACCCAGCAGGAGAATTGACCCCGCCCCCTCCTACCCACCTTGGCCTGGCACTGCCTGCTTACCTACTCTACCATCCTGCCTTACCAGTGCCTCCATTACTGCCCTCTGCCAGCACCGCATCTCTGAAGCCCACCATGTTCTGTACTGCCCCCTGGTGGTCAGCACATGTCATAGGGAACAGTCAAACTCCAAGTTGACCACCTGCCCAGGGGATAATTTGCATATTAGGCTTTTATTATATAGGATAAAGGGTAACTAAGAAGCACATTTAACTTACTAGGGTTAGGTCAGTGTTAACAAAGGATTTTTTATGGCTACATAACTTAAATACTTCAGCTTACATTTTCTAAATAATTCACCTATACTTCTTATCTGTTGTTAAACTAAAGATTCTGAGATTTTATTAACCAAATCATTTCTGCTGCCAGGTAATAGCCAGTTCTGAACAGGTGATGTAAATGTGGACAGATGTTATGCAAATGCTAACTACCACATTGTCTATACTTCTGCCACAGTGCAAATTGGCAAAAACTCAAATCTACCAAGTATGCATTTTAGATTTATAAAGTTAGCTGAAAATTAAGTTCAAGCTGCCGAGGATCACTGCCAGCAGCTCTTGACCTATGAAGTGGGCATCTGTTGTTTGTGGCCTTGGTCAGATTATTAGACCTCTCTGCACACTTGGAGGATGGAACCAGATACTTACTACTGATCCTTGCATTTCAAACCTCCACGATTCTATGGTTCACAGCAAGTCATAGACTAAGTTCCCACTCTTGCTTTTCTGTGTTACTGTTGTTTTAGGGTTCCCAGAACCCCTTTCTCCTTTGAGTAACAGCACCTGCCCCCACTCTTTCTTTGGTGACCTGCCTCTCTCTCCCCATCATTCCCACAGCTGCTTGTCCTGTAATTCTGGTGAAGCAGCCACTTGGCACATGCCACCCACCTGATCACAGGGATGAGCCAGTGGTAGAGATGTGACCCCAATAGGGCCAACCCAAATCTTTCCTTGTGGTTTTTAATATAGCATCGGGCAGGGATATTTATCTTTTTCCTTTGGAATTCTAACCATAAGGATGTAGCCCAAGAGCTGCCTGTCCTTGTACCCCCGAGTGAAAGGCCAGGCCTGAGGCAGAAGCCAAGATGAGAGAAGCAGGAAGGAAAACAGATTCCTGATGGTTTCCAAGTCCCTGGGTCTGGATGACACAGAGGTCAGCTCTATGGTTACCTGCCTGTGATTTGGTTACGGGAATCTATAATGACCACTTCTTGGCTCAAGTGGCCATTATAAATTTGGAATTTCTGTCACTTACAATCAAAAGAACCCTTAGCAATACAACTTTCCACCTTTCTCCAAATGCTAACATTCTATATTCCAAGTTAAGTAAATTTAGTGAGAATAGTGTTTACAACTCTGACAGCCCACTAGTCACCATTCACTTACATAGATTCTGTAAAGCACCATGATTTCAACAGATGAGCACTGAGATTTAAGAGATGTATACATTTAATCATGAACCAAAGAAATCTCTTCCTCCATAAGAATGTCTGAGATCTTTTCAGCATCCTGATTGTTTAAAAAAGAGAAAATCAAACCAGAAAATGTCAACATATTAAGTCACTGGATAGAACTTCTAGAATGAAATTCAGGGGTGGGAAAGGTGTTTTTGTTTTTGTTTTTTTTTAATTAAATATTTTATTGATATTTTATAGAGAGGAAGGGAAAGGGATAGAGAGTTAGAAACATCAATGAGAGAGGAACATCGACCAGCTGCCTCCTGCACACCCTGTACTTGGGGATGTGCCCGCAACCAAGGTACATGCCCTTGACCGGAATCAAACTGGGGACCCTTCAGTCTGCAGGCCAACGCTCTATCCACTGAGCCAAACCACTTAGGGCGGGAAAGGTCTTCTGATGTGTAGGATTTCACTCTCGATCAAGTGATACTAGGACCTTCTCCTGGTAGAGCAGGGAGAAGAGGGAGAAGCAGCGATGTCAGACACTGCTGATCAACCCTGGAGAGATCCCTGGGCAGGGCATTCTATATGAACACCCAGATCCAGCCCAGCACAGCCTCATCTCCCTGAAACTGGGGGTGCATGTTTGGGGGGAGCAGTTCAGCACCTCCAGCAAGTACAGTCATGCACTGTGTAAGTTGTTTTGGTCAACAACCAAACCACATATACAATAACAGTCCTCTAAGATTATCATGAAACTGAACATTTCCTACTGCCTAGTGATGTCATAGCCATCCTAACATCATAGTGCAGCAGTGCTATGTTCATGGTGATGCTGGTGAAGACAAACCTACTGTCTGCCAGTCATATGAAAGTATAGCCCTTACAACCATGTGCAGTACATAATTGATGATGATAATAAACAGCTATGTGGCTGGTTTTTATATTTACTATATGATGTTCTGCTTTTTATCATTATTTTAGAGTGCATTCCTTCTACTTATTAAAAAAATGCTGTAAAACAGCATGCCATGTTATGCTGGCAAAAAGCCTCATACTCTTGTGCTTTACTGCATTTGTTGATTGCATCATTTCCTCTTGTGCTTGATTTAATCTCGAGTTGTTTTGTTCATCATGGGTCCTAAGCCTACAAAATCCATTGCTAATGTTGCCAGTAAGAGGACACATCAAGTGATTGACCTGGAAACAAAATTAAAGACTACGAAGGCTATTTCTTGCCAGTCAGGCATGTCTCATTCCACCACAGCTAAGATCTTGAAGAACTAGAACAAAGTGATGGAAGCTGTTAAAGAATCTGCTTCGCTGAAGGCAATAGACTAACAAAAATTTGAACAGGACCTATATCAGGCAGAGAGAAAGGTCTAATGGCCTAGACTGAATATCAGACACAGGAGCATATCCTTTTGAGAACCACATAAATCACAGCCAAAGCAAAAAGTCCACGATGTTGAAATAAAAGATTGGATCCAAATATGATATTACATTTACTGCTAGCTCTGGATGGTTTAAATGACCCAAGAATCGTTATTCATGACATGATGTAATGTGAGTAGTAAGTCTGGGAGTGCTGATGAGAAGGCAGTTGAAGAATTTTTGGAAACTCTAGATAAGCTGATTGTGGAGGAATATTACTTACCAGAGCAAAATGTTTTCATTAATGCTCATGGTGCATTATCTACTTACAAGAAAATCTATGATGAAAAAGAGAAACAAACCAAGCAAACAAAAGGAACATATTTCTGAAAAGAATAACACCTCCTCAAGAAGAGCCTCAGGCAGGTCCTCCAGGAGGTATTCCAGAAGTTATCAAGAAGACAGGACAGTTCCATGTGTGTTATTAAGACCTTCTAGTGGGACAAGATGTCAAGGTGGATAGTAACAGCAATGATCCTGACCCTGTGTAGGCCTAAGTGAATGTGCTTGTGTCTCATTTTGTTGTTGTTTAATATGCTTTTAATTTATTTTATTGAATTCAAAGAGATGGAGAGGGAGAGAGAGATAGAAACATCAGTGATGAGAGATAATCATTGATTGGTTGCCTCCTGCAAGCCCCTTACTGGGAATCCACCCTGAAACCAGGGCATGTGCCCTGACTGGGGATCAAATTGTGCCCTCCTGGTTCATGGGTCAATGCTCAACAACTGAGCCACACCTACAGGGCAATGCATCTCAGTTTTTAACAAAAGAGGTTTAAGGGTAAAAAAAAAAAAAATTAATTTTAAAAATAGAAAAAAGCTTATTGAATAAAGACATAAAGAAAGAAAATATTTTTTATAATTGTGCAATGTGTTTGTCTTTTATGCTGCTTTTATTAAAAGTTTATAAAATCAGAAAGTTAGAGTAAGCTAAAGTTAACTTATTATTGAAAAAAGAAAAAGAAAAAAAATTTAAATAAATTTTGTGTAGCCCAAGTGAATGGTGCTTATAAAGTCCACAGCAGTAAACAGTGATGGGCCAGACCTTCACAGTCACTCACCACTCAATCACTGACTCACCCAGAGCAACCTGCAGTCCAACAAGCTCCATTCATGATAAGTGTCCTATACAGGTGAACCATTCTTTATCTTTTATACTGTATTTTTTTTGTACCTTTTCTCTGTTTTGTTATGTTTAGAAACACAGATATCATTGTGTTACAATTGCCTGTAGTACTCAGTATTGTAACATGTTGTACAAGTTGTAGCCTGGGAACAATAGACTGTACCATGGAGCCTGGGTGTGTAGCAGGCTACACCATCTAGGTTTTGTAAGTGTATGCTATGATATTTTCACAATGATAAAATCGCCTAACAATGCATTTCTTAGTCATTACACAATGCAAGACTGTATAGAGCATATATGGGAGCACTTAGTCTAACGGCAAGAGGAGAAAACCACATACAAAACTCCAATCTGTGGCTCAAATGTAGGCTGGAAAAAGAGGCCTTTCTGCCTCACTAGTAAGAACAACTCTAGAAAACCCAAAGGAAACCGCCAGGCTTGTGTGTGGTGCATGGCAGAACTTGTGAAAGACACAAAAGCCCCTGAGTGGCTGAGAGCACAGACCGACTCTACAGATTGGGGGGGAGATAGCTCCTGAGAGAGAAAACCAACGAGAGCTACTCTGCACCACAGATATTCAAAGATAAACAAGGTTGTTTTCCATTTTAAGTGCAACTTATTTGCTTTATACACTGCAAAATGACACGCATAAATCCCACGGCTTCAGATGCCTGTTTCCTTCTCATACCATTTCCAAAGCAAGAACTGTGTGTAGTCTCATAGTTAGGAATTGAATCATACAAGTATAATTTTCACTGCCACATACTAATAATCTTTTAGGAATTAAAGCTTTAACACAGCCACAAAGGATTGTATGGTAAGTTACTCTAAGCACCACAGTTTGAGTTATTGTAAATTCAACTCTGACTGGTTTATAGGGTTGAGCACTCCATATATATTATTTGTGTCTTATTCTTTTCTCCATTGCCTTAAGTATTTGCAAAGTTACATATTGGTATAATAGGGTACCGTTGAAATGATCTGGCTTAATCTCCTTTTCTTAAAAAAAATTTTTATGGAATTTATTGGAGTGGCATTAGGTTATAAAATTATATACGTCTCAGGTGTACAATTCTATCACACATTATCTGTATATTGTATTGCGTGTTCATCACCCAAAGTCAAGTCTCCTAATCTTTTTGTCTTTTGAAGGCCAGGACACTAAGGCTCCAATATTATGACATAACTTGCTCAGGGTCACCCAGGTTGCTAAAGGCAGGGCCTGAGTTAGAAGCCAAGTCTCTGGAATAACAGGTTCTGACTCAAAACGTGGCTCCATGAGCTGCTCTATGGAAGACAGGCATCATGACAGGAGAGTTTACAAGAGGAAGTAAAGGGGACAAGCACACCAGCTCAAGCTGACCAGAATGGATTTGGGTGAGCAGGTCAAAACTATGATATGATGAAAACAAACGATGTTCACTCAAGTGAACATGACTAGGGACGTTGATAGTAGTTAAACCTTTCATAATATCTATTATCTGTAAGGTCTGAAAAGACTGGAAAACTAGTATAATTAACTCAAATGTACAGATGAGGAAACTGAGGCACCTCGTGGAATTACAAACTTTCCCAAAGTTATACAGAGGAACAAGAGTCAAACTTAACCCATCTATGACTTTGCTGTGAGCCACGGGGTCATGGAGATTTAAAACATGAGTCCATAGTAATTGTTTGGTTCTACCCTCTGTGTGGAAACCAAGGTGCAGAAATATTTAATGATCTGCCCAAGGTCACAAAGCTAGTTAGTAAGTGACCTGAAATAAAACCGAGGCCCCCGGAATCCCAGTGCTGGGCTCTTTGTCTTTGTTTACTAGCACATGGCCTGGATACATCCTGCTCAGGCAGATGTGGAGCCCCCGAAGGGACTTCCTACTAAAGCCTTCTAGCTTTCTGCCTGCAAGGTCATGCTTCTTCCCTCATTCTCCCCCAAAAGATGATCAGCTCAAGGAAATGACCTGTCCTTCCTGGCTCTGAAAATCCAACATGAGACCCAGAGTGAGAATAACACACTGATTAAGGAAGCTGCCCAACAGTCCTTGTTTCAGCTGATGAGTGGTGTCTCCCAGACTCCTCAGCTGTATGCACTGTCTCAGAGGTTGCTAGTCACCAAACTGGAGGTCTAGCAATAGCCAAAATGGCTGGCAGCGGGCTATGGATTGGACTTAATAGTTCTATGAGATGCTTAATGGTATCTTCTTCTTCAACTTGAAAACATGTAGGATTGTACCTCTTGCAGAACATCTCTAAGCAAAGAACGCCATCTTATTTATTTTTTAAAAAATTATTATTTTAAGCAACCAGAAGAGATCGCAACTCTGCTTTAATTGAAAAGTCTGCTCCACATCAAAGCCACCCTTACTTTTCACCAGACTCACAGAACTCTTAATTCCCAAACCTCCTAAATTCTCCAAACGCCGCGAGTGTTTACATTTTTGTCCAGCCTACACGTCTTTTCCTGCTTAAGAACCATATGCCCTATCACTTTAGTCATGTGGCTAACACACCCTGCTTCCTTCCTTTCCTCTGGCTCTTCTGGCCTCTGACTCAGTTACACCCATCCTGGCTGGTGCTACAGTAAGGAACATTTTAAAAATGTCAGTTCTTGCCAATGCCCTCTGACATGGTTCCCTTGTTCCGGACTAAAAATACTCCAGCCACTCAGTCACCCAAGAGCCACCAGGGTTCCTCACTGCCCATGCCTTTGTGCCAAGTACTTCAATAAGTGTTCTCTGATGGTGGCCAAGGTAGACTTTGTCTCGGCTGAAGTCTACGTTTACTGCTCTTGTCCCCAGTGAACAAGAGTCAGGAGGGAAGGTGGTGATGATTGGGTTTGACAAGAAGGCAAAAACCAAAGAGGTTGTTATTCATGTCTTGCTTCAAAGTAAAGGTAGAAACCCTGGTCTATCTAATGACACTGGGTGGGAAAAATTCAATAGCCTTCATTGGGGTAGAAAAGCCATTAATAATCTCCTTCTCAGATCCTATTAAAATATGAGGGGGTGAATTTTCCAGAGAATTCTTCATTCTTTCATAGGGAAAAACAAAACAGACCAAAAAAAAAAAAAAAAAAAAAAAAGAAAAAAAAATCAAGTCATACCATCTTAGTTGTGGCTGGTCTCAATTCAGTTATTCAACAAATACTTATTGACTATGAACCATGATTGGGGACTGTACTAAGTTCAGGAGATAGTAAGTAGAACACATATGGTACTTACCCCCAGGGACATACAGCCCAGTAGGAGACTGTGAATTGGATGCCCTCCTCACCCAACTAGATCTACTTGGTCAGTTGGCACTTTGGTAAATTAAATATCTATGAAGTACAGAGTATTACATAGTACAATATATAGACTGTTTTGTTGTTGAGACATTTACTAAGAAACCCTGTTAAATCTGAAAACTGCAAAACGTTCTACCATTGGGTAGGCTGCCTCGCCAGCAGAGGGCACCATTATGCACTTGACCAGAGGTAGAATCCACAGCCTTGTGGGTGCTCTCTAGGAATGGGGTGGGCTAAAGGAGACTTCAAGTGGGCCCAGTACTCTATGTTATGTACATAACTACCCTGTCAAGTAGGTTTTGTTGTTTCAGGTTTATGGAGAAACTGAAATTCAGGGACTAAAATTATTTGTTCAAGGTCAAGAGCTAATATTGGGCCTGAGTTTAGATCTGTTGATTCAAAAGTCCTTGCTTTTCTCACTCAGGACACACTCTCTCTCAAAGCATAAAAATTAAGGTCTACAATGCAGTAAATTAAGACTTAAAATTTGCCAAGTTATCATTTGTGTAATAGAGGAGTTGTCTTTTTATAAACAAGCTGTTTGACTGTTAGATCCATAAGGTTGGGGGTTCCTTCACATCTCCTTTACTTATCTGGGGGTCTCTACAGAAAATCTCAGGCCCTTGGGATATATCTATCTATCTATCTATCTATCTATCTATCTATCTACATGAGACAAAATGAAATGAGACAAAAAATGAAATAGTAGATCCACATGTAAAATATATCTTTCAAGAAATATATGTCTTGAAAGATATATTTTACATGTGGATCTACTATTTCATTTTTTGTCTCATTCTAGACCACAATAAAAACACCAACACAAAAACATGAATAAAAGGGAAATGTAGGATCATTCACAGGGGAAATGTTATTTAGAAATCATGTCCCTGAGCTCCACTTGCTCTGTCTCGCTAATCCAGTTTATCCCCAGTTCTCAAGACAATGTAATAGTTTGTCATACCCTGAAGGGGAACCAAAAAAACCCAAAAACTGTACTTCAAAGCACAGCACAGAAAGGCCTTACTAACTTGAAAGAAATGATCAAGCAATTTAATATGAAAATGAGTCAAACTTATTAAAAAACAAACATAATTGGAGGCCTATTGAATGAAGCAAAAGAAATAATTAAGTTTTTTTTTAAGAAGATTGTTTTGGAAGAAAATTAGGCTTTTCTAAGAAACCTTATGCTTGTTGAATGTGGTTGCAACGTGGGAGTGGAAATGTAGAATTGACGGCCTCCTTCTCCAAATTGTGAGTGTCTAATGGACTCTAAGTCTCTAGAAAATTTGTTTATTAACTCTGTGCTGTTGTTTGGCTGTCTACAGCATCAGCATGACTATGATAATATTATTTTTGAAGTATAGATCCTCATAAAATTGTATGAATTTATATAAGTCCAAATGAAATCATCCTTCCATGATATGGGCTGGCTGGTGGAAGGGCACTTGCTATATGACAAAAATAGTGACCAGGAGTCACCAGTGAAAAGAATGTGTGTTTATGTCAGTGTCCATGGGAACTCACATAAAATGCATCACTAATGGGTACATAACCCAGAAAACCATCATGGCATAAGGTCTATTTTGGAAGGAGCTAAGCAGAGAGGCATGGGAAAGAGCTATGAATTATATTGAGTTTGAGCTGTGAGCTGAGCTGCAGGAGGCATACAAAACCTGTGTTGGAAAGATGGGCTTCTATTAAAGAGGAGCAACGAGGAGAGGATATAGACCAACATGAAAAGTAGGAGTGATAGGGTTTGGGGAAACCCTCCATACTAATGAGGGTAATGTTGCATTATTATTGACTCATGAGCATAAATCTTACATGCTTATGTTTGAGCTAAGGGCCTCCCTCCAATTCATGGCTTGTTAAACTGATATCAGTGTTAGAGTCTAACTTGCCCACTTGGGAAGGAGTAGAACTGCAGCTGGCATCGGGCGCATTCCACAGAAATATTGAGAACCTAATGAAGTGCAGACAGACAGACCCACCAGGAGCTGGGGAAAAACACCCTAGCTAGAGCGGTAGTGTGTCCCAATTAAGCAGAGTTACTAGTCCAATTAAACAACTGTCATGGCCATTAGGAAACTCAACTGAGTTTGCTTGGTGATGGCCTAATGAAGTGCATTTGCTGATTTAGTGCACCAGAGTGGTCATTAATAATCCTCAACTCTGGGAATTACCATTTGCATGGATCCTTGAATGAATGGTGATGATACTGGAAGTGAAAAAAGATATCACCCGCAAGGGGAAACACTTGGCTGGCCAAAATAGGTCTCGTTGAAACTGCTAACACAGCTGCCTAAGCTTTTCTTGGAATTCTGGGCCATTCCTTCTCTCTGGCCGGCTTGTCCTGTGATCTCACCAGCTCTCAGGGGCTCTTTGGTCAAGCACTTTGGCCCTGTTTCCTCCTTTTGCTTGGCTGGCAACTCTCACATGGACTTCAATGGCAAAAAGCTGTCAACAGTTCATAAAAGGATCAAACACCTTAAGACATTGTATACAAGTCCCAGGGATGTTTTTAAATACACTTCCTCTCCTAGTTCCTCGTAGATAACCTTTGGCAGGCAGTGAAGTCATTTGGAGGGTGGATAGCCAGCCATGATCTGGGGGGAATTTTTCTATCCACTAGTTGTCATCATACAGGGTTTGGTTGGGGAGACATTTCATCAATGGAACCTTGTGATATTCCTGGTAGCAACCTTCCTCTTGCTAGGGAACAGAGGTCAGGAAAGGTTTTTCAAAGGAGGCCGATTGTAATAGCCTGGGCTCACTTTCATGTCTGCCATCACAGCTCTTTACTGTTCCTTCCAAAGAGAAGCAAAAGAAAACAGCTTTCCACGAAGCCTGCTCCTTTTACGCCAGCCTCGTTCCCAGCAAATGGAGCTTCCAAATGAAGTAGAGGGTGTGTGGTTGTTGTTTTTTTAAATCCCCAACTCTGAGGCTACATGCTGTTGGAGTGTTTAAAGGGGACTCGGAAGAGAAAGGACCAGGGTATTTTTCTGGTCTCATATCCACGTCTAGGGGGCACTTTCTTGCTTTCTGGAGCAGAAGGCAGTGGATGGATGATCTGGCAAGGGTAAGGCCAGACTGACCCATCCATTATTCGGAGAAGCACAAACTCTGGTCAGGCCTCGGAGAAACTTTTCCTAAGGCCTTTTTTTTTTTTTTTTTTTTTTTTTTTTTTTTTTTCAACCCTGCAGCTTTTCTGCATGAGGGTTTTTCCTGTGAACCACACAACAGACACTGATTCGAGTGATTATTTTCTCAGTTCTCCCAAGGATGGTAAAGAGCTAGTGCCATTCTGGAAGATGCACAGAAGAGAAGTTGACTCGGTCTATATAGTGGGTCACTTACAACCGTGGTAGCTTAACTCCATCTTTAAATGGGTTGATGAAGGCTGTTAGAGAAACACCACACCGGAAGGCCGAGCCTGCAGCCAAAGGGCATTGATAGACATAATGTGCCCCTCCAGGCAGCACGGATGAGTCCGTGGTGTAAAAATAAATGCATGGACTTGACATTTAACTGTCACATAGTCACAAAGCTTTCAGATGGATCTAAGAAAAGTCCCAAAAGTCTTTTAAAAAGTTTAGAAGGGAGGCTCACAACAAAAAGAAACGGAATCTCTCCACTTTAGATTCAAACGACCAAGACAGGCACACTTCCCACAATATTACTTCTGTAGCAATTCATTCATTTCTCCTTCTTCCCAACAGCAAACAAACAAACATTTTGTTGGGCACTATCTGGGTGATGAGCATTAGAGGCCGACTAAGTGTTTCAGATATAAATTAGACACTGTCTGCTGTCCAGGAGGCATAGTCAGAGCAGGGAGGGGGACAGGCCTGTAAGATAGCCCTGGGATGCCAGCGACATTAAAGAAATCAAATCTTCATGAGTTGCTAATCAGCTGTATTTGTAGGTTGAAGGAAGGGGCTAATTTCATTGGTTGGCTTTTCTAGGCCTTAAATGGAAACTACATGAGGTAGGATGGAGTTGCTGGGGTTGTGGCTGTTATTGTTATGTGGATGGTGGGGGAGACAGAGACAAAGCACTTAGTGTTGGAAGAATCTGGGACTGGGCACAGGTCTGGATTTCAGGAGAAAGAACTCACCTGGAGATGCAGATCTGAGAATCATTAAAGGTTTTAGAACATGTTTTTCTCATTCATGGAAGATGTGTTTACTGAGGAGGGGGAAGTCCTTTATTTTTGATAACTTGAGGAGTAAAAGCTATATTTTTGGTAGCACAGCCTCTGTCCTGTATATTCAAAAGGTGATATAAATGCAGCCATTGGCAAAACTCCTGGCCTTGATATGAACCCACAGAAATTTTTGCAAGTTTGCTGCTTTCAGCACCAAATTCAACTGCTTTAACATTGTTCTCTTGGATGTAATTCCTTTTCCCTCTTTCAAATACTATAATTCTCTAGTTTTCCCTAAGCACTTGACTTCCCTGAGAGAGATCAAAAACCCATCTGTGCTTCAATATGTCTTCTTTGGAAATCCATTTGATTATGCTGCTCATTGTAGTAGGGGATTAAGTAGGAATATTAACTAACAGATTTTATATAATTAGTATCCAAGCTATGCCATATTTCTAATATATATATATATATATATATATATATATATATATTCTCCTATATAATAAAAGGCTAATATGCAAATTGTCCCTTTGGGAGTTCTACCAATCCGTAGTTTAACCGCTCACTATGACATTTGCTGATCACCAGGGGGTGATGTGGAATGAAAGAAGTCCCAACCAGCAGCCAGCAGCTGGGAGAAGGAAGGCCCTGATTGGCCCTGATAGCCTGATATATATCGAGGCCAAGTGCACAAATTTCATGTACTTGGCCTCGATATATATATTCTTATGGCAAAAGAGACATCTATGATAATATGATATCCTAAACACTGACCTGACTAGAAACCATCCTATATAATAAAGAGATAATTTTCAAATTGACCCTCATGCCATCACAAGATGGCTGCACCCACAGTGGAGGTGGGGTTCCCATAATGAGCAATCAGGAGGGAACTGAGTCTGCATGGCACTGGACTAGGGCAGGGGACCTGAGGCTGTGCCCCCGCTCAACAGGGCTTAACTGTGGACCTCAGGCTGTGCCCCCCGGCCCCAGCACCAGGACAGGGGACCTCAGGTTGAGACCCCTGCCCAGCGGGGCTTGATGGGGGACCTGAAGCTGTGCCCCCCTCTCAGTGCCAAGCCAGGGGACCAGAGATTGCACCCTCTGCCCGGCAGGGCTTGACAGGGGTGGGGCTGGCCAAATCTGGATCTCACCTAATGGGGTTGGGGCCAGCTGGGTTTGGGTCTCGGGTGATTTCAAGGTGTGCATGGGTGGGCAGGGACTTGATTCTGACAGGAGGAATGTTTTCATATACATTTTACTAATTTTCTTTCATATCTGACACTTCTATTATAGAGAAAATGCAAATAACACTATTAAAATATTTCCTCTAATTAATTTCCTTCAATGTGCATGAATTTCATGCATTGGGCCACTAGTTAAGGATTAAAAAGTATATATGACAATATTGAAATATTGCATTTACTAAAAACAATCAAGAAAGTTACATAATTTAAAAATAGAATTTAGCACAAAATGTAAATGAGAAATCATAATATTGTTACTTTCACCCAAGTAAATGAAAAAATTATTAGTAATAATATTCAAAATTATATGTAATTTTATCTCTATTTTCTCATCTGCAAAGTGGGAATGACATTAGTACTTTTGGTTGGACCAGTATAAAGAGCAAATGAGACAACATAGAGCCTGGTATGTAGTAAATATTCAATAAATATCACGAGGCTGTAATGATGATAATGACTGAGTAAGGTTTTGAATTGAAGATGTGAATCAAAATCATGCCTTATTAAAACAGGACCTTAAGCAACCCTGTAAGATACAATGCTTTTGCAGTAAGACACAGATGGAGAGTCAGGGCTAGTGTATATGACTGCACAGTCTGTGCACTGAGCAACTCCAGGGGCTCTGCTCACACAGAAGGTAACATGCACAGGGCCTGCTGGATTGATGCTGGTACTAGAATGTCTCTTTTCTTCCCTCCTTGAATAATAATAATAAAAAGTTGCTTTTTACTCATTTAATCTCAGAACTCCTAACCCATATGAAATTCTTTATTTTTACTTCTTTACCTAAATCAGGGATCCAAATGAATGCCTCCAGGACTAGGCGGTTAAAGAAACATGTGAACTGAGGTTACTGTAGACAAAACAGAGAAGACGCCTAGTCTAAAGGTATTCATACTCACATGGCTTTGAAACACTGCATAGCACAAATAAAACACATCTGGCGGCTAAGCAAGCTAACCAACTGTGCTTGAGTCACCTCATCTGCTTTCTTAATGCAGACAAGTGAAAGATGGGACCTTTCTCTCACTGTGACTCAGGAATGATGGCCACGGAGACTCAGGCTCTCAGTCTGCCCCCAGACAATATTATCTCCTGAGTCAGACTAAAGATGCCAGTCTGAAAAAGAACAGCCTGACCCCCAGGAGTGGCCCATCTCCATGCTCCCACTGTTCTCTTTCATGGTCTCCTATTTATTTGATTACAGCTTTTTAAGCTACTTAATATCTTTTTGTTGTAAAGTACAACATTTGAAAAATACAGAAAAGCAGAAAGGAGTAATGTCACTTATAGTCATATCTCTAGACACACACAATTTTGGTTTTCCTCTGATATGCACTCACATCCTATATAATAAAAGCCCAATATGCTAAGTGTCCAGTCATCCGGTGACCAGTCGATTGTTCCACCAATCAAAGCATAATATACTAATGACATGTGAAGGCTGCTCAATTGCGTACTATGATGCGCACTGACCACCATGCGGCAGAGGCTCTGACCAGTAGGTTAGATTGCTGCTGGGGTCTGGCGGATCGGGACATTGCTACTGTGGTGCCACTGTTTCTAATCCCCTTTAGTAGACAGAGCAGAGAAATATATGATTTTATACTAAGCAATGTGTGCACACAGATCTATACTATTTCTGTACATGTTCAATGGCTCCTATATTGAACTAAACATGAGTTCGTGTCAGTGTTTCTAATCCTAAAACATTACTATATGGTTCATTCTGTTCTTCCCTTTTACTTACCGTTAACTCTTTCTCTAACCATAAGGAATCTGTCATCTACTATCTGGTACCCACTTATTTATTCATTCGATTCCAGTAAACATGTACAGCAATTTTAGAATTATTATACCGAGCCCCATGATAAACAATTTTGCCAACTAGAATATAGTGCTTATGCTCAGCTCCTTTTGTCCTTTGACTTGCTGTTTCCAGTTGGGACACCTTTTCCCAAAGTTTTTAGGCGAACGCCTTTCTCTCTCCTCTCCCCCACTTGCTTCAGTGAGGTTAGTGCTATATTTGTAATACAGTTATATTCTTTTGTCCTGAGGTCTCCTAACCTCTCGATGTTTCCAATTTGCATATATTAAGGTTCTTTATGTGCTGCAAAGCTGTCTGGGTTTTGACAAATGCGTCGAGCTAGGTATATATCACCACAGCACCACACAAATTCATTCCGTCACCCTAAAAAAGTTCCCAGTCCTTCCCCTAGTCAAACACTTCCTCTTCCTTATATTCTTAACAGCCACTGTTTTGTACTTGATCCCTATAATTTTGGTCTTTTCCAGAATATTATATGAATTGAATTATATGTTATGTAGCCTTTATGGTCTGACTTTATTCACTTGTAAAATGCATTTATGATTCATTCATGTTGGTGTGTGAAATAATAGCTCATTCCTTTTTATTGCTAAATGGTATCCCACTGTATGGACATACCACAGTTCATTTGTCCATTCACTTATTGAAAGACACCTTAGTTACTTCCAGTTTTTGACAATTATGAATAAAGTTGGTATAAACATTTACATGGAAGTTTTGTAAGGACATAAGTTTCAAATCAATTAGGTAAATTAGGGGTGTCGAACTCAATCAGAGAAGGGGCCAAAATCTAAAATCCAGCCTAAATCGCTGGCCGAATGGTTTACTGAACAGTCATTAACTGACAATGTCATAAACTGACAGCGGAGTGCAGTGATGACAGCGCGGTGCGGGCCACATTGCAAGGCCTGGCGGGCTGGATTTGGCCCGCGGGCCTTGTGTTTGACACATGTGAGGTAAATGACTAGGATGGTAAGTCTATCTTTAGTTTTTATAAGAAACTGCAAACTGTCTTCTTAAGTGGTGTACCATCTTGCGTTCTCATCCTACCTAATAAAAGAGTAATATGCAAATTAACCATCACTCAGCTCAAGCCACACCCCAGCCATGCACAAACCATGCCCACCAGCCAATCAGAGAGAGTATGCAAATTAATCCCAACCAAGATGGCTGCAGCTACTGAGAGCAGTTGAGAGGCTTGGGTTTCAATAGAGGAGGCCAAGCTTTCCACACACCCTGGCTGGCCTAGGCCTTCATTCAAGGATACAAAGTTTCAATTATAGAAGAAACATAAAACCAAACAGAAATGGCAGCAGCCACAGAGCAAGCAGCCAGCTTGGCTGCACTCCAGGCTACAAAGTTTCAATTGTAGAAGGTAAATAAATTCCAGATACCAGGGCCTCCACTTGGGTCACTGTGGGGGCATGGCCAGCCTACAAACCCCCACAGGCCCCTCGCCCAGGCCGCCCCACACCCCAAGGGAACCCCCACCCTCATCTGGGACACCCTTCAGGGCAAACCAGCTGGCCCCCACCCATGCAACAGGCCTCTATCCTATCTAATAAAAGAGTAATATGGAGATTGACCATCACTCCAACACACAATATAGCTGCCCTCATGTGGTCAAAGATCCTGCCCCATGTGGACACAAGATGGCCACCACAAGATGGCCACCAGGGAAGGGCAGTCAGGGGTGAGCAAGCTGGCAGAAGAGGGAAGTTGAGGGCAAACAGGCTGGCAGGGGAGCAGTTAGGCATCAATCAGGCTGGCATGTGAGTGGTTAGGGGGTGATCAGACTGGCAAGCAGAAGCAGTTAGGGGAAATCAGGAAGGCAGGCAGGCAAGCAGTTGGGAGCCAGTTGTCCTGGATTGTGAGAGGGATGTCCGACTGCCAGTTTAGACCTGATCCCAGTGAATATCCCTCCTGGGGTCCCAAATTGGAGAGTGTGCTGGCTGGGCTGAGGGACACCTCCCCCCCCCCCCCCCCCCCCCGACACACACACACACACACACACACCGTGCATGAATTTCATGCACTGGGCCTCTAGTCAGTAATAAATGAAAGTTCCTGTTGCTCTACATTCCTTACCAGCATTTGTTATTACCAATAGACATATAGTGGTATCTTTCTTTTTTTTTTTTTAGTGGTATCTCTTGTTTGAATTTGGACTTCCCTAATGACAAATGATACTGAACACTTTTCATAAGCTTATTTGCCATTTGTGTATCTTCTTCAATTAGGTGTCTATGTAGATTTTTATTTTCTTATTGTTGAGTTTTAAGAGTTCTTTATATATTACTAGAGGCCTGATGCACAAAATTTGTGTAAGAGTAGGCCTTCCTTCCCCTGGCTGCTGGCACTGGCTTCCCTCCAGCACCGGGACCCGGGCTTCTCTCACAGCCCCAGCATCTGGAAGTTGGTCTAGAAGGAAGTCCAGTCTAATTAGCATATTATGCTTTTATTATTATAGATTATTATAGACCAGAGGCCCAGTGCATGAAATTTGTGCATGAGGAGAGGGGGGAGAGTCCCTCAGCCTGGGTTGTACTCTCTCCAATCTGGGACATCCCTCTTACAATCCAAGACCGCTGGCTCCAAACTGCTCGCCTGCCTGCCTGCCTGCCTGATCTCCCCTAACTGTCTCTGCCTGCCTATCTGATGCCCCTAACTGCTCCCCTGCTGGCCTGATCGCCCCTAACCACTCCCCCCCCCCCCCCCCCCGCCTGCCTATGCACCCCTAACTGCCTCTGCCTTGGCCCCCACCACCATGGCTTTGTCCAGGAAGATGTCCTGAAGACTTCTGGTCTATCCAGTCTAATTAGCATATTATCCTTTTATTAGTAGATATAGCTACAAGAACTTGACAGAAAGGTTACTTACAAATATTTTCTCCTGTCTTTTTATTTTGTTGAAAGTGTTTTTCTAGAGCAAAAGTTTTAAATTTTGATTAAGTCCAACTTACCAATTTTTCTCTGTGACTTGTGCTCTTGATGTCATAGTTAAAAACAATCTTTGCTCAGCCCAAAGTCACACATATGTTCTCATATTTTTCTAGAAGTTTTATATTTTTATATTTAGGTATATGACACATTTTTGCATTAATTTTTGTATAATGTGTAAAGAATAGGTCAAGGTTCATTTTGTTGCACATGAATGCCTAATTATTCTACCACCATTTTTTGAAATGACTATTCTTTCTCCATTGAATTGTTTTTGCACCTTTGTAAAATAAGTCGATTATGCTAGGTCGGGAGGCAGGGGGGAGGCCCAGAGCAGATACAAACATCTGCAAGGTGGATGGTGACAAAGATAGTTGGCTAGCTGGCGCCTTCCTAAGGCCTTCCTAGACCCCTGGCCTGAGGCAGGAATTCCACACCTCTCATGCCCTCCACCCCCCCTCCCTAAACAGCTGTATAGAAGAAGTACCTATGCCGCCTTTTGGCAAGAACTTCCCTGGCCCACCCTCGGACCAGCGAGCTTCCCCCGGGAGCGGGAGCGCAGATTAAAACCTCCCCCCTTTCAATGGCCTGGATTCTGTGTCTTGCTTCTGCATCCCAAACCGCTCAGCTGGGACCTTACAGATTATATTTATAATAGTGGATCAACTATTTCTAGGTTCTCTTTTCTGTTCAGTTTTTCTACATGTTGATCTTTTCCCTAATTCCATATTGTCTTAATTACTGTGGCTTTATAGATCATCTTGAAATTGGGTAATGGGAGTCCTCCAGCTTTGTTCATCTTTTTAAAATTTGTTTTCTAAGTCCTTTGCCTTTTGTGTGTGTGTATGTGTGTGTGTGTGTGCGTGTGTGTGTGTATCAGCTTTTTTATATTAAAAAAACAAAAAATCTCTTCTGGGATTTTGAATCTGTAGATTAAATTGGGGAGAACTGACAACTTCACAATATGTTTTACAATCTTGAAGTAGTATATCACTCCATTTATGTAGATCTTCATAGATTTTTTTCATAATGGTTTTGACGTTTTCAACATACAGATCCTGCATATATTTTGATAGATTTATAACTACTTTTTGCTTATATATATATATATATATATTTAAATATTTAAGTTTAATTCTTCTTTGCTAGTATATTGAAATACAATTTATTTTTTTATATTGATCTTGTATTCTACAACCTTTGTTGAACTCAACAACAACAAACCCTAACTAATTCTAGGAGCCATTTTGTAGATTATTTGTGTTTTTGTTTGTTTGTTTTTTACATAAATATCTGAAAATAAGAGACAATGTTATTTCTTCCTTTCCTAATGGTATGCATTTTATTTCTTTATCTTACTTTATTGTGCTGGCTGAAATGCCACATCTGATATTGAAGAGGAGTGGTAGGAGAGGACAGCCTGGCCTCTCTGACATTGGAGATCCTCCCTAGTACTCCTGGTCCTCTCTCAGCTGTCTCTCTGGGCCCAGAGCTGGGACATGGTTCAGACCTCCATAAAACCATGATGAGGAAGGCTGCTAGAATCTCAGTGTTTTCAAGGTGAAAGGGGCTTTAATGATCTTTAATACTCTGATTTTGAGAAAGAGGAAACTAAGATCCAGTGCCCAGTGTCTCTCAAACATGCACAAATAATTTTAGCTATTGGTGAACATTTGCATATTTTTAGGAAGTTTTATAAGCATGAAACCAAAGTATAAAAATCAAAGGCACCAATCATAATGGAAAAAAATTTATGAATATGACTATACGAAATTTAACATTTATCTTCTTAAGTAAAAATAAAATGTAACACCATAGACAAAGTTATAAATTTAAAGAACAAATTGGGAAAATATTTGGAAAATACATACCTGACAAAGGTGTAATGTCTTCAGTTTCTAAAAATATCTAACAAATTTATGATAACAATAAAATGACCTCATTTGAAAAAAAAATGGGCTTAGGATAAGAACAGGAAATTCAAATCAGAAAAAAAAATATATATAGCCAATAAGCTATACGTCCCACTCCTTTATTTCTTTCAGAGCAAGAAGTAGAACTCAGGTTTGTTTACCTGTTTTCCAGTGCAGCTTCTACAGTTTTATGGATGCTATTTGATGAGACAGAACAGACAGACCTCAGCAGAGAGTGAGATTCACTTTCTGATGATTTCTGTTTAAAATGTACTTGCTTATACTGTAAAGGTTAACCTCCAAGCCCATCTTCCTCCTGGTATGGAACCCCAAAAGACTTCCTGGAAGCCAGTTTCAGTGAGGTCATAAGACCAGTCCTACCTTCCACCTAACCTATTCCCTGAGATCTCTACACCATGGCCTCATCCCCTTCCAGGCCTCTGAGCAGGTCCTCTGAGTTCAAGGAAAAGAGAAAGGTAGTAGGGACAAAGGGAAGTAGGTAAATAATAAAGTACACATCACACCAGGGGAGAATGTCTATGACTACCTCAAAGACACAGGAAGTTAAAAAAAACATGTTCTGAGCAAAGATAGCAAGGTAGATGTTAATTTGAGACTTCTTATAAAGCCTACTGAAAGGATTGCACATATTTGGGTGTTTATAGCCTAGCATCCTGCATTAAAAAATGATTCTTATTACTTTATAGTCACACTTCATATTCAATCCTTTATAGGGACAAATAAAAGGGAAATAGTAACACCTGTGTTTGTATATTACTTTACAGCTTACTAAGCACTATTACAATCATGATCTTATTTGATCCTTACAGTAATGCTGTGAAGTAGCTATGGAGGCCTATTATTAATCCCATTATACAGATGAGAAAACTGAGGTTTAGAGAAATTAGATGACTTGCTCTAGATCACAGAGCTGGGAAATAGGATCCAAGACAGGAATCCGGTGCTGGGGACAGAGTAGTGCTCTGTGAAGGACTGTTGAAGCACTAAGCATGGCAAAAGGTAGGGGAATTTTCTATTTCATGGATTTAAGATGAAAAGTAAGGCTCAAGTTTCAGTACTGAAAGATTCCTTGAAGGCATATTGAAGTGGAACAACATATGGAGGAATCAGGAGGTGAAAATCCTCTGCAAATAGGAAACAGGTTGTGTGGCTTTAAAATAGGTATAATTTTTATAACAGCATTGCTATAAAAAGGAAGGAGTGAGTACTAATGACATGGAAGCCCAAGAAAGTCTTAGAAGGGTCACAGATAGCTAAATAACTTGAACTCCTTTTTTGCTTACTCAGGAAAAACAAATTCAGAATGAAAAATAAGAATGAGGGAAAAATAGTAACACAAACAGATATTCCTGTGACTCTGTCTACCCAAAATAACCAGTACTTCTCATCTCCCCACAAGACATGCACAAATAATTTTAGCTATTGGTGAATATTTGCATAATTTTAGGAAGTTATATATGCATGAAACCAAAGCATGAAAATCAAAGGCAAAAATCATAATGCAAAAGACTTATGAATATGACTATACAAAATTTAAACATTTCTCTTTGTAAGTAAAAATAAAATGAAATTAAAAGAACAAATTGGAAAAATATTTGCATAATATATACCTGACAAAGGGTTAATGTCTTCAGTTTCTAAAAATCTCTAATAAATTTATGACAATAATAAGATGAACTGCCCATTTGAAAAAAATGGGCTGAGTATAGAAACAGGAAATTAAAATCCCAGAATATATATATATATATATATATATATATATATATAGCTAGTAAGCTATATGTCCCACCCTGATTAGTAAACATATCAATCCACACTAAAATACATTTATTTTATTAATGTGGGAAAATGTTATAAGTGTATAAAAGAGGTTACAAAACCTCATGTTAAGTATTGTTTTATTTTTATATACATCTAAGTTTTGAAAGAATAGAGGGACTGAGACATAAATAATGGTTACCTATAGATAGCAGCATTGTGGATACGTTAATTGTCAAGTATCTTTGCTTCTTATTTAATTTTAAAAACAATGAACATGAATTACTCTTGTAAAAAAAAAATTGGCCATTATATCTGTAAGCTGGTACATAACTTCCCATTACACAATGGTTTCTATTTAAAAATCACACTTGACTTTTAGCATTATGTTTTTCACCCCAATTTCAAGATCATAATCTCCCATGAAATCTGCCATATACTATGTATACGACTTGAGTTGTATTTATGCAAATGATTAGGTTGGCATGTTCCCCACTTGGTGTTCCTGCCCTTCAGGGTAATTCGTTTAGTCACCTCCTGGCTTTCTACCTATAATTATTCTACTAGGAAAAGAGGTACCTAACCTATTATATAAACAAACAGCATAATCATAAATGGTATCTTCTGAAATTTGGGGTGTTGCCTACTTTTCTTTCATAGCAGAATTACACTTATATATATTTTGTACATGCTACCCTAGAAGACATCCTCTAGAGTGGTCAGATATAGACTTTGATGCAACAGATTATTCCTCCAAGTTAGACCCTTCTCTCTTTGGTAATCTTGCTCCAGGCACGCCCCACCCCCCTACTCAGCCCCATTAACAAGCACAACCTGCTGCACACATCACCTTTTAACCAGATACAGATCAGGAGAATGAGAACACATCCTCACAAGCAAGCCAAGGGACAAAAACCAGAATCCAAATAAAAGGCGATTTGAGAAAACTTTATCTTCTGCCTTTAAATATTCCAAAAGTCAGATCACACTCACTGGAGGAGAGGGAGAAGCCCAGGTGTTTTTAGGAGACTTTGGGATCCTAAGAGGGTTCTTGTTCTCCACGGCCCCTCACGGAAGGCCGTGTGGCAGGGCTGTCATGTTTCTCGTACCACAGGGATGAAGACAAAAGCTCTCCTCAAGAAGGCATCCTCCGCCTTTGAGCTGTGCATCGTGAGCACATGGCTGAGGGGAACTCTGGCTCTGCTCCGGCTTAACCATGTGCATAACAGACCACATTGTCTACTGGTTACTGCCCCTCCTCACGGCCAAATCCCCTGACTACCGTTGCTCCAAAAGTAGGAAGAACCCTTTCCAAGATGAAAATGGTTTCTTCTGTCCTGCACCTCCAGATAGTCCACTGTGTGTACGCACGAGGGTGATCACCCGTGCATGAGGCTCTGTGCAGGGTGGGGGGCGGGTTCTGAGGGTCTCACTTGGAAGCCATGCTGAGATGCTCTCTTGAATCTGGCAGAACCTGGCCAGTAGCGGGGGAAGGTATTTCATAATAATGATGATGCCACTCACACTTTTCATCTTCAAAGCACTTTCCAAACAGTAATTAATTCCCATAATACTCCATGAGGTAAGTAAGTAAACACCATTATCCCCACTTTATAGATAGAGAAACTGAGGTGAAGCAGCCAACCCGATGGCCAGAGGCCAGAAGGAGACCGTGTCAGAGCAGGGATCAAAGGGAAGAAGCTCCCATCCAGCTCGCACCACCCCAGGCCGCCTGGCCTGGCCTGGGAGAAGTCTCAGCGGAGCTGCAGGTAGCCAGAGGCTGAGGGAGGGCAGGATCTCCCAGCAGGCCCGGCTCTGGCCTCCCTGCCCTGGCCGATGAATGCTGCTATTCATCCTGTGGGCAGTTTGTGGGCATTCACTTCAAGATCCTTGCAAAATAACAACAAAAACCCTATTGAGGCTCCTTTCTCCTCGGACCACGTATTTCCTGAGTTTTTCCTTGAAATCAGGGGATGCCTGGTACATACACGCCCTCAGGAAGCAGGATTATTCAGCCCACCCTACAATTCTTGGGCGGCTACATTCAGAAATGTGGCCACAGACCAGGCCGCACGGCGGGAGCCTTCTCCTCCGGGTTTCTGGCCAAGCTCCCTCACAAGACATTTAAGAGCATCTGGCTGGCTTCACGCTGGAACACTCCTCTGGCCACGACCTCCCCACGGCCCCCCAACGCCCTGCATTCGAGACGGACACATCCCAAGGAGCTGGCAATCGCACTGAAACCTTATATGAACGCTACAGGGGCAGGCCAGGGGAAACCATGGATTGAAATGAAGCGAACATGGCTTCCCAAGGAGGGACCCGGTCTCAGGGAAGTGAAAACCTGAGACCAGACTCCCCAAACCCCCACCTTGCTGGATGGCAATAGCATCAGCCCCTCACTGCCCCCGAGGACAGATCAAACACTGCTCTCCGAGGCGTCTCACCTGTCAAAAACACTGCTGCTCCCCATCCCCCTCCCCCAAACCTCTCCTCTCACCACCTCAGCTTTCCTTCAACAGCCTCAAGGCTGCCATGACCACCCACCCACCTCACCTGCGTGGCAAATTTAGAAGCTGCTGCTTTCGGCATTATCTAGATTGCGGCGGTGTCATGCCTTGGCCCCCAGTGAAAGCTCGGAGCCTTTGAAGTGCCGAGCCTAACGGGGCCAACAGTTACACCTTGCAGCTGGGTGCTGCCCTCGGCTCCACATGTGGCCTCACATTTGGCAGCGTGCACCCCACCGAGCCGCCTCCCTGCCGCTGCAGGGGAACCGGACTGGGAAGCTCGGGAGGCCTCTCAGAGAAGTTCTTTTTTTTTTTTTAAATTTTTATTTTATTGATTTTTTTACAGAGAGGAAGAGAGAGGGATAGAGAGTTAGAAACATTGATGAGAGAGAATCATCCATCAGTTACCTCCTGCACACCCCCCACTGGGAATATGCCCACAACCAAGGTACATGCCCTTGACAGGAATCGAACCTGGGACCTTTCAGTCTGAAGGCCCACACTCTATCCACTGAGCCAAACCAGTTTTGGCTCTCGGAGAAGTTCTGGCTCAGCGAGCACAGTGAGGGCACTGGGAGAACAGTGACCCGGTGCCCTGCGTACGTGGGACACTCCCGGCAGAGGCCTGCGTGTGGGAGGGACTCCTGTGGCGTCTCACTGCTGGGTGACTGTGTGTCCTGCCCCTCAGTCGCTTCCGGCCTGCAGTCCGGGCAGGTGGGCTTCTAGAGCACGGCCTTACACAGGGCCTTGCAAGGAGGCGGCGGACCTGCTGGGGAGGAAGTCCCCAAGGCTGAATAAGAACCATCTCATGAGTATGTAGATGATATTATCCATTAGTCAAGACACCTCCGTGACCAGGGGCAGCCTTCCTGGCCCACATACCTGCCAGAGTGAAACAATCCTAACACTGACCCATAAAGCCTGAACAGTGGTTCCAATAAGGCCTTGTCTTTGGCTTCCTGGACAGACAACCCCCTCCCTTGCATCAGAGCAGACAGTAAGCTATGTCTCTGGGAAGAATTCTTCTCTGTGGGCCCTGAATGGACTTCATGTCCCCCCCTCCTGTCCTGACTCCCCACAGGCCCGTGGCTGAGGGAGCCCCGGACTCCGGCCTTGCACAGGCGCCTGTTCCCTCCGCAGGGACACCTCCAGGTGAGCTGCATGCCGGAGGGAGGCGGAGCAGGCGCATATCTGCCCGACACATGAAAGGCAGGCCCGGCTCCCGGCCAGGCGCCGGCTGCACCGGGACAAAGGGTGTCAGGCCTCGGATTTTGAAGTTCATAAATAGATCCACGATGTTGATACTTCAGGTGGATGATGGGTGAGGGTTGGATTTCTGTGTCTCCAACTCTGTAATTAATTTATCCGGCAACAAGGCTATGATGATGCCAGGAAGAGAAAAAGAACCCCGGGGGGCTGTCTGTGGCCGTTCCCCAGGGTGACTGGGTGCTGCTGGGCTGGGGCTGCAGCCTGGGAATGTGCAAGCTCAAAACTCTGTGTGTGTGTGTGTGTGTGTGTGTGTGCGCGCGCACGTGTGTCATGTGTGCGCAAGAGTGTATTTGTAGGTCTGTGTATGGTACATATGTTCTGTACTGAAGGGGCATGTGTATGATTTGTGTGCTGTGCATTTGAATAGGTGTGATGATGTGTGTATGCGGTGCTGTGTCTATGTGATTTGGTTGATGTGTGTATCTATGGTATGAGTGTGGTGCATAGGCATGTACTAGGTGCTTATGTGCAATATGAGAGTGTGAGGTCTGCTGTCTGTGCTATCGAGTGTGCAGCATGTGCATGTTTATGTCTGATGTGTATAATGTGGTGTGTGCAGTACGTATATATGTGTGAAGCACATGTGTGAGCATGTGTGATATACGAGTATGAGTGTGCTGTAGTGCGTGTTGCATGTATCATTATGCGTAATATGTACTGGTGTGTGTGGCGTGTGTGATGTGTGGGGAGCATGAGTGTGTGTGGAGTGTAGCTGTGTGTGGACATGTGTGCAGTTTGGCGGCCAGCACTTGTGCAGACAGGCCCGGCCCTCCCCTCTTTGATGTAAACGGGAAACATCCTGGAGCAGCTGGCTCCGCGTCCCGAGGCTCCCGCTGGGAGGGCCAGGCCCCCGGAGGGGAAGGAGAGTGCTGCCCCAGCACCACGCCCAGGGGAGGGCTGGAAGGTGCGGCCCCAGCAGAGGAGCTGGGGCCTTGCTGGTGAGCTCAGAGAGTGCAGGGGGGAGGCGACCCTGGTGCCATCTGCAGGGTGCTCTGCTGGACGCCAGCCCCGGCTCAAGCCTCAGCCTCAACCCTTCCCAGGGATGTGATGTGGCCCAGTGAGTCCAGCCTCAGTTCTGACAGCGATAAAACACACACAGCGTTGTGTTCCCCCGGGTGGCGAGCTTCCTAACCTAACGCTGCACCACCATTGCGTTCCCCCTGGTCTTCCGTGGCTGTGAGCTGCCTCAGGCCATGGGACTCCCTGGCTTTCTTTTGGCTTCAGAAGTGTGAGTCCTCCTCTCACACCCTGAGAACACTGAAGCTGAGAACTCACTGGCAAATAGTGTGGCTGATGGCTTTTCTTGTCCTCATTCTCTTTTTCTAGTGCCCTGGGGACAGTAACTCAGCTCCTTGCTCTGAGAGTGGGAAGGAAGGGAACATAAGTTCACTGAGGCTCTAAGTCAGACCCGGCCTTAGGAGCCATGGGGGTGGCAGAGGGAGGGTATTCAAGTACTTTAATGGTAAGGGGCATGGGCTTTAACATTTCTGCATGTCAAACCCTGTGTGGCCTTGAAAAAATTACGTAACACCTCTGAGCCTCCGTGTTTTTCAATCTCTAAATCAGAGTTCAAAATAGTGCCTCATGCATAGGATTATTTGAGGATTAAGTGGAACAATGATTCATAAACTCTAGCATAGTGCCTCTCACATAGGAAGTGGTAAAAAATATGCCTTCCAAGGCGATTCTCCTACTCCCTCGTGTAGCTATTGAACCCATACAGGAGGCTCAGACAGGTAAAGCAATTTGCCCCAAATCACACTGCTTGGCCACTCTTTGCCTTCTGTTTCCACCACCGCATGCTGCCTGCCCTTGCAGCCTTCGGGACACAGGGCCTGGAGCCTGGAAAACGCCTCCTGCAGGGTCAGCACCCCCAGTAGGGAGCGGCACCTGGGCAGGACGGGATGCATCTGAAGGCAAACAAGCCCAGAATCGGTCCATGCACACTTTCTCGCACTGATATCTTTGGGTAATGAATGGGACTAGGTGTAACTTGTATTTTGCTTTATTATATTTTCTAATGACACTGCACCTTGTGGGAGGAGGGCTACTGCAGAGAGCATCCGAGGCCGGGCCCAGAAAGGGCTGAAGGGTGCAAGTCAAAGTCACATAAGTTCCCTGGTTTCAGGACAGGTCTGTGGATTGGTTATCTGTTGCTTCATAATGAATAACCACAAATTTAGTGATTTAAAGCAATACACATTTCACTTTTGTTCTGTTTTGTTTTTTTCAGAGACGAAGGAAGAGGGAGAGAGAGAGAAACATCATTGACGAGAGAGCATCATTGTTCGGCTGCCTCCTGCACTCCTCCTACTGGGGCTCAGGCCCACAACCCGGACATGTGCCCTGACCAGGAATTGAACCAACCATGACCTCCTGGCTCATAGGTCGATACTCAACCACTGAGCCACATGGGCTGGACATAAACACGTTTCTTGTCTCCAGTTCCTGGGCCAGGAGTCAGGGCCTGAGTTCTCCATCAGGGTCTCATGAGGCTTCAGTCAGAGCATCCATCTAGCTACATCTTCATCTAGAGCAGTGGTTCTCAACCTTTCTAATGCCGCGACCCTTTAATACAGTGCCTCATGTTGTGGTGACCCCCCAACCATAAAATTATTTTTGTTGCTACTTCATAACTGCAGTTTTGCTACTGTTATGAATCGTAACGTAAGCATCTGTGTTTTCCGATGGTCTTAGGCTCCACAGCAGCATCTCTCAACCTGTGGGTCGTGAGACCCAACTGGAAGAAAACCGGCCTGAAACGTCATTCAGGCTGTCGGCAGAACCCACTTCCTTGTGGCTGTAGGACTGAGGGCCCTGCTTCTGGCTGGCAGTCAGCTGCAGGCCATGCTCAGGCCCTAGAGCTTCTTCCCCCAGTTCCTAGCTACACAGGCTTCTCCAGCCTGGCCACCGACTTCATTAAGCCCACAGGGAGTGTCCTTTAACACATTCTTTAATCACGTGCACCATGTTCCATTACCTTTGCCATACTCTATTTTTAGGAGAGGGTTCCAAGGCCAGGCCTGCACTCAAGGGGATGGGCTCCCACAAAGGTGTGAACACTAGAGGCTGGGATGGGGGCACCTGGGGTCTGTCAGCGACAGTACCCCTCACTGTGCAGCTTTGTGTACCTTCGTTCTGACTTTCTTCTCCTGCGGATTTGAGTGTTTACTCACTAAAGAGTAAAACGATAGGAACAGTCTTGCGAATGTTTTATCATTTGGCTCAGAAAATTAGCATTGAAATCCACAAACATTACAATTAGTGAAGCTCCGATATACCATAAAAATTTGCTGAATCAAATTGCATGCCAAATTAATCTTAACTTTTAATTTGGACTATCCAAATTCATCTTTAAAGCTTTAATATTTTGCACATCTTTTCACCAAGAAATTCCAGTTCTAGAAATTTATTCAGAGAAAACTGTCATGAAGATGTGCAAATATTTAGCTACAAAGATGTTAACCACAGCGCTGCTTAGAACTGGGAAGAAAAACAAAAACACACACACCACACAAACAAACCCAAAGAAACAAACCCTATACTGAAAACAACTTTTTTTTTTTTTTTTCTACAACAGGGTATTGTCCAGATAAAGCTACAATGCATTCAAGCAATAGCATAAGATTATCTTTTTAAATATAATGTAGAAGATAATTGAAGTACATGGGAAAATGTTTGCTATATAATGCTAAAAATGGGATTAAATCTTAAAACAGCACATAGACCAAGATCCCATTTTGTCTTTGCTTTGTTTTACCATATGTAGATTGAATAAGTGACACCACAGATTTACACAAAATTGTAACAGTTGATATCTTTGGGTAATGAGATTAGAGGTATTTTTATTACATTTTCTACCATAAATATACACCGAGTGGCCAGATTATTATGATCTCTGAACACATAATAATCTGGCCACTTTTTATATTATATATTATTATATAATAAAAGACTAATATGCAAATTGTCCCCTCGACCAGGAGTTTAACCAGCAGGCAGGCTGGCCAACCGCCCATGTCGCCTCCCCCTGGCCAGGTTGGCCGGACCCCACCCAGGCACAAATTCATGCACCGGGCCTCTAAAATACATATACTGAGAGGCCAGATTAATATGCATTCAGAGATCATAATAATCTGGCCACTCAGTGTATAATACTTTTATAATAAGAAAAATGTTAATTTTAAAAATCTAAGTTTTCATAATCAAATATTAGAAACAAAGAGGATATTAAAAACAGTCTCAAAAATTGCTACTAACTTTGGGTTGTGTTTCTCCAATTTGGTAATTCTGTTACCATAAGCAAATGACTTAATCTCATTAACTATGGTTGAGTCATGTCTAAAACAAAATACAATTTCCTTTAGCTAATAGCAGTGTCTACTGTAACAATTAAGATGATATGTAAGAAAGTGTTTGCTAATTGCAAAGCATGAATAACTAGGTATTTTTTCCTTTCACATTCAAATTAAATAGGATACATCATACAGAGAGGGGTATAAGGAAGGATCTAGCAGTTAAAGATGTCATTCTGTGAAGGAATTTCTCTGCAACATTATACTCAATTATAGCCTCATTTGGTGTTTGGGCTTACTGTGTCTGCGTATAAGTCTTATGTTTTGTCCATTATTCACTAGCTGCCTCACACTGAGGAATTATTTACCTCTCTGACTTGAGTTTCCTACCAAAACCTTGGAAAGTAAGCATTGTATTAGATTTCAAGTTTCCTTCCAGGCCTGTTTCTACCAACAACTTTTAGAGCTCTAATATTCTATGATTATGGGAGAGTATATTTTTTCATAGATAGAGCATAGTCAAAGGAGGTGCATCAAAATGGAGAAAAATAGGAGTCAGGATTTTTCACTTTGAGGAGATTGCAACCCAAGCTGGTGACATTCCTAGGTAAGAAAGGCCTGAAGAACATCAGTGACATATCAGTGATATAATAGAAAGCCTCTCCAAGCCCTGCTCATCGGTGTGAGTGGTGGCATTGGTGGCATTGGTGTGAGTGGTGGCCCTGGTGTGAGCGGTGGCATTGGTGTGAGTGGTGGCATGGGTGTGAGCGGTGGCACTGGTGTGAGTGGTGCCACTGGTGTGAGTAGTGGCATTGGAGAATACAAATAACATGGCATCAGATTGCTTCAAATCCTGCTTTGTTCCAACTCCCTGTGTGATCTTGGCATGTCATTTTATCTTTCTGAACCTTGGTTTCCAACTCTCATATGACTCTTACCTTATGTGGTTTTGGCAGAGTTAGAAACTAGTACAGTGCCTAGTACATAGACATTCAGTTAACCAGAAACTATTATTTGGAGTTCGTTGGAATAAAGCAATCAGAAATATTCTTGACTAAATCGAGTTCTTTATTTCTCCTGGTCAAAATGATGACACAGCCATCTAAGATGTGCCCATGTCATGGTTCAGTATCCTTTGGCGATGCCCAAGTTTTAGCTGCACTCAAGTATTCCACCATTAAATTCCAAATTGTGGATAAGAGTCATGTTAAATATCGTGAGGCTTTAAGCAGATCCAATAGGTGAGAGTTTGATCCTGTTCGCTTAAAGGCATTTTTTTTGAGCTTCCCAACAATAGTCCCATTTCAGCTTTCTTATAAATATTCAGAGGTAGAATTCTCAAACTGCTGCCACGAACATTAAACATTGTGTCAAACTCTGCCCTCATTCCTTGGCCTAACACTGTAAGTCCAGTGCAGACGCTGGACAGACAGTTGTACTTAATGGCCTAATGTGTAAAGATAGCATCTGATGTGATTTCTATTGGGAAATGAAGTTGTTGTAAGCTTTACCATGTCACCTACAACCAAAAGGGGGTGGCCTGCCAGGGGGCAGGACCAGTTCTCTTAACAGGAAAACAGTCCGTGTCCTCTGGTCACCTGGGACCAGGAGGACTGCCTGCTTCCTTCCCTGTCCCTCAGCCAGGCGGTTCTCAATGGGTAGGGTTTTTTCAGGGACAGCTGGGCACCCAGTCCTTTGGCACTTCAATATGTGGGAATCTGAGTGTGCTGATTGTCCATTCCAACTGTCATTCATGAACAAGGGAGGAAGGACCCTGACAGATAATAAATCACCTTTGACAATTTCTGCCAGAGATTGTGTTGCAATATCTGAGAAACACTTGCAGGATAAAATTATATTCCATACATGGGTGGACCTTGTGAGCCGAAGACTTGGAGTGAGCTTCTCTTTAGAGGGTGAAAATTAAAGATTTTTTTCCTTCTATAAAAGGCTGAACATAATATGTTTCTTAAAATTTTCTGCCAAGAAATTTTTTATAATAAAACGTGCAGAAAATATCTTTTTAAATTAATAATAAGTGAATGTGGCTTATTCTTTTAATTTATTAACTTGTTTCCTTTTATTATAAAAATAACATATCTTAACATGCACATATTAAGAAATTTATTTTACATGATTCATAAGGGAATACAATGGAAAGAACCTCTCTTTAATCTTACCTGAAACTCAGAGCAACTCATCCACCTCCCTAGAGGTAATCTCTGTTAAAGCTAGGTATGTAGCCCACCAGAATTTGGGGGCTTTTATATACCATGCATATATGATATAATATATTTGGATTTTTAAATAAACTTTTTATTTGAGATCATTGTAGTTTCACATGCAGCTATAGGAAATAATACTGAGAGAGCCTGTGCCCCAATGGTAGGATCTTGCAAAAATATAAGATGAAATCACAACCAGGATATTGTTGCTACTACAGTTCTGTCAAAACATAGAATATGCCGAAACCGATTTGGCTCAGTGGATAGAGTGTCAGCCTGTGGACTGAAAGGTCCCGGGTTCAATTCCAGTCAAGGGCATGTACCTTGATTGCGGGCACATCCTCAGTGGGGGGTGTGCAAGAGGCAGCTGATTGATGTTTCTCTCTCATCGATATTTCTAGTTCTCTATCCTCTCTCTTCCTCTCTGTAAAAAGTCAACTATGTATATATATATATATATATATACACATATATATAACATAGAACATTTATTTCTTCCTTCTCAGCATGTGTATCCATGCTCAGGAAATACATGAGGGAATGACTATCCAGGGGCAGATGGGTGCTGTAGACAACTCAGCTCCATTCATGCAAAGGAACAAGAAGGTGTAAGGAAACATCAAATATGGTTGTTGAAAATCACCCTGCAGAGGGGAGGCAGTTGAGAGAGTTTGGTTCAAATAGAAGCAACATCCTCTACTGATGAGAATGAGCAAGGTGTTGGGGTGGTGGCTTATATGATGGAAACAAAGATGATATTTTTAAGAAAAGAGAACATTTCCATAACCATATGTGGCCCTTTTATAGCTATAGCTACTGCCTTTCCACAACCCCTTTTGTTAACCTTTGGCCACCACTGTGTTCCCTACTTTTGCACAATGTCATATTTTTTCACTCAACATAATTCCCTGGAAATTCATTTAGATCAGTGATTTTTAACCTGGGTGCCATGTCACACTGGTGTACCACAAGAAAATTTAAAATGTGCAATATCTGACTATTTAGTCAGGGGCACTGAGATCTTTTCCCTTAAATTGTCAAATAAAGAATGACAGCAACGAACGCAACAATATCTGTCCAGTGTGAATCAATCAAAATTTTACTAATTTTTTTTTGTCAGATTGGCAAAATATTTTTGGTGTGTTTCAGAATTTTAGTAATTAGTTTATGTTTGCCAAGAGATGAAAAATGTTGAAAATCGCTGGTCTAGGTTGTTGTGCAAATCAATAGTTTGTTCCTTTTCTGTTTCTGAATGGTACTTCATGGAATGATTATACCACAGTTGGTTAAACTGCTTACCTGTTGAAGGATATTTGAGTTACTCATAGTTTGGGGCTTTTACAAATCAAGTTGATATCAACACCCATGTACAGGTTATTATGTGAATACAAGTTTTCTTTAGGATAAATGCCTAGAAATGCAATTTCTGGGCCATATGGTAGTTACATGTTGAGATGTGTGTTTTTTTTACACTGCCAAATTATTTGCAGAGTGGCTGTACCATTTTACATTCCCAGCAGCAGTATACGAGTGATCTAGTTTCTCTGCCTCCTCATTGGCATCTGGTGTTGTCACTATTTTTTAGTTTCTTCATTCTGATAGGTGTGTAGCAATATCTCATTGTGGTCTTAATTTGCATTTCCCTAGCGGCAAATGAGGTCTAACACCTTTTTCTGTGCTTGTTTACCATCTGTATATCCTCTTCAGGAAAGTGTTTCTTCACATCTGTTGTTCATTTTCTAATTGTTTATTTTGACTGTTGAGTTTTGAAAGTTCATGATATAATAATCTAGATGCTGTTTATTATTGTTATTGTTCTTGTTAAATGTATATTTTGCAGATATTTTTCTCCCAGTCTTAGTTTGTGTTCTTTTTTTTTCTTAATTTTATTTTATTGATTTTTTACAGAGCGGAAGGGAGAGAGATAGAGAGCTAGAATCGTCGATGAGAGAGAAACATCGACCAGTTGCCTCTTGCACACCCCTACTGGGGATGTGCCCGCAACCAACGTACATGCCCCTGACCGGAATTGAACCTGGGACCTTTCAGTCCGCAGACTGATGCTCTACCACTAAGCAAAACCGGTTTTGGCTAGTTTGTGTTCTTAACAGGTTTTTTTAAAGAGCAAAAATTTTAATGAAATCCAATAAACCAATTTTTTTTTCTGTACTGACTCTAAAGATTTTCTCTTATTCTAAAAGTTTTATAATTTTTTGTGTGATAGTAAACTAATTTTAGCACATTCTTTGACATTCAATACTATTATTTTTTTGTTGTTAATTTTTACCAGTGGATATTTTCCCACTGATTTTTAGAGAGAGTGGAAAGGAGGAGATAGAGAAACATCGATGTGAGAGATACACATTGATTGGTTCCCAAATTCTCCCCGACCAGGGCTGGGGATCAGGCCTGCAACTGAGGTACATGCCTTTGACCAGAATCTAACCTGGGGTTCTTCAGTCTGTGGGCTGATGCTATATCCACTAAGCTAAACCAACTAGGGAAACATTCAATATTATTTTATACTAGAGGTCCAGTGCAAGAAATTAGTGCACTCAGAGGGTCCTTCAGCCCAGCCTGTGCATTCTCAGAGCCCTCAGGGGATGTCCAACTGATGGCTTAGGCCTGCTCCCTGCACAGGCAGTTAGACATCTTTAGTGCTGCCCTGGAGGCGGAAGAGTCTCCCACCACTGCCACTGCACTCACCAGCCATGAGCCCAGCTTCTGGCTGAGTGGTGCTCCCCACTGGGAACACACTGACCACTGGGGGGAAGCTCCTGCATTGTGTGTCTTCCCCCTGGTGGTCAATACACATCATAGTGACCAGTCATTCTGCAGTTCGGTCTATTTGCATATTAGCCTTTTATTATATAGGATTAGTTTCCACTATACAACATAGTGATTAGACAATCATATACTTTACAACATATTCCCCTTGACATTTCTAGTACTCACCTGGAACCATAGAGATTTACAATATTCCTATGCTGTACTTTAAATTCCCCATGACTATTTTGTGACTACCAATTTTTATTATTTACTAGGGGGCCCAGTGCATGAAATTCATGCACTGGAGGGCGGTCCCTCAGCCCAGCCTGCCCCCTCTCTCACAGACTGGGAGCCCTCAGGGGATGTGCTACTAATGGCTTAGGCCCACTCCCTCCCTGTGAGGAGTGGGCCTAAGCCACAGTCTGGCCTCCCACTGTGGGAGGCGACCGGGCTGATCAGAGGAACGTGCCAACACCATCATCCCACTGCTGCAGCTACTGCCAGCCACTGCAGCCACCAGGGTGTTTTGATCAACATGGACAAAATGTTATAGCCTCAGGTCCCTGCTGATTGCTCATTAAGGCTCCTTATGGGAACTTGGCCATCTTTGTATCAGAGTGATCGTCAATTAGCATATTCCCTCTTTATTAGATAGGATGCTGCAACAAACATAGGGGTGCATATATCTTTTCGAATTAATGTTTTGGATTTCTTCAGATAAATATTCCAAAGTAAAATTTCTGGGTCATGAGGTAGTTATATTTTTAATCTTTTGAGGAACTGCACATTGTTTTCCATAGGGGTTGCACCAATTTGCAATTCCACCAACGATACCTTTTCTCCATCTCTATTTTTAGTCTGTGTGTCTTTCTATTTTCACTGAGTCTCTTTGTAGGTAGCATTTGTATTGGTCTTGTTTTCTTATCCACTCAGTTATCCTATGTCTTTGCTTGGAGCATTTAATCCATTTACATTTAAAGTGATTTTTAATAGGTATGTAGTTATTACTTTTGTATTCTTCTTCTTCTTAATGAAGTGCCTTTAACATTTCTTATATTACTGGTTCGGTGGTGATGAACAGTTTAGTTTTTTTCTTATCTGGGAAGCTCTTTATCTTTCCTTCAATTTTAAATGCTATCCTCACTAAGTGGAGTGGTCTTGGTTATAGGTTCTTACTTTTCATCACTTTGAATATTTTGTGCCAATTCTTTCTGCCCTGCAAAGTTTCTTTTAAGAAATCAGCTGAAAGTTTTATGGGAGCTCCCCTGTATATAAGTGCCTTTCTCTTACTGCTTTTAAGATTCCCTCTTTGTTTTTAACCTTTGGCATTTTAATAATGATGTACCTTCATGTGGGCCTCTTTGGGCTCAACTTGTTTGGGACTCTGTGCTTCATGGTCTTGTATGTCTATTTCCTTCACCAGGCTAAGGAATTTTTCATCATTTTTTTTCAAATTTTTAAATTTCTTTCTCTCTCTCTTTTCCTGCTGGCACCCTCATGATCCAAATGTTAGTACACTTGAAGTTGTCCCAGAGGCTCCTTGCACTATTCTTTTTGCACTTTTTTCTTTTTGCTCTTTTTATTGGGTATTTTCTGCTTCCTTATGTTCAAAATTACTGATTTAATCCTCTGTGTCATCTAATTTGCTATTGATTCCTTCTAGAGTATTCTTCATTTCAGTATTTGTATTCTTCATTTCTAACTGGTCCTTTTGTATGCTTACTCTCTTTTTGTTAAAGTTCTTCTAAGTTCCCTGAGCATCCTTGTAACCAGTATTTTGAATGCTATACCTGATAGATTGCTTGTCTCCATTTTGTTTAGACCTTTTTATGGAGTTTTGTCCTGTTCTTACATTTAGAACATGTTTCTTTGTCTTTTCATTTTGGCTGCTTCTCTGTGCTTGTTCTATGTATTAGATAGATCTGCCATGTTTCTCAGTCTTGGCAGGTAGCTTTATGTTCTAGATGTCCTGTGGGGCCCAGTTGTGCAGTCTTCCTGATCACCTAAGATGGGTGCTTCAGTAGTGTTCCTTCTGTGGGTTGTGTGTGCCCTCTGTTGTAGCTGAGTCTTGATTGTTATTGGCCCATCAGTTGGTGAATTTGCTCCTCCTGCTGAACGGCTGTGAATATTGGTTATAACCATAGTGTATGAGCTGCTATGCAGGCTAACCCCATGGAATGGGATTTGCCCCAGCAGGCTCTGGTGCCTGCCAAGACCACCCTTTGAGTGTGCCACTTTGTAGAGCTAATTGGGTGGTGCTCTGCTGTCATCTGAAGCTGGCCACCAGATGTGTCAGTTCTGAGGCCTCTTGGGAGAATCTCCGGAACAGGCCAAGATCAGTCACTGCCTGTGGCCAGCCTGAAGCTGTCTTGTAGGAGCTACAAAGCAATCCATGGTTGGCAGCTGCCTGTGCTGTACCTGGATGCATATGGGAGAGGCCATACTGCGAATGAGGCTGGGCGCTAACAGTATGGGGCCTGGGCAGCTCAGCAAAATGCAAAGGTCACCCTGAAAGCTGCTACTGCTTGCAAGTTTCCCATAATGCTCAGCATGAAAGAACCTCTGGCAGGGTGAAAGTTGGACGGGTCAGGGTCTCAGGGAGTCATCAGGGGGGAGGGGCCCGCCTGTTGGTGGTGTGTGAGAAGGTCTTTCCCTGAAGCCCACAACTCCGTTTCTTTCTACATTTATCTGAACCCTCCTTAGCCTCTGTCCCTCTGCCAGAGCCCGGGGTGAGTGCCTGCAAGTGAGCAATTCTGTGCATAGGCCTTTAAGAGGATGTTTGGGTTTCCAGAAGCCTTCTGACTCACCCAGGCAGACAAATGGAAGCCCTGGTGATTTTCACAATTAGTTTTGTGGGCTCCTCTTCCCTGCACTGCTACTTTGAGCTGGGAAGCCTGGTGTGGGCGCCAGCTGATTCTCAACCTCCAGATGTGCATATGGAGCCAGCCTGCTTTGCATTTTCTCCCCTCCTACCTGTTTTGATATGGCCAGACTTCTATTCAGCTATCCCTCAAATGGGTCTCCAGGTTTATCATTCTGTAATTTAGTTGTAATTGTGAATTGATCATGGGAGGAGATGCACACAGCATGTACCAACTCCACTATTTTAACCAGAACTCCTTTTAATACATTTTTTCATGTCTGACTGTGGCTTCATGTTGAGTAATTAATTTTTGTAAGCAGTTTGAAACTTAAATTAAGGCTCATTTCCCCCCCCCCCCCTATTCATTGGGTTTGGCTGTTGTTTCTGTTAGTTCTTGTATTTTTAATTTCTAAATTTCCATTTGTTTCTTTAAAAATTTTTCCTTCTTTCTATTTTTCAAAGCATGTTCATATTTTCTCATTGAAGCATTTTTATGATAACTCCTTAATAATCTTACCATGTAAGTCTAACATGCCTGCCATCTCAGTGTTGGCATATGTTGTCTTTTATCATTCAGTTTAAAATCTTCCTGCCTTTTGATATGAGTAATATTTTTTTTAATCCTCACCCAAGGATATGATTTTTATTGATTCTTGGAAGAGAGGAAGAGAGAAGGAGAGAGAGAGAGAGAAAAAGAAAGTAAATGTGAGAGAGAAACATTAATCAGTTGTCTTCTGTATGTGCCCTGACCAGGGATCGAACCCACAACCCTTCAGTTGTGATATGATGCATTATCTAACCAACTGAGCCACACCAGCCAGGGATACAATGAGTACTTCTTTTAAATTAAAACTGAGACTTTCAGGGGTAAGTATGCTATGAGACTCTGGATCTTATTTAAACCTCTATTTTATCTACCTATGACACCACCGTAGCAGTTGAAGAGAAAACATTCCCTTATTAGCAGGTGGTGCAGATAACCAGCTTCCCCTCCTGGCCTCTCTTGACACCCAAGATCGGGGTGCTCCTCATTACTGCTGGGCAGAGGTGGGAATTCTGCTCCCCACCAGGCTCCCGCTGCTTCCTGGCTGGGAAGAGGACTGCCTCCTTACTGCCTTTCATGCGGTCTTCACTGACACCACTGGAGATAGTGGCCCTGTTACCTCCGGGCTGTGGTGAAAATCCTGACTCCCGGTTTTACCTTCTCTGGCTCCAATTCTGCACAGGGGGTGCGACCCCTCATTATAGGCTGGAGAGAGTGGACATCTAGGCCTCCACTCAACCTTGACTTCTGTGGGTGGGATTAGGGCCACAACTTGTTTTCCTGTGGTTTTTGGCCACAGTAGAGAAGTTATTGTCTGAAAGCTTTCTGTTTTGCTACATTGCCCCATTCTTGGTTCACTGGTTAGATCGCTAACTTCTGTTGGGACATTTTTGTTTGTTTGTCTGTGCCATTGATGTTTCCAGTTGCCAACTTCTTTGGCTGTAGGACCTACGAGCCAAAAAAGACAAACCCAGGGAATGCACCACTGTATTGTTTCTCAGGTGTCTGATTCCTAAGCCGGCCTGTCCTCTGTCTTCACCTTTCAAAGTCTTCTCAGATTTGCTTTGTATGTAATGTCCCAGGTTTTTAGCTGCTTTAGTGGGGGGACCGGGGAGAAGTGTGTGCGCTCTGTTTTCCTGGAAGAGGAAGCCATGGTTTACTTTTAAAAAGGACTCAAACAGTACAAGTTTTCCCTTGAGCTCCAAAGCACGCAGTTCTGGCAACTACAAAGAACTAATGGAAGGCTACCATTAAGGAAATCTGTAATATTTAAATTACCTAAATAAAATCATTTCATGTATAACAGGAGAAACTGAATAATGCCGGTGTATTATAGGCCCAGGGTTGTGGAGTCAGAGAACTTAATTAATACTTTAAACTAGGGGTGTCGAACTCAATCAGAGAAGGGGCCAAAATCTAAAATCCAGCCTAAATCACGGGCCGAATGGTTTACTGAACAGTCATAAACTGACAATGTCATAAACTGACAGTGGAGTGCAGTGATGACAGCGCGGTGCGGGCCACATTGCAAGGCCTGGCAGGCTGGATTTGGCCCGCGGGCCTTGTGTTTGACACATGTGTTTTAAACCAAGTGTGCATATAGAAATGTCTGATGAGCTACCAGGACCATCAAGATAAAATTAAGGACCCAGAGTGCTCTTAAATATTTTTCTTAAATAAGTTTTTTAAGATCTTGATTGGGAAAAAAAATTGGAGGGAGAGAGAGAGAGAATTGTATTGGAGAATTCTATCTTTAAAAAAAGAAAAAGGCACTACAGTCTCCTACACTAAGCAAGTTCACAGCTTGAAATTTTAGAGCAGGAAGTTCTCCATGCTGTACAGTCTGCCTCCCCATCCCTGACTGCACTTTAAATCCAGTTTTTGGTTGCATGAACATAAATCTCACAATGCACTGAATACATGACCCATGGTAGAAGAACAAAGCTTAACTGTATTTATTGTCGCTCCTTTAAAACGTCTATCTCCTTTAATCTGGTCTCCTTTAAAACGTATTTCTCTGCCACTTGATGAAAACATGCAGGCCTCATGGCTTCTCTGCTAATTCTTGGGTAACAAACCATCCTAAATAAAGCCTCAAGTCAGTAAAGATCTATTAGTCAAAACTGAAAATCAATTCTTTAGTTTTAAATTAAAAACCAACCGCTGCCCCCTATCTTTCCTTGAGACCTAAGGTTGGAGGCTGCTTGCCTGGGGGAGGGGGAGACGGGGAATGTGGGTGGCTCCTACTCACTTCCCTGGCCACAGTCTCCCCTACTCCTAGCTATTTCTGCCAACCCTGACGATGCGACAGAGCAGCAAGATGAGCCAGGAAAGTGGTGTAACAGTCCTTCTTTGGTCACTGACTTCGTGCTCTCTGGCACTAGCAGATGACTGAGACTCCCCCTTTCCAAAAGTCCCATCCCTGGGGACCTCCCTCTTGCAACTCCTCTGGCAGCCTTCCCCCGTGGGCCTGCAGTGCAGCCCTCTTGCTCTCCCGGCCTTTACTGCAGGATTTGAGAATGTTACAGCACACTCCTCCCCTCAAATCTGGCCACACATAGCCCCTGGGAAACATTCATGTCTCACAGGAGAAATCAGGTGTTATGGACATCTGTGGGGACTGCAGTGGGGGAGGGAGTGGGGGAAGGTGGAAGAGGGCATAGAGGGGATAAATGGTGATGGGGGAAAAACTACTTGGTACAGTAAAATTGTATTAATCAGAAAAAGAAAGAAAGAAAGAAAGAAAGAAAGAAAGAAAGAAAGAAAGAAAGAAAGAAAGAAAGAAAGAAAGAAAAGAAAAGAAAAGAAAGAAGTCAGATGTGAAGGCCTTTCCCAACTCAGGATCACACTACCAAGTCAAAGCCATTTACAGCCTTTTCCTGTCCTCACATCTCCCCAAGGGCCAGACCCAAGCTCACCGTCTCAGTCTACACATGTTCCGATCAGTCCCCTGGAAGCCCCTCCTGTAACTCAGTGAAGGAAGGAGCACCCCTGCCCTGGAGTGAGTGGGCTCGCAGTGCACAGCTCTCTCTCTCTCTCTCTCTCTCTCTCTCTCTCTCTCTCTCTCTCTCAAAATATATTTTATTGATTTATTCAGAGAGGAAGGGAGAGGGATAGAGAGCTAGAAACATCGATGAGAGAAAAACATTGACCAGCTGCCTCCTGCACACCCTCCACCAGGGATGTGCCTGCAACCAAGATACATGCAATTGACCGGAATCGAACCTGGGACCTTTCAGTCCGCAGGCCAGTGCTCTATCCACTGAGCCAAACCAGTTCAGCTTAACAGCACTCTGAAAGGGTCAAATGCTTCAATCTGGCTGAAGGGGTCCAAGATCGTACAGCCTATTCTATTTTGTGCTTTTATTTGGAAACTCTGCAAGTGATAATCTGGTAACTCGCTATGTGTTTCTCATTTTAAACTGTAATGTTAACACCCAGCACAGGAGAACAGCAACATTTTATGCCCCCAATTTGCCTACTTATTACTATATTCAGCTGGAGCATAATAATCTGTATTTCAGGGCTGTTACTAATCTTCCTCTAGCTTATTCTTCCAGAAACGTAATGATCCAATTCTTAGAGCTATGTCCCTCAAGTCCTTTAATATTTTTGATTTCTTGCCTCTAAGTTCTCTAGTTTTACCACATTTCAAATAATTTCTACATCAGAAATAAACACACAGATATTCATATGTATGGTTTTTGTTTTATTTTTATTTCACATACTATTTTGGGGAGGTAATATTTTTATATATTTAGAACTTACAAAAGGGTATACAAGGATAGTTTCTTTTTATTCTTGTCCCAAAACTGCCCCAGTACCATCCTCCACCCTGAGGAACGAGTATAAACAATTCCTTGGGAATCTTTCCAGCGATACTCTGTGTACGCACAAGCAATTGTATATTTATATTCTGCGCCCACTCACCCTCACACTTCCCTCTTTTTCACATTCTTTTCCCCTTGCTTTTTTTCCCTTCTAAGAATAACTTTGAGATCCTCCATATCAGAAAAGAACTTCATCCTCTTATGTAGCTGGAACTACTTGATAGTCTGTTGGCGGAATGCCCCACAGTTAATTTAACCAGCTCCTTATTCTTGAATATTCCAACCTCTGTCATAAATAATGCTGCATTGAGCAATCTAAATACATCATTTAACTCAGATGAGAATGTACCCACAGGATAAAGCCCTAGAAATGGAACCAGTTGTCAAAGCATGTGTGCCCTTATACTTCTAATGATGTTGCCAAATTGCTTTCCCTGGGGGTTGTACTAATTCATTCTTCGGGCAATATAGAAGTACCTGTTTCCTCACACCCTGCCCATGCAGCACTATCAAACTTTAAATTGTTGACAATCAGACTGGTGATATTTTATTCCAGTTAAGTGAGGCTGAGCAAATAATGTTCATACATTTCAGCCACTTGTATTTTTCTCATTTTGTGAATTGATTCGCACATTATATTTCAATGTTTCCTTGGACAGGTCTGAAAATAGTGGGAGGATTACTTCAATGGCCACACAGGTGAACGGTAGGAGATCCTGTCACAGAGAAGAGGCCAGGGTTTAACACGTGAACCGTCAGGAGTCCCCATGGCAGCAAGCATGGACTATTCGCTAGAGCACAATGCAAACTTGGATAGTGGTGAACCTGAGCCAGGTGCAGAGACGGTTCTTGGGTTATGTCCCACATGCAGGGAAATTCCTAGCTGGGTAATATCGATAGTTTCAAAGAGAGACTTACTAGCAGATATTATGCCCCAGCTGAGCACAGTAATCAGGAAATTGCAGAACAAGCAACACCAACAACAAAAAATCTTGAAAATATTTGGTGCCTCCTCTCCCTCCATTGATTACAACTTATAATCTATTGGCAATGAATAAATTTGGTCTTGCAGTTATGGAACCTAGGAAGGGAAAAATATGTAGGCAGTTAGGTAAATAAATATAGGTAAAGCTATGTGACATATATAGTACATACTATATTTAACATATAATAAGATATACTACAATGTATAAGCATTCAAGTATTTTGCACCTTTATAACAGTAAAATAGTTTTTCCTAAGAGCTCAACATTGATTGTTTAGTGGTAGTATTTTTATCAACCATTTTAAAAATTATACACAACAAACAGCTAGGAAAAGGAAACAAACAAGCAAAAATATTTCTGCCAGGTTGTGTGTATGTGTGTGTGTGTGTGTGTGTGTTTTAAGGGTGGGGTGCTCTTTTACTATAAGAAGCATTTGCTTGTACATGTAGAAAAGTCACCGGTTGGAGTTCTTAAGCAGTGAGCAAATTTATTTAAACTTTTTATGAAAATAAAAAGGAAGGCTTTCACCTTTTCATTTACTCACAGAGGCAGGCCCTACATGCGGGGCTTTGAAATTCGACATGCAGAGAGATTCCTTTCCAAGTCCTGTTAGCTCCTTTCCCTCATCTTTGGGCAAGCCGACTCTTGAATAACCTCAAGTCCCTTCAGCTGCGATTGCCCCCCACACACGGGCAGTGATAACCTCAGAGCTGTCCCCATTGGCAGATGCGGGGCCCCGGAGGCCTGAAGACCCGAGGGCCGGTGGGAGCCGCAGGGCGCTTTTTAAGCGCTTTGGCATGTGGTGTGAGGCTACGAGAGGGCAGCACCTGAAAATGTGGGCGCCGCGGGCCCAGAAGAGAGAGGGGGTCTGGGAGCCATGTGCATCCGGTTAGGAATAGAAATAAGCACAAAACAATATTAACTTTAGAAATGAGATGAAAGCCCATGTGTGCTAGCTTTCACACAGACGAGGAGACCCCGTGACCCTCCCACCCCCTTCAGCAGTGCTTTTAGATGGAAATGATCTCCTCGAATACTGTCACAAAGGGAAGATGCAAACACAGTGGAGAGCCTTAGCAAAGAACAATTACATGCAAGTAGGTTACATGAACATAGAGTCTCAAGTGTGTGATATCTGGTGAATATTAATTAAGGAAATTATTCTCAGAGCAGCCAGTGTTTAAAACAAGATCTAATCTCCGCTGAGTGGGCCCGCCATCCTCTCTCTCAATGTTGAACTTCAAAGGGCTTTGGAGCTGGAGCAAATGAGATGATTATTACTTCAATCTAGAGAGGAAACCTTTTCTAACCAATGTGAGAGTCAATTCTAGAATTACACACAGCAGTTAATACAAAGAAGGGAGAAAAAAATATTCCACGCCCGCAAATGTCTATGTGCTAAAATGTTTCTTGACCTTTTCTCATCTGATCTACTCTGTCCCTGCACGGATTGCACATTTCAGAGAGAGAGAGAGAGAGAGAGAGAGAGAGAGAGAGAGAGAGCGCGAGCGCGAGCGCTGGGGGAGGGGCGTGGACCAGCTGAAGATATAATTTTTTAAAACCGTTCCTTTACTTGACTTGGGACCATTATGAATCATAACACTACTATGATCAATAGCTAACACATATCCACATCTGTGTGTCTGGTGCTGTTTTCCTTACCCCTGCTCACTTGCTCTTTATAAAAGCCCTGTGCGGTTTGCGCGCTAAACAGATATGGAGAGGTGTGTGTATTCATTTGCCACAACAAAGTGCCACCGACTGGGGGGAGGCTTAGACAACAGACAGTTATTTTCTCACGGTTCTGGAGGCTCGAAGAGCGAGATCAAGAACGAGATCACGGTGAGAGCAGGGTTCGCTTCTCCGAACACCTTTCCCCGCCTTGCAGATGGCCGCCATCGCTCCGGGTCCTCACGGGATCCTTCCCCCATGTGGGCTCATTCCTGGTACCCCTGTGTGCACCCAAATGTCCTCCCTTACAAGGACACCAGTCAGGTTGGATTAGGGCCCGCCCTGCTGGTCTCATTTGAACAGAATCACCTCTTTAGAGGCCCTGTCTCCAAATACAGTCGCATTTGTAGGGACTGAGCATTAGAGAGTCAGCACATGGACCTGCATGGGAGCAAGAGGGAATGCAACTCAACCCCTAGCAGTGAAGTACCCCACCTGTGCCCTCCCAACAGGTCAGATGCGGAGCTGGGATCCCAGCCCTAGTGCAGAGGCAGGTACTCAGCCATCGTGAAAACATGGCCATCGTGCCTTGCTGTCCTGTAGTGACAGCCGGCATGAGATCAGGCATTACCTGTCTGTTTCAACCAGGACAGTGATCTGATGCCCCCATACAGCTGAGGGCAGGAGGACAAAGGAAGGCACTGAGAAACAAAACATAAGAAGGCAAACATCCTATTAGGTAGGTTGGGGCATTGAGGGTGTCCATGTGTATTTGGTAGATGGATATTTAAGAAATGGTGTGTTTGTGGGGTGGGGGTGGGGGGTAGAGAGATAAGCCATTACCTCCTATTAGGATTCCAGCTGCTGGGTGCTTTTGGGTATTGAAGTGCCCTGATGCTGAATGGATATGGTTACACTGGGACGAGAAATGCAGGTGGTGAATAGAGACAGAATGGCTGCAGGTGTGGGCTGGACTTGGACCCAGTTGGCATGTCCACATGGGTTCTCCACAGACTCGGTGGCCACGGTGGCACCGTGAGCGCGGGAGGCAAGCGGAAGTGAGCTCTGCTATTTGGGGACTGACCTGAGATGCAGCAAAGTCAGGCTGCACAGTCAGAGTGGCCTTGTCCCCTGCCATCAGCCTGCACACTAGCCTGGCTAGTGCACTCCTGGCTTACCACATGTGCTGTGTGGGTCCCTCTCCTCCGAATGCCTTCCTTAAAGCTGTCACTAATGCCCTCCCCCCAACCTCCTTCCCCCCTCCCTGCTTCCTTGCTCCAGCAGGTAAGACCCTCCTCATGATTCCAACTACCCCTACCTGAATATTGAGATCGTCTCTTCTTTTACTAGCCTACTGGTTTTTATCATTTTGCTCTGCTCCAGTACTTTTTGTTTTTATATCAGTTTCTATCTCTCTCCTTCACCTAACAAAATATTTAAAAACATGAGCCATGTTTTCCGCATTTTTATATCTGTCTGCTGGCTCCTGACACTGAGCCAGGCATATTTTACGTACTCGCCATATAACTGTGGAATAAATGTTCATCTCAGAGAAATCTGAAGTCCTGTAGGTGTGTTTTCTTTGGTTTGCACCCCACTTAAAAAAAATAAATAATAAGTATGCTCATGTTCATGATTTCAGAGATCTCACCAAGTAAACAATGAATTATCGGCTTCTCTTTAGAAATCAAAAGATCCGGCCGCACGAGGTTTGAGTTCCCACAGGACAGCCAGTCGCAGCCGGGCAGTGGGTGTCCCCTGTGGGCAAGATGCTCCCTTTGCAGTTGCCCTCCGTCGCTGCCCTTCCTTGGTTATGTTTGCCTCACACCCTGCACGCTTCACTCCTTGACGAGACCCACGTCACCGTTTGTTGGCATTTTGCACATCTTTCGTCCATGAAACCAAGATCCTCATCTACTCTGGGTTGCCATTCCCAGCTCGCATACGGTTTTCCATCATCTAGCTTTTGCCATAGCCACGTCTCACTACTTCCTCCCCGCCCCCCCCCCCCCATCTATTCCAAATGCTTGAAGGATGTGGGAGAAGGAGGCTTCTTTTGGCCCCTGGAAAAGGAGCCAAAGGAAGGATCTGTCCTCCTCTGGCATATCAGGTGTTGGCTCCGGGGAGCGGCAGGATGCTCGCCAGGGTGGGCAAACAAGGCAGCTGGGAATGGCAGCTCCTATAACTCAGCCAGCAAAAGCCTTTTCAAAGCCTACTTTGCATAAGACGGTTTCGTCGACCACATTAGAGTCTCAGGGAATAGTTACCTCTGGAACTTCCTCTCTGCAACAGTAGCACCCTGTGTAAGGGAGCCTGGGGTGGAATATGATCGGCTCATATATATGCTGCCATGAGGTTTCAGGCGACCGTACTGGCATGAGCTTTCAACATTGAAAAAATAAATGAAAGCTCTCTGGAAATAATAGGAGCACTGTGTCCTGGAACCCGAAGAATAATAATCCCAGGCCATCAGTCATCCCCGCTGAAAACAGTTTCTTCCTCTCTCTCCCCGCTGTGCCTGGGATGACACGGCACAGACCCTCAGAGCAGGCGTGATCTGAACCCTGGCCGGGGACACCGAGTGGCCTGCTCCCTCCGCCTCTGGTGAGATGCCGGGAGAGAGGGGGGACTTGCCTTCACAAGGGGTGAGGGACACTGTGTGAATATGAAACACAGTTTGGGAGACAGACTGTAATTCAGGAGCCCCAACTATCTGGAGGATTCGCAAGAATATGATCCCGAAGAGAGAATTTACATACTCGGAGCTCACTCGCTTTTCTCCCTGGGTGGCCTCCCAACAGTCTGAAGCAGCAGATGCGGTCCTTGCACCCGTTTCACAGATGGCAATGCGGCAGCTCAGCGGGACAAGCAAGGCCACCAAGCTCACGAGCAGCAGGTTACAATTTGAACACAGGTCTGTCTGTCTGTCTGACCCCAAAGCCCTGGCTCCTAGCTTCCACTCTCCTTCGTCCCCATCCATTTGCTTCAAAAACACTCATTTATTGAGCCTATACTATGAGCGAGGCACTGTTCTAGGTGCTTGGGATACAACAATGGACCAATCAGGGCAGAGGCCCTCCCAGAAGCCACGTCCCCCCCGGGGTACCCTCAGTGCAGTCCAGTCTACTCTCCCCCGGTGGGAAGACAGTTCCCAAGGAGGCCTCACTTCTAAGAGCCCCCAGGAACTGTGTGAACTTGTGGAGAGATATGAGTTGAATTGCTGTACATGCATTTTCGAAGTAAATTCAAGAGGCTAAAACACCATTCCCGCTGAACTTGACAGTGTGGTTGGGTATGTTCTATCACTTTTTCCTGGAGGGGGAAAAAAATTCCCCCAATTTTAATTCCCTTCTGAACTCAGCCACATGTTGAGATAAGGAGGGTGGGGTTATAAATCAACTCAGCTCCCTTGGGAGAAAAATTACAGTAATAAGCTTTTTTAAAAAGATGATAATAATAAGCTATATGATTTCAAAGCGACTCACCACCACTCCCTCCCCCTCCTTTTTTATTTTATTTTATTTTTTGACAACTGAAATTGATTTTGAAAGGCGAGGCTGTGGAGATTTTTTTGCAGAATACAATCCAGACGTTCTAAATCTAAACCCTCTCGCCAAAGAGACTGCAGATCTGGGGGCCCGGGCCCTGTTGATAATGCCCTACTCTGCGCCGACATCCTATACCCACCGCCACATGTCAGTCAGCGTGCCGGGGCGCTCCTCGATGAAGGAAATAAAGATGGAATGATATTAAGACTGAAATCAATACAGCTTTCTTTTACATTTCCCAATAGCCTCGCTAACTTCAAAGCAGCAGATATGAATATAATTAATGAGTAGAACAAACACCAAGTGAAAAATAAATCTGGCCCTTGTTTTATGAGCCCCGCTAGAATGATGGATTTGGAATCGCAGACATGTTTGTCGGCAAATCCGACTGCTCGCTCACTTCCAAATGGTACAGCATTTGAGAGCAATTGAAGCTGCACCAGCCTGGGTGCCCCTCAGGAAAAACGTAGTGCTGGAACTAATTGGTACCCAAGGAAACAGAGCCCTTGTAACTGCCTCTGCGAGCTACCCCTGCTTCAAAATATGCATGTTCTTAGGAAACAGACCGCAGTGCTCAGAGGAAATTCACACTTCTATTTGGAAAAGAAGTAAGAGCTCTTGATAGGGAAGGGGCTCAAAGGCTACGAGAGAGCATGGCTTTGGCTGTGGTTCTGTCACTTATTGTGTGGCCTCCTTATGGAAATTCCTCAAAAGTTCTAAACCTCAGTGTCCTCATCAATGCAATAGTAGTGATAATAAGAATAGAAACATATTTATTGGGTGTTCGTGATGGATGAACCTGACCCTGCTCACCACAGACAGCCCTATGAGGTAGTTCTGTTATGCCCCTTTTAACAGATGAGGAAACTGAGACTGGGAGAGGTGCAGCAATTAGCTCACACTGTTATGTACACGAAAGCCAGCATTTTAAGGGACGCAGCCTGCTCTGGGCCTCCCTTCTCAAGCACTGTTTTCTTAGGGCTGGCAGTCAGGGAGTCTCAGATGTGGATTCATTTGTCCATCCTGGCTAAGTTGATTTACTCCGGGTTCCAGCTTCCAGGTCTCGAGACCGATAGTAATAATACTTGCCCACCTCATGTCCTGGACTTCATATATTTGCCACGTAAGAGTCAAAAGCAGAGGAGGAAATGAATGACAAATTGCAATGGTCTCTTTAAAGGTGCTAGAACCAGAAGCAACTGGTAAAAACCAACATTGTCCTACTTGCTGATAGCCTACTTACAGCCCTGTGGGATACCAAGGCCTGGCCCCTTTGCCCCAAAATCTTCTTAAGCCCTTTGAGGCCAATTTAACAGGTGTTGTGTAACAGGGCCATACAGCAAGAGTGGAAGAGTTCAGGAATATAAACCAGGCATTCAGGCCTTGGATTGACTGTTAAAAAGCTAACTTATCAAAAGGCTTTATATTTGGGGTCAAATGCACCAGTTTGAGCTCTAGAGTACTGGGCTGTTATTTGGCCCCAGAGACAACCCTATTTCTAAGACATCGTCCACAAAGGACCACAGACACATGACTCTAGACCAGTGGTTCTCATTCTTTCTAATGCCGCGACCCTTTAATACAGTTCCTCATGTTGTGGTGACTCCAACCATAAAATTATTTTTGTTGCTACTTCATAACTGTAATTTTGCTACTGTTATGAATCATAATGTAAATATCTGTGTTTTTCGATGGTCTTAAGCGACACACAGGTTGAGAACCGTTGCTGTAGAGACTAAGACCATCAGAAAACACAGATATTTACCACTACTTTAGAAAGACGATGCCCGGCAAGTGACACATGCTCACTGCAAAAAGAAAGAGAAGTAACAGTTTGTCCTAGTGATTGTCATGAAAGATACACAAATGTCTGGGCATCTTTTCTTTCTTTTTAAAAAAATATATTTTATTGATTTTTCACAGAGAGGAAGGAAGAGGGATAGATAGCTAGAAACATTGATGAGAGAGAATCATCGTCCAGCTGCCTCCTACACACCTTCTACCGGGGATGTGCCCACAACCAATGTACATGCCCTTGACCGGAATCGAACCTGGGACCCTTCAGTCCAAGACTGACGCTCTATCCATTGAGCCAAACCGGTTTCGGCTGGACATCTTTTCTTTTAAACAAGTTGTAGAAAGGGAGACTGTACCCTTACATTAGAGTCAGATAAAGAGGCATGTCATCTTGACCCAACTGGCTGCTCGGTCTTCATGGGGCAGGAGATGAGAGTGAACGCTGAAGAGGTGAGGGCCATGCCTGAGAGGGACAAGGGACCACGGACCAGTTCCAGGCAGAAGCTGCATCCTGGGTGCCCAGCGTCTGCTCCAACAACGGAACCGCAGAGGCACTTGGTTACGAGCCCAGCAAAATTGAAAACATTGGGCCGAGCCAAATGGGCTGGGGCTGGGGGGCGGTGGAGGGCAGGGGGAAGGACAGCTCCCATGAGCCAACCCTTACTGGGTTTTATGTGGTAAGCAGATCTAAGACCTATCTAATCAGTAGCCTTAATTGAAAGGTTCAGTGAGGGGGATCCTGCAGCTCCTCTTCCTGCCATTAATTTTAATGTTAGCCCTCTCAGGCATATTGAGGGGCATGAAGGTGATGTGTGGGGACCAGCCGTTCTGAATCCTGTGGCTATGGAAAGAGAAGGAAGCTGCACTGAAATCTGCAAAGCCCGGAGGAGCAGGTGCGCTGGGGGTGTGGCAGGGACACAGAGCTCATCCCCCTGAAACTGTCCTTCTCAGGAGCCATCGTTTTCTACTTCTGCACACTACACACAGCCCCAGAAGGGAGACCCAGCCCATCGCACTGTTCCTCAGCCATCTTTCACGAAGGCCACATGCATAAAGCATGGGGAGGTGCCAGAGGTGGCCAGGGGGACCTGGATGGAGAATGGGGTCCAGGAGAGTGGGAGGAAGGGAGAAAGTGAACCAATAAAGCAGCAGCAGAGTGCTGTCTAGGAGCTTTAAAGGGACTCTGCCTGCTCTTCCTCCTCCTTTCTGTTTGCAGTGCTGTGGAGCGCTCCTATCAAATGCTAAGTTAAAATCTGCGGCCGTGCTAACTGAGCCCCCACTTTGGGGCACGCTGCTCGCTGCTGCTCTACTGGATGAGCTCCCCTTTGCGGGAATTAAGACTTTAATAGTGTCTCCTTTGTGCTTTCACCAGTTTGAAGCCAGCACAAAGCATAATTACAGCACAGGCTGTTAATGGATCAGATGGTGGCTTTTGCGGCCTTACTGTGTGCCAGGCTTTTCCTCCGTTTGGCCGTGCTGGCTCCTCTCATCTTCTAATTACCTGTTCCTCTTTTTTGCCTGACAGCTTTAGAAGTTACAAGGACATTATCAGAATCTAAATTCAATTTGTTTTATAGCAATGAGAAAAAAAAGGAGTAGGTTTTTCTTAGGAGTGGCACACGTCACTCCAGACAAACCAAACGGGGAAGACACGTCAAAGCAACTATGGTTTTCAAAATCTATGTCAGCCAAATCGACCCCTGACCCACTGGAGCCCTGCTGCCCTGGGGGCGGTGGGCACAGTCAGTCTCTTCGCCAGCTGAGGGTTTCCACCTGAGAAACATGCAATAATCGCACTCACGCATCTCCGAGTGGCAATTGCTGGGCTTAGCAGCACCCCGAAAATGAGACTCGTGGGTCTGATAAAGCATTTCACTCAAAGGCTCCTCTGGCTCATAAAATCCCGGTGTTTCACTTGTGTTGGAAGAGCCCGTCTATTATCCTCTCGCGTGTGGCTGGGACCAGCTCCCTGTGAGCCGTGGCGGCGCGGTGGACGGATGTGAATAGCACTTCTAGGAAGGGAAGAGCTCGTGAATTCAGACCGTCCTCCGTGCTGAAATGAGCTGTAATGAAGGCCTGAGATCAAAGTGCTCGGGAGCCACACGGATGAGCGGAGGAGCTGCCCGCCCTGCCCCGCGCGGGCTGCAGAGGGGGATGAGGACACCTGGCTTCAGCAGGCGGGAAGGGGGCCGCAGGCCAGCGGCTCTGCATCGAGTTCGGAGGAAAGACAGTCACCAGATAGACAAATCGTCTCCCCCCCAGGGGAGAGGCAGGCTTTGAAGGAGTAGCAAGAACAGAAGCAAGGCTGTTCTTAACGCCTAGGGAGGGGGTGCGGCACAGGAGGAGCAGGGAAGAACCGTCTGAGAAAGAGGGGAGACTGAGGGGCTGGGGGGGGAGGAAGGAGGAGCATCCCTGGACACCTCATGCCACCTGCTCTTAGCCCTCTGAATAAGCATAGACCCTCCTCCCAGGGAGACGCACACCCCTCTTTTCCTAAATACGAAAGGAACACGAAGCAACACAGAGAACAGAGAGCCTGCGCTGCAGCCGGGTCCCTCCCAGCCCTGTGTTTGGGCAGCGAGAGGCGGGGCAGAAGCGGGTGGGGGGCGGGGAGATGGGAAGCAGATGCGGCGGGCTCAGCCCTGCATTTCCCTCTCCTCCTGGAAAAGATGCCAAAGGTTATCTGGGTCACCTCTCTGGAAAAGGCAGAGACATTCTCTTAGAACGAAAGAGGAGTACAAAGAGTTCACTGGAAACCCCTCCAGCGCCGTGTGTGTGTGTGTGTGTGTGTGTGTGTGTGTGTGTGTGTGTGTCTGCGCGCGCGCTGCAGAAATCCTGCTACTTTGAGGACGAGTTGACTTTCAAAGCGGTGCCGATGCTGTCGAGGCGAATTCCACCCTCCCAGCTGCCCGCGTGCCCCGCAGTGCTGAGTCCCCTCCCCCACCTGCTCCTATGAAGCGGCCTGGGCTTCCCAGGGCCCAGCCGCCAGGGAGCCATCCTCAGCCCGCAGCCGCCTAAGTGTCAGCGAAGGCACCGCAAACCCCTGCAAAGCCCGCAGGGCAGCTTGTGGGGCCTCGCAGGCGCGCGGCAAAGCCACAGGCTCCCTTTCACCTTGCCGAGGACCGACCCTCTTGCATTTTCTATGGTCGATCTGTTAACCCAACTTGGCTTCTTCAACTGCCCTGTTCAAAAGCGATGGCCTTGGAAACATCATTGGCCAAAGAACTTAAAAACATCGCACCTGGAAAACGCTACACAAAATTCCCATTTCGTACTCCAAGTACAACCCCAGAGAGACCAGAGGATTCTCTCTACTTTAATTGGAACGGCACTGAAGTGTTTGTTTTGAAATCGCACCTAGCCATGGCTCTAAAAGTTCCACTTAATAACTTTTGGTTCCGTTTTCAAAAAAAAAAAAAAATCCTTTATTCAAATACATCTCATTGTCATGTTCTGGAACTTAAGTGTGGTTGCTGTGCATTTGGTTATCAACCAAGAATTTCTGAATTAGTGCAGAGACGCATTGGTAGGGTGGAGTGCTGTCCCTCATTCCTTTGAGGGCATCCGCAGTGCTTTTAACTAGGAGGACCTGGAGATCTGACCCGGGGCGGCAAATGCTCCCTGTTCCCCCTCTGTAAAAAGAACCTTCCTGCTCCTTGGGTTATCTGAGTGTTAAGGCAAACAGAGTAAAATGGAAACTGTGTATCAAATTACCTTTTTATAATTATGATTCACTGGGAAAATGCACAGTTTATTATTATTATTGTTATTTTAATATATTTTTTATTGATGTCAGAGAGGAAGGGAGAAGGAGAGATAAAAAACATCAATGATGAGAGAGAACCATTGATTGGCTGCCTCCTGCACGTCCCCCCATTGGGGATTGAGCCCAAAACCCAGACAGGTATCCTTGGCTGGAATTGAACCTGGGACCCTTCAGTCCTCAGGCTGATACTCTATCTACTGAGCCAAGCCGGTGAGGGCTGCACAATTTATTCTAAATTAAGTTTAATGACATGTAAATGGCATAACCTTTATTCTTTTCTTCCAACCTTAAACCTACTTTTTAAAATATATTTTTATTGATTTCAGAGAGGAAGAGAGAGGGAGAGAAAGACAGAAACATCAATGATGAAAGAGAATCATTGATTGGCTGCCTCCTGAAGGCCCCCTCGCTCAAGACCAAGCCTGCAGCCAAGTTATTAAATGGCATGTGGTCTGACCTGGAATCAAACTGTGACCTCCTGGTTCATAGGTTGATGCTCAACCACTAAGCAACACTGGCTGGGCAGTTAGACATAACTTTATCCACCTTTATAGTTTTCTCAAAGTTGACCAAGAATATCAAAATGGACAAATTGTCTGTGCATGATGGCAGTGATTGATAGTAATAAATAATAGTAATGCTGGACTAAAGGCAGGGAACTGAATTTTATTGAACTCCATTGAATAAGTTTTGATGTTATTACCCTAGAATAGCAAGCTTCATGTGCTTTTTTCCCCCCTATCACTTCTTGCTGTGAATAAGACAAAGACCACTGTTTATGCTATAGCATCATATAATTTAGAAATCTGTAAAATGCAGTTTGCTATGTTACTCAGACAGCAATTTAAACATTTTTGGAATACAGCATGCTTCGGTGAAGTATACAATTTATTCCTATCGCATAGATAGCACTTACATACCTCCCAAGTACTTGCAAGGAACAGAATTTTCAGGATGCCTTTTTTAGCTTTCATCCTGACCTCCAGCATTAAAGTCACAGAGGCATTACTAGTGACTGTTCTGTCACATGTGCAGGCTGCCAGGCCAACAGACTGTGCAGACACACCTGTTACAGAGGAATTTTCCAGGCAGTTGGGGAAATGAACTTCTGTTCTCCCCACACTCTCCTCTGCCTAGACTTGGGTCTAGCATACATTGCAATCACCTGGATCAATTCTTTAGTTCAATTTACCTAAATATTTAAATATATTCGTTGCATCACGGAGCTTAATTGCTTTCAACTGAAACTCTAAAACAGAATCAAATAGGAAGCTTGTAAATCCTCACAGTGAACCTATTAGTTGTGCTTCCTCTAATTATGGGTCTGGGACCAAAATCTACAAGCCTTCTGACTCCTGATGCAATTCCTCTACTGTGTGCCATAGGCTAGGACAGTATTTCCCAAACTTCTCTCATGATGAGAATCACCTGGTGGAGTTGTTAAAACACAGATTCCTGAATCCCAACTAAGAAGTGCTAAACTAGAATTTTTGGGAACATATAGGTAAAATTGCATACCTAACTTAGTGCTCTGTATATAAAATCTGTCTTAGAGCACTAGTTAGGTATACAATTTTACCTATATGTTCCCAAAAATTCTAGTTTAGCACTTCTTAGTTGGGATTCAGGAATCTGTGTTTTAACAACTCCACCAGGTGATTCTCATCATGAGAGAAGTTTGGGAAACACTGGGCTAGGACATGATTCTAGAAATTTTAGAGCAACAGTTTGGAGTTTATCCCCACTTCATATTTTAGAATCTCAAAGTTGCCCTGTCCTGTTTTGTTCAATGATTAGAGAGTTGGTCCTCAGACCAAAGGGTCCCCGGTTCATGCCTCAGTTGCAGGTTCGATCCCTGGCCCCAGGTGGGGTGTGTGAGGAGGCAACCAATGTATGTTTCTCTCTCACATTGATGTTTCTCTCTCCCCCTTCCTCCCTTCTGCTCTAAAAATCAACTTATAAAAAAAAAAAGAATTTCAAAGTTGAGATATGATTGTTTTAAAGATCTTTTTATATGTATTTGGCTAGACTGGATGGTTCCCAGTGGCATCCTCACAGCCTAGCACAGTGTATGGCACGGGGTAGGTTGAAGCAGGATTGCTTCAGCATCCATCCCACCTCTCCTCCATCAGGTAGCAGGTGTGTAGTTCATATGGGATTATCTACCCTTTCTCCAAATCCAGGTGTGGGCCCTACATAAGGTAGACTAATCAGTAGAATCCCAATTTTCTATCCACAGTGATTGGTTTAGAGAAGGCACTTGACTCAATTTAGTCCAATAGGAATGAAGCCCAGAACATTACTGATTTGTGAAGAAATCCTTTCTCACTCTGGACAGAGTAGTGTGCAGATATGAGCCATGAAGTAAAAGAGCTATTTTTCACCTAGGAGAAAAAAAGTCTGAGAATGAAGGTAGTACTCAGAGGAGAACCAAGGATGAAAGGAGAGTAAAGAAACAGAGCTCTGATCAGACCATTCCTGAAGCTTGAAATCCCATGGACTTTTTCAGTATGTAATCCATTGCTTAAGCTACCTCAAGTTTCCATTATTTGCTCTGATCAGACCATTCCTAAAGCTTGAAATCCCCTGGACTTTTTCAGTATGTAATCCATTGCTTAAGCTACCGCAAGTTTCCATTATTTGCAATCAAAAGCTTCCAAATTGGGAGTTGAGGAGGGTAATGCAGACATCTGTAATAGTGTCAACAATAAAAATAAAAAACAAACAAACAAGCTTCCCAATTAACACAAAATGGTCCAATAAATATTTATTGAACAATTGCATAATTATATATATTTTAATTTAGTCCACATAATAACATAGCATTGTTAATCACCACAGCTCTGTTACTAAATTCCCCATCATCAGCAAGCTCTAAGAAAAGATTTTATCATTGCAAAGTACTGTATTTTTTATCCATGGTAAAAGATTATTGCCTGAGAATGAATGGACAGAAAAAGATGCTATCAGTTCCTGAAAGATTTTTATGTTTTTATAGAAATGAACGATGTTACATATTCTCACTACACAAATTGAAATGGGTCACAAAGTTTTAAATTGTTAAAGTAAAAAGTGTTAAACAAATACCCTAATGTTTCACCATGAGAAAAACAAAGATCATCTCAAAATGGTGATTTGTTCTAAGCCATCCATTTTCTCACCTGGTCTTCCAATGCCCAATGGCCCACAGATGTGATCAGGGCACAAGCGTGCTCTAGGCCCTGCAAAGACCATCTCTCTGCTAAGTCAATTGGTCCTTCCACAGACCCTAAAATGTGACCTATAAGGGCAGGAACTGGACTGATTCTCCACTGTTTCCCCATACCTCGTATGTGACATATGACATGTGCCTGCATGTGTACAGTTTGTGACATACAGTAGGCTCTCAATTGTTGTGTGTTGGATAGAAGAAGAATGATGACCATTTATGACTTGTGTCTCATTTGTACGATTCTTATTCTGAGCTTCATATAAGAATTAAGAGGAAGTAAAAGACATAATTTAGTTAATTTGCCCCCACCCCTATCCCCTAAACTGCTCTTGACACTCATCAGGTTCTTTTTTTTCTTCTTTTTAAAAAAAAAATATATTTTATTGATTTTTTACGGAGAGGAAGAGAGAGGGATAGAGAGTTAGAAACATTGATGAGAGAGAATCATCGATCAGCTGTCTCTTGCACACCCCCTACTGAGGATGTGCCTGCAACCAAGATACATGCCCTTGACCGGAATCGAACCTGGGACCTTTCAGTCCACAAGCCTATGCTCTATCCACTGAGCCAAACAGGTTTCAGCAACTCATCAAGTTCTTACATCCTTCCAAACTCTCTTTAGGATGCCCTCACACACAATTAAGGCATTTTCCTCAACAGAAAATATGCAAAGTCAGTCTAGAGAAAGAGCCAAATCAAGTGAATTCTTAACCTAAAGAGGAAGGTATGTGACCTTTTTTTGGTAATTGTGAGATCTTAGGAAAGTCATTCACCCTCTCTGGGGTTGGATTCCTCATCCCTAAACTAGAAGGAGAGTTGAACTAAATGAGTAGCTCTTTGAGCTATGTTTTATAGAGCTCGGCGTATTTTGCAAAGCAGACAGGGGATGGGGTGGAGGGTGGGATAAGGCCAGGACCTAGGGTCCTGTACTCTCACGTAAGCACAGAAACGTTCTGAAGTTGACCCCTTGGGTTCAAGTCACAGCCTATTCTTTACCAGCTGTATGATCTTGGGCAAGTGACTTGACTTTTCTGCATCTTAATTTTCTCACCTGTAAATAGAGATGACAATAATTTTCTCACCTGTAAATAGAGATGACAATAATATAGAGTGGTATGAGGATAAAATAAATCAATATATAAAACCTGGTACCTACTAGTAAAAAATGCTATATAAATTGTAGATATTATCTGCTTTATTTATTAGACTTCCCCATAATGTTTAAAAGGTCTTCTGTTGCCAACAAAACAAAAATACTTACATTTATAAAAGTGCTCAGGGTCTTTAATTAGAATGTAATAGGAAATACTAATTACAAAGGATCTGATGGGCTGACATTACTTCTCCAGCCACTGTCATTAATTCCCAACATTGTCATTAATACCACACCTCCCTGCCACCAGCCAGATTCCTGCCAGTGTTTAACTCGACCCAATGGGCTCCTGCCACCTGAGAGCCGGCTGCTGCTTCTAAAGATTATCCTGCAGTTCAATTTCAATGGCCTCTGCAGAACTGGGCAAGTGGTGCCTGGCGCTAGACAGAGAAGACTCCATGGCTAATTGCCTACGTTCCTGTGAAGACAGAAGGAAAAGATCAATTTCCTTAACAGTCAGCACTTCAGGGAAGGCATTTTCTTAACAGAAAATGGTGACTATCTGTACAGGTAGAAACAGCAGGCAGTTTAAAACTTGCAAGGAAGGACCGTCTGGCAGTCCAACTGCTTTAACCTTCCTTTTCTGAAGATCCCATGTGAATCTACATAACACTTGAATGATTATGGTCATTATCTCCACTGATAATCTTGCTCAGAAACCTCTTTACCTGTGGTTTCACTTCCAGAACATCCTAAGGACTTCGAGGAAGAGAGTTGAACTATACCAGTAGCTCTTTGAGCTGTGTTTTGGAGAGCCCAGTGTATGTTGCAGAGCAGAGAGAGGGGGGAGAAATAAGGCCAGGACCCTGGGTCCTCTACTTCCATGTAAACATAGGAAGGTCCTGAAGCTGACTTCAGAACCTTCTTACATGGGAAAGGAGGTGAAGGTTCATTGATATCACTGTCTAATCTATTTTCGGACTCACCCAATCGCTTCTGTCCCAACCTGAGAGCGGCTAACAAGCCCCATTTCCCTAGTTTGCTCCCCGGATGTTGAGCAATATTTGGCCTGCATATAAATTGTTATATTTGTTTCCCCTCTTTCTCTCCCTTCTTTTAGTTCTCCCTCCCTTCTCTCTCTTTCTCTCCTTGAGCCCACTCAGCATAAAGTTTTAAACATGCTTCTTCCTATTTCTCAGGACTAAGGTTGGACAGGGAAATAGGCCAGGATTGATCCAATTTGCAAGGGCATGTAGAAGCTGTAAATATTTATGGGCAACGGAGAAGAAACCGAGCCAAGCACACAGAGTTAAGGAGCTGGGCAGAGGAATGGCCAAACAGCAGTGGCCCCAGATGTCACTCCCTTGGCTCCAGGTGCAATCAGCCACAGTGCCTCCCCTTTGGGGTGAGAAGCCACAGGAGATAGGACGTCTGTTTGGGCGTCAAGAGCATTAGAAGCATTCTACTCCCTTTTCTCACCCCGGGCCAATTCTAACGACTAGCCTGCTGGAGGTTTTAGGGGCCAATTTAGTAATCGAGAAAACAGAGGCCCAGTATCTGCTCCTCCACCATCTATCCTCTAAATTAGGGGTGTCGAACTCAATCAGAGAAGGGGCCAAAATCTAAAATCCAGCCTAAATCGTGGGCCGAATGGTTTACTGAACAGTCATAAACTGACAATGTCATAAACTGACAGCGGAGTGCAGTGATGACAGCGCGGTGCGGGCCACATTGCAAGGCCTGGCGGGCTGGATTTGGCCCGCGGGCCTTGTGTTTGACACATGTGCTCTAAATATTAGAAAACGTCAAGGGACCATAGATTTCCCACACACACACACACTTGTACCTAAGCACATGTGAATTGTTTTGAGGATTGGGTTTAAAGGTGGACTTGTCAAAATCCACAGAGAGTTTCTAGATGATTCTCCTTGTTGGTTCCAATGTGGACAGAATCATTTAGAACTAAATACATTGGTTTTTTACTAGATGCTTTATTGCTAGGCATGTATTATTATAGAGGAATCCTCCACCACGTGGTCACCAGCCCCTTCTTGCATCCTGCCAGAAATGGGGAACTCAGTATCATTGAAGGCAACTCAATCATGTTTACCCAGTTTTGTTCATTAGAAACATTTTAAGTAAATTAATATTTGCTTCCCAACTAAACATACCTTTTGCCCCTTTTCCTCCCACTCAGGGTTTTACACAAGTCATCATGTGAGAGGCAGTTTGATGGACAGGAGCAGAGCAAGGATGATGGGCCAGATGCCTAGCAATGGGCAAAACCAGGAAAACAAGGGCCTCGCCCCCAGGGTAAACTTTCCTCCCCTAACATATCACTGGTCATGGGGTTTGGACCCTCTGGCATTTTCCTCTCTAAAGATAACATCTAGGCCTCAGTTGTAGTTCAGCTCCAGGCCAGAAAAGCAACAAAACCAGACAAGTCTTGCCATGGCTGCCTCAGGACCAGCTGCAGTGACTAATGACCCCTTTCCCTGGTGCCAACCAATCATTGGAGACCATGACCTTGAAAGGACACATCTGGAAAGCTTCTCTACCTACAAGAGAGATAAATACCCTCAACACAAAAGGAGCCACCCTCACCTTTTCTTTCCCCCAAAGGCACGCATCTTCTAAACGCTAAAGGACCTCAAGAGATTTGCAAACCAGGGGAGCAATGGTCAACAGCAGCTTATCCCGAGCTAACCCCCTGAACCTGTCTCCAAGGCTCTCTTTTTTCTGACTTCCCAGTGAGCCACAGCAGCCCAGCCGGGGCTCTCCTGTTGCTTCTTCTATGCTTAGTCCTTCTTTGTGCTACTGTTCTGAGTGGGCATTTGCTGTGGCCAATCAATTCTTATGAGCTTTGTTGCACTTTGTCTCTTGACTAAAATCTTTCCTTCAAGAAGACAAGCTTCAAGGTCTCCTCATCTCTTCAGTAACACACACTGCTTCTTTATAGTGTACATTTGCTGTGTTTGCTTTTTTACTTATTCACTACAGGTCTGGTACATAAATTCGTGCACGGGGGAGGGGGTACCCTCAACCCAACTTGCACCCTCTCCAATCCGGGACCCCTTGGGGGATGTCTGACTGCCATTTTCAGCTTGATCCTAAACCGGCAGCTGGACATGCCTCTCACAATCAGGGACCGCTGGCTCCTAACTGCTCACCTGTTTGCCTGCCTGTCTGATCACCCCTAACTGCCTCCCCCCACCAGCCTGATCACTCCTAACTGTGTCCCCCCCCCCCACTGGCCTGGTCACCTCCAACTGCGCCCCCTGTCAGCCTAGTCAACCCACGGAGCCTGCTGGTCAGTTGTTTGGTCGTCCCTTGCTATTCCCCTTGCTGGCCTGGTTGCCCCATGCAGCCTGTTGGTCAGTCATGTGGTCATCCATCCCTAACCCCTCTGCTGGCCTGGTTGCTCCACACAGCCTGCTGGTCATCCCTCACTAACCCCCATGCCAGCCTTGTCATCTCACACAGCTTGCTGTTTGGTTGTTACTGTGAGGCCACCGTAACCAATTTGCATATTATCCTTTTATTAGTATAGATATCTGTCTAGGACACCTAAGTCTTCTTCTTTTGCAGTTACTCTCAATGGTGTGAGTCTTAGGGAAAGTCAGAGCCCTGCCTCTCACCATGGAAACTGCAGGGGCCCGGGCATTCCTTCTAGGCTTTCCCAGGTAATGTAGCCAGTTGGAAGCTCTGAGCAGGATTTTTTTTTTTTTTTTTAATTCTCACCCGAGGGTATTTTTCCATTGATTTTCAGAGAAGTGGAAGAGAAAGAGGGAAAGACAGAAACATCAATGTGAGAGAAACACTCGGTTGGTTCCCTCTTACACACAGCCTGACTAGGGTCTGGATTGGGGAGGAGCCTGCAACCATGATACATGCCCTTGACCAGAATCAAAAGTGGGACCCTTTGGTCCTCAGGTCAACACTCTATCCACTGAGCCAAATCGACTAGGTCAGGATTATTATGTTTTTAATCCTCACTTGAGGATATGTTTCCATCAATTTTAGAGAGAGAAGAAGGGAGGGAAGGAGAGAGAAACAATCTCTGAGAAGAACATTTGTTGCCTCCCACAGGCACTCTGACTGAGGACCAAACCTGAATCTAGGTATGTGCCCTGACTAGGAATTGAACCCACAACCTTTTGTCATACATGACAATGCTTCAATCAACTGAGCCATCCAGCCAGGGCCTGAGCAGGATTTTTAATATGCGAGAGGAGAGAAGGAGCAGGCCCAGTCCATGGCTATCCAAGGAAGCAGAGAAGGGGCCAGCAGCAGTGGCCACAGTGTGCAGTGGAGGTGATGCAACCTAGCTAGGTGGTTCTTGAGGCATAGCTATGGTCTGTCCTCTGCTGCCAGCCTCTCTTGGCTCTTGAGTGTTTCCCCATCGGGCTCTCCAGTCTTCTGATGACCCTGCAAGTCACACTTCCTCCAACACTTTTCCAGATGGTTCAGCTTGCTGTCCTCTCCCGCCCTCACTGCTCACCTGTAGACATGCCCAGCCCTCTCTGCACACCCTGATGAAGCAAAACCAGCAGGGCTCTACTCTATCCTTCTAGATCTAGATAGGTACTTCTGGTAATACTAATGTTACGTAGGATTTGTAACCGCATCACACTGTTGACTTGCACGGAGTTAAGTTAAATCCCCAATTCTTTTCTCTATATGCTATCGCTAAGCCGTATCTCCCTCTTTCTAGTGTGTGTGTGTGTGTGTGTGTGTGTTTTAATTCGAAGTCCCAAGTCATTAACAGGGTCAGAATTTCTCTGTCTTGGAGGAATACCAACTCCCCAACAGTTAGATTCATGTCCTTTTTCTTCTATGAATGAGTTATTCTACACACCCCATTTTCCAAGGGGTCGGGTTTTTTTGTTTTGTTTTGTTTTTACCTGCTTTGGTCCCTCCCCAGGGAGAATGGACAGCCTGCGGTGAACCTCATACTCCCTAGCACTGAGTCCAAATTGTACAGCTGACCATCCTCATGGAAGGCCTGCTGGCACAGCTACTACTAAGTCCCTTGTTCAGGCCTGCCTTCTTCAACATACATGCTGGATGCCAGGCCCAGGAGGCTGTTGGGTGGCTGTAGGCATAAAGCCCATTCTAATCCTCGCAGACTGACTTCTAATTCCTCTCGACCTCCAAGTTTATATCTCAGATAACTAAACCCTGTATTTTAGTGCCTTTTCTGAATCGATCTTAGACATGAGGAAATGGGGATTAAAAGGATGAGGGTGCTTATTATATACCACCAATGGTGCTAAGACACCTTACACCTTAAACCTAATTTATTGCTCACCTGCCTGCCTGTCTGCCTGACTTTTATTTAATTTCTCTTAGTCACCAGATCTCTGTTGCAAATATGATTGTCCCACTTTGAGAGATCAGGCAACTTCGACTCAGAAAGGATAGACAATATCCATCAAGTGGCAAATCTAGAATTCGGACTCAGATCTTCTCTGGACCCTCCTGGCCCGATTCTGACATAACTATTCTGAAATAACTAATGAAACTGAAGTATGTGAATGAGAGATTGGAGCATACAGCCTGCTTTGAAGCCTGACACAGTCTCCTGAGTCCACTTTACCCGTCAATAAAGAGTGTGACCCACAGTCTTCCTGTCATTTCCAAGAAATAACCTCGCTGCCAGCTCAACCCTTATAGGAAAAAATGGGGTCAACGTGGTCAGACAGGTGTTTATCCTGGGTGGTCTTCATCCCTAAAATATGTCTTAACAATGAAGCTTACTTCACCAAGATGGTGATGGGCTTTGGGCAAGAGGACCCCCGTCCCTCATGCTGCCCAGAGCTCTGACAGAGAATACATGACCCCATCCTGAGGACGAAAAATGCTAAAATAGGAACAGGCTTAACCTTCTTCTTGGCCTCACAGTGGCCTGTGCTGAAAGAAGAGGGGATTCCTGGGACCCGCTTGGCCAATCCTTTCTGATGCCTCTCAGACTTCTCTCCAAGAGAACACAGCCACTTACAGGCACACGCAGTCTGAAACTTAATTATGGTCAATAGCTTGAATCATGTCTGCAACCAAAGCTTTTCTATAAAGTGCTTATAAATAGAAAAAATGTCCGGTTCAAATTTTGTTTTATTGATTCTGCCCAATAGGAAGGGAAGGATAAAGGTCTGGGTAATCCACAAACTAGAAAATTGGTGTCTAATGAGGGCTGCTGGTATCTCCTTGGAGGTAATAAATGCGATGCCAACAGCGTCGGCCTACTTTTGTTTTGAAACTTCCCATCCTGAAACCACAATTGCTACCACTTTGATGGCAGAAGGAAGATGTTTATCCTTCACAAAGACTGCGAGCTTCCCATTCCCATCCTTTCTGTCATCTCCCAGGCCACCGAGGGGCCAGCCACATGGTGTCTGCAGATGCCCAGAGCGGCCAAGTCTCACACTGGGCATTCCTCCGCTGTCCTTCCAGCGTGGATAACAGGTCTCCTCCCTCCAGGTCACTTCGCTTCCTTCCAGCCCAGAGGATCCAAGGCTCCAGGCTCCGCTACTGACTGCCAACTTGCTTCGCGGGCCTGACAGCAGTTTGTGACTCAGCTGACACAGACCTCCCTGCTGTCTGCATTTCTGTCTGTAAAATGCACAATCTGCTCTGGGTCGCCTGGCTCCTCTGTGAAGCCAGCCGCGAGGGCAGCTCACCCAGGGGGACAGCTGGTCAGTGAAAGCAGAAGCCATGGGGCTCCTGTGCAGTTTTGTCACACAGAGATGCCTGCAGAAGCCAAGTGCCAACTCTCTGTGTGTGGCATCTGCAGCGACGGAGAAATCCACCCAGAAGGAAGAGCTGGGGAGGAGAGGTTTGGGAGATCTGGGCAAACATAGTGCCCTCTGGGCAGCCACCTTCCTTGGAAAGACCATCTTCTTCGTTTGAGAGAAGAGGCCTGGGAATGGGGAAAGGAGGTGACCAAAATTTGTCCTAGCTCACACTCCAGGGGTGGAACAAACCAACGCACTTGTCAAGTGATAAAGACATGGTGAGGAAATACAAAACCACAGCCGATGCTCCTTGCCTCAACGGCTGCGGCGCTATCTCACCACTCATTTAGAAACATATGTTCAACAGCAGAAGTGTGAGGATTTGGGTCTCCGCTGTGCTCTGAACACAGAGGGGAAGAGGTGAGAAATACGGCGTGGGAAAGGCCATGTGACAAATCCTCCAGAAATCCTGAGGCCCGCTTCCCCTCCCTTCTTCCTCCCAGTGCCATCACACCGTCTCTACCACATGCAGACTACTTTGTCCTCCAGAACCAAAATAAACACGTGTGGCCCTTCCAGCTACCTGTGTTTGACATTTGCCAAGAGGAGGAAATGCTCCCTTCCCTTCCCCCCCGCTGAGCGCCTCCCCCACCTCCTCTGTCAAGGGGAAAAGGTGCAGACTCACACTCTTATCGAGCACTCAAACGATTTCATGGGAACACCACACTTTGTTCTATTCTGGCTCCCCTCACAAGGGGTGGGGGGCGGCACATCTTCAAACGCCTTCTGGCTTAAATGGTGACAGCTGCATGCAACAGGGCTTGCTTACAGGCCGCCTGGTGCAGTGAGAGATAACTGCAGGGTAGGACTTCAAAGACAGACCCTCTGCAGTCATTCCAACAGCCCGGGGCTGCCGCCTCCAGTTGGTGGCTCCCTGCACGCAGCAAGGGAGTCAAGGGAAGCTGAGAAATTAGACCTTTCCCATCCGCGCTGCGAGCTCTGATGCAAGAACACAAGAATGAGGCAAGGGAAGTGTCCGGGGCTTTCTTGCAAAGTCCTAAGCACATTTGTCCCAGACAAGTGTTTGTGTCTTAAGTAGATATGAGGAGAACCAGCTCATCATAACGTGTCTGTTTGATCAACTCATTTTTTTGGTCACAGATTATGAATCACATTTTAAAAAGATGGAAATGAGCTGAAAACTTTATTTGTGGGTGTGTGTGTGTGTGTGTGTGTGTGTGTGTGTGTGTGTGTGTTTCCCTGATGTCACCTAAATTACCCATCTTTGCGGAAGTCATTTATTAAAAGTTGGCTCTGTGTTAAAATGTCTGGTGGCCTTTGATCTCCGCCGAAGGAGCCGTTATGGGGGGAACTGTCACACAGAAGATTCAAGAGCTGACTTGAAATCCTCGGTTCCTTGCAATGGGTAGCACAGATGGCTGCTTAAGGAACCGCATTAAAGAGTCCCCGTGAAAGGTGGTTATTTCCTGTCTTCTCCATCTGGCAGGTCCTAAAGAAATGCAACCCAAGTTGCAGACTGGCTGTGGCACTGCGTAGATATATATGTGGCTACTGATGCTCTGAGTGAGGCTCTTCGTTTTGGTAAATTGCCCGCCTCTGCCCCACCCCACAATGCGGCCCCCATTCCTCCTTGCCGAGTGTGAAAATCTTAATGGAGCATGGGCAAGTTTACATAACCTCTAAGCCTTGGTTTTCTTGTCTGTGAAATGGGAATGAAAGTATCTTTTCATAACTGTAACAAGTTTGTTTGGCTCCCCTTAGGTTGAGTTGGTTCAGCAACTTAAAAGAAGCCTAACTAATAAATAAATTATGAGGTATTCAGATGATAAAATTCAAATGGAGGAATCTATAATAATAAAAGGGTAATATGCTAATTAGACCTGATGACCTCCCTTCAGAGCTGGGGCTCTGAGGGAAGCCTGGGTCCTGGGTGTCAGAAGGAAGCCAGTGCCAGTAGCCGGGGGAAGGAAGGCCTACTCTTGCATGAATTTCATGCATCGGGCCTCTAGTATGATAACCAAAAATGTCTTAAGATACAGAAAAACTATTACACTGTGATTGTTAAGTGAAGAAAGCAAAGGTTTTGAGGAATAAATGAGACAATCCACGTAAAATGATTAGTGTAGTGTTTCACATGGTCAGCGTATAAGACATTTAAGTCATTAGAACTTGTACCTCTCCCGTTTCCCCAGATCAAATACCATCTTCCTTATGAGGCCTTACCCAGTTGTCCCATCCAGAGAGAGTCACCCCTTCCAGTGCCATATTCAACCTGCCTTTGGCACTTACCACTGTGTACCTTGAATTGTACTCATTTATGTCATGTTTTTGTCACAAATATCCCCCTTCTTGTTTTACTTCAATTTACTTGAGTTGGCCCTGCAACTTGAAAGGGAGCTTAACTAATAAAGTATGTTGCATTCATATGATGGAATATAATAGAATAAAATATGTCTTAGGACATAACTTGTAACTCTTAAGTGAAAAAAGTGACATGGAAAACTGTAAATGCAGTATGTTTACAAGCAATAAACGAGACCCCCCTCAATTTTTTTTTTTAAAAAGCACTGCTAGAAAATATACTGAATAATAACTGGATATTACTTGGGCATAAGTTTGTAGCTAATTCTTAATTGCTTCCCTTCATATATAGATATTTTATTTCCCATTTCTACTAATCAGAAAAACAAAAAGTAAATTGCTCTTTTTAAAGGGAAAATTATGAGGTATGAATATAGGATAAAAAAGTAAATTAAGGGGTTAGGGAGGATTTCATCCAACAAAACTTTTGGAAGTACTATAAATATGAGGCTTGATAAATATTATAGGAAAAAACATATGTGAGACAGATTCTGACCTCAAGAGTTTAAATATTTAGTCAGGGAGATAAGAAGTACAAATGGGAGTAAGAGGACAGGTAGCATCCGAGAAAGAGACAAGGTGAGTGACTTCGACAACAAGAGCCGCCTGTGGGAGTGCTGGTGTGTTCATCATGCTGGTGTTAGTGGAGAGATTAGGGGTCTAATTTTCCCTACATTAGTGGGCATGAGTGGCTCTTGCAATCTCTTCGGAAAAAGAATTTTCTAAGATTTGCACAGGAGAATGGTTTTTATTGGTGTAGTTACATTCCTCGGGTTGTAAAGTCCAATGGGCCTCAAACCAGTTCTGTAAAATGTACAGTCAGGGTTTCAGTAGAGCCAAAAGGAGGGCCAGGGTCCTGAGCTCCCATTTCATAGTAAAGCCCGGAGCCAGTTCAGCATTCAGGCTAATGAAAGCCCATCAGTCCATTGTGTGCATCCCACATGGCTGTGCGCCACATGGATGAGTGAAGGGGAGCACAGGCAATCAGGAGAAGCAAGAGCCAAGAGCCAAGAGAGGGAACTTCCTGTGTTCAGAAGTTTAAATACTGTAATCAGGTTTTGAGCCCTTGCAGTGGACATGCCTATGCTGGACAATTATCTGTTCCCAGGTGTGACTGACAGACAGGTAAGCCCCTTCCCATGTCACTTAGACCTCACTGGGCATGTGCTCAAACTGCCTTTTTTCCGTCCCTTCCCCCATCAATCTGCAGAGAACAGACCGGGAGAGTGTTAAATTAGCAAAGCTGTATAATTGACTTGCCTGTATTACCTAGTCTTCCCTTTCTCCTTTCCTGTTAAGTAATAACCAGATTATTACAATGGTATCATCGGAAGTGGCTCCTTAAGTCCAGACAGGCTCCATGGGCATCCCTAATGATTAAAGAAGTCAGGGATGGAATGATTAAATTAACTCCATAGACCAAACATGCTTATTTAAATCATTGATTTCAAAGGTCTTCCCACTAATTTTTTCCAGAGTGGCTAGCAAGTAGCAAAATAGCATGATTGACTGTGAATCCCACCAACTTTTGGTTAACCTACAGCGAAAGGCCAAAAAGGCAAGTAGCACGAGAAAAGGAAGCAGACCTAAATATCCTCCACCATGTTTTCCCCCTCACAGGCCATTCAGAGTTATAAAATTTGATGCTAAAACATTTGCAATTCTGGATACATTTTATGAAAATTATCTTTTCCTGTAATATTTCTGAAGAGAACATTTATCTGATTTTTCTCAAGGCAAATAGAAGTAATTTGATCCTCTACTTTGTTTTAGCCAAAAATTTCTACAGCCTCGGCAAAGCATTTTAGTGGAATTTAACATCAAGATTCCAAATTTATCTCTTATCTACAGGTGAAAAGGCAGCAGTTTTACTTTGATGAAAATTATATTCACGTCCAAAGTTTCTAGATTCTCCATTCTACTAACAAATGGAAAAGTTGATCATCTCAAACCATGGCAAGGCCAAATAGCTGGATATTCCTTTGCATCCCATGTAGGAAGGGCGATAAGACAGAGGAGAGATGCCCTAATGGTCCCTTTAAAAGGAGCCATCGTATCAGTGCTCTAAGAGGCGGTCCCAGGGAGGCACGACAAATACACAAGTTGGTCAGAATCCTGACCTAGCACAACCAGCTCCACCAAGTTCATCTTAAGTGACATTTAGGACAGAACTTTACGTTCAAGAAAAACAAGAGGCTTCTTTTTTGATATCAAGGCCAGAACTTTTTGATACTTCCCACTAAACTCTCAACACAGACATTTGGGCTTTCTGATGCTTTCAGAGGCTCTCCACATCAAAACGTTCACTAAGGAAATACACATTTCTGGGTTCTGGAGAAAACCCAGTGCCAATGCCTAAATGGAGATGTTGATGTCACCGTAAGCAACAGCTTTTATCAGGATCTCAGATGCAGTATCTGAAGGCGGGCACACTGAGGAATTCTCTTCTTTACGGATAGTCAGGGGTCAACAATGACATTCTGATGCTTCATTCGTTCCAGCCTTCAGGGCCAACTGGCCTCTGAACAGAAGCAGTCAGTGGTGGCCAGTGCCCGTAGCATCTGAATCCTGGCTACAGTCCAGAACTCAGTCCAGCCCTCCCTCCTTCTCTGGGGTTTCCCCAAAAATTTCTGTCTCAAAAACAAGGCCAGAGGCTGCCTCTCACTCGGCCAGAAGTTTGGTCAGATGCTGGAGGTGTCTCAGCACAAGAGAGTGTGGATTTGCACAGCTTAATCTTATCACCTCTCAGTTTACAGAACTGAAACCAGAGCCTCCAAGGCAGTTTTCTGAAAACATTTTTTTTCAAGTCATTAAAAATATGCATAATATTATCAGTTACCATTTATAGCTTCTGTATTTCTAGTAACTGGCATTGTTGTTACTTCGGGCAAGCCAGAAAAGAAGCATGCCAGGAACTGACATGGTGTGTTATGTCACCAAAACAAAAGTGCTCACACTGATAAATGTCAGGTTGGCTTCTTTGTGGGTTTCCTCCTTCCTCCTGCAAGTGAGAGCTTTTGTCTCCTTTTCCATTCTCTGTATTGGGGGACTGGCAGCGAGCAATACAAGAAGCTGGAGTCTCTTCCAAAGGTATCTGCGTTCTGAAGGCAGGAGGCTTATGAAATGGCCAGGGCTTCAGCAGATTCAAGAACTGGAACTATTTCCTTTGCCTTAGATCTAGTAATCTAATCATGTTTTTAAATGATTGATATTCCTGGGAATCATGCTCATCTGGCTTATTCATGATGTAGAGAGGAAAAGGCATGGTCTTTTCTTGCCATGAAAGTCTGGGTGGTCAGGGCTGCTTGAAGGAAGGGAAGACAAGAGGGCTTTCTCAAGTGGCCTCAGACAAACAGAAGTAGGTGTGAGGAGGAAACGCGAGAGCGGAGGGAGGGTGGTGATAGACCTCTGAAAGATAAGGCTGCAAAAAGCCTCCTTCGTTGGTTTCCCACCTACCAAGCTCTCACTCTTGGCATCTGTTCCTTTTACTGGCCAATTTAGTGCCGTTACAAACAAAATAGGAGGAGGGCATCTCTGCTGGGGCCATTTTCATTGGTTTTTGTCTTCCCTAAACCTAACGTGCATTACTGCTTCTGTAGAAGAGGACCTAGTGGTATTCTTGGGTTTACGTGTGTGTGTGTGTGTGTGTGTGTGTGTGTGTGTGTGTGTACTTATTTCTGCTCGGGGTAGACGTTCACATGCTGCCTGAAGTGTAAACAAAGTATGCACACATATTAGACATGAACAACTACTCGTGGTGGTAAAGGCTGCGAAACCTAATTTTCCCCAATTTCTTTCCTTTTTTTCCTGGACACACAGCTAGAAACACTTTGAAGAAAAGCCACTCTGACCAGGAGCACCCACCGTGGACTCTTTCATGAGCAAGAAATTAACTACTATTGTGTTTAAACCATAATACATTTTTTGTTTCTACTTGTGATATCAATTTACCCTACCTTAACAAATACACTCACAGTCACATCTTATATAAACACACACACACACACACACACACACACACACAGACACATACACACACACACCCATCACATAAGCACAGTTCACTTCAAAGATCTTTTGAAAGTTAGAAAAACATTTAGTGTTCTAAGAATATATTACATCTGAAGACTATTTTCCAGTTGTCAAAGCACTTTCATGTATATTCTCTCATATAATCTTTCTAGCAATTTTGCAAGGCAGATAATTACAGTTTGCAGGTGAGAAATCTTGGCTAAAATAGTGCAGTGGCTCTGAGAGCATCACCCAGGCAGTAAGAGAAAGAGTTTTTGGTTGGGCCTCGATCCAGAGCGCTCTCCCTGGAAAGCCCTTTCCCCTGTTCTACACGTCCACCTGTTAGAACTGCTGTTCTTGTATGCACACCCCTAAGGTACTTCCCACGTGGTACTATGCTTATTCATTTCCATTGACTCTAAGGGTGCCGAGGGAAGAAAGCAGATCTTGTTACTTCTCAGCCCTACCACCGAATCGGACACCAAAATGGCAACTTACACGGCTCCAAAAGTATGAGAACAATTTGAAAGGATCCTTCTAATTGTGCAAAGCAATGTTTCCTTTGATAGAATTTAAACATGATTAACAAGGCCCACACATTTTTCAGAAGTTACCTATGAATCAACGAGGCCTTCCTCATTTTGAAAGCTAGCTGGAACACGGATGACTCTGGTTTAGGCAAGAAGTGCTTTGGTCTGTGTCTTGACAATGGGAATGATATGAAATAGGCTGAAAATTTTTCAAAATGCTACTCTGTAAATGAGCATTAACATAGACACACACACACACACACACACACACACATCTAGCCACATATTAATGAGAGGGGAAAAGACAATACTGTGTCCATTAAAAAAAAAAAAACCTCACTTTTTAAATATGTTTATTTCTGGAAAAGGAATGCCTCACATGGCCCCACATCTGCGACAATCTGGAGCAATGATGTGAGCCTCGTGTCCACTTGATTCTAAGTAAGGCCCTTGGGGGTAGAGACTCGTTACATCTCCTCCAGCCATGCACACAGCCATTCTTGTAGGCTTCAATCCTGGCAGCGAAGTTCTCAGGAAGGACTCTCACCTCCTTCTACTAGACATCTAAGACTTTGCAGAAATGCTCCAGCTTTATGAATGCAGATAAAGACCGGGGAAGGACGACGTGGGAAATTCTAAAAGGCTCACCAGTTGTCATCCCCAGAAATAAAACTGGGAAGGATGAGCACAGCTCTCGCCAATGTTAGTTTTCTAGAACATGCCTTGGGCATAGTTAGTGAGGAAGAAAAGGGGCGCGGGGGGAGGGGAATCAAGTGGTGAGCATTCCTGGCTGAAAGACAAGATTCCAATAAGCTGTTTAGCCTTTGGTTTCAGCGTTCCCAAACATCATAAAGATTTCAGCTCTTGTAAAAGAGGAGCCAGTTGTTTACAATAGACTCTTCTGGAGGGAGTGGGGTGTGTCTCATGAGGCAAATATTTGCCCACTGGAGGTAATAAAATCGAATTAAGCTCTTACCCCACCGCTGTACGTAGTCATCAATGTGACTAACTCACTCAGGTCTATTTTCGGATCCCATCAGGCACAAACATCGACAAGAACCTGGCATTTCTCCTTAAAAAAAAAAAAAGAATATATAATTGACCTTTCAAGTCTGTAATCTCGTTTATCAGAGCGGATGGCAGGGGTTCATGCGGAATAGTTTGCATACCTCTTTGATTTCAGCCCCCTGAGAACCCAAACACGCATCCCACCCAATCCTGTTTTATTTTCGCCATATCCTGTGTTGTTGAATGGGCTTCTTGTAAAAAATTCAATGTAACCCTCCCCACCTCCAGCTTTTTTTTCTCATGTTCTAAACAAATCTTACATCAGTTTTGTAAAATGTGCAGTTCTCTTACATTCCTGAGTCAAACTTGAAAGGTCACCGTCCTAAAGAGTTGGGGAAATCGGTTTGTGTGGACTAGGAACCATACGGGTGAAAGCGAGAAAGCCAAGCGTTACAGGCAAACTTGCACTCCAGAAAATATTGGATAGAGGTGGGTGGGAGTGTACAGATCTGCAGTTTTCTTAGTCCTTCACCCTCTACTTAAGTTATATCTTGATTAAACTTTTTGGCAAAAAAAAAAAAAAAAAATGTACTGACCAACAGCACTCTTTTTCCTTATAGCCACTGTGAAATGGAAGCAGAGAACTGTCCAGGAGGAGCAGAAGGACAATGGAAGAGCTAGAAAACGAAAAGGATCGGGGTCTGCTTGCCCCATCAGAGCTAAATCTGGCCATTAAACTTCCCTTAGCATTTTTTAAAAATATATATTTTATTGATTTTTTTACAGAGAGGAAGAGAGAGGGAGAGAGAGTTAGAAACATCGATGAGAGAATCATCGACCAGCTGCCTCTTGCACACCTCCTACCGGGGATGTGCCCGCAACCCAGGTACATGCTCTTGACCGGGACTCTTCAGTCTGCAGGCCGATGCTCTATCCACTGAGCCAAACCAGTTTCAGCCCGTTAGCATTTTCAATTGAGTGCTTCAACTGTTGAGCTCAACCCAGTACCTCCAAGCATCATCGTGTGAAATCATTTTCTCCTTTCATAAACATTTATAAAACCGTGTTTCTCATGCCCATCCATGCTTTACCTCTAAATTATCTTTCGTGTCAGTTCAGGTGTGAACAAGAATCCAAACCCCTCTTTGTATGGGTCTGAGGGATGCACACAATCCAACGACAGATGCCAAAGGAGCCCTCAGCCCTGTTGCTATAAAACTAATAAGCAATGCAGAAAACCCTGCAGAGACAGCCTGTGCTCCGGGGTGCAGATGCATGACTCAAAGCAGCAGCTCCCAATATCAAGAGGAGTCGGAAGATCGGAGCGTGAGGCTAGGAAAGGGATTACATGTCATAAGAAAAAGGAAATTATGTTGATAATGATTCCTGGAATCACTGCCAGCAACATCAGCCAATTCGCCTGCAGCTTCATCGAAATGTGCCAAGCGTAGGTCCAGTGCTGTCAGGATTAAGGATACTCTCCACACAGATCAAAAGAAGACCCTCAGAATCACTTTTTTCATTCAATACAAATATTGTCTCCCAAGTCAGAGATCCCCCAGACTCCCAGATATAACGTGTATGAGAACAATTTCCCAGGTGACTGTTTTCATAGGAACCTGGGGCTAATCCTTAACACCACTGGAGACTCATTTGTTCATTCATCTATTGTATTGGTTGGGCACTTACAGTATGCACTGTATTTTGCTATTTCTGTGCAGGATGCAAAGTTGGCAAAGGTGAGAGGCAGGGTGGCAGCACAATTAAAAATGGAGGCTCTGGCTGGGCCCCTTAGCGGATGTGTTATTTAAGCCATACCCACCTCAGAGGGTCACGGTAAAGATGAAATGGTCATGCATGTAAAACACTTAGCTGAGCCCCTGATATACACCCAGAAATACCCAGTCCATGTTTGTCATTATTTTATGCCAAAATTTCTGGAGCATAGGCAACGTTTCTGAAGAAGAAAAAAAATATAGGATGGGGTCATACAGATCTTAATACCCAAATATATTCCCTCTCTCTCTCTCTCTCTCTCTCTCTCTCTCTCTCACACACACACACACACACACACACACACACACACACTACTCATAGACACTCAGACTTTCTCTAAGTAAATATTTGCAATTAAGTTTATTTACTCATTTGTGCTCTGTTTTTTGTTTCGCTTTGTTGTTGTTTTTCATTAACCTTCTGTGAAAAGGGCGAGCCGGGCAGGAGGTTGTGTGTGGGGCCCACTGTGGACTGGCAGTTGAGCCCCAACAAATACCATATTCTCTGTGCCAAAAAGAAACTACTTCCAGTATCTTCAGAGAGTTTTACTCGCCTCTAAATTATGCCATTGTCCATCTGAGGAGAAAGTCCATCAGCTACCAAGGGGAGAGGGGAGGGGGACAGAGGACAAAAAGAAATAATCATGTGTTACAGCGGAGAAGGTCTCTACACGCTTCTGGTGTCCTGAGACAAACAGGAGCCGTGGGTCTCTCCAGTAATGAGTTTGCTCAGCAAAGCTTTGGACTCTGAGCGGTGTCTCCGTGGAGCTACCTGAAAGCCTTTTCCTGGAGTGATGGACTTGTCTTTTGCAACCAGTTAGCACCTGCTCTCAAAACCTGATCCCTCCCTGATTTGTTTCAAGTAGAGCCAGGGGATCAGGACTTAATTAGCAGTGATATATCTCCTACCCATCAGTTCCATCCCGCTTCCCCCAGGGCCCCAGATTTGTCTCTATTTGGAATTCCCGTGCTCCCTGGGCGGCTGGCATTTGCGGCTCTCCGGCAGACCAGAGGGTGGGCGCCCTCCTGGTGGCCCAGCACAGGGCCCAGGGCCTCCCCAGAGCTGCCGCCCACACAGGGAAGGGCCACTGATGCCTCCTGGAATGGGAAGGTGACCCACCAGAAGGGCAGGCGCTGGAGCAAGCACGGTGGAGGCCTGAACCCTTGTGTTTGCAAATAGCCCTGGGGCTGCTGAAGGAGGATTTTCTTTTCTTTTTTTTCTTTTTTTCACGGAGGGAAAACGCCTCCTGCTCTGTACCAGCTTGAAGCCAAAATAACATGTTTTGGCAACCGTTATTTGGCAATTAGGGCCTCAGCTCACTGAAAGCATTCTTCCATGCAAAATATGCCTTGGAAAGAAAACCCTAAACCACATCTGAGTGGAAATATAGGAAGTGAACAAAGGGGTGACAGAGCAGTGAGAGTCAGAGAGGGAGGAGGGGGGTGGGGCGGGCACCTTAAGCAGAGGCTCTGCAAGGACTCGGGGCTGGATGTTTCCACAGCCCTGGTTCCCACTCTGGCCCTGCCCAGGGAGAGGCCAGAGGCCCCGCACAGGAGTCCTGTGTGTCTCCTTTCACTGTCCCTCCGAGGGGTCATGAGCACAATTTAAGCGAAGGCCCACAGAGCGGTGGGGCGTTGCCCGGGATGGTGCTGTCCCAGGCGCACACCCCGCGTACCTCCCACAGGGAGTGCACGGACACCAGCAGGGCGGGCTGGGCTGGGGCGCTCCCAGAGTGACGCAGACTCCGGTGCTTTAGCTCCTTTCTCCTTTAGGCCAGTTGTCACCCGTTTTGAGGAGAGGATATGGCAGAAAAAGGGAGACTCCTCTTCCCACCAGCCCAGGGCACCCACCTCCTTCGTTGAAGAGCGGGCTTACAATCAAGCGGGGTATACTCCTTCATGGCGCAATTTGTTGTTGTTGTTTTTGTGTGTGTGTGTATGTGTGTTTTAAATATATTTTATTGACTTTTTACAGAGAGGAAGGAGAGATAGAGAGCTAGAAGCATCGATGAGAGAGAAACATCGACTAGCTGCCTCCTGCACACCCCCCTATTGGGGATGTGCCTGCAACCAAGGTACTTGCCCCTGATCGGAATCGAACCTGGGACCCTTCAGTCAGCAGGCCGATGCTCTATCGGATAGAGCCAAACCGGTTAGGATTCATGGTGCAGTTTGATGGAAATAAAGGGAGGCTGTGACACGTGGCTCAGTGTCCCCGATCCACCTGCAGTTGTTTCCTGCGTGGTAATTGAAACCTCGCTTGCTACAGTCTTCTCTCTCAGAAGAAGCATCTTCTTTCTTCCCTCACCCTGCCCAATTCCCCAGTTGGTTGGTTGTTTTGGTGAAAAACCTAGGGAAAGATTTAAAGGCAGGAAACCATGCCCAGCCAATGCACAGTAACATGACTGACAGTGCACTAAACAAATGCCTATCCTCAAGTGCCACGGCAGGAGAGGGAGAAGAGAGAGGGCCAGATGCTGGTCTCTCCTCTTTTATAACCCAAAGTGCCATCTGAAATCACACCAAAAGGAGAGTAAGTAGATTTCATTGGTGATCTGGTGTCACCAAAGAAGTTATTTATTACCCGTACCACTGTGCTCATTTCCCATGAACACTGTTTGGTTTAATTTTACAACTGTAAACTACTTTTCCCTCACGATTAGGTTAATTTTCTGGGACTTTTTCTAATAATACTGAATGTTAGCATAAAAACTTGTTGGTCTTGGGTTGCTTATGCACAGCCCTAGGAGGAACCATTTTTAGCTTCATCAGAGATTTGCCCATTTCTATGATCTACTTCTAAATAACCATCCATTCTATAAACATGATTTAGTCATTTTGATGGCATTTCTGAATTCAGCTTTCATAATATAGATATAATGTTGGCGTTTTAAAATCAAATTATTTTGGTTAGCATAACAAATGTAAAGTTTCTAGTGGTCATAAACTAAGATATTTAAATTTAGGTGTGAATAATATCTGGCATACCATTTTGTAAATCTAATGTGCATTAGATACTTTTGCATAGATAATATCCTCACCTATATTTAAATGAATAAAATTAGAATATTACCAACATTTCTCCATTTGCGTGTTATCCTCCTAACTTACTTATACATAGGGCGGCAAGGTAAACCAGACCATGAAGACTTGGAAGAAAAGTTTAGTTAGCTTGGCATTGGTCTTGCCAACTCTCTGTCGCTCCTTTTCTGTGTCTTAATGCCCACAATCTGGAAAAGTTAGAGAGGCTTGGTGGTATGCCTGCACATTTTGGCTTGCCTTTCTTTTGAAACTTTTAGAAAGAGTTCTGCCTGCAACTGAGTTTGGACCCTGAAAAACGTAAAGTACATAACATTTCCCTCTGGGCACTTTTTCGAAAAATATTAATCTCTTCTATGGAAGCTTCAAGGTTCTAAAAGGGTTAGTGTCTTTCAAAGAAGGTTATGAGGTCTCCATCCCTGACTAAGCCAGTGGCCTGCACGCATGTGGGTGTATTCTGCTCACAGAGGTGCAGTTGACTTTTGGAGAGCAACGTGTATCTACAGCTAGGAGTGATAGGAACAGCACATGATAAGAGCTCTAGGAATTTACATACATATTTTCATATAAATTTCTGTTACCTTTAGAGATGGCAGCTAGAATATTATGGCCGAATTCTACCCTTGGAATTAAAGGTATTCCTACCTCAGGGGGAAAAAAAAGTAAGCTTGTTTGGCAATATTTGAAAGGCTCATAGGAATAGAAGGCATAGATTTATTTCAGAATAATTTTTTTAAATCAGTCACTCTTTGGAACATCAAAAGCCTTGTAAGTTCATACTGCCTATTGTAGGAACTAAAGAAACAATTGTTAAGTGAATGGTTGAATATTAGAATCTGACAGACCTCACATATGTGCCTTCCAAACCAACTTTGGAGGCTCTAGATTTTTTGCAGGTATATGAATCTCACTGTATCCCTGAATGACATTTTAGTGCATCCACCCTCAAATAACTCAACATGTGGGTTAGAAGAAAAATGCCCCTAAGCTGATTCTCCTTATTAATTGGCTTATATGCAGTCAGGTTTGTACTTCCCTAAGTGCAAACTGCCTTTTCCTTAACACACTGGTTGGCGGGTCACCTGTGAGGGTTTTCCTCTTTGTCCACACCACACCATTAAGAACATTATTATAATCACACAGAGCACAGATGTCACTGGTCGTTAGCACTCATCCCGCCATCTCTTTCTTCCTTGCCTGAAGTCACTTACTTCCAGATGACAATGTCTATCGCTTTGCTACTAAATTACTGTAGTTTATACTAGCTTAGTGAAAAGCTGCAACAGTTTTAAAAATTAAGCTACAGGAAGAAATGAAGGAAGAATGGCAGCTCTAGAGTCATGGCGGGGAAGTGGGCATGGGGATGGGGGAACGGGCAGGCATTGTCATCTTGGAAAACTGTCTGAAATGCAGTCAAGCAGCTCAGCAGAAAGAAGCAGCTGACTGGGGAGAGTGCCTCATCAGATGGAATTTAACTCCCAAGATTGGGAACTGAATTCCCCATAGGAAGGGCTCCCAGAACAACATAAGCACTGGTGTGGATCTCTTGGAAAACTGTAACCATTGTCCTTTGCCCTGGGAGACGCAGATTCTGCTGAACTTGGGTAAATCACTTAACCTCTGTGGTTGGGTGTCTGAACTATAAAGAATAACAATTTTGTAACGCTCCCCAGAGACATGAGAGTGATAAGTGCATTGTCCTTAAAAGGCCTGCAGTGCCGCGGAGAGAGCTTCCACACGAAGTTATTTGTTTGATTGGAAGGAGAGAGTATTATTTCTTTGATTGAAATTCCTATATGAGAAAGAACAAAACTACACATCGATGTTGTTCTTAATTCAAAAAAGTTGGTGCACTGAGTGTGCTGGAAGACTGTTTTATGTTCTTTATCCACTGAAAGTAACTCCTTTCATAGTGACCCCATAGTGTCTTTGTGCACTACCCAAGCTGGTCAGAAGTTAGGCGGCCTCCAGCTCCTAAAAACAAGAGTTTGTCTCTGTCTGCATTTGGGAACAGAAGCATTTAATTCTCTGCACAGAGCTTGAGAGTTGTCTCCTTTATTTCCTGTTGACTCAGCTATCTTCTTCCCACATTTTGGGGTTTGTGGTAAATGAAGAATTTGTATTTGGCCACTGGAAACAAGGCTTTTGAATAAGCAGAGAATCATGTGGGCCCTGTGATTTTTTTTTTCTTCTAAATGATTTGAAATTCTCCTTTTCTCATAGATTCATCAACAGCAATAAGAATTAGGTGTGCATTTGCTAGATGTGGGACCACAGTGATAGGGGAAGGCTTAACGAAATACTATATAAAACACAGCTTTAAGATTCCTCACTTCCTTGGAATTCTTTCAAAAACAAATCAGCCCTTGTGAATGATGTACAAAGCCTTGTTTTGTTTCTCCGACTTCCCTCCCTCTCGACAGGCCTCCACCAAAGGAAGAAATACTTATATTCATAACGATAAAAATAGAAGCTGTCTATGCAAATGCAAGTGTACACTGCAAAAGAAGCTGATGTACATTTGACCAACTTTGTTTAATCATTTTGAAGTATTTTACAAATCTTCTCTATTTCTCACTCCGATTTCTATTTCTGTTTCCTTATGCCTTATACAGTTACCAAAAATAAAACAAATCTTTAAAGTTATGCTCATGTTTGCTATTTTCATTTTAAAATTTTCCATTGAAAGAGTGAACTCATTTTAATCATTCGCCATTTTTTTTTATGTTTTAAAACATTTTAACAGATTTTTAGGTGTCTAGTTCAGTGTTGTGCAATGGTCACCACCATCCATCTCCAGAATACCATTTTCTTTTAAATATCAAATTTTAAAACTCTCATCCCAAAAAATTGTTCCCACTCCCAGGATAAGATTTGGAATGGCTGGATCCCAGTACAAGATTAGGAGGCTTGTTGGGGACTGGGGCTGGTTTAGGGTGATTGGAGTTTGGGCTCCACTGACAGAGGCCTGTCTCGGGAAGAAGAAAGAGGCAGACATGTGGGCAGACACAGCCACGTCTCCACATAGCAGATGAAGAAAATGTTTTAAGTCTGAGGACACAGGGAACTCTAACCGGAGAACAAATGGTGATGCCTGTGGCAAAAACCTCTAGAGAGATAGAGCACAAGGTAGGAGGTGACAGAACAAGGTAGAAGATGCAGGAGGATCAGGAAGTTTGGAAAGTAGATCTTAAGTGACCAAGTGTCTGTGAGTCCCTCTGATGCTCATAGGGTGATGTTTCCTAGTTTATTTTTCTTTTTCACCCTTTTGACCCCATATTTTCTAGGGAAGACATTACCTCCTTTCCCACCAGTCATGATTCTATTCAAAGTGTTTTGGAACAGAGCATGTGGAGTTGGAAGGACTGGAATCTCAATTCTGCTTATGAAGGCAGAACTCTTCATTCTTCCTTCTCTTCCTCACCCCATTCAGCTGATCTTTTTGTTCCTGATATTATACACTAGAGTTTCAGGGTTGCTGCTGTTATTTGATAACTATAAACGTAGATAGGAATTTTGGTGAAGGCTTAGTAGAAGGGTGTGAAGGAGATGGTGGAGTGCTTGTTTCTAGACCTTTCCATGAAAAGGACAGTCAGAAGCTTATAAAACGGTGAGGCCATAGGCTTAGGAGCTCAGTGATCAAACATGGCCCAGAATTATGGAGAAAGCACAGGATATCCCAAAGGTGGAAATTTCCATGGCTTCGTCCTGGGCATTGCTTTTCTCATCCTGCGTGGTGGCAGAAACACTCTTCAAGGCGGCTTCCTGCCCAGCAGATGCAGACACTTTGTGACCAAAGGCAGAGGAGAGTGGGTTGGGTCCCAAATAGGGCAATTCCTGACAGCCCTATTTGTGTGCACCAGGAAGACACCCCCTAGGGATTCCCACAAGTAACCTACGGACACTTGGAGGAAGGTCTAGAGACCTACTATCACCGGGGTGGAAGCTTTGAGCTAACTGATGCATTATATGACTCAACAGTCTTCACAGTATTCGTAAATTTCCTCTGCCAAGTGACAGATACGCTAATTATTGTCTAAAATGAAAATGTAATATTCTATGGCACAATCATATCTCAATAAAGGTACTGAGATACTTCCAGTACCTTTATTAAGATGTCTGGAAAGTTTGCAAGCCAAAGATATCCTATGTAATAAAAGGCTAATATGCAAGTTGACCGAACAGCAGAATGACCAGTTGCTATGATACACTCTAACCACCAGGGGGCAGATGCTCAATGCAGGAGCTGCCCCCTGGTGGTCAGTGTTCTCCACAGGGGGAGTGCCACCCAGTCAGAAGTTCTAATCTGGATTCATTGATGCCTGGTGGGAGCCTCCCCCACCGCTATGGCAGTGCTACCAATGTCCCACTGATGGCTTACCTGGCCTAAGCCGCCAGTTAGACATCCCCCAAGGGCTTCTGGACTGTGAGAGGGTGCAGGCTGGGGTGAGTGACATCTCCCTTCCCCCCTCTGAGTGCACGAATTCCTTGCACCAGGCCTCTAGTGCCACTATATTATTTTAAAGTAGCAAAAATGCTACAAAATTTTAATTCAGTGCAGGACCCACAAAAGTTAATTCATTGGACTGAGAAACATATTCTGAGATCCAATTATGAGCCAGGCTCTAGAGGTAAGACTATGAAGGAGTTTCCAACTCAGAGACACAAATTTGAGAATTACCTGTGTAAGAGAGGAGACCTGGAGAAAACATCGGCATTCAAAGACTGGGCAGAGGAAGAGTCCCCACAGGGATGCAAGAGTGTCCTTCCATCCTGGCTCCAGGTCCCCTCTGCACTTCATCTTCCCAGTGACGGCATCTGGGGCGTTGGAATAGCTTCCATGCATGGGAAGGACCCAGCCTACATCAGGGTTTCCTTCTATTTAAATATGGAATTTTTTCTTGACTGGCCACCCATACAACCAGGACCACTGTACCAGTTAACAGCCTTCTTTCAGAATCCCAACTGAGAAGAGTTACACAAATTCTTTCAGCTCCAGGATTCCCAAATCTCCCTGGGAGATCTCCATTCTTTCTCTCTCACCCTGTATCCCTACTTTACAAGTTTCATGGGCATTGAATTCCCTGGTGTTCCTTTGCCTTTCTCATCAGGTTGTACCCCCAGATCAGGACAGGTTTCTGTCCTGCTTAGCCTTGTTCCCCTGGTATGACAGGAAATGGCCCCACATCATGGTGTATCATTCATCTTCCCTACTCGGTGGTTATCTCTATCCACTCTGCTCTAGTCCTCTATTTTGTTTCCTTGGAATCCACACATCCTCTCTCCTCTCAACAAAGCCTGGCTCTTGCAAATGGAAATCTTGGCTTTCACATCTATTTTTCCTAAAATGAGCTTCAACAGCCTATTTTGGAGAAGTTCAACACTGACTCCTTTGTTTTTGGTGAGTTTCTATTGCCTTCCCACTCAAGCAAAGGATGCTCTTGCATTCAGTGGATGACAGCGGGAATTACCGGAGAGGGAAAATACATCCAATAAGATTTTCAAATATTGCCCTGTTCTAGAAGAACATCAGGCAACAGCACTAAATTTGTAGAAGCACTAATCTCACTATTGCATGATTTTCTCTGGGAGCACTTAGTAGACTGAGTTTAAGCAGAGAGTTAGGCAGATCCAGGCTGGGTGTTAAGGGGAAATTTCTTTAAAAAGACCAGGGACAATAAGTTGATGCTATTGACAAGACAATGATTTCTAGATAATGAAAAAAAGCAGTGAGAGAGGGGCTGGAGAAAACATAAAGATCAAGAAACCAGACGTTTCTGAATATTTGAATTTGACTGGGAAGTGACTAAACAGGAGTGAGTGATTTTCTTAAATTTATGAAGTTAGTGATCAAATAGTTTACAGAAGTGCAACTCAGAGGGGGTCATGCCCAAGTGTGTGGAAACTCTACAAATTAGGTTGTTGATACTAGGGTCTCCTAAAACCTGGTGAATTATTCCTGTCAGATTCCCATCAGAATTCCTCTGTAAACCACCCTGGGTGGTTCCCACCAACAGGAAAGGCTGTACCACAGGCTTCCCAGTTTCCGGCCTTCTCAGCACTCCCCACGGGAACACCTTGTCCTCACTGCGGGGAGGGCTCTTTAAAACAAAGCCAGGGGAAGAGTGAAATGTTGGCAACAATGATGTCAGCCCTTGTGGGTCTTACACACACTTCTTCACTGAAAACAATTCAAAGATACAAGTAATAATGAGTATTTACTGATCTTTTATAATTTACAAAATTGTTTTATTTATCTAGTTTATTAACCCCCATGTCATTATTATGCCCACTAGAAGCCCGGTGCACAAATTCGTGCACGGATGGGGTCCCTCGGCCTGGCTGGCGATTGGGGCCCATTGGGGCCATCAGGGCTGGCTGGCCAGGGGGAGATGCTGTGGGAGGTTAGCTGGCTGGCCAGGGGGAGAGTTTGTGGGAGGTTGGATGGCCAGTGGGGGTGAGAAGGGAGGGCCACAGGAGGTTGGCCAGCCAGGGGGAGATACTGCCAGAGGTTGGCTGTGGGAACACACTGATCACCAGGGAGCAGCTCCTGCATTGAGCATTACTTAGGCATATATATATATATACACACATATATTTTACAGATGCGGGAAATGGAGGTTCTGTGAAGTCAGTCCAAAGCTTGTTTGTCCACGTTGCCCCTCATTCTTGGCCCAGGGACCGTGTGTCCTACTTGGACTCACCTCCCCATCCTCTCAACTCATCTTGTTCCTGAGCTACCTCTTGACCTGTACATACTCTCTACACGCCTCTTTCTCTTTGACTTACAAAAGACACTCTAATGTGATGTCATAACCCACCCGAGTGTGCTCTACACAAGGCTATCACAGAAGGCCCAGCACCTAGCAGAGCAGGGCTCCTTACAAGTCCTCGTGGGTGGTTCTTCAGCGAACAAGTGGACGTTGGAAGGACTATATCTCCAATGGGAAAACACTATGGAAGGGCTTAATTGCCGGCAAACTAGAAAAACACCACCACCCTGTGTGTTTCCAGACTCTTCTTCTAAAGCCCCAGCAGCCTCCATCAGGCCCGTTAGCCACTCACTAAAGAGACATTTACCAAAACTGCTTTGCCGAGCACCACGCCAGGAGCCAGGAAATGCAGCCCCTGACCCAGAGGACTTCATACAGCACCTGATCACCAGTGAAGTTTGCAAATACTCTAAACAGGCAAACAAATACCTGCACTACACTGTGCTGAGTAAAGGGTAGAAGTGTGAACAAAGAGCAAAGGGATCACAGAGGGGAGACCGCCTACTTTTGCCTGGGAAGATTAAAAAAGACTTTAACTGAAACTGCTACTTCATCACACGACTTAGAGGGCTGGCATTAGTGAAGTTCTGGATTAATGCTCTGAATGAAACTGTTAAGTGAGGACAAGCTGTCCCTCCGCAGTGCTGTGCTTTCATAATCGTACAGGATTATCATACAGAATTAGTTACCCACACCCCCACTCTGCCAGCAATGGAAAGGAACTATGCAGAGAGTTGCCATAATCCCTAATATTTACTTGGTACTCACCATTTTTTTTTTTTAGCTAGCATCGTTACATAAATTATTCATTTAATTCTCACATCTATCAGTAAAAAATATGTTTATCCCCATTTTACAGATGAAGGAGTTCACAGGGATTAAATAAATAGCTTGTCCAATGGTTCACACTAAGACAAATTACTGTTACTTGGAGAACAGTCCCAAAGTTGAATTAATGAGTGCGATTAGTTGTTTTGTTCACACGTATACTGAGTTACACAAGTTTGCATTCATTTTGGCTGTGCAAAAAAAAATGATAGCATTCATTTAATTAAATACAATTAACATTGACCTTTCATGTAAAATCTTTCCTTATCTCTTGACAATACCTCCCCACCAAAACCCTCTGAATATAAATGGAGGCAAAATAACTAATTGCCTTGTAGTTATTATTGTCATATTCTGAGCTATGTCGCTGACACATGGACAACGGTCCCACAAGTTCAGAACACCTTTCATATAAGCATTAATGGTGAGTTATACTTAAAGAGGCAGCAATTTTTTTAAAGCTTCAGCTCAAAATCTCCTTGACTGGGTGTGTTAAACCAAAGCACCTAATTAGAGATGACTTAGAGTAATACCTTTCTTTGTCATTTAATCCTCTAACCACGAAAATCAAGAGGTTTTTACCTGTACCACAGAAACCTCACTTCCAAGGGCAGATCGCTCTCCAGGCTTTCAGATGCTTGAACTCAGACAACGGGAGCTTCAGGACTCTCCTCCCCTCTTCCCGCTGCGGAAAATTCCTGGTTACCACCTCCCTCTTCCAGCAGAGTTACGTAGAATCCCACAACACATATCCACTTAAAGAAAAGTGATTGCTGACCAATTACTTATTCATGTAGCCGTCCATATAGAGTGAGTATTGGTGGTACTTAAATGCTCAACTTTTAGCCTCAAAATGCCTGGTTTGAATCCCATTGCCTCTATTGAATAATTATACAATATGGAGAGAGCTATGGAAACTTAATAAATCTAATTTGCCGTGTTAGTAAAATGCAGATGATAACTGGTAGAGATTGCAGGTTGCCAAAGACCTGATGGGTTTAGTTCAGTTAAGATTTCAGAGAAGCCCGAACATCGATAAATGAAATGCCAGTGCTAGTGCTGGGTTGGAGGCCCTTTCTCCTCCTTTCCCACAGTCCTGGAATAATAGTTGAGTACATAACTGCTCAGCGAGACTACATCTCCTTGTCTCCCTCGGAAGGAGGTGTAGCCATGACTAAATTATCCCTAATGGAATATAATTCAACATTAGTCACTTCTAGGTTAGGGCATAGGGGTACACGGAGCACTCCTCCATGCACTCTTTCCCCTTCCTCCTACCAGAAATGGTGACAACTGCAGCAATCATGAGACACCTCCCACCATCCTGGGTCCCTGGATGACTGTATGGAACAGAGGCAGCTATCTATTCGATTTATGGGGAAAATAGGCTTCTATCCTGTTTAAGTCATTACATTTTGAGAGTTTATACAATAGCAGTATCTAATTCATAAAATAGTTAAAAGGATTGAGAAGGATAATACATGTGCTCTTGCCTATAACATTATTAAGTATCAGCTTGTCATGTAAGAGGTTAGTATAGTGGCTGTGTTTCCCAAGAACCTGTTTAAACTGAGAGATGTTTCGTCATAGGGAGAGGGGGGAAATGAGAAGTCTCCTTCCTATTCAGGATCCATCTGAGAAAGCCTAAGGGCAAAGCTAGGAATTCTTGGCAATATCACCACGATGCCAGTTCCTTTTTGCAGGGAAAGCAAGAGGTTGCTGAACTCTAAGTCCAATGACTCAGGAGCCCTCATTTGACCCAAAAAACCTGCAGCCAGAGTATAGAAGGCACAAGGTCAAATAGATAAGAATCTAAAAGCCAAACAGAAGTCTCTAATTAATGCCAACAGTCTTCCCTTTACAGCTTCAATTTGGTCACTAGTTGATAGTCAAATTAACTATAGTTCATTTCCTAGTACAGTCAACTTACAATTAGGCATAATAATGAGGGGAAGTAATGGCACTTGTGATTGAAAACAGCCAAGTATACTACAAAAATCATTGTCCTTGGCCTTGGAATTGTGTGTATGTGGAATGTACATGTTTATTCACCACTGTATCATGTACATATGGGTCCGCCCCTTCCCAAAAGAATTGTGAACAATTGGTCTGTATCTCTTCCTTATTGATTTTCTATTCCCAAGGTTAACTTTACATGGGACTAAAATGAAATCATTTGCTTCTTGACTAGTGTAATTATGCAAAATCATTTCTGGACTAATATTTTATTTATAGCTCACCCATATTTTAAATCTTAACTAATGGATCAGGTTTCTGGAAAACATTAAATGCACCCCCTTCGGCATCATAATAAGCTCTGCAGTTACTGTGGCTAAAGAACAGAGCCCAAGATGCTGTGTTGTCCATTTACTCATCTCTGTTCCATGTCCCTTCTGTACATGTGCCCTGTTGTAAAAAAGGAGCATCCGTCTAGAGACCTGAAATTCTTTGATGAACCATTTTCAGTTGATTGTTTCCTTTTAGGAGCTTCGCTTTAGTGGGATTCTTCAGGAAAAAGAGTATTTAAGAACTATAAGAGACTACTTGTTTCTAACCTTTGACCCATGTTGAGTGTCTGGTTTTCTCCAGGCTCATTCTATTATCAACAGTGGTCTATGCCAGGACCACAGTATCAAAGGGTTAATTAGACCTGGAGGGGAAACAAAAAACAAACAAAACAAAAGCAAAAACAAAAAACCCTCTCATTCCATAGCCACTGATAAGAAAGCAACAGCATCACCTCCTAAATCAGTTTCTGGAAACTCAAAGAAAGTTGGGTTAGTAAATATTTATTTAATATATTTATTTCCTTCCATTTAAATGCCTCACCAAACCCTCATATTCTGTTAAAAGCAATTTGGCAATATCCAATAAAGATGAAAATGTACGTCCCTCAGAAACTAACAATTCTACTCTTAGATATACACCCAGACAAACATGCACATATATGCACAAGAACGTGTACAGATGTATGTTCACTGCAAAATTGTTCAAGAAGGGAAAACTGGAAATAGCCTAAATGTCTACCAACAAGAGAATGAAAAAACAAATTCATGGCAATGAGTCTGCACTGCAGTGAAAATCTATCCATTTTGATTTACAAAGAGGTATGAATAGGAATAAATATAAAAACGTAATACTGAAGAAAATTCAGTGGCAGACATATAAAAACACAATATGTACAAATAATTAAGTATTATGTATGGATATATGTGGAGTGTTTGCTATAGCTATATATAAACTTTAAAATATCTTGGAATAAATTAAACTCAAAGTCAGGATAGTGGTTCTCTCAGAGCAGAGATGGGGTGGTCAGAAGACGAGTGGGCTCAGGGAAGGCACCAACAAACTCAGCCAAACACCTAATCTTTTATTTCTTATGGATAGATCTGAGCAACTCTGGCATTATATTAAACCGTGCCAAAGCTCTGTGGAGCATCCATGAGGGTAGATATTATTTTCTAGATTTTCCTTACCACGGAAATACAGGACTTTCTCAAGAAATCTCTTGATGGATGTGATGGGATGGCATCACGTCATTTATGTTCACGACAGGAAATGTTGGTCACAGCTTTTCCAGTCAGCAACAGCTCAAACTAAGCCAGCATGTGGTGCAGGCAAGGTCCCCTTCACTGCCACAGAACTGCAAGCAGTAACTAACATTATATATCAAGCATTTATTATGCTTCACAGGCACTATCTCCTGTACTCCTAGCAACAATTCCAGGGAGAAGACACTATTATTTTACCCATTTTATAGATGAAGAAACTGAGTTGTGTAGAGCAGTGATGCCCAACCTTTTTCCTATCATGGCTCACATTAACGAATGACTAGACCTCTGTAGCTGACCAAAACATAGTATTTTGCTAATCTAACAACAACAAAGAGGTATAATTTAGATTCATTCACACAAGGTGGCTATTGTTGTGGTGGCTGTTGTCATTTTTTAAAAATATATTTTATTGATTTTTCACAGAGAGGAAGAGAGAGGAATAGAGAGCCAGAAACATCGATGAGAGAGAATCATCCATCAGCTGCCTCCTGCACAACCCCTACTGGGGATGTGCCCGCAGCCAAGGTACATGCCCTTGATCGGAATCGAACCCGGGACCTTTCAGTCCGTAGGCGGATGCTCTATCCACTGAGCTAAACCGGTCCCGGCTGTTGTCATTTTTGTCATTTCACAATCTAAGGGAAAAAGGTCGGCTGCAGAGGTCTAAATAGTCAGGTATTGCATGTGTTAAACACTTGTGCAGCACATCGGTTGAAAATTGCTGGTTTAGAGTCATCTGGCCCAGGCTCCCTGGGGAGTGGAAAAGACAAGTATCATTCCAGGCCCTCTGGGACTCTTACCACCACTCTCTACTTCTTCCTCAGGACTGGTGTCCATTGTCTTTACAAAAACACTTGTCTTCCGGAATGTCCAGGTTTAAGAGTTCACTGATGTTCCCAGAAGAGGAGGCGTGGGAATCGCTGTCGCCATCCTCTGACACGGGCCCTGTTCCTGCTGCACACCTGCCTAGCCCAGCTCCCGCTGCATGCTGGGAGCAGCATCTCAGTGAGCCTGAAAGCTGTCCTGTCCACAAGACCTTGACTTGGGAGCCAGGTCTCTGGGGCCCCTCACGACAGCTCTGGAGGCAGCGATGTTCCTTCACAGTTTGGATCTGCTCAGCAGCAGGCCTGAAACAGAGACGTCATAAATTCCATCAAAATCTCCTCCATGATGTGACACGCACTTTGTTAGAACAGAATAAGGGGTTTGGCTCTTTTGGATCAAATCAAGTGGGTCTACGTGGAATATCACATTTTAGATTCAAATCCTCCTTAAACCCTCTGCTTAGGTTCGTGGTTAATATTTTTTCTATCTGTCTGCGGAGATGACAGGCAGCCCGGCGCTGGAGCGGGCCCAGCGGCCTCTGCGGCTGCTCTGCCAGGCAGGCTGAGAGATGAAAGGCAGAAATCCCACCAGCCCAGTGTCTCCTGATTAGCCTGGAGAAAAGCTGAATGACAAACATGTTTCCAGTCTGCCTGGCCCACGCAGGGAAATGGGGCAATCTGGCCTGAAAAGGGATTTAGACTTTTGTTGTGTGCAAGGAGGGGGGGATGGAGAAAAAAGGCTGATTTAAATCCATCCACAATGCTTCCCCTCTTGGTGATCTCTCAGATAAGAAGCCGCCTGGCTGCGGTTCAGACCCCTACCATGCCCGCGCGCCTTCCCTCTGCCCTCCTCACCGCTAGGTAAGCGGGGCCCTCTCCGGGCAGATTAGGGAACCGGTTGTTTCAGAACACTCGCTCTTTTGGCCAGAATCTTACAATACGCTTGTTGATTAATAAAATTAGTTTACAGTAAAATTCCTTATAGAACTTGTAGCTTAAAATAAGCCTCAGTGCAGTGTATGCATTACCGAGTTAGCTACTCAGTTAGTTATACTGATCACTTTACCCTAATTTCAAGTCATATATTGTAAAATGCTTCGTAAAATGATCACAAGGCTCCTGTCGCACATGCTGAGTGTGAAATATGTGATTTATTTATTGGAGATGCTGCGTTAAGACAAAATATTTCCCCTTCTCTCTTGCCAATAGAGAGAAGAGCCCCAAAGATATTGAAAGTATACATGATTATATAAGTCAATACATCCTCACTCTTTATTACATAATTGTGTGTTAAGGTAGGCAGGGCTTCGTGCTAAATATCTCTGAAAAATCCACAGGCCACAGAGATGCAAAGTCTGTCCTCTATGTCCTCTGGGAGGACACGCTCTGGCTTCAATGCATGCACGTGGGCATCGTCATTATGCTGAGGAATGGAGGGCAGGTTCAGGGAAACCCATCCCTTTGCTCAGATGTGGATGTGAGAAGAGCAGCTACGAGATGGCTGGCTGCCGGCTGCAGGCCCTGGCCGCGGCCAGCCCAGGGCGGCTTGCACTACGGGCCTCAGTACAGCGCTTCTTCAAGCACCATTATCAAGACAGTCTTCGGTGACCTCTCATTGCTGCCGTATTTGAGGAAATGCATTCAGATGCAGATTGCCCTAAATCCTATCAACCCATTCAACCATGTATGTGAGTGTGCATGCCTGTGCGTGCGCTCGCACGCCTGTGAGCACACAACACACATGTATTTGCACTTACACAAATTCTCCCTTAGAGCATTTAAACCCCCAACGTAAAATTTCCAAAATGAGGAGAAATGCTTATGTTCCCAGGCAACTTGATCAATTGCTCTTCTTATAAATATTTCATAGAAAATATTTAACACGATTCCCTCCAATCGGATCGGCTTTGAAATGCTCCTCAAAGTGAATTCTCCCCTAACAATAGCTTGATGCAAAAGCTTTTTTTTTTTCCCCTCCCCTTAAGCACATGGTCTGCTGCCATAGCAGCAGGAACAGTTCTTATTTAATGGAAGAGAAAAGATACTTTACATTGATTCAGTAGTGGCCGAAGGCGGGGGGCGGTGGAAGGCGCAGCACATGCGCACCTAGCGCCTCCAGCCCACCTTGGCCTCCCCTCCCCCCAGCACGCCTGAGATTATTACCCAGTCTGCACTGGAACCGTAATAGGAAGTGACAAGTTTATGTAAATGATCCACATACGGATTTTGCTCTTGTAAAACAGAGCAGTTACTTTTGGGCTTTCTAATTATTTCATGCCTTGTGGTTCTCTGATGGGTCAGAGATGACTATAGTTGGAAGGTACCATGTGATTGACAGACTTCTGTCCCCCCGGAGCTCATTAGGGCTCAGGCTTTGGAAGATGGGAAATAACCCAACTAGGCACCAAAAAAGAAATTCACTTCAGCACCAGAGATTCCGTGGATTCATTTGTTCAGATTTGTGTTTGATCGGGGAAACCGTGTTATCAGGAAAGTGCACTATTGCCTTCCTGATGCAAACAGACTCTCTGCTTCGGTGCTTTTGATTTTTTAAAACCTGAATTTAAAGTCACAGCGACTGTCTGATATAGAACTTGCAGGGTATGAAAAGCCAATAGGATTTTTCACAAGGAAGTGAGGAAGAGAGTCAGGTGAAAGGAGCAATATGCCATGTGGAGCAACTCCAGACTCTAACCAGACACTAGCCACTGTGGTTAATTTGCAGACTCAACCGGACCTCTTTCTATGTCAAATGGCCAGAGAAATCAATAAAAGGAGACAATACAATGGAATCATTGGTTAAGAAAGTCTCCCTGTCCCCTCAGTTTAAATACATCCTGGTGAGAAAGCGAAGTGCTGATATAAGGCAAGAGTGTGAGGGGAAAATCCATCAAGCTGGAAAGACTGTAAGGTTCACTTATTTCAGTCTTCCCATTTTGTGGATTAGAAAACTAAGAGACAGAACTGTCACACAGCCAGCTGGCGGTGCAACCAGAACTAGAACTGAGCCTGCAGCTTCCTATCCAATACCCACTTCTCTAGGGTTAGAACCAGAAAAGTAGAATTGGGAAAAACCATATGACATGAGGTCTGCCAGAGGGTGAGGTTTCACAAGGAGGAAGTTCAAATACAGTGGGTTCAGATTTTCATCCACTTCACTGAAATGTGTACAAACTGGAGCATTCTTTGTATTTTCGCAACAGATCGTTTAAACTTTCTAATTAAGTTCAGCATTTCTGCGTTTAAAAGTTTCTTTCAGCTTAATTTATTTTCTTTTGGATAAATGTTCAGTCAAGTTCAATGTCCACGCTTCCTACCAGGGCCGTTGGTCTTCTTTCAAAAGTTCCCCAATCCGTGCTTGCTTCCCCAAGAAGGCTTCCGGGTATGTTGTGTGTCTTTCTTAGTGACAAGAGAAACTTGCTGGTTTATGTTCAGGTGTGTGGGCTGTGCTTGAGTTCTTTGATGTCTCTTCAACCATGTCCACTGTCAAGTAGATGCACGTGCAGACAAGCCTGCTTTCTTCCCCCTCACTATCATGACTACAAGTAAGTTTCCCTTGGAACCTAAAAAGAAGAGGGGAAAATATTTCTTCAAAATGAGATTTATTAAATTATGACATACTTAGATACTTTTTTTTTTTTCAATATTAGGTAAATTTAAGCAAAACATCATGATCTTATTATGCCCTTCCCCACATTGACAATAGAGGAGGGCTGAGTCAGTAATAAAAAATAAAAGTTACCATTAATTGTACATCTGAGCCAAACAGTGCAAATTTGATCCCCTGCTATATATTAACCAGAAACAAAGGCTCATACCATGGACTAGAGATGAGGTGGTAACTTAAGTGACAGAGAAGCAAATAAACCAAACCAGTAGAAGTAGATGAACAAGAATGGAAAGGAAAAGAAGGTTAGCCTGTAACAGAGGCATACTGCAAAACCTCCAAGTTTAAGAAAATACAAGAAATTCCAACTCATTTTAGGGGGCTAATAAAACATTGTTCTAAAATCAGTATGGACAACATAAGGAAAAAAGTGCAAGACAACTTAACCTATGAATACAGATGGGAAATTTCTATATGAATTATTATCTAAGTGAATCAATGTGCTAAAAAACAATCACAGCCCTGTCTGTATGGCTCAGCGATTGAGCATCGACCTATGAACCAGAAGGTCACTGTTCAATTCCTGGTCAGGGCATATGCCTAGGTTGTAGGCTTAATAACCAGAAGAGGGCATGCAGGAGGCAGCTAATAAATGATTTTCTTTCATTATTGTTTTTTCTATCTCTCACTCCCTCTCCCTTCCTCTCTGAAATCAATAAAAAATTAAAAATAAAACAAAAACACAGAAGTGAAATTTATTTCAGGGATACAACAATGGATCAATACCAGAAAACCTATATTAAAATAGAAAACATAAGAAGAGAAAAATCTATAAATGCAAATGGGTTTCATGAAATTTAATGTTTATTTATCCTATATAATATGAAAATGGACCCTCATACCCTTGTGTCACAAGATGGCCACCCCTACATTGTCACAAGATGGCCGGCAGGGGAGGGCAGTTGGGGGCATCCAGCCTACAGGGGAGGGCAGTTGGGGGTGATCAGGCCAGCAGGGGAGCAGTTAGGTGTCAATCAGGCCAACAGGAGAGCAATTAGGTGTCAATCAGCCTGGCAATGGAGTGATTAGGGGGCTATCAGGCTGGCAGGCAGAAGTGGTTAGGGGCAGTCAGGCAGCCAGGCAGGTGAGTAGTTAGAAGCCAGCAGTCCAGAATTGTGAGAGGGATGTCTGACTGCCAGTTTAGGGATTGGGCCTAAACCTGCAGTTGGACATCCCCTTGGAGAGGGTGCAGGCTGGGCTGAGGGAGACCCCCCCCCCCAGTGCACAAATTTTGTACAACAGGTCTCTAGTGATAAAAATAATAGTTTTAGTGGCTAGGAAGAGAAGGGAACTGCTTTAATTGGACATAGACTTTATACCGAAAATCTAAAGTCAACATGATAGATGATGGAGAAAACACAAAACTTCTAACTTCACAGTCCCTGCCACTATTTAACCTATTACTGAATTTTTTTCATCAATAAAAAATTTAAGACAAGAAGAAAAAATATTATAAGATGTGGTAGTTTAAAATATGTTCATAAAGCCCTGATCAGGTAACTTAGTTGCTTAGAGTGCCATCCCGATACGCAAAGATTGTGGGTTTAATTTCCCATCAGGACACACACAAGAATCAATCAATGAATGTATCAATGAGTGGAACACACATCTCTCTCTCTCTCTCTCTCTCTCTCTCTCTCTCTCTCTCCCTCTCTCTCTCTCCCTCCCTTTCTCCTTCCCTCCCTCCCTTTTTTCTTTCTTCCCTTCCTCTCTCTTTCTAAAAATTGATAATAAAATAAAATATGTTCACCAATTCTGTCTTTTCAAAAAGTGGAGCCTAATTTTTCTTTCCTTGAGTTTGAGCTAGACTTAGTGAATAGCTTTTAACAACAGAATAAGGTGTAGTAATGCTGTGTAATTTCTGACACCAGGTTAGATTCCTGAATTTCAGATCTCAGAGATTGTGTGGTAATAATTACCTATTGTTTAAACTGCTAAGTTTTGGGATAATTTGCACCAGTAGATAGCTGATACACAAACATTGGAATAAAGGATATTGAATTGTCATTAATTGCTGGCAATATGATCACCTACATAGAAAATCCAACAGCATCAATAAACTATCAAAACTATGAGAGTTCAGCATGTTTGCCTTAATGCAAGATCATTACAAAAATGATTAGTCTTTCTCTATCCCAGCAATAACCAACTAGAAAATAAAGTATCATTTTCAATAATACAAGAACTATAATGTATATGGGAGTCCATCTTACAATGACTGTACAATACATTTTTATGGTAAAAAATATTAAAACTGCACTGAAAATTAAAAAAAAAAGACTGAATGAATGGAAACATGCCAAATTCATGATTTCTGACTTAGTATTATGTTTCAAAATTAATTCTTTATCAATAATATATATATATAATACCCAAAATTACCAAAGGCTCAGCCGAATGTCAGGCTGTGTGTGTAGCAGGTGAGCAGGCTGAACTGCTGACCTCTCAGAGAGAGAGAAGGGAATGATCAGCAGTGGCAGGGGCTGCTAAGGAGACCCGGAGATAGAAACAGGGTGATCAGACACTGTTTCTCTCTTCAGCCTTTGCCAGCAGCCAAGCCTTTCTCTCCCCCCCCCCCCCCCCCCCCTCTCTCTCCCAGAGGTCAGCAATTCAGCCCACTTGCCAGCAGCCTGGGATGGCTGCTGATCAGCCCCATCTCTATGATCAGGCCCAGAGATAGGCCCAGAGATGCCGCCCGGCATAGAAACAAACCAATCAGAACCAAATGTTGGTGAAATGTGAGAAGCCAATGGCTGCCTAGGAGGCAGAGCTTTTGATGCTGATTGGCATAGAAACCAACCAATCAGAACCTACAATGGTTTAACTGTGAAGGCAGAACCTAAAGTGAGGGCTGAGGTAGGATTTTAAGGGCAACAGCTATTTGGTGTAAGGTGTAAGGAAGTGATTCAATTTTTTAATGACTGGTTTGGCAGTAGAGTATGGCTGGCTATTAGACCAGATATATGGATTTTGTGTTTTTGTCTGCCAAGAGCATCTCCTCCTGCTGAAAAAGGCTCACCATCTCCTGCCCATTTAAGCATTCTTATTCTATATAATCTATCTATACTAATAAAAGGGCAATATGCTAATTAGACCAGGTAGACTGGCCATCTTTCAGATGTCCAACTTCCTTCTGGACAAAGCCATAGTGATGGGGGCCATGACAGAAGCAGTTAGGGGTGATCAGGCCAGCAGCGGAGGGCAGTTGGAGGTGACCAGGCCAGCAGGGGAGGGCAGTTAGGGATGATCAGGCAGGCAGGCAGAGAGGTTAGGGGCAAGAAGGCAAGGGGGCAAAGTAGGGGTGATCAGGCTAGCAGGGAAGCAAGGTATGGGCAATCCAGGCTGGCAGGCAGAGGGGCTAGGGGTGATCAGACAGGCAGGTAGAGGAGTTAGGAGAGTTCAGGCAAGCAGGCAGGTGAGTGGTTAGGAGCCAGTTATCCCAGATTGTGAGAGGAATGTCTGACTGCCAGTTTAGGCCCAATCCCACAGGGATCTTCCAAGACGTCCCAAATTAGAGAGGGTGCAGGCCACGCTGAGGAACCCCTTCCCTCTCCATGCACAAATTTCGTGCAGCAGGTCTCTAGTGTATAATAAAGACAATAAAAATTCCAGCTAGATTTCTCACCTGCCTGGATGGCTTATCATCATCCATCACTGCGCCTTCTAAATACTAAACTCTACCTTTACCTCTGGAGTTCCTCAGGTTGCCTTCAACTGGGTCTATATCAAGGGCTGGTCTCAACCCTGCAGCCATGTCTCTTTTCCAAGTTTCAGCTTCCCATCATGTGCTCTGGCTCACCTTGGTATTTACTGAGCTCCATGCCTCTGTTGTGGCTTGGGCTATGATAATAGAGGAAAGATTGGGGAAAAGAGGAAGGAGGAGGAGGAGGTTAAGGAGGAAGAGGGAAGAGGGAAGAATGACATTAATAATAACATTTGGATTCTGTGAAGATAGAACCCCTTTGAAGGAAGCTTCATTAGGAAACCAAAGACCAAATGATGTGGGAGGCTGATTATCAATTCATTTGAATGAACCCATGGGGCATATTTATTTGCATTAATAAAAACTGCTAAAGTGAAGACTTTTATGCAAAGTTTAGAAAACATTAGAAGAGATGATGCCAGAACTGTGTGGTTATTCTAGTCAACAGACCAATGAAAACAACATTTTTGTTGTCTTTGTGAATGAAGAAATAGGTTAAAAAATTAAACTACAATAGTTTAGATTTGGTGTGGAAGAGAGGAAAGATAAATAAAAAACAGAATCTATCAAAAAATACATAGGAACACCTAACCTGAAGTTCTTTTCATTTATTAGCCAAGAAAGGCTATAGTTGAGATGAGAAATGCAATAAAAAATTATATCATGTAGCAATGCTTTAAGGAATCACCTGAGTGTACTGAAGTATTCATCTATGAAGGTTTTGACTCAATGCTAACACAAATATTGGGTTCTCCCTATAATCTGTACTCCCTCTAACATAATCACACCCCACTTCTCCTGACTTATTCCTAATTATGCTTCAAAACTCAACTCTGATGTTAATAGTTGTGCAATGCTTTTCTTTATACCTTTTCATTGCACCTCAGTTTCTACTAATTGCCCTTCTTCAATTCACCTGATATTGTCCCTTTATAGACTTGTTACTCAAAGGGAATTTGTTTATTCATCTTTTCCCCTACTAGACTTTGAGCTTGTAAAGGGCAGAAACTATCAATATGTCTTTAATTTCTGTTTCTAAAGACCCAATTCAGCACCTTCAAGATAATAGAGTCTCAATAATATTCGCTCAATGAATGAATGAGTAAATTATGGTCATTGCTCTCTACAGAAAGAGAATTAGATGTAATCTCTACAAAGCTAAAGCCAGATGTGAAGGACCAGTAAAAGGAACGAAATAATGGAGGGAAGTCTTCAGAAACTGGAAGAGATGGTGAAGAGGAATTTAAAAATAACCAACAGACTCTTTGCTGCATCTACTAGTAGAATGAAGACCATTCTCAACAATCAGACTGTGAGCATCCCAGAAAACATGGACATCACTCTGAAGGGATGCACAGTAACTGTGAAGGGCCCAGAGGCACCCTGCAGGGGAACTCCAACCACATCAATGCAGAACTCAATATCCTTGGAAAGAAAAAGAAGAGGCTCTGGGTTGACAAATGGTGGAGAAATAGAGAGGAGCTGGCCACGGCTCACCCTATCTGCATTATACACAGAACATGATCAAGGGTGTTACACTGGGCTTTTCACAAGGTGAGGTCTGTATACGCTCACTTCCCCATCAGCATTGTGATTCAGGAGAAGGATTCTCTTGTTGAAATCAGAAATTTCTTGAGCGAAAAATGCATCTGCAGAGTTTGAATGAGGTCATGCATTGCTTGTTTAGTATCTCAACCCCGGAAATATGAATTGCTTCTTGAAAGAAATGACATTAAACTTTTATCAAATTCAGCGGCTTTGATTCAGCAAGCCACAACAGTTACAAACAAGTATATCAGGAAAATTTTGGATGGTATCTATATTTCTGAAAAAGGATAAGTTCTGCAGGCTGATGAATAAGATCTAAGTTGTCCAGTTATAGAAACAGCAAGATGCCAAATGACTTGTCACACTTATTTGTGATGTTTTAAAGATGCAATAAAAGCCATGTATTGATTTGGGGGTGGGGAAATAAACAGAGACAAATAAAGAACATATATTTCAGGCTGAAATAGAGGGAAAGGCCAAGAAAAGAATTGCACAGGACAGATAGTGAGAGAATGTTAAAGTCTCTCTGAGCACTGAGGAAAGAACTTGAGGGGGAGAAAGCCCAATAATGAATGTCGTTTTCTGCATTGGAGTCTTATAATCTCTCCATAAGAAGACACAAACTTATTGAGATTTAAAGAAGGCAGTACAAGCTAAAAGCAAACTCCTGTGTCTCTACATGGGGCTCCCGTTCCATAAGGAAGTGGGCATTATGATAAAGTGGGGAGAAGAATTTAAGTTTTTTTGGGGGAAATTTATGTTTTGGGGGAGGGGGAGGAAATGAATAGTCAAGGATATAACTCTATGAAAAGAGGACTAGAGGAAAAATAGTTCACCAGGCAAGAGAGGAGCATGAATAAAATGGTGAATTGAAATGTCTAATAGGGTTTATGAAGTGTTGCTGTGGGCTTCAGTTAGAATTAGGGCTAGAGATCTCTACACTACTTTCAGCAAAAACAATGAAAAATAAATTTTAACATTCTGAAATGGTTGGAGTTCTTCTATGAAATGTTGAAGGATGCTGGCTTTGATATCAGAATATGATATTATATGGAGTCAAACAGTCTGTTAGACAAGAGAATAGCTAAATCTGAATTGCATATATAATAATACTTTTAAAACAAATCCATGAGGCATCACATATATTAAAAAAAACAAAACCTGGAAAACTAAAGGTCAGAAAATTGCACTACTGTGTGTCAACAAATTGTACTACTTGGAATGTATCTTATAGAAGTAATATATATGAACATTTACCTGTCATTATTTCATTGGAGAAAAGATATAAGGAAAATGAACTGCCCAGCAATGTGACTGGTTAAATAAATGATGATACATACTTACTATTGAATACTACCCACCCACAAAAATTACTTTGTAGAATCATTCATTCATTCGGCAAATATTTGTTGATGTGGCCTTCGATGTGGCCAGTGCTTCCGTAGGCACTGATGACTCAGCTGAGAACAAGTATATTTTTCTGCCCTCCTGGAATTTACATTCTAGCAGAAGATAAAGACAATGTGCAAGTAAATAAATAAATAAGCAATATGACTTAGATGGTGATAAGTGTCGTACAAAAGAAAGAAAAAAGAAGGATAAAGATTGACTCGTGTATAGAAGTTATGGCTATTTTATAAGGGTGCTCAGTGAGCATAGAATCAGTTACCCAACAGGACAATTGTGTCCTCTGGCCAGAAGTATTCTTCTTTTGGGAATCAGGATCTTTATACCTGAGTAGCTTGGAGTTGGGAGGGCATGAAGCACAAAATCCCCAGTGTGTAACTGTGAGTGATGGTGAGCAGGACTACTCCTATTTCCACCCTTTGGGTCCAAGATTCATGTATTCTACCTATTGATACACTCATCATGCAAGTATGTTGATTTAAAGGGAGCACTACATTTTCAAGGATGGTCCCCATCCTCAAAAGCACCCCCAAGGAGACACTTCAACTGTAACTTTAACTTGTTCCATTATTCTATCAGGCTGGCAACTTTTGGACGGTGCAATATGTAATATGACTGTGGATCCCATGGGTCTGTAGAGTGGACTCCTTGGTCTGATATTATGTTATTGGGGGTGCTGTAGAGTCAGATCAAACACATGATAAGCTTTCACATTATAAGCTTCTGGCTGAGATCCTGAAGGCAAACCCCTATTTCGACCAGTTGTCTCTCTCAGTCAAGATCAGTGCTACTCTTTCTAGTGTAGAAGGTACAAGGGGTCAACTTGCCATGAGTGGATGTTACAGACAGCTTGGGCATTCAGCAACAGAAGCTATATTGTATTTGGTTGGTGAGATCATGTGGGGATCCCTAACCCTAACACAGGTCCACAGAAAAACACAACAAATTTCCGTTTCTTTCAATTCAGTTCACTAGACTTTTAAGTTTTAATATCTCTCTAGGGCTGCTTTCTTAGCTGGGGAAACTTCTTCCCCAGCCCTCTCTCTGTGGAGCCATATTCTTGCTTGCTCATTCCTCCTTTGCACTCTTTGCTTCCATCCCTGTCTCCATGGCTACTATGTTTATGCATTCATTGTGCCAGCACCAGGGTGATGACAGGAGCTGATTGGTATCAATTGGTCGAGTCATTCTGCCTATTTTCCATGGTGGGTGCTCTCTGGTGAGCATTCATTAACATGTGATCCCAAGGTATTTTCACTGCATGTTCATCCCCATGCCAATCCACATGTCTTTACTGCTTATCTCCTATCTCCCAATCTTTCTTCCTTTAGAATCCTGATCAGCCGGCTAAGGCATTTGCCACTGGCTATGAGTCTGTGTGTATTCTAATCTCAGGCCACTCTCTTTACACACAAAGTAGGTGACCAGATACTCCACCCTAATCTCTTGTCATTGGAAGAATTTTCGGCCACCCCTGAGTGCATGGTAGTTCAGCTACCGTCCCTTTTCAGTTGGCACACACATACCATGCTGACACATTCATGATCCAAAGAGGGCTTTTTCTCTCCTGTCGGTTGGTCATAAGGAGCCATATATGAACTGAGGGAGAAAGCTGTGGAAGAGAACACGAGTGGGTGGCATGGATATGAGCCACCTTGCACAGCTTGCTTATGCTCTCTGGCCCTTCTCATGCCTGATCCTGAATGTGCTACTTACATCATGCAGTGGTTTGTGCTGGGCCCACATCACCTTATGACTTATTGGCCTGACAGGGCCCAGTTCAACATAAGCTGTTCTGGTGGCTTGGTCACTTGGTGTCTTATGGCCAAGCACTCTCAGAGCACAAGGCTGGAGCCATTTTTTTTAAGAGGTATATAATTCTCCACAATGAATGACATACTATTAAGAAACCTGGGGCCTTGTGTTGTGACTATTCCACTGGGGCCTGTCATAAACTTCAAATGGTGTCCTTTCCCACCATGACATTTCCAAAACCATAGGGTCTGCTAGATTGTAAAACCTAAGAGGCAGGGCTGGACCATAACCTTGGTCTTGCTGCTACAGAACTTGTTTTTGATTTTACTCTAAGTGTAGCCTTTGTGTCATCTGATATGTGGATCAGAGCCATATGCACAGGTATATAATATGCTACCTCCAGAACCCTGAGGCCTGTAGGATATTATGCTTTCTCCTTTGTGGTAGTAGATGCAGAGAACTATACTCTCAAACATTTCACTACGTGTTCTGAAACTTTATGAGGTTTATCGCTCACTCTCTGGAGCCACTTCTTGCTCCTTGAACAGATAAGCATCATGTCATCACTCTCAGTGTGATGCTTGGCAGAAAGTCCATTCATTCAAGATTTTTCAAACTATCTTGTGATAGAGGATATGAGCATTAATGGACCCTAGGTCAATATTATAAATGTGATCTGTTGTCCATTTTAAATGTTGTGTTTGATCCCCTTTCCTTATAGAGATGGAAAAGAACATATGTGCCATATCAATGGCCACATGTCATGTACTCCAGGCCTTATTAATCTGCTATAGTAAAAATACCACATCTGGCATAGCAGCTGCAATTGTGGCTACTACACAATTGAGTTTGTAGTCCTCTGCGATTCTAGCATCCATCTGATTTTTTTCCCCCCAGGGGGCAGATATGATGAGGCCCACCACTTCAGCACCATATAGTCTATAAAGCTGCCTGAGATGTAATTTTGTCCTTGATTTATTATTTTGGCTGGGAGTGGATTAAATGGTTCATAGCTTCTGCTTGGCCTTCCCACTATGACAGATCTTATTCCAAAGGCAAAGGAGCCAATATGGGGACTTTGCCAAATACAAAGTATATCTTTTCCCATTGTACACTTAGGGATAAGAAAACGACCATGGATGGGGGTGGGGGAGTCCAATGGACCCATAATGAGCCAGAGTTGGGCCAGGATTCTGTTTCTTACTTGGCCTCCTTATGCCCTCATACGATACTTCATGTCTCTGAGGATCAATGTTGAGTTAGGACCCTATGCTTAGGTATTCCCCTTTTCTAGTATATGCTCACCAAAGTGGCCCTAAGTCTCTTTGGGGAAAGACTGGGGAACAACTACCATGCATTTGTCATGACAATGCAAAATCCTTCATCCTGAGAATGGTACCTCCTTCAGTTGGAGATTTCTCTGGGCCAGAAAAGCAGGCAAGAGATGGTAACTATTTATTAAGTTGACTGCCCTCAGCATCCTGATCATCCATCCTTGATTTCTTTTGATCGAACACCTTGAGTAGCACCCTGTTGGATGCTGGTCTATTTTGACCCCAGGAATACTATGTTCTATTGCCCAACTATATAACTTTCTGAGAGGAAGGTTCCCCTGACTGCACTCTGACCTTGGCCTCTGATGGTTAAGCACTTCACCACATCCTCATTGCTAACAGCGAGTCCAGTTTGCAAAGCATCTCCTACCATGAGCCCTCAGCTGGATGAACTTCTTAGGGGTGATGGTGGCCTCTCACTAGCATGCTCATTGCTTTAGTAAATGGTGAAGCCTCCGAACTCTCTCATGAAACATAGTCATCTTACATAGACATGCTGTAGCATGCCCAACTCTTTGGGCCTTTTCATTTCTCCTTCTACCAATTCTGCCATTTCTGTCTCGCTTAGTATGGACCATTTCTTTTCCATGTTTCTAGGTGCCTTCCTGACAGCACATTTGGACCATGACTTAGTGTCCTTGCCAGAGCATCAAATCCTGTATCCTAGGAAAGTACTCTCAAATCAATTAACATGCCTTAATCCAACTTTGTTTCATGACTCCACCTTGTGCCTTGACCCCACCCCGATCCAACATGCCTGGAAACCAGTTTCCTGCATACTTTTCCAGTTTCTGATGGTACATGTTAGTTCCTTTGGGATACAATCTCTTTCCTCCCTTACTAGACACAGAATGTTCCCATTCAGATTATGCTGTGACTTACCCCTTGTTGTCTTGATCACCAGGAATTGGGGACAGACTTTAAGGAAGGAGCATGTTCTCTTGCAGGAGGAAAGTCTCTGAAGCATTTTAAAAATATATATTTTTGTTGATCTCAGAGAGGGAGAGGAAGATTGAAACATCAATGATGAGAGAGAATCATGGATCAGTTGCTTCCTGCATGCTCCCTATTAGAGATCCACCCCAAAACTCAGGCATGTGCCCTGAATCAAACATGAGATTCCTGACTTATGGATCAATGCTTGACCATTGGCTGAGCTTTGTAGCTTCTTCAAGCAAGGAGGCAGTGCTCACCTGGAGGAGGGAAGAGTAAACCACTTCTGCTAATTAGGAGTTCAGAGGAATCTGAGATATAGATACAATATTGTAGTGGGGGGGGGGTGCCCTGGGTGGAGGGGCGGGCAGTGGTTATCAATCTAGATGTTTGCATCCCACATGTCAAGGACTCATTCTTTCTTGACTTACCTGCCTCAATTGAGAATTAAACTTTCTTTAGAGCTCTGTGAATTTTATGTCTAAGTCCCAGTCTCGTCCTTAGCTTTTATAGCCTCTAGCTACAGAAGATCATGTTATAGACTACCAAGGAAGCCCTGTGGCTATCACTCTTATCATTTAACTGTCAGATAATCACTTCAGTCTTTATTAACTTCTCCTGAAGTGTTAGTTGAGTTTAGCAATGGCCACTCAATTCCACTAGTCTTTATGTTATTTCTCCCATATTTGTTGACACCTGAGATGTCTCAGTAGCTGGTGTATTTTCTTCTACCATTATCCCATCCCAGTTCACTATTCATGAAAACCTTAACATTGCTCGCTTCCTATACTCCATCACCACTGCTTTCTCAGGCCACTCCCAATACGAACTGTTATAGGTAGGGTTCTCCAGAAAAAAAAACTCTGAGGCAGAGCATTTTCAAGGCTGATATGGAAGTATTCTTGGGATCATGTCTCTGGGAGGGAAGCAATGGGTTGAGTAAAATTGGAGGGAGAAGTGAGGTTGTAATGCAGGCCCAACTGAAGGTCTCAACCTACTACCCTACAGGGAATTCTGAAGCTGGAATAACCCTTCAGGCATGTCTAGACTCAAGGCTAAGGAGGCTGGCCTTTATTTCCCAGCATCTTTCAGTATTTGAAAGCCAAACTAATGGAAAGAAGTGTGCCCTTGGGCAAGGCAAATACCTTCATCTAAAGAGAGCTGAGGGCTAAGGGCTGTCTGCCAGTAGCTGATATTTAGGTAAATATGGCTTTTAGTCCTGAAGGGAAATCTGGGTGGTACATCACAGCATCTGCTACAATTACTTTGTATGAACTAGAAAGATATTCAAAATAGATTAATACATGAAAAGAAACATCAGGTTGTAAAAGAATAGTCTCGATGATCCCATCTGGAAGGACATTAGTCCTGGTTGATGGTGACAGAATTCTGAATTGTTTTTCCTCTTATTTATCTACATTTTCTAATATTCCTTTCATTTTTAATTAATTATTTATAAAACAAGATATATATATATATATATATATATATACACACACACATATATATATATATATATATATATATATATATATATATATATATAATTGATTTTTTACAGAGGAAGGGAGAGGGATAGAGAGTTAAAAACATCTAGCAGAAACCAGTTTGGCTCAGTGGATAGAGCGTTGGCCTGCAGACTGAAAGATCCCAGGTTCGATTCCGGTCAAGGACATGTACCTTGGTTGCAGGCACATCCCCAGTGGGAGGTGTGCAAGAGGCAGCTGATTGATGTTTCTCTCTCATCGATATTTCTAACTTTCTATCCCTCTCTCTTCCTCTCTGTAAAAAAATCAATAAAATGTGTGTGTATATATATATATATATATATATATATATATATATATATATATATATATTTTTTTTTTTTTTTAAAGAAATATCAATGAGAGAGAAACATCAATTCAGCTGCCTCCTGCACACCCTATACTGGGGATGTGCCCACAACCAAGGTACATGCCCTTGACCGGAATTGAACCTGGGACCCTTGAGTCCGCAGGCCGATGCTCTATCTACTGAGCCAAACTGGCTAGGGCAAGAGGTTACTTTTAACTTGAAACTTTTGTGAGGATAAAATTGGACACAATATAATAAATTAGAAATAAATATTTTAAATTTCCCTTATTATTTTAAGCTATTTCATTAAAAAGATTTAAGTTGTTGCCTTTGTTTATCTAAGTAAGTGAAAGTATAAAAGTGAACTAAGTAAAATATATTGGATTTCATAATTAGAAAAGACACCCTTGGTTTATGATTTGGAATCCCATTTTGTCATTATTCAGCTGTCCTTTCTCCAACCAAAGTTTAGGTCCAGGGCATTCAATACCCAACTCACTTGTTCCAAAATGGCTCTTTAATGACCAGTACTCATTAACTTTATGTGTCATTATTAGAGAAAGGAGGTGGGAAGGGAAGTGGGAGATGTAAAGGAAACAGGAAGTAATAAATTAATTTCTAACTAAGGTCAGCTGTTCCCCAGAACACAAAGCAATGGATGGTGGATTACTCTAGGGATTTATATTGGGGGGAAAAAAGTTATTTTAACAAAGTTCTTAGGATGTGGACAGAAAATTCTGTCAAACATAAAAAATATTCATCAGCTAAAAGCTATGGTGGAAAAAGAGATTTGAGTTTAAATGCTTTTCTACAAGTTCTTTCTTCTACAAGTCTATTCTTTACAGAATAGGTTGAAACTAAAGGAACATATAGGTAAATAGAATGAGATGGTTTTAATAAAAGGAATCAGAAGGAGAGAGAGATGAGAGAGAAAAAGAATGAATGGGAATCTCCAAGCATTCTTTCAGTTTGCCAGGCAGTTTAGACAGGCCAAATTTCCTAGCACCATTTATTGAAGAGATTGTCTTAACTATTATTTAATGAACATGTGTCCATGGCTTATACTGAATTAATAATGACAGCACTAATCCTGAATTTAAAAATTGACAGAAGACAATGTGCTCTGAAAACTGTACTTGAGGAATTGAAAGATGGCTCCATGGACAAAAAACCAAGATGGCGGCCTAGGTAAGCACCTAAGCTGCCGCCTTGCAGAACAATTTCAAAACAACAACTCAAATCAGAATGGACATCATCTAAAAACACAGGAAAGCTGGAAAAGTGGGAAATCTACAACCAGAAAGAAGGAGAGAGGCTCATGGATCGGATTGGGAGCCGCAAAGTGCTGAGGTAGGGTGATGCACACGCAGAGAGGAAGTGCAGCCGAATGCTTGGCTGCCGGGAGGGGAAAAGAAGTGCCTGATTGCACTGAACACTTTCCTACTGCACTGAACCCCAAGCCCCGCCGAAACCCCGTGGACCCAGGGTCATACGGGTGGAGTCTGGACTGTAGAGAAAGGCACCTGGAGACTCAGATACTGGGATACTGGGGGAGCCAGGAGCCACAGCAGACAGGGTCTACAATCATGCGCGAGTGAGTGCGAGCAGAGAGGTCTCACCACGGAGGATACCGCAGCCTCTCCATAGTGGAAGGAGTCAGAAGCTCCAGACTACAGAGACCCAACCCAATTTTGGGTGAGCCCCTGGGGCACCCACACTCTTGCACAGGGAATCAGGACAGTCAGGTGGAAACTCAGGCGAGCACACAAGGGCAGAGCTGACGGAAAGCCAAGACTGTCAGCTCAGCCCTGAGACTCCGCCCCATCTAAGCTGAGCACAGAGGCTTTTGCAATTTTGTAAGTTCGATCCTATAAGACTGTCTCCAATACAGAAGGTATCCCAGAATAGACACAGCTGATACCCACATCCAATTGGCCTGAAGGTCAGTTCCTCCCAGGGATGCCAACAACAATCAAGACTTAACTATAACAAGGCTGTACATGCAGTCCACAAAGGGGAGCACTAAGAGTGTCTACCTCAGGTAACTGGGAAGGCTGACCCACCGAACCATATAGGACACCAAACACACAAACCATCCTACTAACTCTGGGAAGCAGTGAAAATGCCGAGACAAGGAAATAGATCTCAAACGAAAGAGATGGAGAACAAAAGACTGGATATAGAGTTCAAAACCACGGTTATAAGGTTTTTCAAGAATTTCCTAGAAAAGGCCAATAACATAAACGAGACCTTTGAGGATATGAAAAGGGATCAACTAGAAATAAAGAATACATTGTCTGAAATAGAAAGTATTATACAGAGTCCTAAAAACAGAATGGAAGATTGCAAAAATCAAGTCAAAGATTTGGAACACAAAGAGCCAGAGGACACTCCTCTGCAGAAGCAAGAAGACAAGAGAATCCAGAAAGTTGAAGATAGTGTAAGAAACCTCTGGGACAACTTTAAGCAAACCAACATCAGAATTATGGGGGTACCAGAGGAAGAGAGAGAGAGAGCAAGATACCGAAAGCCTACTGGAAGAAATAGTGACAGAAAACTTCCCCCACCTGGTAAAAGAAATAGACTTACAAGTCCAGGAAGCGCACAGAACCCCAAACAAAAGGAATCCAAAGAGGACCACACCAAGACACATCATAAATTCCAAGAGCAAAAGACAGAGAATATTAAAAGCAGCAAGAGAAAAGCAGGTAGTTACATATAAAGGAGCACTCATATGATTGTTAGCTGATTTCTCAACAGAAACCATGCAGGTCAGACAGGAATGGTAATAAATATTCAAGGTGATGAATAGCAAGAACCTACAGCCAAAATTACTCTACTCAGCAAAGCTATCACTCAGAATCGAAGCCCAGATAAAGAGCTTCACTAATAAAAAAAAGCTAAAGGAGTTCATCAACACCAAACCAGAATTATATGAATTGCTGAAGGGGGTTCTTTCAGAAGAGAAAGTAAATAAAGATAAAAATTATGAACAACAATCCATAACTATCAACAACTAACTATCTAAAAACCAAGGGAATTAAAAAATCTGATGAACAATATTAACTGGTTAATATAATAGAATCAGAGGTATGGAAGGGGAGTGGACTGACAATGCTTGGGAAAAGGGGAGAGGGGGGTGCGGGAAGATACTGAACAAAAACTGTGCACCTATGGATGAGGACAATGGGTGATGGGGAAAGGACAGAGGGTGGGATGGGAACCTGGTGGAGGGGAGCAATGGAGGGGGAAAAAAGAGGAACATTTGTAATAATCTGAACAATAAAGATTTATTTTAAAAATATATAAATAAATTAATTAATTAAAAAAAGATGGCTCCATGAAGAAAATGACATTAATGCCAGTTGCTCATGAAGAATCTGAATAAAACTGTTTCATGAAATGTGTGAGTGGAAAAAAGCAATCTTTCTAAATGAATACTTATGCATGTAATTTTAAATATGCATGTTATCTAAATTATAAGTAGGCAATTGCCTGCTTTTATTATATCTCAAAAGTGTATATATTCAAATTGGCCAAAAATTTGGCTTAAAAGTTTATATGTTCAAGGCAGCTAAAAATGTCAGATACATTTGTATTGGTGGCCACCTTCTACTCAAGTGTGTATAGGATATGATGTTTAACAGTTCTCAAAGCACCGTGACTGTCTCTCACTTTACTGAAAGAAACAGCCTGTACACAACTAAGTACAGATCAGACAAGATGTCTGATAAAGTTGAATTTGAAAATAATTAAATTTTTAAGGGAAAACTACATTAAAAGGTCATATGCCAGGCCTTAGGAGTTTGACTATAACAGTATCACAAGATAATTCTTCTGTGGGCACAGAACATCATTATCCTAACCATGCCATTATGCAATGAGTAGAGTGGTAGAGCGGTGGTTGTCCTGGACAGCAATAGGGCCAGTGTGTGGGAGGCCACATCACCAGGCTCCAGGCACCACCGGGCTGGTCGGGGCACAAGGAAAGATCAGTCACACAGCCACGTCCCTTCATTCTTCAGGAGCTGATTAACCTCTGAAACAGGTTCAGACAGAGGCTGCAGAGTGTGCTGCAGACCAAAACAAAATAAAATAAAAACCACACATACAACAATATGTTTGGTTCAATAAACAAGTTTTGAGTGCCAGCTGTGTAGCAGGGCTTTTGTTAGAGGCAAGGCATTTAAGGATAACAGGTTGCGGTCACAGAGAGAGATGATGATGATGATGATGATGACGACGACGACGACGACGACGACGACGACGGCAGCAATTTCACGGAGCACTGACCCTGTGCCAGGCACATTCCTAAGCAGTTTATGTGAATCAAGTCAAGTAATTCTCACAGCAATCCTCACCATGGCCTGGGAAGCCCTATGTGATCTGGTCTGAGGCTCCCTCTGACTTCATTTCCTAGCACTCTGATATCCGCATTGGCTAGGCCTCTTTAGCCATACTGCTTTTGGATTCCCTGACCACATCAAGGGCATTCCATCTTCAGAGCCTTAGCACTTCTTGGTCCCTCCATCTAGTATTCTCTTTCCCAAGACATCTGCAAGGCTCAATTACCAGTTCCTCAGGCCTCTCTTCAAGTGTGACTGTATCAGAGAAAGCTTCCCTCATCACTGTGTATAGAACAGCACGTTCCTTCTCCCCTGCAGTGGCACAGTGATACTCTGTGCTCATCCCCTTCAGGACCAAAGCACCGCCCCGCCCCCAGGTGCTGGAAGTGATGGCAACTGACTTACCTGTTCACAGTTCTCTCTAGGAATCACCTCAGCTGAGGAGAACCACCTTCCTAAAGGCATGTCCCCTGACCAATGAAAGCAGGATATAAATGTCTAATACCCTTGCCCCAACTGGGGTCAATCCTTAAAGGTCCTCTCAGCTTCAGAGCTTCCCATGTGTCAGCTGAGGCCTCTCCCCTCCTGTGCCTTCCTGATCCCCCAGGTGTTCATTGTGAGAGCACTCTCTAAGGCACATGTGTCAAACACAAGGCCCGCGGGCCAAATCCAGCCCGCCAGGCCTTGCAATGTGGCCCGCACCACGCTGTCATCACTGCACTCCGCTGTCAGTTTATGACATTGTCAGTTTATGACTGTTCAGTAAACCATTCGGCCCGCGATTTAGGCTGGATTTTAGATTTTGGCCCCTTCTCTGATTGAGTTCGACACCCCTACTCTAAGGAGTCTCTATCCCAGAATCTGCTCCCTGAGAAACCAACCTACCACTCCCCCGTCATTCTCCTTCTCCCCTACTCTACTTTATTCTTCTATAGTAACTGAGCACATCTGAACATATTGCACACTGATTTACATATGTTTCTCTAGGCCCAGGGTCATCCTGCATGAAGGATGTATGTTAACTCCATGAAGGCTGGGGTGTATGTTGTTCACTGCTGTATGCTTCCGGTACATGGAGTAGCACTTAGCACATATTGATAGTAGGGACTCAAGAAATATTTGTTGGATTAATGAGTAAATGGATAAATTAACAAACACTACCAGGGTGTAGATATTGTTGCTGTTGGCATTCTACAGAGGAGGAAGCCAAGGCTCAGAAAGGTTAAGGAACTTGTCTAAGGCTAATGATTGGTAAAGTCAGTAGAAAGACTTGTAAATGAATGTAGACAATAAGACATTGCAAGTTGTGCTAAGGAAACTAGAGGCGAGCCAAATAAAGAGACACATTGTAGGACATAGTTAAGGGAGAAATAGGAAGATTATTTTTTTTCTGCATCAAAATTTGGAAAGATGTGAAACTTACTTTTAAAAAGTTGAGAAAGAAAAAAAAAAAAAAGAAAAAGAGAAAGAATTTCACACCCTAATGAATGGCTAAATTTTCTGGACTCTGAATAAGAACCATCAATGCCTAACCTAACCCTTTACTCAGACCCAAAACCATCTGATATTACATGTTTCCACTAAATTTTCTTCTTTTCCTAAACCATCAGTTACTTACCATTTAGCTAAGAATTGGATTGAAATAGATTAATAATCAAATATGTGTGATTGCCTATATTCCTGGCTATTCCAAGGTAGCAGGGACACAGTGGAGATAGGCAAGGAGAACAATCTCTTGTCATACTCACTGAGAATTTAATGATATCAACAGCTAGTAGCTGACAAGGCTGTGAAAAGCAGATAATTTTGATGATAAAATTATATCTTTAGACAACTGAATAGTTGATTAGAAAAATACCATTTCTTTGTCTTTTTTTTTTTTCTTGTAAGAAGAAAAGATTTATAAAAAGAAACCAAAAACATGCCCTAAGTCTCTGTCACACATAGAAGTAGTAGAAAGTCATTCTAGTTTTTGGAAGCAAAACAGGAACAATAAATACCTGAGTGGATAAAATGTTGGAGATGGAGGTAGGATTGGGGGATTAAAGAAAGTTGTGTGTCCTACAGACAAGATAAAATCTTGACTTTCTTCTTCTCAACAAAGAAACAAGTAGCTGTCACTTTGACCTGGTAGGAATATTTCAAAGATCATAATTAAAAAAATTACTATAAAGGAATGTGAAACCATAGAAGAAAATCAAAGAAGAGCACATGACTTTTGGTGGCTTGCAAAAGAAAAGATAAAGGAAGCAAGGAGACAAAAATGAGCTACACCAGAGAGTTAGAAAAAAATATAATGCTTTTACAAGTCTATCAAAAGGAATAAAGCCATGAAAGGGGAGTGTACTACTAAATAAGAGAGAAAGAGATGAGATGACAGCCCAATTAAAACACGTAACAGACCACGCTGCAAACTGAAAACTCTTGTGCTCATTAGAAATGTCTACCACAGTATACGTTTCTGTAATTATTGAGATCTCAGGATTGGTCATCAGAGCACTGAATTCAATGTAATTAAACTTTGCTCCTTCACTGTGTCTCTTCACCAAAGGCTAGTTTGGAGCTAAGCTAGATTCTGATTAGAGACATTGGGCATGTGAGTCTGGAAAACACACCAAAGCTGGAAACCTTCCAGGAACCACCTCCAACCTCCATGGAGCCCCCGCCTCCTTACACACACATTCCCAGGCAGGATGACCCTGGGCCTCTTCCTTATTCTTCCATCTCATGACTACTTATTGAGTGCCTTCCTGCCAAGTGCCCTGCAGGGTGCTAGTCCTTGAACCTGCAAAAGTGAACCAAACAAACAACGTTGCTGTCTAATCTGGAATCACATGGAGATAGACATTAATTAGATAATCATACAAAGGTTATATTAGAAATCATCATGAATACTAAAGGAGACCTGTGAGAGTGTGCCATGTGGGCTCAATCCAGCCTGGCAGCTCAGGGGAATTAAGGTCTGCTCTTAGAACTGAAGGACAAGCAGTAAGAGCCAGAGTTGAGGGGGTGTGGCTCGGAGGCAGAGGAAACAGCCATGGTGAAGGCCCGGAGGCAGATGGGATGTAGTATAATTGGGACTACAAGAAGGCCAGAGTGCAATAGCTAGAAGAAAAGTGTCACCATAGAGGGACAGAGAGGTAAGTGGGGGGCTCAGGGTTTGGTGGCTATTTTAAGAAATTGTGTCTACTCCAAGAATTTTAAAGGGGTTGGAGAGTTTGACATGCCATATATTTTTATCTATTCTGTTAAGTAGAGCCAGGAACAAACTGGGACTTCGTGCAAAATAAAAACGAGGGTCCCCTTGTTAAAAAAAAAAAAAATTGTTAAGAACTCCAAGCCTGTGATAGAGGAGCATTAAACCAAGCATGGGGCCCTGCTAAGGCGGCCCAAGCTGGAACAGCCCCTGTGTCCCTGGGATCATTTTGGTCTTGGATGAGTCAGGATGGCTCTGTGATGGGTCCTCAGCCTTTGGTTAGGTCAACTCTGAACTCTATGAGAAAGCTAGGTGGTCCCTTCACATGCATTTTAAAATACCACTCTATTCAGTAAAAAGAAAGAAAAGTTTAGCTGAGTAAACATATGAGAAGCCCAATCAAGCTGTAGAAACCTGGCTATGTGGTTTCTAAGGCTAATAAAATTCATTCATCTGCCAGAGCATAGGATAGGGGGAGATAAGTGAGGCTCCCGCCCAAGGTGCAAAATTTAAGGAAGCACTTATCCTCCAGGTCGTGTAAGTGCAGGGCAAGCACCTGAGATTGGATGCCTCCTTAAAGCTTGTGCCCTCAGTCTGGCTTGCCTCACCCTACTCCCAGGGCCATTCAGCAGAATGTGTGTGAATCTGCAGAGGCTTTCTAGGCAGCAAGACACCCTATTCCAGGAATGAGTGAAGGCCGGAAGGTTAGGTAGGAGAGGAGGCCATCTTTAGGCTGTAACACTTTCTCAGATTCAGTGGCATGGAGCTCTTCTCCTGCCAAATATGCACAAGTAAGCTTGAGCCAGTGAACGATCTGGGACCCCACAGGAACCTGTGTCACGTGGCACTTTGCACCCTGCAGTGGCCTGTGTGGGCTCTGGTCAGTCAGAAGCAGTTCGGCTGACATACTTGTCTAGGAATTCAGACAGGCAATTGCTGATATGAAAACAGCCCCACCTGTGTTAACTCAGCCTTGTCTCAACAACGCTACATTCATTTTCAACCAAATCTCAACAGCACACAGGCTCCCGCTGTTTTATGTGAAGAGAAATGAAGTGGTGATTCTGTTCAACCCCTATTTCTTTCATTTTTTTTCATGGCCTGCCATCTCACACTCATCTTCTCCGACCTTTCTCTTCCTTCCTCTTTCGGTCCCTTAATACGTTCACGCCACAGCAGTGACTGTTGCAAAGCATTGATGGTGGTTTGTTTGTGGCCAGGTCAAAGCCCTGTAGGTCCCATCAGGGGCTGACTGGGCACAATGATCACAGTTCTGCAAAGGATAGGTTATCTTCATAGAGCAGTGTGACCCTGGAGCACTGTCTGATTCTGTATTTCTTCTATCTATCGCTTTGTCTAAATTTTTGGTCCCCTTCCGCCTTGAAAAGTGCAATTATCCCACAGTGCCTGACTTCCCTGGTAGAGAATGGAGCAGCCGTTATTAATTTGTCCTCACGTTAATATACTTCATTTCCTTTCATCTTTATTACCCATCTAGATCTTCCTCAGAGGTCTTGTTTACATAAAACAGGACTCTTGGATGCAGAAAGTGCTTAATGAGTCTCAGCCTAACCACTACAGAGCAAACACCGTGCACTCCCCCTTTATAATTATGAATCATTTGACAGTATTAAAAAAACGTCTTCAGCGAATGGTGCCAGGTAGCTTTTTTCTAGATTTTTTTTTTTTATTACTATAAAGATCAGCCATAAACTAAATTATGAGCTTGGTCCCTGACATTTTGGCATTAAGCTCTAACAGTAATATGAACTGTGCTCATATTACAGGCTTGAACAATTTGGCTGTTTTTACTCTCTCAAGTCCCTTCCTCCCTCCCTTCCTTTCTTACTTTCCTTCTGACCTCCCTCCCTCCTTCTTTCCCTTCCTCCCTTCCTTCCTCCTTCCCTCCCTCCCTCTCTCCTCCCTTCTTTCCTCCCCTTCTTCCCTCCTTCCTTCTTGTTTAAACCATTTGCACACACTCAGAGCACTACACAGAGAAACAAGGCTTCAGAGGCATCAGCCCCCTCAATCCTGCTCGGCCTATTTCCTCACCAAAGGATCTCTGCTTCAGTAAAGTAATGGCAGAGCCCTCTAACTGAGACTACTGTATCCTGAACAAAGCGCTTGGAGCAAGTAGTTCAGTTTGAATAATTAGTCATTGAGCACCTGTCATTGTTTTAAGTGTTGATGAAAACTAGACAGTGGGAGTAATTAATTTTGTCTTGGTGGATTGAGAAAGTTTATGGCGTTCAGCGATATTTAATCTGGACTTTGAAGGATGTCTAGGAGTTTGCTAGCTAGATAAGGAGAAAGGACATGTCAGAAAGGAAGTCCAGGATAATAAAGACATGGAAGTGAGAAAACACACCGGGGTTTGGGGAAGGCTGCCACAGCCTGCTGTGATTGGTTTCCAGGGATTCTGGGAAGGCGTGACTGAATTGGAAGCTGAAACGGAGAGGGATCTAGATGGCTTGTGAAGGGCCTTACGTATATATAGTAACAAGTTGCTGAGTCACATGGAAGTGATCTCCCTTAGTCTTTGTGAATCATAAGCACAATCCACTGCAAAATTCAAAGGTGAATAATGTCAGACAATGCATTCTATCTCACACACATTTTCTTTTATTTTTTTTCTATCACCACTTATCCTCCCATACTCTCTTCCACCTCCAACCACTCCCTATAATCACCATACTGCTGTCCATGTCCATTAGTTTTCCCTCTTTCCCACCCCCCCATTTTTGCTCAATTCCTCCTCCACCACCTCTCCCACTCCCCCCCCCCCCCCCCCCCCCGCCCACACACACACACCCCAGAGCTGCCTGCCTGGTATCTATGAGTCTGTCTCTATTTTGCTTGGTAGTTCAGTTTGTTCATTAAATTCCACATATGAGTGAAATCATATGGCACACAGACATATTTTAAATGCCTTCTACATGCATGGCACTAACTAGGCATTAGAGTAGAACTGAAAAATGTGGTTCTTGCTCTGCAGGGGCCCACAATCTACCTGGGAATAAAAAGGTGCATAAATAACTACCGCTCAAGGGAAAATGAGACAAGGCAGTGATAGGAAACGAATACAGAAAGCATATGGGTGGAGCAATGAGTGCCATCTGGGAAGGCTTCAGGAAGAGTTGACCAGGGATACAAGAAATTACATAAAATAAGGGCAAGAGCACTCCAGGCAAAGGGAATGACCTGAGCAAAATAAAAAATATGTGAGAAATGAGTCTGTGTTTAGAAAAAGGCAGAGAACAGAGGCTAGCTTTGAGGAAGAATATGGTCATAGAAAGATGGGCAGGGATGAGTTTAGGAAAAGCCTTGAGTGCCATAACAAGAAGTCAAGGCTTTATTCAGAGAAAATGGAGATCAATAAAAGGTTACTGAACAGTGATATCACATCAAAGTCATAGTCTAGGCCCGTGGTCTGCAAACTGCGGCACTTGAGCCACATGTGGTTCTTTGGCCCATTGAGTGTGGCTCTTCCACAAAATACCCTCGCCTGGGCAAGTCTATGTTGAAGAAGTGGCATTAGAAGAAGTTTAAGTTTTAAAAATTTGGCTCTCAAAAGAAAATTTCAATCATTGTACTGTTGATATTTGGCTCTATTGACTAATGAGTTTGCCGACCACTGGTCTAGGCTAATGTTTCATCTTGAGAATCTCCTTTTTTTTATTTAGTAATGACTGCTGGGAATATTGTCTCGAGAAGGATTCTGAGCTCAATGAGAAGAAAAAAAATGCATTCATTTATCCATTTCATTGATAAAAAGCATTTCTATTTGAATTGTAAAGAACCCCTGGGAAAACAATGGTTTGATTGTCCTTGGGCATATCTCCCTTTTATTTACCTCAATAAGGTCTCCAGAATAGTGGGGCAGCACTCATCAGAGACTTTTATAAGAGAGCAGACCTACCATAATCAACTCAACTGCAGAAATGAGACATCATTAGTTAATAATACTGGCCAAGTCCTTTGAAGTTCAAACGTACCATAAACACACTACAAATTGTTATTAGTAACCAAAGAAGGGGAGACATCTTCCAGCACCCAACATAAAAGACTCTACAGGTGGCACTCCCTCCTTCTCCCCACCCACTACAACTTCTCATGACATTGGTTTTGCTGATCTTAAGGGCAGCTTTGCATTTTATGAATATCAGGAAGTCTGAGGAATAAGCAGGGATAGGTGGCTACGGAAAACACTGGTCTTAATGGGCAAAAACAAAGAAAAACAAGGTAGATCAGCTGGGAAAACTTGGGAGAAGACAGTAATGGGGCAGAGCAACAGCATCTTTGAGCTGGGAATTGGACTGATTCTATTCTAGGGTGTAGGTGAGGGGCCCTTCATCAAGATCCATAGAATTCCCCTCTCTGCAAAGGCTTCCATGGATGAAATGTGAGGGGATAAAAATAATTCACACCTTTATTTTCAATGGCCTGTCATTGAAATTTAACACTTCCTTTCATTACAAATGTAATAAACCATGGCAGTATTAGCATTACCTGTGATTTATTTATTTATTTATTTATTTATTTATTATTTTTTAAAAGAAATAGTACATGTCTTTTATTTTATTTTATTTTATTTTTATTTTATTGATTTTGTACAGAGAGGAAGGGAGATAGATAGAGAGCTAGAAACATCAATGAGAGAGAGTCATCAATCAGTTGCCTCTTGCACAACCCCTACTGGGGATATGCCCGCAACCAAGGTACATGCCCTTGACCAGAATTGAACCCGGGTCCCTTCAGTCCCCAAGCCGACGCTCTATCTATTGAGCCAAACTGGTCTCGGCTGATTTATTTTTTTCACTTATAGAAATCAGAGTGGTTTTTGCATCGCATTATGGTAGTTGAAGATATCTTGAAATATTATTTACTAGTGGTCCAGTGCATGGATTCATGCACCGGTGGGGTCTCTCAGCCTGGCCTGCACCCTCTCACAATCCAGGACCCCTCGGGGGATGTCAGATAGCTGGTTTTGGCCCAATCCCCACAGGCCTGATCCAGACAGGAAGGACCCCAATCCTGTGCATTAAGAGTCTGTCCCCTGGTGGTCAGTGCATGTCATAGTGACTGGTCGACCGGTTGTTCAGTCATTCGGTTTCTTAGGCTTTTATATATATAGATACTCATCACTACCTTGAATTGTAGTAGGTATTAGACTCAGTGATAGATCTAGATTCTGTTAAGTATTAATAAAGCAGTGCCTATATTATTATATGACAAATGTAGTTTTTTAAAATATATGGGCTATTTTTTAGATTCACAGAGAAATTGAACAGAAAGTACAAAGTTCCCGTATACCTCTGCTCCTCCTTGCACACATACAGCCTCTCTAATACCAACATCCCCAACTAGAGTGGTACATTTTTCACACTTGAACCAACATAATACACATCATTATCACCTAAAGTTCATAGTTGACACTCTGAGTTTTGATAAATGTATACTGACATGTATCCACCATTACAGTATCATACAAAGCAGTTCTACTGCCCTAAAAAAACCCCGAGCTCCTCCATTTCAATTCTCTCCCTCCAAAATATATTTGTAGTTGTAAAAAAAAATATTTTTATAACTATTTTGCTATCAGTATTTTCTTTTTTTTAATCCTATGAATGTTATATCTTTAAAAATTATAAGAAAGGAGTCATTGACTTTCCTAGACTCCCTAAGAGTCTAAGGCAGAAATAATCTTCCTTCTCCCTTTTTTCATAACATCTGGATGGGGTTTCCTCTCTTTCTCCTCCAGCAGACAGGCTTTCTCCTTCCTTCTTCCCTTGGAAGACCTCCCATAGCTCCTTTATTATGTAGAGCAATTTGACTTAGTCTCAGTCTCTCAAGCTAAACTTTCATACTTAATATTTTATACTAAGAATGTGGAACTCATTTGTGATTAGCAAACCATAGAGGCTCCAGTTACCAAGACCCTCCCTTCCTTAACAGCAATGGGGATTTTAAGTAACAATTTTTTTCTTGTTATATGTTCAAATTAAAGACTAGAGATTTATGATATGTCCAGTACAGGGATCAGACCATTTTACATTTCACCAATTCCATAATGAGTAACGTGGGGAAACAGCAATTAAATGGCACCAACTTTCTAATGTTTTTCCAGAAGTATTTTTGTACCCTTTGTAGGAAGGCACCTGGGAACTGGTGGCTTGCCCATCCCTTAATGTAGTTCTGCCACCAACTGAAGCACCGCTTTCCCATTTCCTGGCCTCATCCATCCATCTCTTAAGTGACGTCTCTTCTAAGAGGTGTTTGTTCCTTAGCCCTCCAGGCACCATCTCCTCCCCATGGACCTAACAAATTATACTGTCTTTAAATTGTTTGTTTAGTAATAACAGCTAAGTCTTACTATCTATAAGGAACATTTTTTTCACCATCTTGCAATAGTTTATAAACTGTTTAACATGTCCTGCATTGTAAGAGGACTTTGTAAATCTGAAATTCAAAACCTAATGATATTACAATCACCCTTATTTCACAGATAAGGAATTTATGACCCAAAAAAGTCACACCATATTTCAAAAGTCTGCAAACTTGATCAGCTTGACTTTAAACTCTGCCTCCAATCTAAAATTTGAACATTGACTGAGTATTTTAGGTTTTGATAATGGTATTATTATTATTATTATATTTTAAAAGTCACTTTCGTTTAGAGATGCATTCAGAAATATTTACTAATAAAAATCAAATAAAACCCAAGTCAGTAAATGATGTCAAGCTAAAGTATTCCATTAGCGCACATCCTGGGATCACTGTAGTTTAAGGTGACCAGACGTCCCGCTTTTGGCGGGACAGTCCTGATTCTTAACAATTTGTCCTGCGTCCCAAAAGCGGGACGTCTGGTCACCTTACTGTAGTTTAGAAGGACCCAGTCCCAGTGGCAAGAGCAGGATCTTTCCCCAATAAGCTTTGTGAATTTGGGTGAGTCACTCTATCCCTTTCTTTAAGTTATAGAGATGATCCTCAAACAAGATGATGGTTATTTACTTCTGTCTTGCACGACAGTTTCATAATTAATAGTGGTTCTTTATTAGAGTGCAGTCTATAGCCAGATTTGATCCACTCTGCCTGGGTTTAAACGTAATCTTAAGAAAATATTCTCTTATTCCATGCCATAAGCCTCAATAGTCAAACTTCTTACTTCAGTTGTGTTTATTTGTATAATCAGTAGAACCTTCCTTCAAATTAAATATTACATAGATGCCAAATTTATAAACCCTTTAAAGAGAGTTGCTCTGGTTTAAATGTAGGCTGAGAATAGCACCCTATAAAACCTCAGTTGTCACCCTGGCCAGTTTGTCTCAGTGGATAGAGCATCGGTTTGTTGACTAAGGGTCCTAGGTTCCATTCTGATCAAGGGCACATGTCCCGGTTGCAGGCTCAATCCCCAGAAGGGGGTGTGCCGGCGCCAGCCAATCAGTGATTCTCTCTCATTGATTTTCTATCTCTCCCTCTCCCTTTTTCTCTGAAATCAATAAAAATATATTTTTAAAAAACCTCAGTTTCCCATATCACCCAGAAAATGTTTTAACGATTGTATTTATTAATTTTTAAAATTCTCATATTATCCAAATAAGATGGATACCATTTGAAGATAGGGAAACTGAGACACAGAGAGGTTAAGAAAGATGTCCAGTGTCAGAAATATAGGAAGTACCTGCACTGGGCAACCTGGTCCTAGAACCTGCACTCTTAGCTGCTCTACTATGTCCCTTTCATGTGGCTCCACGTTTATCTTCCATTAAACTGTAAGGTCCTTGGGAAAGAGCAGGGCAATGTGACTTTGTATTCCTAGTGCCCAGCCTAGTGTCTAGTCAAGCACAGAAGGTGTTCAGTAAACAGGTGTAGAATGAATGAACTTTATTGGACACTTTAAACTTCGTGCATAGGAATAGGTGTAGAGATCAAGCTGAGCCCCTCATTTCAAAGATGAGAAAACTGAGGCCCTGAAACATAACGTGATTTACCTAAGACTAGCCAGTTAGGAGAACCAAATGAAAGCCTTGGTCTCTTCTCTGGTAAATCACTGAAAGAAGCAAAGTCATAAGTGGACTGGATTAACAAATGCTTACACTTCTATCTGGAAGCTATTCTTTTTCTAGTCATGGGATGATTAAGGGAGGGATGAAGCTTTGTCCCGGTCACAGTAGAGCTGGAGGGGACCCTAGAGAGGACATTAGAAGAGGTTCTTTTGTGCCCAAATGCCCTTAAGTGTCACCAGTTGGCAAACCACAAAGTACCCACTAGCCAACATTATCACTAATAATACTGCCTGATTCCGTCAAATTATCGCTTTCCCTCCTAGAGCGTGAATGAGGTGGCTACAAACTACAGCCTCAGCCCCATTCCAAGCCCAAGAACAAATGGGAAATAATTAAAGAGTCTGAATTCCATGTTCAGATGGCTTATGTCACCATGTATGTCTTGTCCTTTCTAGCCTGTTTATAGAAACTGGTTCTTTTTTGTTTTTGAGACCAAATCCTCTCATATAACCCAATTCTGATCAGACTCTCTGTCACTTGCTCATCCAGGGTTTTCTCTCCTGAAGGAACTAGTATTCTATCCGTTCACAAGTCTTGCTGCCTGTCAGACGATCTTTCTGATGCTGAGCTCTGCCTGCATACACCAGACACAGACTGTCCTCCCTTCCCTGAGGGAGGGGCTTGGTAGAGGTCATTAGGGGTCAAAACCAGAGAAAGTGTGTCTTGCTCAGAATTCAAGGAAAGTTAGAGTTGTATATGTACTATAAAGAGAAGAAAAGAAAAAAGTATGATGTTTATAAAGGCAGAAAAGAAAATTTGAGTAAAACCATAAGCAGAAATTGGGAGTCAGCATGCAGAGAAAGGGAATTGGAAAGCAGAGGAGACAAGGCTATGATGTAACACAGCGATTTTCAACCGGTGTGCTGCAAGAATTTTTAAAGCATGCAATACCTATTTAGTCAGGGGCACTGATCTCTTTCCCGTTAAATTGTCAAATAAAAAAAAAATGACAACAGCCAACACAGTAATAGCCATCTGGTATGAATGAATCAAAATCATTATTTTTTGTCCAATTAGTAAAAAATATATTTTTGGTGAATTGCAGATTTTTGGTAATTAGATTATGTGTGCTATGAGATGAAAAAGGTGAAAAACGCTGATGTAAATGATCAAGTGAGTAGATAATGGGTGATAAGTCAGAGAGAATTATATAATTCATCATATTTTTCTCATTGTGAGGAAGTTCAGCGTCAAATTTACTACCTGATAACAGTAACTATATTAGCTCTCACCCTCACCTTCCTTAGCAATGGTTCACAACCTTTCTAATGTAGCGACCCACAGGTTGAGAACCGCTAGCAGGGTCACCTAAGACCATTGGAAAACACAGATATTTACATTATGATTCATAACAGTAGCAAAATTACAGTTATGAAGTAGCAACAAAAATAATTTTATGGTTGGGGGTCACCACAACATGAGGAACTGTATTAAAGGGTCATGGCATTAGGAAGGTTGAGAACCACTGCTTTAGAGGCTTAATTTTTTTGTTTGAAAAAATATGAGGTATGTCTAAATATATGTACATTACATATATATTAAGTTTTGCTACTTCCATGTACAATAAGAATGAATCAGTCCAAATTTCAAAACCCTGGCTCAGGGGTCCTCAAACTTTTTAAAGTGGGGGCCAGATCACGGTCCCTCAGAGAGCTGGAGGGCCGGACTATATGAACTACTAATTCCTACTGTAACACCTCGGCTGCGCTCACTGCCCAAAAAACCTGGCGGGCCGGATCAGACTCCTCTGCGGGCCGCATGTGGCCCGCGGGCCGTAGTTTGAAGACCCCTGCAAGAAAGACCATGGGACATTAGACATCCATCTGGAAGGAGAAGTTTAGAAAGTAGCAAAAAATGAGAAATCTGTTGATCTTCCTTTCTCAGTACAGCTCAACATGTCTTTGTTGGGTATTGAATACACGTTGTGCTCTGAATCGGATGCTGTGGAAGATATAAAATTAAAGAGGTGACCCATGGCCTGTAGGAGATTGTCATCTTCTTGGGGAGACTGTTTGTACAGTCAGCTCAAGTGAGGATGGCCTACTCATCCTGAAAGAGGTGAATTCTAAGAACAAAAATGACCACAATTATTCATCATTTCCTGTATGTTAGTTGATTCGCTATCCCGCAATCTCTCCACCATTCAAACAAAAAACAAAAACCTACAAAGGAGACAAAATTATCATTCCCAATTTACAGAGGAAACCATGGAAGCTGAGAGCAGCCAAGTACCTTTCCTAAGTCCCCACAGTTTGCAAACGATAGTCAAATTTGAACCCAAATCTGTCTGATCGCAGAGCCTGTGCCATTCACCAGTCACTTCATTAAAGGTGTGAGCTGTCTTGTGAGTGCTTGAGAACACAGAGGCCTGAGTAGTAACAAAGCTCCCTCATCATATCACCCATACTACTGCCCACTTGTAGGGCGTCACTTCATCATTATGTCTTCAGCGTTTTGGGTGGTGTTTTTGTTTTTTTGCATGATGAATGAGAGATTTTGCTACTTGCCGCCCAGTTACCTGTGAGCTGGAATGAACTGAGGTATGTAAGACTTTAGAGAACTAAGGATGAAAAGTGTTATAAATAGTATTATTACAAGTAGCAATAAATCAGGTGGAGAATGCAATGTGCAAGTTGGAACGTAAACTGGAATTAAGCCTCATAAATATAAAAGAACCCAAGGCATGCGGTTCTTCAAATCTAACAGTAGAACGCTTAACCTAAATTTTAGATTAACCCGGCACCCAAACAGCCACCTCCGAAAAGCATGATTTGAGAAGGTCGGGGCAGGGTAATCACCAGGAACATTTTAAAAAGGTGGATAATCTGATGTATATCCCTAATGTTTTTTTTTTAGGAAAAATGATAGCAGTAAAATTGGTCGCTCTACTTATGTGCCAGAGACAGTCTCTATGCTCTTTCCATTATTAACTTAGTTACTCTTCACAGCAATCCTGTGAGGCAAGTCATATCATTATCCCCTGTTTGGCAGGTGGATTTTTTTAAACTGAGGGACAGAGTTCACATGTGTTTTTAACTGAGGAATAGGATTCCCAGGGCCTTTTAAGCTGAAGAGCAGATGTCGCCTAACTGATAAGTGGCAAAGCCAGAATAAAAATTTAAGTAGTTTGGCTGCAGAGTGTACAGTCTAACTGCAGTGTTTGGACTAGTACTTACATGTTGATAAATTTCTATTTTTTAAACTCTCTTTCTATCCTCTCATTAGAATGTTCTGCTTAGCCTTCTTCTCTGTCTTTTTAACCATCGTTACCTCTGGCTGGGTGCCAAACTGCAGCAATAGGTCAATGAAGGTTGCAATGAAATAAAACAAAACACCACCCCAATGACCATGACCTTTTTTTATGCTTTACCAGTGACACTGTCTAGACAAGAATGTTAGTAAGAAAGTTTATGTAAAGGAACATCAAAACAACAAGTGAGTATTTGGCCCTGACACATAGTGTAACAAAAGGAACAGAGTATATACACCTGTAAATTCTTCATACTCAGCCATAACCCTTGCTCTTTGCAGTCTCACATGCTTCCTTCCTCAGGCAATTCTCACTTGATTTTTCTTATCTAAAAACTCTGCCCCAAATTGATGCCTTCCAGATAAGTTTCTCAACGTAATTCAATTTCAAAGTATTTTACAGTTGGTCAAATTCTTAGAAATCAAGTAAGTTCATCCCATGACGCCCCTAGAAGTAAGCAACTTGCCCAGAGTAACTCCGTGGGTTACTGCATAACAGGTTCTGAACCACAACCTGCTAGGCCTGGTTTCCCTGAGTCTGAACATGAAGTTGAAACCTGGGCTCTGCTCTCAAGCAATCCTTACTGCCAGTCCCAATTCCACCACTTACCAGAAGTGTGAGATTAAGAATTATTTAATCAGACACTACTATCAGAAAGAGATCAGAATACAGTGCAAAGGGTATATGAATGTATACTAAGAAAAGCCAAAGAAGTTTGTTAAAAACTTATTTATGTTCCTAGATAGTCTTTTTCCTCTCCTGATACATGAGAAATATACAATAATTAATAATATTTCTGTATACCAATAATAATTCATTATAATGTGTAATTCATTTTTTCTCAGATAGCTACCAAAAAATGCAAGTGATGTATTTTTGAGAGCTAATTTATTTGGTTTTCCAGGAGAAACATTTCTTCTTCCAAATGGAAAAGTTACATATATAAAGGATGCCTGATTCTTCATATTCTTTACATTTGTTAATGCAAATTCAATAAAAATTTTACTAATATTTTGCAAAATTAAAATAAAATTCATTTGAAGAAAACAAGTTTATTTTGAAAGAGGTAAACAGGATAAATGACTATTTTAATCAGCTATTAAAAGATAGTATAAAGAAATCAGAAAAGTTGTGTTAGTTTTAATGCAAAACTAGACATACACACTAATGGATCTATATAGGAAGTGTGTTATGTATAAGAATGTAATATATGAAATGAAAATTTAAGATGTTTTTATAAATGATGTTATACTCTCTCATTAAAAATTGGAAAAGAGAAGTATACTAAGTCTATACATACCTTTCACAGTACCCAAATGAAAATCAAAGAAAAAAATAAAACAAAAATTATCACAAAAGATAATCTGACATTAATAAAAAATCAAGAGGAATAATAACTTAATAAGTTTGAGAAGGAAATTTAAACTATAAACATTAAAACAAAAAGGCAAATAGACTAAGAAAAACAATTTTAGTAAAAATGAAAGTTGTCATTTTTATATCATCTCTGTAATATAAAAAACCTATTCAACTTTTGAGTAATGTTAAAATAATACTAAAATAAATTATGGAAAATGATAGCAGTAAAATTGGTCGCTCTATTTATGTGCCAGAGACAGGCTCTATGCTCTTTCCATTATTAACTTAGTTACTCTTCACAGCAATCCTGTGAGGCAAGTCATATCATTATCCTCTGTTTGGCAGGTGGATAAACAGCCCCCACACACGAATAAAACAATAAGACCCTAATAAACAATTAGGCAAAGGAAAAATCACAAACAATTCATACTAAGAAAAATAAAATTAATAAACGAGTTTATGGAAAAAATATTAATACTACTAATCAAAGAAATGCAAACTAAAGCAAAAATGGGGCATCATTTCCTACCTGTGCAATTTACAACATTGTTTTTCTTTGTTGGTGATGGACAGTACACTCATATATTTCTGGTATGAGAGCACAATTACTTAAGCCATAAAAATGGACTTCAACTGCGTAAAAAATGTTTTTAATGAAAAAACACAGGTATTTATAGCAGTGCTATACTTTTTGATAAAAATTTTGAGGATTATCTAAATGTCTCAGCGTAGAAATACTCCAGGAATGTCTCTAGCAGGCTTTGCCTTACTTTCTGGCCTGCTGTCTCTTCACCTTCAGGAACCTCAGTGTTTCTCTCAATGAATGTCCCTACCCTTTGGTATAGGGCCTGGCACACAGTAGGGGTTTAGTCATCACTGAGTGAATGAATGAATGAGTTAATGAATGAGTGAATGAAATGAATGGAATGCATGTTAAACAGTAGCAGATTACATTAGTATGGCTCTTGATGAAATGTGAAACTATTAATCTGCTAAAATTATGTTGCAACTCGGAAAATGCTTCAGGATAGCAGTACAAAATGGGGAGAAAGCAGAATACATACTGGCACATATACTATGATGATAACCAGACAGTAGTTGTTAGCACATGGACAAACCCTGCAAGACAATATGTAAATTTAATTATTTTTGTTGGAGTCATGGGATTGTAAATGTTTCAGTCTTTTAAAAAAAAAGCATATTAATTTTTTTCTTTTTATAATTATAAAAAGGTAAGGGGAAACATTCACAAGCCTTACGTCAGAATACTTGGGCACCAGTCTTGACTCTACTACTATTTAATAGCTTTCTGACCTTGGACAAGTTACTGGAACTCTTTGAGCCTCAGTTTCCTCTTCTATTAAATGGGGACTATAATAGCTACCTCTCAGAGCTGTTGTGAGATGTAAATGGCCCAATGCATGTGAAAGAATTTTATAAACTATAAAGTGCCCTATGAATGTGATGTCACTATTATTAAAGTAGCCTTTGTTTCCTAAGAGATATAAGCTTCTTATTTCTTCCAAATGCTTACATGTAGTCATTTACATACAATGCAAAAACCCTTCCAAAGTCCTTGAAATGCACACCAACTATGTTTCATGAGCTGACACTACGAGTAAACCAGCCCCAAGCCCAGCCCATCAGGCAGGAATGGGTTTCCAGCTGGGTAAGAAAAAGGCCCCACTGGGAGGCTGAGAATGCATGGGAAAGGAGTCCAAAGTGAAGCAGTTTCCCAAGGTACTCAAGTAAGAAAAGTCAGAAAATCTACCACCAATTTCTAAATGTTAATCATTTAATTTTTAAAACCATAAGAGAGAGATCCCCTTCCATTCCTGTCCCTGGTCAACCTGCCATTCCTCTTCCTCCCAAATGGTGACGATTATTGCTTTATTATGATATGTTCCTTTAGGATATTTCATGCATATGTAAGCAAACATGTGTTATTTTTTTTTTTCCTTTTCAAATAATTGAACTATGCATTTGGTGTTATTTACCTATGAATACATAAAAGGTTTCCTTATGCCTTTTTTTTTTTTTTTTTTTTGCGGTGATATTCCATTTCATTGAGTGGATGTGCTTTTATTTATTTTGTTTTTCAGGCCCCTTTGAAAGAACACCCACGTTATTTCCAATCATTTGCTCTGACCCCTGAGGAAGGAAGGTTTCATCCTGCCTTTATCAGTGACAAGGAGGCACAAAGGGGATGGGGCCAGAGTGGTCATGTTGAGAGCCCATTGCTAGCTTCTCTGCCAAATAATCAATTAGGCTTTTAGAATCTACTCGCTATTTTTCTTGCCCTGAATCAAGACCACATGGTTGGGAGAATCTATTTGAGGTAGACTTTTGCTTAAAGGTCAATATAATGCTATAGTTAAAGAGTCTGAAGCCAGGCTACCTGGTTCATGTGCTGGTACTTCCCACTTTCTCAAATTATCTCTTCCTCAAAATGGGCATCATAGCAGTATACACCTCCCAGGATTTGATAAGGCTTAAGTGAGTTGATATACGCATTAGTGACACTTCTTCTGTCCAACATCTTTCAGAGGGTAATTGAGAAGAAGCAATCAAAACAATAAAAGGTGTTTTTATCTTTAAAAAATTATCCCCTAAATCAGTGGTTCTCAAAATATGGCCTAGGAAACAACAGTATCACCAGGAAACTTGTGAGATGCAAACCTACTGAATCAGAAACTCTGAGGGTGGGACCCAGCAATTTGGGTTTTAACAATCCCTCTAGGTTATTCTGAAGCATGCTACGGTTTAAGAACACTTGTTCTAAAAGTGTAGGGTTTGGCAGAGAGGGTGATATTAAAACATATTCAGATCATGGAACCTCTGAAAATCATGTTCTTTGTGGGACATCATGAATTGGTAATACAGAATTTTACTAATGGAAAAATATGCCCGTATTATTTTGTATGCTATTTTCTGCACCTTCAAATATAAAAAGGGTTGTTTTGTTTTTTTAAAATCACATTTCCAGTTGTCTCTTAACATTTGTTTGCTGATAGATGAAATAGTAGCAGTTGTCAATATTTTAATTAAAAATATAGAGGAGAAAAAGTCAAAATTGAATAATTCTAACTTATAAACTCAATTTGAAACTTCAGAATAGAATTTAACCATTCTGATTTAACTTTAGTCACTTATTTCATTTGTTTACACAGCAGATGTTCTCTGAGCATTGACTACATTGTCAAAACTATGCCGAACACTTGGGATTCTAGGGAATGAAACAGGCAGAAGATGAGTTGTCCACTGATTAATCATAGGAGCTACCCACAGAAAACCACAGTCCATCTTATAGTTCAATACCCAGGTCTCCATGCCATTGGGCAGAGTTTGCAAATGGGAAAAGCCATTACTCCTATTCTCCCTGGACCCAGCACAATGGTTGCCCCAATGAAAACAATGAGCCTGCTCTGTAGCATAAACAAAGTCAATTTCAGCCAGTTGGTGGGGCCTGCCTGGAGCATAATTTTGAGAGAGATTCAGAGACAATATTCTGGCTGGGCAGGAAAGAGCGCCATGCACAAGAAAGAAGGGAGTCCCAACAGAAGGGTTCTTTTTTATTTGCATCTCTTGGAGAGTGTAGCCTTCCTTTCCCCTTGGAATTCTCAGAATTTCTTGGATTATAAAAATCATACCTTTTGCCTTGTCTCCTCCTGAGGCCACTAATATTGTTGGCCTTCTCCTTTCCCCTGGAACTTCCTTTCTCCAGAATCACTGGGAATGGCCCGGCCAAATTCAGAGTCAGTGAAGAGTGGTTTCCTGATGTCAAATAAATTAGCATGAAATGATTTTCTCTGTGGTGTTTGGGCGGAAGCCCAAGTGCCCAACCCTGTTGCTTTCTTCCATTGGCTTCAAGGAACCTGGCTCGCTCCTAAGCGTGAAGCAGCTGGATTTGTTTTCCCCGAGTGAGAGCCCACACTGGCCTCCTCGCTTCGCCGTGGATATTATACAGATGTGAACAAATGGCCCTTCACCTCCCACTTCCATGCCAACCAGCCTCTTGGAGTAAACGGAAAGATTCCCACTGTAAGTTTGTGCAAGAGAACACAGGAGGAGACGCATTGGGCATTACAGTAAAAAATCTACTGGTTGGGCTGGTTTTCCATTTGCTCTACAATTAAAAAGGTGTGCATGGCATTTCAAGGTTGCTCTTTATTTGCTTCTATGCCTCCCTTACAAGGTAATCATGAGTCCCTATTTAGGATCCATTAGGCTTGTAGCTCTAGGGAAGTTTGAACCAGATCAATCTGGTTCATATGGTCAGCTAACACTTAAGTAATTTAGAATGTTTGGTGCAGAAAAGCCATGCTTTAAGAAATAAAAAAGACCTTGAACTCCAAAGAATTCTTTCCAACCAATTTTGTTCAAGAAAAGTCAATATGGAAACATTCCCAAGAGATTTTTAAATTAGCTCTATTGAGAGTACATAGAGGTTATATTTATCCTGATTTGCTAAAGACATTAGAAATCATTTTCTCTCCCCACAAGAATGCTTCTTTTTCCTTCCTATTTTCTCCTATTTGCCTCCTTATTCAAATCCAAACAAGTTTTCAATATTTGCTTATCACTTAGTTGTTTTCAGATATTATGTGGACCTCCTTTTATTGACCTCCTTTCTAAATATTTGTTTTCTTCAGATGTCTCAAATATACTGTTTTAAGCTCTTTTTGTTTCTTTCCACCCATGAAAAGGTGCATTACATGTTATGGGATTATCTAAGTCTAAATTTCACCACAAAATGCTGCTTTACAACTTTTGTAAGTTGTAAACTTGGAATCAAGTCAGTGTTTCCCACAAAATAATAACTTGTAAAACAATTAAGTCTTCACCAGATTGATTCTAATTTTATACCACTGTGTCATTTGATTAAAAGATGGCCAATTCTCAATTAATCCTAATTAGAGTGGATAGAAAGAATACTGTATGTTAAATTAAGTCATAGATAACTATTTTTACAATATCAATCCCACCTCCACCATCAGAAGTGACACTGAAGGGTAAAATTATTTGGCTTACTCTTTTGTTGTTTTTCTTCCTGTTTCTTTTTGGAAAACAATAAGCAACGATTGTTTGGGGGTGGGAGGGGGATAGAAGATGATTATCTAGAGATAGGAAAGTGCCATGAACTATCCCTAGAGAGTAAAAAAGTTGGCTTTTGTTGGGACTTTCAAGATTGTGGACATAATACGCCATGTCCATTCACTGGCTGTAAGTACAGTTTTTACAGCCAGTCATAAAATGGAAAGTAAAGGTTCATTGTGAAATAGTTGGCACATATTTAACAAAGGTAAGACAAGCTGGCACCACTATAATTTATACCCATTAGCATGGGGTTCAGTGGTGATCCTATGGTAGAGGGCACAGCTAATAAAGAACTTCAAAAGAAGAGAGAACAAATTATGAAATGTAGATTAGTGTAAGCAGTTTACATTTTCAACTCTGGTGAAACTAAATTTAACTTGCAAAGATTAGCAAATATCACCATTAGTTCATATAAATAACTCAGCAATTCTATAAATGGATACAGATTTTATACAAGTTTTTCCATAAAAAAAAGACCTAGTTAGCCTATCTAAAATCTATACTACTTAACTTTTTAAAGAAATAAAATGATAGGTCTTGAAAGCACTTAAGAGAGGTTATCTGTCAAATCTACACTTGTAAAGATTTTCCTTGTGAAGACAGAGAATAACTGGATCCCTTTGTCTTGTAATAATCTTCCATATTTCTAAAAATGGGAACTGACTCCTTATTCCTTGGTTTTACAGGAAAAACAGTTCCATCCCCATCAGCTTTCCTTGGTTATTTGGTTACTTTCCTCTGGATCTTTCACCCACTCTCACTTTTAAAATAAAAAGTCAGATCTCAGAAAAAACTCTTCCAAACCTCGCCCAGAAGCATTTCCACTTTTTCTAACCCTGTGTTCTTTTCTTTAGTTTGGGCCATTCCATCAAAAACATAACCAGACACTTTTGAATTGCTAAAAAAAAAGATTTGAACACAAATCAAAGATGACAACAAAACCTCTAAAATCATAATAGCGCTGATCCCTCTATTAGTGGTTGGAGGGTCTGCAAACCACATGCACTCATGCTGGAGACCAGGGCCTTCACCTGGGAACCAGCTTTACAACCAGAAGGCTCTCTGCCTGACTCAGGTCTTGCTGAATTGCCCAGTTTTTCATTCAGGGTCTCTTTCTTCTGCTGTTTGTTGTTTCTGATTGGCTTGCTGTTATTATTTTTTTTCTTTTGAGTATGCCGATGGCAACTTTGGAATACTAGATTGTTCAGAATATGCCTTTCTGTCCTGTCCTATTAAGCTTCTTTCTTTTCTCGTAATATAGACTTTAGAATTAGCAGTTTGACCCTGATAGGAGCTGTTTTGGAAAGTCTTAATACATTTGAAACACATAAAATAGTTCCTTTTAAATTTGACCCTAACCCAGTATTTTAAGGACCAAAATTAGAAGTAAGAGGTCTAGTATATAATTTTTTTTTCTTTTTATCCCCATAACCATTTCTTTTTATCCCCATAACCATTTCCATTTTCGTGGTCATATTGATAATATATTTTTGTACTAATTTTAAAACTTATTTCAGTTAGATTTTAACTTATATGTAATTAGAAATCTATAATGTATCTATTATTTGCAAAGAGTAAAGCAGACAAGGAGGGACCACATTTGGGGATTACACAAGTTAGCTCTGTGGCAGCCACTGTAATATCTGGGAAAGCAGAGAAAGCAGGAAGATGAGAGAATGACCCCTGAAGAAGAAACTGAATATCATCTTCCCATCACTTTCTATGGATGGAGGGCAGTCCTAAAGAAACTTGTAAGACTATGCCCATCCTACTTGGCTGAATAGGACTCAGTTGCCACCAGTGATTATGGCAACAGATTCAGGAAAGTGTCATTAGATTTCTGACACAAGGCCTGGTTATATTCAACATTACAGACCTGTGTTTGAATATACTAGAAAACTTACCAATTATTGCAACATACAGAAAATCAACTTAGTATAAATAAGACAGCACTACCAGTCATTGAGCTCCACATCCTGCATCTAAGTCCTAGAATTGTTGTCATTCCTCTTGGTTCTCTGGATACATCTAAGAATGGTGCTGGCTATCCCAGGAGGCTGGGTGTCTCAGAAGCACATCCACTGAGGCTTGGCAGCAAGAAACCATCTCATCACTCACCAATCACCTCTGGAGTTCTCATGTCTATCCTCTCAACTCTTTACACTTTAGTTTTTAAAGCACAATCATCTTTTTTGTTTTTCATTATTCACGAGCAAAGTTTCTTCTTCTCTAACAGTTCTAATTCCTGATTCCAAAGAGATGGCGTCCAGTCTCCTAACTTGTGCTTACATTAGGGTGGCATCCTCCTCCTACAAAAGCTTACTACTTTAGAAAGCTACCGCTATTAAAACTATGATTTTTTTCATCGGGGAAAAATAGTTTATGAACAGAGAGCAACATAGCTGTGTTCTTTTCACTATACCCTTCCAGCTGCCCTACTTCTCACAATAGGAACTGCCTTATCCAATTTCAAGTTTTGTTTGAATATGTTAAGTCACTGGAATGTAGAAAGTAGACTTCTGGTCACATATCCCCGTTCCTTCAACATATGTGTATTTATATTTCTAAAGTATCCCATACAGGATAAATTCATGCAGAAGAATTGGGCATTAACTAAAAACTTTCCCACATTCATCTCTTTGGTTTAAATTTCCAATGTAGAAGTGGGGTGGGGGGCAGTGAGCAGAATGCTGTGATGAGAATACATACTTCAGTGGTTTTTAGTACATTATTTTTTGAGAAATCTGGACAAGCCACGCGCTTTCTGAGACCCCAGAGATCAAAGAGCACTCAGTGAAAGTTCAATCGTTTAAAGAGCAACAACTATAGTATTCTTTACCAGAAGTTCTGTGAAAGGCACCCATTTCTGCAATTCTTCTGCACACATCAATGACAAGAAAAACCTGTTAAAAATGTATATTTGGCCATTTAAAACTTGTAGGGCCTGTCAGTTTGTTTCACGACAGCAGGCTGCACCCTGGTGCAAATTGAAGGTATATTTTGATGTCATTTACTAGTATTACCATGGTCACATCAGGCATGTCTCTCAAAAGTCATGGGATAAAGACGCACAACTATGAAATGCTTGGTAGTAAGAGTCTTTATTTTGTTTAACTAGAGAGACTATATTATGGAACTGAAAGGAATGCTATAAATCCAAAAATCTTAAACCCCTACTTACTTACCACAAGTCCGGTAATACCTTACTACACGAAGTGTGGGTCCCATCCTAGCAGCATTGGCATTGCTTGGGACCTTGTTAGACATGCAGAATCTCTGGCTCAACCTCACATGATTAAATCTGCACAAGCTTTCCAAGAGATCTCTAAGCACACTAAAGTTTAAGGAGCACTGTTTAATAGAAAACTTTAAAAAAAAATGTTGGCTGTAAAATAATTTTATCTAGTGTCTTCACAGTGAAGTTAAAAATACTAATAGAGCCCTCACCAGTCTGGCTCAGTGGATAGAGCGTTGGCCTGAGGACTAAAGGGTCCCAGGTTTGATTCGGGTCAAGGGCATGACCTTGGTTGTGGGCACATCCCCAGTGGGGTGTGTGCAGGAGGCAGCTAATCGATGTCTCTATCTCATCGATGTTTTTAACTCTCTATCCCTCTCCCTTCCTCTCTGTAAAAATCAATAAAATATATTTTAAAAACACTAATTGAACAAGAATAAAGCAATTACAATTCTCTTGTAAAGCCATCAGCAAATGTCCTCCGTTTTTAGACTCATAGGATGGCCTATTTTATCTAAGCACTAAGGCCAGGAGGAAAAAAAAAAAAAAAAAAAGAGTTAAAAGATAGCTCTTGGCAAAACATCAGATATATTCCCTTCCATGTCTTACCTTGTCTAGTGAGGAATCTCCCTAGAATTAGCTTCTTTATTTCATACAATTTTCTACCATTTAGAGTCTAGAAAAACTTCAAAGGAGGGCCAGGTGCTCTGAGATTAACAGCTGTTTATTATTTTCATTAATTAACTGAAAGAGTTTAGTTCCATAGAAGTCCTGAGGAGATTTTCAGCACAACAGGAAGAGCAAGCAGCCTATATGCCTGCTCACCACAAATCAACTCAATCTGACAACTCACAGCAAGTGCACCTTAAAAGGGTTGGGGAAGAGGAGGAGATTCTATTCACAAAAGTTCTGGGCAGGTCTCTCACCTGTCCCAATTAGCACAAGGAAAGAACCAAACCATGGGGATCTAACTTAGGGTGGATTGCCTTTCTTTGAAATGCTTCACTTTCAAACAAGCGTTGGTTCAATTTTCCATGATCAAGCACTGAGCAGAACCTCCTTGGATAGAGCATTTTGGGAGTATAGTCGTGAGTTCTGATGGAAAAGGGCAGATATCTAAAGTCTAGCTTTCAGAAGAGATGGGAAATAATTTCTCACAATTCTGACTGATTTTCACTGGGGACACAACAGCAATTAGTGGCCATTCTTGCTAATTCCCCAACCTGTTCCTTTCCAGAGAGTACTTAAGAGATTGCAGGCATGTTGAGAAATCATTTGTGAATGGGCTTTTACATTTCTCCTTTGTTGTTTTTCTGCCTAGCCTATACCAGCATTGTGCAGCAGTATCTGCAGAGAATAGTCTCATGACAAGTACATGATTCTTTAAAGTAGTTCTTCCTGAAAAGTGGACTAGGGCTCACCAGTATGGGATATTCTGGAGTGCTTGTTAAGGTGATACCATGAGTCTCCAGATTTACTGAATCGGAACCCGTGGGACTGAGATCTTAGAATGTACATTTTAAATAAGCTCTTGGCTGGTTTTTATGCATGTAAACTACTGCTTACAGTTTAATTTCAGTTGAATTTTGGACTATGAGTGCAATCCAGCCTGCCTCATATTTCATAAATACCTCCAACATTTAGGTAGGACTGTGAATGAGCTTGAGGTATCTTATCATCTTGGGCAACCCAAATTCAGCCTAGGTGTTCTTCTCCTTATAGAAGTGTTAGGGAAAGCAAAGTATTATCAGTGGATACCCTGATCCACTGAAATGCTTCCCTAGTGATTTACATTGTAGCTTCATGGATCTCCAGCCCAGATTCTCTCATCCCAGCTGAAAGATGTTTCCACAGCCAAGGAGATCCCAGCAGGTTCTTTCAAACTGTGGGATTGGAATACTCAATGCAGGTAAGAAGTGGTACGTCAGCTCGATTCACCTAGACCCGTGACCGGCAAACTACGGCTCTCGAGCCACATGAGGCTCTTTGGTCTCTTGATTGTGGCTCTTCCACAAAATACCATGGCCTGGGCAAGTCTATTCTGAAGAAGTGGTGTTAGAAGAAGTTTAAGTTTTAAAAATTTGGCTCTCAAAAGAAATTTCAATCGCTGTAATGTTGATGTTTGGCTCTGTTGATTAATGAGTTTGTCGACCACTGACCTTGACTATCTTCACAGCATTCCAATTAGGTGTCTGATTGGTCCATGCCTGAACTCACCTTGCAACAGATTGTTCATATCTTAGGTTGTTTTAGAATTTGCAATGCCACCAGAATTATGCCCACATTTCTTAATTTCTATGTTAGAAAAATGATTAGTTAGGTGTAAATTTTCCATGGTCAAATTTTCTGATTGACCATGTCTATTCACCAATATCTAAATTCACTGTGTTCTTATCACATTATTGTGTTTCTTTTGTCTTTCCATGGTAGAAAAGGAACATTTATAGGAATCTCTAAATATAAAAGCCTAATATGCAAATTGTCCCCCCTGGAGTTCACCTGGGAGGCCAGGAATTCAATCCCTCACTATGACATATGCTGACCACCAGGAGGTGGTATGGAACATGTTGGGTGTTGGCTACACAGTGCTGGCAGCGGGCAGCAGTGGAGGCGCTGCTAGCTCTGATGGGCTCTGACAAAAGCAGGACCATAGCAGGATGGTGGAGCAGGTGAGTGGGTGGTGCCAGGCCAAGGTAGGGTGCCAGGCTGGGCTGTGGGGCTGTAAGGCTGGGGGCATTATCTGGGGCTGCCAGGGTAAGATGGGGCTGGACACTCCCTGATGCCCTCTGCAGTCCCTTCCTGCAGGGCAGCCCCAATTGTACCTCTGTAGCCAAAAGAAGCCAGTATCATCAACAAAATATGTCTGGACACCAACTATTGGCACAGGTGCCTCTGCTGCCAAAAGAAAGCAGCATTGTTGATAGAATATGTCTGAAAAGCTGTCATCAACAAAAACTAGCAATACTGGTCGGAACTGCCTTCACAGCAAAAATGACGTAAATGAGGATGCAATTATTGAACACAGTTGTGGTGGAATGATTGCTACATGTCAATTTTTCCTATCACTAAATTTCTCTGATGAAAAACCATCTGATGGAAAATTTACTCAATGTTGCAGCAAAGGTAAAGTTTGTCCAAATGATATAGATTTTCCAGAACACCTGGTATATTTTTAAAAATTAATGATAAACAAAGATTCTGATAGTAAAAATTTCATAGAAAATATTTATTGTTATGTCATGTTGCTATTGTTTATTAATCAATTTATATATTATTTTCATGTACATTTTATTAATTTTCTTTCATCTCTGACACTTCTATTATAGAGAAAGGGTGAATAGCGATAATAAAATATTTCTTCTAGTTAATTTCCTTTCAATGTGCACAAATTCAGGCACAGGGCCACTAAGAGTTGAATGAAAAGGTGGTCCAGAAAGGAATCATTACAAGATTTGATATTTCTAAGTGAGTATTAATATAGATTTTAATTTAAGTTTCAAAGACAACGAATCAACTAGTATACATTTTTAAACCACTTATATAGTAAAAGAGTCCTCTTTAAATTCTGTTTCTTATCAACATAAGTTTAGTCTTCCATTGAAATCAGTAATAATATATGTAACAGATTTCTGGCAAGGTTTTCCCACCAATACACCCAGCCCAGATTCTCAAGCCATCAACTGGACACCTACATCACCTACATATTATGATCATCAATAGTTAACCTGTCTCATGTTTCACTTAATGTGAGACTTTCACTTTGAGGTCCCACATTTTTAAAACATACACAAAGAATTAAGTTTCACTTCAAAGGAATAATAAAAGGAATGTTATGCTTGGCCCAAGAACTAAATGATTTCCATCCTCATGAAAAGCAGTCAACCACAGGTATCTGACCAGGCTCCGAATAGGTAACCATCAATTCTTTTTCCCTAAAATGACTGCTTTTTGCCCCCAAAACTACACTCAGAACTATTATAACTATGCTCTGAATGAGGTAAGCTTGGCATTTTCATGACAGGAAGTGAACATGTGAACTCTCACATTTTAACCCTTGTTCTTTGTGCTCTCAGCATCATTGATATGTAAATAAAGATTTATTCTGGATGCCTCAAGAAAAACTTTAGTCACCCCAATGGTCTAACTATTCAGTGTCTACTGGGTGTTTCTGAATCTGAAATGTCCAGATAATTGGTCAATTCATTTAGAATATTTTAACACAACTTTGCGTTCAAGTGACGAAAGGCTAAATGATGTGTGATAGTTATTTAGAGGTAGGGGAGAAATGCCTCTTTTCAATGTAGGCTTTGTGAGGCACACATTCACAGTCAGATGGGAGTGAAGGCGTTGCTGCCTGAGCATTCATGAAACTACATGGGGTCAAGGTGAGTGCTTACTCCAGGTTCACGTTGCTCCCAGCAGACTGTGCAGTTCTCAGTGATCACCAGTTTACAAGACGGCGCAGGGCTTGTTGGCCCTGAATTTCCTAGAGAATTGTAGGAAATAAAATAAAAGGTTACCACTATTTAATAGATCAAAAATAAAAACCTTTTCAAATGAGTTGCCTCAGGTTATGTAATAATTCCACACTGAGCCTAGACTAACACTTGGAATACAGAGAAGAGGGCATAGAGAGTGTCCTCTGGGCTCATACTTTATTATCAACAGAACTTCATATCATTCTTATGAAAATCCTATTAGATCAGTTTTCAACTACCCCTTTTACAGATAGGAAATAGGAACTTAGCTACTTTCACACACCATTGAAAAATATCAGAGTACCCAGCCAGCGTAGCTCGGCAGTTGAGCGTCAACCTATGAACCAGGAGGTCATGGTCAATTCCCAGTCAGAGCACATGCCTGGGTTGTGGGCTCAATACCCAGTGTGAGGTATGCAAGAGGCAGCCGATCAATAATCCTCTCTGATCACTGATGTTTCTCTCTCCCTCATCCTCTCCTTCTCCCTTTCCCTTTCTCTCTAAAATCAATAAAAATATATATATTTTAAAAAAAAAAGAAAGAAAGAAAAATATCAGAGCAAAGACCCAACACAAGCCTTCTTTCTTCAAAGCCTGTGCACATTAAGTTCTAAATCTAATGTTTTCCCAAGTGTGATGTGCACGCCACTCCTTTAGGTGGTACATGGTGCGGTGTTCTCAAACGTGACTCGTTAACCTGCAGAACCCCACGGCCTCCCAGGACCTCTGAGTCAGCACCACCCAGGGGGTGCCCTGATGGTCTCACCGTGAGAAAAGCACTGGAGATGAAAATGTAATTACCACTGTGAACCCACTTCACAGGTATTTCCATTTTTAAATAAACTTAAAAGTAAAAGCGTAGGGGTGCAGGTTGTAAATCCACACACATCACTTTTTAAATTTCACTTTATAGAAGAAGAAAACGTTCAGGAAATGATAGTAGAAGTGGTAGCAGGCCTGTGAAAGACTGTGGAGGTTCCTCTTAAGACTGATGTCTGGAAACCCAGGGACTCACTGTTCTAAGATGGAAAGAGAGGGACAGGCCTCTGTTTGCCCAGAGCAGTGGTCGGCAAGCTCATTAGTCAACAGAGCCAAACATCAACAGTACAACGATTGAAATTTCTTTTGAGAGCCAAATTTTTTAAGCTTAAATCTCTTCTAATGCCACTTCTTCAAAATAGACTCACCCAGGCCGTAGTATTTTGTGGAAGAGCCACACTCAAGGGGCCAAAGACTCACATGTGGTTTGCAAGCTGCAGTTTGCCCACCACTGGCCCAGATACAGGCACGACCTATCTGGAGCTCAAAGACCCTCTGCTCCTTCCATGGCCCAGTCCTGCTACTGGGGACAGCGTGGGGGTGATGATACAGATCGGTCACTGGAGTCCAAACAGCGGGACCTTTTCCTCAGGTGGCTGAAGGCACAAGGAAGCGTCCTCTACCATGGCAGTGGACCAGCAGCAGAGGGGACATAACAGCTTCTCAGGGTGCTCTGGACAAGGACTCCTGATCAGCTGAGGTCCCAAACCACTTTGATAATTGATAAAAGCATTTCATCCTTTTCCCAGAAAAATTCTCATGTAAGCACACAAAAATGTTTAAGTTTAAAAAACTTGGCTCTCAAAAGAAATTTCAGGGGCTTCTCAGGCTCCTTGCAGCTCATTCGCGGACTCCAAATGTAAGAACTCTCTCCTTATGTGAAAACAAAGAGAGCATTTCAGCTCACGGCAATTTTGTCGGAATTCAACTTATACTTCCTCTGAGAAAAACATATTTTAAACAGGAATTCTTCATGTGGATTTCATGGTTCCCAGTGGGGTGGGGATAGGGAGAGGGTGCCAGATCTGTATGTAGTGCCCTGACTCTACAAAAAGTATCCAGATGTTGGTGCATCTTTCTGGGGAGTACTTTCGCCAGAATGCTCAAGGACCTCAAAATCAGGTGTTCTTTATAAACACCTTTTAAAAGACTTAATGTAAAAACATACCTTTATAAATGTAAGATAAAACACGAGTAACAGAAAACCCCCACAAAACAAAAGGAAGGTGAAGTGGGTTATTATCAGGTGGAGAGCCTGTGACCACCACTCAGGTCAAGAAATAGAACTTTGCCAGCACCCAGCAGGCCCCGAGGAGGCCTCAGCCCATCACAGCCCCTTCCTCCCTCCAGAAATAACCACTATCCTGAGATTAAGGGCAATCATTTCTTTGTGATTCTTTCTGATTTTATGAAAGACATTGTCATTTAATTTTGCTCATCTGTAAAAGCCAATATATATTTTTCAATATCTTTTAATCTACCAATTATCCTCTAAGCCTTAATTTTTTTCTTATAATTTATCTTTAAAAAACCACATTACCCTGGTATTTGTATAGATTATTTTTTATGCCTGTTCCCTGATTTCTGAATTTTTCACATTGTTTTTTGTTGTTGTTTCTTCATGTTTTGAATAATTATTTTTAAGATCTTTTGCTTTTCTAAAAAAAAAAAAAAAAAAAAAATAGTACATTATTTAACCATAGTTTCTTACAGGCTGGATTTTGCTGACTGCATACCCTTGGTGCCTGCAGCTCATTATGTTCCTCCATCCCTGGTATTTCCTGCAAATGGGCCATCAGGTCCAGAACCTGGATCAAACTCTGTTTGGCAAAGTTTTGGATGGTGTTGTGTTTTTCCATCAAGAAGCATAGAACATCTGTTTTTTCACTCTTTTTTGAGGTAAGCAGCCACTGGTTTAATGTCTGGATCTATTCATTCATTAGAAGTTGCAAAACTGTGACATTTGAACTGAATCATCTTCTAGGGTTTTTGTTGTCATTGTTAGCTATGATATTATGCGGAGATACCTTGTGGTGTGGATCACAAAGGCAAGGTTCATAAATGCTCAATTCTTCCCCTTTAATTGCTCATTTTTTTAAAAGCAATGAATTGGTCCCTCTTATCTTCAAAAGGTGACCAACTAGTGTAATATTTAAGTACATATATATAATTATGAATTCACAAAATTAAATGCATTTGATGGATGTCAAACCTTTGCAATTCTTATGCATTTTGAAGCTCAAATTGGTCAGTGAAAATGTTGTCTTCAAGAGTCCAGTTTTCGGGGAGAATCAAAGATGGCAGCATAGGTAACATCTAACTGCAGCCTCACACAACAATTTCAATAAAATACAGCTGAAATAGAAAATAGACATTACCCAGAACTATAGGAAAGTCGACTGACTGGAAATTCTACAACGAGAAGGAGAGAGAAAACCAGAAGGAAAATCACAGGAGCTGTAAAAGCCTAAGGTACGGAGACATGCTGTGTGCACTGAGAGGATGGAGCCAAAGAGGAGGGGGTAGCTGAGTGTCTTTCTGGCATATCTTAGCAGGAAGGAGATAAAAGCTCCGGACTGTGCTGAACCCCAGATCCAACAGCACTGAACCCAAGTTCTAGGCCAGACCCTGGGACCCAGGCTCATACAGAGGAATCCTGGGCTGTTAGGTGGAATCTTAGGGGAGTGGCGAAAGGCAGTGCCCCCGGAGGCACGCACATTACACGCAGAGGACGGACCACTGACTCTGCTGCTGGATTGCCCTAGTGGGAAGGAGACAAAGGCTCCAGACTGTGCTGAGCCCCAGTTCCAACTGCACTGAACCCCAGTTCTAGGCCAGACCCTGGGGACCCAGGCTCATACAGCGGGAGCCTTGGGCTGTAAGTCGGAAACCCAGGGGAGCGGAGAAAGGAAGTCCCGGAGGCGCGCACATTGCACGCAGAGAACAGGCGGTTGACTGTGCCGCTGGATTGCCCTGGTGGGAGGGAGACGGGCTCCAGACTGCTCTGAACTCCACTGCCAACTCCACTGCCAACTGAACTGGACCCCAGTTCCGGGCTCATTGGGGGAGATCCTAGACTGTTTGGTAGCAGGCAAAACTCGAGGGCACCTTTCTTTCAGAGATGCTTGCAACGAGTACTGAAGGACCCTGAGGAATACTGAGACTCAGGAGCCTCATAGGGCATGGCTGACAGAAGCCAAGGCTGTAGGCTCCACCCTGAAACTCTGCCCCATCCAAGCTGAACACAGAGACTTTTAAGGCTACCAACCCAGGGAAGCTGCAAAAATGCTGAGACAAGGAAACAGATCACAAATGAAAGAAATGGAGGACAAAAAGCAACTGAATATAGAGTTCAAAACCATGCTTATAAGGTTTTTCAAGAATTTTCTAGAAAAGGTCGATAAGACCTATGAGGATATGAAAAGGGATCAACTAGAAATAATAAGGGATCAACAAGAAATAATAAGGGATCAACAAGAAATAAAGAATACATTTTCTGAAATAAAAAATATTATACAGAGTTCTAAAAACAGAATGGAAGATCATAAGAATTAAGTCAAAGATTTGGAACATAAAGAGCCAGAAGATACTCCTCCACAGAAGCAAGAAGACAAGAGAATCCAGAAAGTTGAAGATAATGTAAGAAACCTCTGGGACAACTTCAAGCAAACCAACATCAGAATTATGGGGGTACCAGAAGAAGAGAGAGAGCAAGATACCAAAAACATACTGAAAGAAATAGTGACAGAAAACTTTCCCCACCAGGTGAAAGAATTAGACCTACAAGTCCAGGAAGCGCACAGAACCCCAAACAAAAGGAATCCAAAGAGGACCACACCAAGACACATCATAATTAAAATTCCAAGAGCAAAAGACAAAGAGAGAATATTAAAAGCAGCAAGAGAGAAACAGGTAGTTACCTATAAAGGAGCACCCATACTACTGTCAGCTGATTTCTCAACAGAAACCATGCAGGCTAGACGGGAATGGCAAGAAATATTCAAGGTGATGAATAGCAAGAACCTACAGCCAAAAATACTCTACCCAGCAAAGCTATCACTCAGAATCAAAGCCCAGATAAAGAGCTTCACTAATAAAAAAAAGCTAAAGGAGTTCATCACCGCCAAACCAGAATTATATGAATTGCTGAAGGGGGTTCTTTCGGAAGAGAAAGAAAATAAAGATAAAAATTATGAACAACAAATACATAACTATCAACAAGTGAATCTAAAAACTAAGGAAATTATAAAATCTGATGAACAATATTAACTGTTGAATATAATAGAATCAGAGGTATGGACGGGGAGTGGACTGATGATTCTCAGGGAAGAGAGGAGTGGGGGTTGCGGGAAGATACTGAACATAAACTGTGCACCTATGGATGAGGACAATGGGGGGAGGGGAAAGGGAATAAGGTGGGGTAGGAACCTGGTGGTGGGGGGGGGAATGAGGAACTTTTGTAATAATATGAACAATAAAGGTTTATAAAATAAATAAATAAATTAATTAATTAATTAAATTAAATAAAAAAGAGACCAATTTTCATGGCTCTATTGGTCTTAGATAACTTCTTTGCTATCTGGTATTATAAGACACCCCAGGCTCATCTTGTATGTCTCTTGCCCCAGACTTGGGATCAGCCCTTTTCCAATAAATCCTGATTTCTTTGAAAGGAGCATGATATTTCAAGACCACATCTGGGTCCTAAGAATCCATTGTTTCTGAATTGGTTATTATTTCTAGGCCTTTTTAGTGAACAGAGCTAGGGAATTCCACCAGAGATGCATATATATATATATATATATATATATATATATATATATATATATATATATATATTTTTTTTTTTTAAATACCACACCTCATAAGTTCCTACTGGTATTCCAATACAAATCTAGGACAAAGAGATTTCTACAGGGCTCATGGGTCACTATTTAAAGTCATTCCATGTTGATTCCAAGTTTTTGTGCCTTTTTATTTGAAAGTTAGCTTTGCTAGATACAAAATCTTGGCACACATTTTCTTTCTTTGAGTGTCTAAAGTATTTTATACCATTTTCTTTTTTAGGAACCCATCTTATTTGCATATTTTCTTTTCTGTGACTATTTTTAAATATCTCTCTCGTTGTCTTGAATCTTTTTTCTTTCTTTCATTATTTCTTTTTGAATTCTATTTTTTTTTCTCTTTTTCACCTCCTATTTATCTTAAGGAATTATATGTTAGTTCACTCTTTCATTTTTTCTAATTTAACCTTTGTTTTTCTTTTATTTTAATCTATTATAGAGGCCCAGTGCATGAAATGTGTGCATGGCAGGGGTGAGGGGGGTCCCCCCAGCCTGGCTTGCACCCTCTCACAATCCAGGACCGCTGGGTCCTAACCACTCACCTGCCTGCCTGCCTGATTGCCCCTAACCACCTCTGTCTCAGCCCCAGTACCCAGGACTCAGGCTTCCCTCCCTCAGGTGGCACTACCTGGGCCGGCTGCAGGCACCCAGGACCTGGGCAGCACCACCTGGGCCCCGACTTTGTCAGGAAGAAAATCCAGAATGATGTCCAGAATATGTTCCGTCTATCCGGTCTAATTAGCATATTACCCTGGTATTACGTAGTATAGATTATTTTTTATGCCTGTTCCCTGATTTCTGAGTTTTTCAAATTGTTGTTTTTGTTGTTTCTTCATGTTTTGAATAGTTATTTTAAAATATTTTGCTTTTGTAAAAAAAAAAAATAGTACATTATAGTTTTATCATTTTTGCACAGGTCTTTCTGATATATTTTATTGCCTAAATCTGTTCCCAATCCTCTTTTTTCTTAAAGTAACTTTATATAGAATTTGACCTCAAAAATTTTCTGTTGCCAATTTTTTTATGTAAAATTAGTTTTCCTGAACTTTTAGGAAGAGTCTTGGTTCACAAGGCTTTTCTAATTTCACAGAGTCCCCTCCCTCTGTTGTTTTTGTAGATTGTTTAAAGAGATATATGGCAGCTACATAAACTGACAAACACTCCTCAACACTGCAAAGGTCATCAAAAAACAAGGAAAGTCTGAGACCCTGTTACAGCCAAGAGGAGCCCATGGAGACATGCATCGGTGTTCTTCTTTGGGGACTCCTCTTATCTGCATATTTTCTTTTCTTTGCCTGTTTTCAAATATCTCTCTCATTGTCTTGAATCTTTTTTATTTCTTTCATTGTTTCTTCTGGAACTTTAATTTTTTTTTTTCACCTCCTATTTCTCTTAAGGAATTAAATGTAATCTGGTGTCCCTGGAACACAAAAAGAAATTAGGTAAAAACTGAGGAAATCTGACTAAAGTATGGATGTAAGTCACTAATAACATATTAATATTGATTCATTAATTATAACTACTGTATTTTACTATTACAGATTTAAAGAAATTAATAATAGGGGAAACTGTGGGGAATATATGGGAACTCTGTACTGTCTTCTTAATTTTTCTGTAAAAGTAAAATTGTTCTGGCGGAGGGGGGTGTGGGGGGGCAATGGAGGGCTAAGGACACATATGTAATACCTTAATCAATAAAGAAAATAAATAAAAAGAATAAAAGTGTTCTAAAAACAAAATCTGCTACACACACCACACCAGCAGCTTTCTCTTTAATATTTCCTGGCTCTGTTTTTCCCACCCATCCCTTTTTCTCTTTTCTTTATCTCCTCAGTATGACATTCTATGCTGGAAGAGAGCCCTGACAAGTCAGTTTCAAGAGCGCCCAGAGGTTATACTGATCCAGGCACTTTAAGCCTCAACACGGGAAACTTGTTTCACCAGCAACTGAGGTAGGCAAACACCTGGCCATTTCAGTTGTCCTTATCAAATTGACCTGCTTTAGTTCCCAGTTGCATCTACAATGGGTTCTTCCATTCTCATATTTATCAACTCCAGCCCCGTTTCATCCTTCTGTTTTCTCTTGCACAGGTGCCAGAAAAGTATTGGTCTTCTGGCTCATATTTAGGGTTCACTGGTTTACCTTGTCCCTTGTTTTTTTAATACATGTTAGCCATGGATATCTGGCTTATGATCTAGTTGCTCTGGGTTTTTTTCCCTATAATCCTGAGCTTTCTGATATATATATTTTTCTGACACATATATTTTTTACAGACTTATTGAAATATAATTTATATACAATTCACCCCATGTTTGTTTGTTTGTTTGTTTGTTTTGCAGGGAAGTTAGGAAAACCCCAACATCATACTGCCACCATTTCCCAGCATCAACATTACAGACTATTGAGAGTATATTAGAGTAGAAGGTGTGTCGTCTCATAGAATAGAATAGAATGGGATGTGGGTGGCAGAGGTATGGTGCTGTACTTTTCCACTGGTTTGAAAGCAGAAATTCAAGGGCTTCCTGTCAGGTGTGGTCTATAACCAGTTCACAGTTATTAACGGTGCTACAAAGGCAGCATTGGCAAGGATATTTGAAATCCAGCAATCATCCCAAAAATCTTATTAATTTACTTTCTTTCTGGCCTGATTTTCTCTGAGTTGCTCAGTCTTTATGGAGTAAAAAGAAAATCCCAAACATACGCAAGTGCCATTCCACTGCCTTCTGTCAGGGCATGCGTACTTGCGTGGAATTTTCCTTCTTTTATTTAAGAAACAGTGGTCTGCGCTGGAGGAGGTCTCAGTGACACAAACCCAGGAGGCATCAGAAAAATAGACACTGTGGAACAACTCATCTTATTTCCTTTTTTTTTTTTAAATCTGAAGAGAAAAAAACTCAAACTCTCAAGGCCTCCGCTGAAGTTCTTTCTAGCTTTCGTGACTGGGAGACACAGAGATTGTAGTATCACTTTGAAAAGTGTTTTCCAGGCCTCGCTAATAAGAAGGCTGTGTATTTGGCCAAGGCCTTATGAACCTTATTCTACTACTAACGCTGACAGATACTTTCAGCATGGCCAGCTCTTATAACAATCTGTAAAGTGCCAACTACACAAAATGAAACTTGTTAAAAAGATTCTACTCAGCTCCAATAATTTCTTCCCCAAGGTGTTAATAACTCTAATATGAACATGCACAAATTTCATATCTCCTGCCTGTCCTTGACCATTCTTTAGGCAACGTGCTAACAGGCAGCCAAGGAAAGGAAGTAACAGGGACCCTCACATAATCCATAGCCTGAATAATCAAGCCCTAAATAAAGGCTAATGGGTTTCATAATGTCTTGTGTTAAAGCTACAACCAGACCTTGTTGGATTCAGACAACGGCTCTTTCTCCTCAGAACATTCTAAGGATGAGAGGCCACCCTCAGAATGCCACCCCAACACAAACTAATTCCCATACACACCACTAGTCATGGTTTGTTTTCTTAAACGGCAAAAGTTTATTTTATTTCACTGCTCCATCAAAATTATTTATCTCATTTATCATACAGTTCCTGCCTCGTGTGTTTTGCCAGAACTAACATGCATGAAAATTATGTTAATGGGCCTTGGACTGGTTTTAATGTACTTCATATAATCAAGAAACTAAACAAACAGAAAGGGCTCTGAAAGGTGCTCATTCTACTCTTGCCCTTGTAAGACACGTTTTTTTGAGGAGAGCAACTGCCAAGGATCAAACCACCGGCAGCGCCCTTAGCAAAGACCTGTTTATTCAAAAGAGAAAATAGACAGAGGGAGTTATCATTGTATCTCACTCCATCAAGTACCCTAGGTTTCCATGAACCAGTGGCAGTTTCAAGGAGAGAAACTGGGAAGTGATTTGGAAAGGATTCTTAACACGTAAACTGAGAGGAAAAATAAATTTTGATTTTTGAGAAGCCAGTTTGGTGAAAATAATCCATAGCCTGAGGAAATCAATGTGTGTGTGTACACAGGGATGCCACTATGATGCTGACCCGGTGGTCTCCTTCCACGGCACACTGACGCAGGGAAAGCCGTATTATAAAGAAGTCTTTCTGCTTCCACTAAGAATGACTATCCTCGGATTTTGTACAAGATTGGCCCGCATTATCATAAATTTCCCTTCATAAATAGGCCTCATGGAAAAACCCCATTAAACTTGCTAAAGATCTAAAATTTTGAGCAGCAGTTTTATATAGCTTTCTGATATCGCTCTGAATATTTTTATTTACATGATAATTTTTTTTTATAAACAACTGCAAAATTTTTCTGGAGAACCAGAAATTGGGCTAGTCTCTGGGATACAACAACCACAAAAATCAAACAGACCTAAAACCTTTATTAGCAATATCAAAAGAATGCTAAAACCAGAGAGAATCTATGTGTCTGACATGAAAATAAAGGCACCGATGTACTATTTTCCATCATTTAAATGATATTATCAGATGGATTGATTGACTGATCAAACCTATGGAGTTGAACTTAGTGCTTAAAATGACCCAAATATGTGATCTCCAAGGGATTGCAATATGTAAAATATGTAAACTTCATTCTTATCTCAGATAATATTTGAGACATTGGCATCATCTCTGGCCCAGTGACAGGAGGACCTTGTGCATGTCACAGGAGAAATGAAGCCAGCTTTCAAGTTTTTGTTTTTTCTAATCTGTCCTCCATTGAGAACAAGAAGTATTTCTGCTTCTTTAAGAAAAAGAAGGCAAAACACAACTGGATGCCACCAGCTCAGAAAGCAGGCTGTGAGTGTGAGAGTAGGTGTGGGCAGGCTGCTGGAGGCTGCAGGGTGGCAAAGAGTCTACGAACAAAGTAGGGGCCTGAAACATCATTTCAAGAAAGCACCTTCCCAATATGGTTCAGCAACAGCTAAAGCTCCACAATTGGAACTTTTGTTCTTGACTCAAAGTAAACAAGGCTTTATCTATGGATATGAAAATATATACTCCTGAAGAGAGGTGGCACATTAAACTTATACAGGATATCTTTCCCCCAAAAAATGTGTACACCCTTCAACAGCTGATAGCTCAATTTTTAAAATAAAATGTATTTTAATAAACACTGCCTTTATAATTATTCAAAGTGTGCGTGTTCACATATTTGGAACACCCTATAGAAGAGTCAACTTTTTTTCTTACTGTTTGTTGTAATAAGGAGCAGCTTATTACAACAAACAGTAAGATGGGATGGGAGTGGCATGAAGGTGCATGGAGGCAGCAGTGGTTAGGTAGAGAGAGAAGGGGACAAAGGGTAAGAGGACCCCTGGGGTGGAAAAATAACCAGGAAGGGATGGAATAGTGAAAATAGAAGTATAAATAAAAATAGAAATGAGGCCAAATCTTTTTTTAAAGATTTTTTTTTTTAATGAGAGAGATGAAGGGAGAGGGAGAAAGAGAGAGAAACATCAATGTGAGAACATAACATTGATCTGCTGCCTCCTGCATGCCCCCTACTGGGGATCAAGCCTGAAACCTGAGCATGTGCCCTGACTGTAATCCAATGGGCACTCTTTTGGTACATGGGACAACACCCAACCAACTGAGCCACACTGGCCAGGGTGAAAGCCATATCTTCACCATATATATCCCCCTTCAGCATTTCACTTATAGTCAGTCTTGCAGGTAGAACAGGATAATAATCCCTCTCTACTCTGTTAAATCTTGTGAAAAATATTAGGTTAATGGGATGCTACTTTTTTTTTTTAAAGATTTTGACTAAGTGTTGTATTCCAGAAGATTATGTCTAGAAAGATGAAAATCATGCAGGATCTTTGAGGAGACTAAGTATGTTTAGCTAGAGAAGTTTGTGAAGGGCAAGAAGGAAGATAAAGATGTTGTACACTTACAAGTGTTGCCCTTGATAACACATCGAGGACCAAAGAGAGGAGATAAATTTGGGGTCAGTGTAAAACTTTCTAACATTCAGAATCGTCAAAAAAGAAATGAATTGCATCACAATATAGTGAGGGCCCTATCGAGATGCATTCAAAAGTTGGCTGCTGAGTTTCATCAGAGTTATTATAGAAGGAAATATTGTGAGAGCTCTCAATTGCAAGTGACAGAAACTAATTTAAATGACTTAATCAAAAAGGAAATAAAATGTCTCAGTGTGATTATAGATTCAGCACAGATGGATCCAGAAACACAAATGATATCATTAGAAATCTCTATTACCCAGTTCTGCCTGCCTTTGTGTTGGCTTCATACTCAGGCAGGTTATCCTGAGATGGTAGCAAAGATGGCAACATAGAGCTTTAGTCCTACACTACACCAAGCAAAGAAGTGGAAAGTTTCCTTCTTCTTGCTAGACTTCACTGTACCTTGGGTCAAATGCCTCCCCGAACTAATTGGTATGTTCATGGGAATGTCACAATCCAATTAGCCAGAACTAAGTCACATGCTCACCTCTACACAAACTGTGGTGGTCATAGGCAGTCTCTCGGGTCAAGTCTGGATCACACACACATCCTGAGAGCAGGAGAGGGGAGTGGACGTGGAGTCAACAATCCCTCCCTCTTAAGCCATGTGGACTAAGAGTTGCCAAGGGAAAAATCAAGATGCCATTATCAGAAAAATAGGGAAGAGTTTCAGGGTAGACAAAAATAATAGCTATCCTCTAGTAGGGGTTCCTCATAGGGTAGGAGACAGGCTTATAAAAATGTTATTGCCTTTTCCAGTTAAAATTTTATTGCTAAGTTACACTTGCCAAGTCAAGAACTAAGTACTAATTCCATAATTAAAGACAAACTGTTGACTTTAGTTACTCAAGCCTTTAGATATTTAGTAATATTGACACAGAAAATGAATTATTCAAGTAGTAGCCTGTTATTCACCTCCCTTTGTAAGATGTGTGTAGCTGGAAATCAGTGGTGTGCTGGTAAATGGCTCTCTGGAAAATAAAGCCCTGATTGGTGTATAGTATTTGCCAATTTCCATTGTGTAAACACTCCCCTAATTTCAAGCTATCAGCATGTGGTCACTAAACACACAGTTGGGAAGAGATGCGCACATTCGTGACTCCTGAATGAGTGTCATCCAGTTCCAGCACACATTATTGACAAGACTTAATAAATGTCCAAGTCTGTGACCAATGATTTCGGATGATGGAGCCCAGTTCTTTTTTTGTTCTTTTTTTCTTTTTTTAAGATATAGTAAGAGGCTATGAATTTAAAATACAGCCTAAAATATTTAAATTAAGTATATCAATTTCCCTACAGTGAATGCTATAAACTATTACAGTGGGGTGTTTTTTTTTCAACATAATATGGAATTTCTGAGTGAGGTCTTCATAAAATAGTTCTCATTTCTTAATGGCCAGATTTGAATGATCTTCCAAGAAAATAGAGGCATTGCTAGTTAGTAGCTTATCATGATACCTCCAGACTCTAAGACCTCTCTCTACCTTACAAAAATTGGTCTAGATTTGGCATAAAGAACCAAACCTAATGGGAGATTTAAAAAAATATGTCTATAATAGTTCATCAATGACTTGACTTGTTTTGTGATAAATAAATAAAAAATCCCACAAAAACAAATACAACTGTGTCTGAATGTCATTTCATGAGAAGCGAAGAGACTGTGATGAAATGCACAGAAATGCAATAGGAGACAGTGTGCAAACACCTGCTAGCTACTTCTTGCAAAGCTTCTTATTATGGTTCCTGGCAAAAGGTCGCAGTTCAAACTGCAAGCATCTTATATCCCAGACAGCAATGACAACTTTTGAAAAGGAATTGCTTATAATTGAATCTTTTCAAATATTGTAAACTAGAGTATAGCTAAATATATACTCGTCAGTTTGTTTATAGTAAATTGTTAGAATTTTAAAAATTAATTTTGTCTTTACTGTCAGCAGCCTCAACTATTATACTTAACCATCTTTGAACTATGAGAAAAGGCTATTTCAACTCAACACTTAGAATTATCAATAGTTAACAGTTATTTTGCCCCAGGTTCTGTTCTTTTTAATATAGGCCGTATGGTGCATTCATTCCACAAACAGCATTGCACCCGACTGAGGCCTGCAGGCCCAATAAGCAGGTTAAAAGAGGCCATCCAAACAAGGAAGGCCCAAGCAGGGATCAGGAGCTGAAGCCAAAGCCAAGGGCTGTACAGAATAACAAGGCCAAGGGAGTGGGAGGCTACCCAGGGAGGCCAGACACAGGGTCTTTCCTTGCTTGTTCCACTTACCATGTCACAGATAGAACACCTTTTTTGAAAATTAGAAATCAAAATTTTTAAATGGGCATACATTTTAAACATTTCTGAAGGAAGGTCTTTTTAAGGAAATTATAAAACACAGAAACAAAAAAAGTGACCTGTTAAATTTCTCTCAAAATTTAAAACTTTGGTAGGAAACAATATAAAAAATAAAGTAAAAAGGCACTTGAATAACATTTGCAATACAAACTGCTTAGATGCAATACATCAGTAGAAGGAAAGAGAGGGGGGAAAAAGGGAGGGAGGAAGGGAGGGAGGGAAGGAAGGAGGGAGGGAAGGAGGGAGGGAGGGAAGGAGGGAGGGAGGGAGGAAGTAAAAAAGATAAAAAAAAAGAACAAACAGGAAAATCTTCTCATAATTTTATAAACATCACTCACAATTTAAAAATGCAAATTAACACGAGACTGAAGTATCCTTTCTTTAAAATACTTTTTATTGATTTCAGAGAGGAAGGGATAGGGGGAGAGAGATAGAAACATCAATGATAAGAGAGAATCACTGATCAGCTGCCTCATGAACTTGCCACACTGGGGATCGAGTCTGAAACTTGGGTATATGCCCTGACCTGGAATCGAACCATGACCTCTTGGTTCAGAGTCAATGATTAATCACTGAACCACACCAGCCCGGCCTAAGTATCCTTTTTTAACCTACACATAAAAAATTACAGCAAGCAAGTCATCAAGTGTATGGGCGAGAGATATTATGCAACTTTTCTCAAGGACAACTTGGCAAAATATCAAAATTTAAAATGCATGTAGCCTTTGACTTTGTAATTTTATCTAAATCCAGAATCAAGAATAATAAATGAAATTAAGATTTTGTCTAATGAAGAAGCAAGCCACCTAAAAATGAACACTATTGTTCCCAAGATGACTGATGATATAATTTATAATATCAGAGAATGCGAGCTTTCTTTGATTGGACTGATGGATAGCAGGAAGAATATTTATGAGCAGAACTAATAACAAATTCTGAGCCTTCTTTGATCTGTGACTTGCTTGAATTGGTTTTGCCTTTCCCCTCCCCCAGACGATCATCCCATAGAAAGCCAGGCCTTTCCACACCCAGGGTATCACATAGATTGGCTCTGAGCAGCGCTGTGCCAGAGGCCGGGTAGGAGAGAGTGTCTGAGACAGGGTAACAGAAAAACCAAATGCTGTGACTGCATGGGTGAAAATGGCTTTATAGAAGATGTCACCTGAAATTGTGACAGGAGTAAATTAATAAGCTGCAGAGGACTGGAAAGGGCATTCCAAGGGTAGGAAAGAACAAGCCCAGGAAGGACTTAAGAACGGTCAGGAACATTTGAGACTTAAAGACAAACCTAGAAGATATCGAAATAGGAGCAATAAGAGTCTTGGCACTTATCTACAACCATCTATAGACCAAGGAAAACAGAGTCCCTGGGTACCAAAAATGTATTATATTGGTGCATCCCAAGCTTCATACATTTATGACTCTCCCTCAAAAGTCTTGCCATATTGAACTAGAGAGCTATTTACTCTAATGTTTTTCTTCAAGTCTACTTTGTCTTTAGCCTCAACTTAAGGAATAATACTCAGGAAATAACAGGTTTGGTAGACAGGAATAAGTTCCTGTGATACACATGAAGTAAATATACAGCTAATGAAATGTTTTTTAAAGCTCATTGTATACCCCCTAACAACGTACATATGTGAACCAACCAAAGGACACATACCCAACCTTAAGAAACGTCGGTCTGCAGAAATAGTCACTTCAAACTCAGCATCACGAAAGGCATCATTTGTTTATGTTTACATCTCATATGACAACCTAGGCCAAACGTAAAGCATGAATTTGAGGATGCCAGATGGCATTTTAAAAAGTGCAGAAGCACAAATTAGCATATAACAGAGCAAGAAACTAACATTTGGGAGACAACTATTATGGGCAGTCTGTGTGCTGGTTATTTAATTTTTCTTATGAATGGACGTGGAATTCGCACAAAATCAAATAATGTAACTAGCAAGTAACCTCCTAATGCAGGTTACTCCTTCATATTCCAAAATCCCGACAACCTGATATTAAATATCATTTCAAAGTAGTTTTGGCTCAGTTTTAAATTCCAACCTTTGAGGAAGGTTGTTGGATCCCACTTAAAAGGATGACTATCCTCTAAGGAGGAAGACCACAATACCACAAGAAATAAGAAAAAGAAAAACACAACCATCAATTATCTTACAACATTTACTAAAGGCAGGAGAGGTTTCAAAATAGTGCGGCAGCCAGTTGCAGTCATGGAATGGTTTCTCCTTTATCTGTACATGCATTCACGTCTCCTACTAGCATACTTTCCCAGGTGACCAAGGGTGATTTTTAACTAAGATTAAAATTGTGTTCGTGTGGATCACCCCTTCTGTAAAAACAAGTGACTTACCTTGCATTGGTCACAGAAAGGCATCAGGGAATCATGGTTGCCTTGCTGTCCAGGCTAAATGGGCTAGGGCTGTGGGGATTCCAGCAGAATCTGTTTCTAGTTCCCTGATTATCCCTAAACCATAACAAGAACCCCCTTCTTCATTAGCCGGTGAGGCTGAAGTGGGATAGGGCTGAAGGTACCAGCTGAAGCATTTTCTGGGGCACTTGGAAAGAACAACCAAAATGGTAAAATGTGTGGCAAACAGTCCTCACAATGAAAGACAAAAGAATTTAGATATATTGTGTCTCAAGAGAAGAAAGCTGAGGGCAGAGATGTGACTCTGTTCTTAAAAGCTAGGGAGGGCTATAGACAGGCAGGGGACAAGGACCTGTCAACCATGTGCATGCGAGTGAAAAAACACTGGACTTGATGGGAGCTGTTTCTCGTGAGCTACAGTTCTGAGTGCCTTCTAGAATACTGGCACATTGTGCAAGCACACAGGCTCGGGAGCCAGAATCTGAGCCTCAGTTTCCTTGCCTGTAAAATAACAGTGCTAACAGTGCCTACCTAATTACGTTTCTGTGAGGATTATATTTGTTCACATCGTAAGTTCTGTCTGTTTGCTATCGCTGTGATTGTTTTGTTAGAATTACATTAACTGGAACCACTTGCTGCATTAAGCAAGTAATTCATCAAGACTAAGAAGTGTTGTGATTCCAGTGCATACAAATGAGGTGATATGTTGAGTAGAATGAAATGTGCTACTCAGGAGGAGTGGATATTTTATCCTTTGGGGTTGGCCTAGTTTTATATGTTGAGGCAGCATTTCTGAATTGGTGTGAACGTTGTCCTTTCTAGAGGGTATGAGATGACCTGTTAGTTCTTTGAGGCCAAAGGATCAATGATGTAAATCGCACCAGCTCCGGATAGAGAAAATTTTCCCAAACGTATCTCACAAGAAGCATCTTCAGTCAAGGTCTGTGTTGTTTTACTTGCATGCATATGGCCGACAGATCTTTGGATCTACCAGTCGATAAACATGTGCGATGGCGTCTCTTCCTATGGCGGGAGGGGGAGTGAAGAAGTGTCTCTGAATCTCAACTTTACAAAGGATGTGAGCAGGCTCTGTGTGTCTCTGCCATCCATGTCAGTCAATAAAATTAGATCCTTACATCTCCTTTTTCTTGAAGGCATTTAATGAGTTACATATTCTTTGCTTTAAGAAACACACTCTAGTAACAATACAGCTTGTGAGCAGGAAAAAAAAAGAGAAAAAAGCTACTCAGGCTGGGTTCTGATGCCATAAAAATGTGGTGATAGGAAGTAACCCCAAACACTGGTGAAATCCTCTGAACGAAGTGGGAGTCTGCCCGCTGAAGGACTGCAGGACCCCGTCCGAGGGGGAGCTGCTTCATGGTAGGCAGATGTGGCTCAGCGGGTGTTTAAGTCCTGGAAATCCTTGACATTTGCAGATCATCTATTCATAGCAGACCATCGGGGAGCCACCTCAGTGGTCTCTGCCATATGGTTTGTAATTCTGCAGCCAGGCTGGAGTTCTTAACAGGCCACATAGGCTGGTGATGGGACATAGTGGCCTACCCTAAGGCAATCCACCATACTGTCAGAATTGGGACAACTAATTTATTTTACATAGTGCAACAACTTTTGAGAGTAAAAGGGGATGCTATTAATAATTACAACAGGACAGCAGGCATACACTGAGTCTATCCTGGGCAAATAGAAGCATATGGTCACCTCACTCAATGTCCGGCTTTAGAATCCTCTATTAGTGTAAGCCTCATTTCTGTTGAATTACTTTTTTAAAAATTATTTCTTTATTTAAAATGGCCATAAAGTGCCTGGCCGGCATGGCTCAGTGGTTGAGCATCGACCTATGAACCAGGAAATCATGGTTCAATTCCCAATTAGGCGCATACCTTGGTTGCTGACTTGATCCCCAGTGTGGGGCATGAAGGAGGCAGCCAATCAATGACTCCCTTTCCATCATTGATAGTTCTGTCTCTCTCTCCCTCTCCCTTCCACTCTGAAATCAATAAAAATAGATAAAAAATAAATTAGATTCACTTGTTGATAGATATTGTATTTGTTGTCACTTTGTTGTTCATAATGTTTTATGTTTACCTTTTTTCTTCTTCCTCAAATACATTAAAAAAAATTGGTGAACAAAATAAACTGATGAACAGAATAGAATCGGGGCATGGAAATGGGATTCTCTGAGGGAAGGGGGTGTGGGAGAGTGCAGGAAGAGAATAGACAAAGATCTTATATGCATTACCTATGGACACAGACAACAGGGTGGTGAGGGCCTGGGGTGGGGTGGGAACTGGGTGGAGGGGAGCTATGGGAGGAAAAGAGGAACAACTGTAATCATCTCAACAATAAAGATTGGAAAATAAATAAATTAAACTAAATGGCCATAAAGGGGGAATACATTTTTTTAAAATATATTTTATTGATTTTTTTACAGAGAGGGAGAGGGATAGAGAGAGTTAGAAACATCGATGAGAGAGAGTCATCGATCAGCTGCCTCTTGCACACCCCCTACCATGGATGTGCCCACAACCAAGGTACATGCCCTTGACCGGGATCGAACCCAGGACCTCTCAGTCCGCAGACCGACGCTCTACCACTGAGCCAAACTGGTTTAGGCAGGAATACATTTTTAATTCAGGTTGGTTAACGTGTATGAAGGTTTGCAGAGAAAGCTGGGGAGCCATGTGTCCGTTTGGGAGGTTCATCAGTCTTGCCTTAGAATACTTGTGAGTCTCCCCAAACTTTACCAAGTTGTCAAACAGAGCATTACTCTAAAGACTGTAGGTCCTAACCGTATTTCTATCACATTGGGTCAGGATGCTTATGTAAGGAGATTACCCCCCACCCCCACCCCAACCGAAGCAAAATTCCAGCTCCCACAACTAGGCCTTGTTATTCACATCGCTGAAGTAAATGGTCACATGGGTCACTGGTGATACTGATGTCTTGTAAGGCACTTACTGATAGCTTAAATTGATCACTTGGAAAATTCTTGAATTAGGACCATATATAAAAACAGTCCTACTGAGGTTTCTGGATAAGAGAAAATACACAAATAACATGCTCTGTACACTCAGAATATGCCAGGCTCCTTGCTAGATTCTCCAATACGTGCTCTGATTTCATCTTCACAACTACTTAGCAGCTCAAGAAATCAGAAAGCCTGTGTATTTCTCAAGGAAAGTCATTTAGTAAATGTTTTACATAATCAGGGTCAGGATGCCTGCTTAAAGTTGGCAGCAAAAAGTCAGCTTTCATCTCTGTTCACCTGGGAAGGGAAAGAGAAATTAATTCTTTGCTGCCTCCAAGAAACTATGACTGAATCTATCATGCAGGACAAACTCTAGAGACTAAGTAGACTCGGCAGACAGGTTAACCTGTCTGAGTGCTGGCTGTGATCTTGTTGCTCTATGCAATTCCCAGGACATCTGGAGGAATTCTGGGGCAGCCCAAGTAACCAAAACAGGGCAGTGACTTACAAATATTTTATTATCAAGAGTAAGAAAGCCCCATTGAGGGTGATCTCTTTCCACCTTTAATCCAACTTCTGTGTTGAGTCATTAAAACAAAGAGGGAGAAATTGGCATTAAAGGGTGTACTTGGAAAAGACAGCCATTACAAACTATGTCTGAGAAGTGGCTGAAGGGCATTTTGTTATAAATGCAATGATAAAAAGAAAAAAGTGAGGGGAGTACCAGTCTGTTTAAAAACGAGGCACCAAATGAACTCGCTGTAGGTGAGAGGGTGAACAGACTGAGGCTTTACACTGGAGTAATTACCTGTAATTATCATTTTGGATTTTTTTACATAAAAGGAAACAGGTTATAGTTTGCTATAATCATTCACTTGGGCACAGTTCTTGTCGCTTCTCTCTATGATGGGAGATGGGAGGGTGTGGGGAAGAACACGCTCCAGTCAAAGCTTAAGATGAAAATGTGTTTCGTGTCACCACAAGTCAGGTAAATGCAATGATCTGGGATTTCTAATGCATAAATGAAACACTGGGAGCCTGGCAGATGTCACAGGTGAAAGAACAATTCCATTAACCCGGCAAAGGTCTCCTGGACCCGAGTGTTCAACAGGGCAGTGTGTCCGCCGATGAACAACGGTTTGGCTGCCTTTCTCCAGGACATACCTTCCCTCTGGAAAACTTCTTTGATGGAAACAGTCATCCAACTCCTCCCATGCCCCCTGGCAAACTCCCGCTCCTCCTTCAAGATGCATCCCCCTGACCCCTTGTGATCCCTTAGAGACGCCTGTGGTCTCCTGTACATATCTTTCCCAAGTCCCTTGCACACCACGTTAGCCCCCAAGAGTGATCCATCTCCAGCACGTCATCCCTCCAAATCCAGGATCAGACACAGGATCTCCTCCACGGTCAGTATCCAAGAAGATGACGTGCAAGGCTTCTTTACAGTTCAGGACGAAGTAGCTTGCAACTGTTGATTCACATGTGTTGGTGTGTGTCTGTGTGTGTTGTGTGTTGTGTGTTGTCCACGAGGCTGTAAGTTCCTTAGGCCCAGGTATTCGGTTTTACTAGTCTTTTATAATATGTACTGATATAGTACTGATTTTATGTGCCCCTTACATTAATGCATGTCCATGTAAAAACTGCAATCAAAATGATGGAACCACTTGCCTTTTCTAAAAAATGCCATTTCCCAAGCTTCTATTTTCTAGGATCCATTTTACTGTAACCGAGGCAGCCTCAGATTTGTAAAGGAATCCACATTTGTGTTTCCAGCCCTGAGCTCCAGACACATATAAGTGACTCCCGAATTGCCTCGCCATTTGTATATCTAAGAGGCAGCTCAAGTCTTTCGTGGCAAAAACAGAACTGTGGATTTTATCCTCACTCCATCCTTGAAAGTAACACTCCTCACTCTGCCCATCTTATCATCACCAATAAGTATCTTGTCTCTTCAATCTCAAATCTAACCACTGCTATCACCCTCGTCTGAGCCATTGTCATCTCACCTAAATGACTTCCATCTAGTCACCTGTTCCCATTCTTGACACCCTACAGTGTAGGCAAACTGCAGCTCATGAGCCACATGTGGCTCTTTGGCCTCTTGAGTGTGGCTCTTCCACAAAATACTACAGCCTGGGCGAGTCTATTTTGAAGAAGTGGCATTAGAAGAAGTTTAAGTTAAAAAATGTGGCTCTCAAAAGAAATTTCAATCGTTGTACTGCTGATATTTGGCTCTGTTGACTACTGAGTTTGCTGACCACTGCCTTACACCCAGCTACAGCTATAATGCTCCCCTTAAAGTATTCATGACACCATGTTATTCCTGCACTCGAAAGTCTCCAATGGTTTCTCAGGATGTTTAGCACAAAATCCAAACTCCTCCTTGGGGGCCTCCAATATTCCACACTATCTGGTCTCATTTCCTCCCTCTCTCCACCATGTTCATTGACCACACTCCATTCTGCTGCAGGTGCCCACCAGCTTGTCTTAAGACTCATGTGTTCTCTTTGCACACAATGCACTGCCAGGTCTTCTCCTGGCCATTCGGTCTGGCTGCTCCTGTCTCAGCCTGAGCACTGGCTCCTCAAGAGGAGCCTTCCCCCACCAACCCTCTCCAGCAGACCTCCGAGCACCTGCTAGAACATCCTATTATTTTGTTTGCTTTGAAAACTATCTCCCCACCAGATTGCAAACTCCTTGAGAGCAGAGAGCTTGCCTGTCTCAGTCGCTGCTGTATCCCCAGCTCCTAGAACAGGACAGGTGCTCACTTGTAGGGAAAAGAAGAGGAATTCTGATAAACAGAAACACAAAACATGATGCCAATGAGAAATTTGAATTTTCGTGCCGTCACCAGGAAGTGGTTGCTCTGTAGGCACCTGACGCTTTCTCTGTTGTCATCCATAGGACGAAGTTGAGGACTACACACAAAGAACAACCTAGTGACAAATATGCAGCCGTCTGTTCTGTGACGACATCCCCACATGGGGGTTTGTCAGTGTGCTGGAAGAACAGATGTTATTCAAATTGCCTGAAGGGCCAGCACAGCTGTGTTGGACTCGTGGCCTGCTCAAAAGAGAGTGGGCAGGGTTCTCAGCGCATAGAAAGCACTGTCACAGATCCAAAACGCACTGTAGCAAACAGACAGCCCAACTTTTCAGTACAGTAGAAGGAGGCTGAAGACCGGATCTATTTTTATAAATTACGAATCTTGATTCTACCCTGACCCAAAGCCGGGTCACTGTGACAAATTAGCTCCTATTTTGGTACATGTATTGCCTCTGGTCTCTCTAATTATGACCTCCTAAAACCGATCTCACACCCTGAACCCCCCTTGTCACACAGCTAAAATGGTGAACTTTATTACTTTGGGCCATTTTAATGGCCAATATGACATATAGCATAACCTGTGTGATGAATGTGTGATAACTGCTCATCCCTGTGGAGTTATCAGAGCCACCAGCATGGTACATGGACACTAATGTGGTCGGGACTCTACCCTCCAGCATCCTCTGTACTCCTCCCCTAGAATCTAGAAAACTCATCATTCTCCCTCCATCACCACCCACCACCTCACCTAAAGATACCTCAGTTTTGCTTTCTAGTCAGTTTTAGGGAAACCAAGAGTCCTTATCTCCTTCTAGTTGAGTCCTTACTTTCACGCAGTGTGGATAATATGGGTTTTGACCTCAGGCATGTCGTTGTGCATCCTGGGCAAGTCAGTGAACTTCTGGCATCAGGAGTTCCTCCAATGTCTAATGTCCCCCTGTTAGGCTCTTTCATAATCAGCAAGTCCCAGTTTGGCCATCACCTATCACAAGCAGGAAATGCTGCCCGTCTCAAGAAATACTTCTCTGTGAAGTTTCTAGTGTCACACGGCTTATCTGCTGACAGCTGCTACGGTGGAGAGGATCTACCTCAGAATTCAGGTTATTGGACAAGGGGTCTGGGGTCTGGCCCAATCCTTTAGTGGCTGGGAGCACAGAGGACAACCTCCAACAGAGCTGAGTTTTGAGATGAGATAGTTAGGAATTTAAGCTCTGGAATAAAAAATATCAGATTCTGCCACTTACTGTCTTGGCTCTGTGATATCAGATGGCTAACAACCACTTTAGCCTCAATTTCTGAAAATGAAGGGAAAAAATGCAGCAACTACGTTGCAGGCTGCTGGAAGGATTTAAGTCAGTTGCATCTTCAGTTATACTTATTGTTTGATGACTTTGTTGGGAGGGGGCAGGAAGCCCTGTATTTCCCATATTCCTGGGAGGGCTGGCAGAGGTGGGAGTGTGCCAGCACAGGCATTATCCCACAAAACCCACTACCTGGGGTCTAATGCACAGGCGCCCTGTACGAAAAACAGTGAGAGAAATACCCACCTCATAGGACAGTGGTGAGAATTAAGTGAGATAAATTATGTGACACTACCTGGAGTCTAAGAAGTCATTTTCTTTTCCTCTTCCCTATGCATGGTTTAAAAAATATTTAAAGTCTTTATTTAGTCACTTAGAAAAAATTAAGCTAAAATATAAAGAAACTCTCTTTCCATAATAAATTATGTGTTTATTATACTTTTTAATCTAAAAATTTTCCTTCTTTCTACTGTTTGAGCCCTCTTTCCCTTGTTGTGCCTCCATTTCCACATCCTTTAATTTACATTCTGTTGCAGAATCCTCGTACAAGAGCTTTACCGTGGCGCCAATCACATACTGACTTTTTTCAATGGTCAGTTCTACAGAAAAGAGTCGAATCCTAGCAGGATGCATCTTGCCACACTCTGATAGATTTTTTTTTTCTGAATTAAAAAAAATGGCTCTTTTCCTATTTTATGCAAATGGGCTTTGACTGTAAGTTGGAAACGCATCAGCTGCCTCCTTGGGCAAAGATATCTTTTCAATGTCAGAATTCTGGAATGTGCTGGAATGAAAATTCACTTCCCTCTAGAGTTGTAATGATGTATTTTTAATATTGCTATTTTTCTTATATTGTTGCATAGAAATGCATTCTAATTGTATTTGTAGTTTATAATAAAAAAAGAACAGAGGGGGGAAAACTAGTAAGAGTCTATTGAAAGAGTTAAATCATTTCCCTACAGCTTTTCTAAGCGGAACTGATGGTCTTAGTCTGACTTAGAGAGCTGGAAGAGAAAGGCTGCCAACATCTGTTTTGGTCAGAGACAGATAAAAGAGACCAACTCATAGCGGGAATAACCCATGTATTGCATTCTGTATTTCATTACTCTTTTCACACAAAAAAAATCCATGATATAGATAGACAGATATATTTCTACCTGAACTTTTCTATAGTAGAAATAAAAGAAAAGTAAAAGGCTCCAAAGAGTTATTGTTGATTTATTTACCTGGAATGAAGCCAGAAGGCATAGCACATCAACATCACTACCTTGCAAGGGTGGGTCTCAGCAACTTGACAGAACTGGTCTTAAACTTAAAAGTACAGAAGTAAAAATAACATTTCATCTACCCATAGAAATATGGGTTAGGGCTCATACAACCAACTTAAATGCAAGCAAACAGTAAAATCCTCATTTTATCCATTAGTTTCAACCTTCTCTCCATTAATACTAATTCAAAAGCTGCTAATGTGTAGCCAAATGAACTAGCATGAGACCCTCTTTTCTCACCATTGGCAAAGATGCTAACAGATAGGCAAGAGAGGTAGTACACTGGCTGTCTGGATAATTGATCAAACGAATAGGCCACACAGAAATATCAGGACATAGCTACATCTAGAATCAACACACACACACACACACACACACACACACACACACACACGCACACACACGCACACGTTCTGCATTTGTCAGGGGGCAGCTGTGAAGGAGGGAGGGAGGTTTGTTTTGTTGGTTAGTCAGCTGGTTGGCTGGCTGGGAATGAAGGCTGTCAGTTGCATTTCTTACCTAAAAACACACAAAAGGCCTCCCACACCCAGGGTCATCAAGAAACTCCTTTAACTCAGAATTACGTCAGATGGGTGGCTCAGGCTTAAAACCTTTCAAACACCCATCTTTGCATAATTAAAACAGTGCTGTGATAGGAAGAGGGTTTTGTGATATACTTTTGACAATGGCCAAGAAACCTTTGAGTCAAAGAAGCCAGTGGATGAACTACACGCCACAGTTTTGACACCCAGAATGTATGATTCCCATGGGAAGAAAAGCTCTAGCTTCCATACCCATAAATCTTATTGTCCTTGATATTTGAATTCTTATCTCCTTACTTAAAAATTAAGCACAAGTTATTCATAGTTAATCCTACTGTTTTGCTCTTCTAGTTCAGTCCTTCTTTTCTTCTTGGTCATCTCTCTCACCCTCTTTTTCTCTTCCGTTGCCTTGGAGGTTGGCCCCATATTATCTACCTGAATACTGGGAGCTCACTTGGGGCTGAGAATTTACAATGAGGACCAAGAGAAGGTGCCAAAATACACACTTTTAATTAATAATTGAATAAAACCAGGACACCCCCATGGTCCCACACTGAGGAAGGAGTGCCTGCACAAAGAGGGTTGAGCTGATGTGGCATGCTGTTCCTTACATCTCAGAATCTGAAAACATTTGCTTATGAGCAACTGTCTTATAAATAACAACTGTAGCCTTTGATACTCAGAACACAGTACAAATGTTTTATGTTGCTGGATTCTTTAAACATCTTAGAGCCTTCATTAATCATAACTCAATGAAATGGAGCTCTACCACCATCTCCCCATTCAAAGATATTAAGTCCAATTTTTTTGTCATTCCACTTTTATGAGAAAGATTGAAACCTTAAGTGACTCACTGAGTCCACAGATATAATGGATAAAGATGTCTCCACGTACACCTAGGGGAGTGTATATTCAGGTCAATCTCTTAAATATTCTACAGTATGCTCTGCATACTATTCTGAATGCATAATGGTCATTCACATTCAGAATCTTAATATTGAAGCACAGCAGAGACAGAATGGAAGAAATATTGTTATGTTCCCTCTTCTTACTACGGCAAGAGAAACTGCTACCGCCCTTCAGAAAGATTTTCAACAAGAGAGAATATTCTTTTTTCTTTGCATTCCAGATAATTGAATTTCTTTTTTCATCTGCCAAAGAATGTCAGCGCTCTGATCCTTGTAAGAAATCTGGGAGTTGTAGCCTGGAATTATTTATGATTTATGCCTACTGCCATAATGGATTTGAGGTCTGGGATTCAAAAGAATTGATATGACCAATATGCTATATGCTGTCCTTAACATTCTGACCAACAATGTGTGCTTCCTCTGCTCTAACCATAACACAAAGAACTGCAAGCCATAGGATGACAGAGTGAGGTGGGACCTGCACTAGATCATTATATAGAAATCCAAGTCCCAGAGAAGCAAAATAACCTGCCCAAAGTCAAAGGACTCCAGTAGCAGAACTGGGAGTAAAACAGGTCCCCTGACTCCAAATCATTTCCCACTGGCCCAGAAAGTCTCCCCTCTGGCAGGAGTTGTTAGTAGGAAACTATTACTGGGATAAGACCATTCTGTAAAGTGTGTGAATTTTGGAGTATGCCCTGGAAGAACAAGATATTAAATCCAGTTTTCCTCAAAACACCAAGTTCCCCACTGGTACTTAGACTAACCCAAGGATCACAAACTAGCTTCTCAGCTACCACACCGCCACCACCATGTTCCTACTTTCCCTGACACTACTCCAGGGGTTACTGCCCTTGGCAAAGCCACTGATCAAATGGAGTCCAAGGAGCTCCTGTGAAATCCCCAATGCCCACCACTAGGCTTCCAGACTGTCTTCCAGGATGATGGAAGTGAGGAGTGATGGGCTAGAGCTGTGGCTGTAGCAGTTACTCGTCCATTAGGCTGGGCAGTGGGACACATAAAGAAAACTTGAAGCACATATTGGGAAATGAAGCAGTTCGAGTGAATAATAATCTTTGGTCTTTTTGTTTGTTTGTTTGTTTGTTTGTGGGGGCGGTATATATTCTTTTTTATGAATCAGATTCACATATAGGGCCTGAAGAGGGATGACTAGAAAGACTGGCTATTTATTCTCTTTTGGCAAAGCTGTAGTTGGTTTTGTGGGGGTCCCAACAGCTATCTCCAGCAGGCCAAGTACTTTAGTCCCTCAGCTGGGTCATAGCTCCTTCTCCAGTTTCTAACACAGAGGAGCCTTTGATTCTGAAAAAACAGAGGTCAAGTTCAAGCAGGAGTAGGAAACTCAACTTTGTTAATGGGTACTGGTGCTCAAGTAGAAGTTTAACAATCAGTTCCACATGCGGAAAATGTATGCATAAGTTTAACATATATTTTACCCACATAAAGAAGGCATGGCTACAATTGATAAATATAATGAAGTATACAAACCTCTGTATTATAATAAATTCTATTTAGTCAACTGATTTCCTCACAGAGTGTTTTTTATCTAGTTCTTTTATCCTTAGCCAATCTATGGCTGCAGTTATCAAACAATTATAATTCCCATATTTACATTGGTTAATATTTTAATTTTTGTTAAAGAGTGATAAAATCACATATGTCAGAAAACCACTTGTTCATTGATGATGGAAGCAGCTTCTTGGTGAATCAGATCATAGCTTTCAAAGATAGAATATTTCCTCAATTTTGAGGGCTATTCACAATGCGATGACTATAAACAATACACATTTAAATTTAATATGCATCATCAACATTTCTCCATCACTTTCTTAAGTCTGGATGTTCAACAACATGCTAAATCAAGCCCTGATCTGAGGCTGATTTCTGTGGTGTAAATATTCCCATCGTGCTGATTGCAAGCTACCAATATGATGTCACCAGGGATAGGGTTGTGAAGAGACTCGCCACTATACAATCTTTCCACTGAACTGGCACAATAGATGTAAACCATCTCAAGAGCATAGATCACATGAAAATGTAACAAAATAATTAGAGAGTGGTTCATTTGTGGTAGTTTTTAACCTTTGTTTTTAATATAAAATGTAATTGTAGGTTTATAGAATTTAATTTTTAATCATGGTTGCATTTAACAACTGGCTCACAAAATTCCTAAGAGCTTACCAATCAGTACTCCTAAGCTGGTGTAAGCTAGCTCCAGCACTCCAGGAGGGGAGAAAATGTATTCTTTTAAAAGTAAAGCATCAGGGAAAATTCATAATTTTTTAAGATATGTGTTCACCTTAAGTTATAAAGCCATTTGTTAAGAAATGGAATTTTCAAAATCCTTGTCCAGTCAGTAGAGTCAGCATTTCTGTCCAAGTGTGTGGGGGGTTAGATTCCCTCACTTCCCCCACATTAACCACCCCTACCACCTCGTCCACAGACACCCACTGCACAGAAGGGATTCATTTCACACACCTCATGAGAGCTTCACCTTGTCCCATCCAAAATAACTCTTTCTGGAGCCAATTTTTTAGTGTAATTTATTCCAAACCTTTCATGGGGAAACTTGTACTCTTGAAGCTGTTCAGATGTGCAGCCAGCGGGGAGCTCCTGGACCACATTGGCTTCTACAGCTACAGATGCTGCGGCCAACCCCGACACCCAGGGACACCACGGGGATTTATAACATTTCTGGAGGGATAGCGGACCCACAGCCTATAAATGAATGCATTATGCTTATCCACATACATGTTTTTCATCTGTGACAGGTATTTTATGGATTGGAGCCTTCATTTAAATGTTACATAATCCTCCCTTAATAAATAATGTGAATATTCAATGTCATTGAAACAAGAAAGACTGCCTTTGTTTCGCCATAACTGGTTCAAAAAATAACAAGACTCGCCACAGACTAGAGACTGATCATCAAAAAGATCCATTACATTAGAAGGTATGGCCCCATGTCTAGCACTTTCATCAGAATGAAGTGTAAATGATATAAAGATTTTTGCCTTTTTATATGGTCATCTTGAATTCATACATAAAAAGCTAGAAAAGTGCATCATTTGGTCAAATTAAGTAATTTGACTTAACTAAAAGTAAACCCAGGATGAATCAATTAAAAATGCTAAGTTAGAAATATTTTTTACAAAATACTTTGTAAAGGATTAAACTACATTATTCTGTGGTATAAGACATAAATGAAATGCCTATCCATATTATCAGGGAGCGCTCTTACTTCGACAGCTTTAATGTGGGAGATTGATGTCAACTTGGGAATCTGTAACCTCATCTTGAAGAGTTTGTACCTGTAGCATTTAGCACAATGCTTGGCTATCCACAAAAAATTTCTAAAATGAATGAATGAATGAATGTCTTAATGATTGAAGACAGTTTATTACATTTATTTTTAAAAGTTTCTTTGGTTATATAGACTAAAAATATATTTGTAATTTTACTTATGACACTAATTTTTTAAATCAACATTTTCTCTATTAATATTATTATAATTTAGGCTTTTCCTAAATGATCATGTTTTAGATCATGGGTGTCGATAACTAAGAAGTTGTATAGATTCTCTGTTGTTTTGTCCTGTTCAGGATCCATTTTCCTTTCTGCCATTAATAGCACCCCAATTTTCTCCCAGGAAATCATCACTATCCTTCAAAGTCCATCAGGATACACTTAAATTGACTCCAACCCCAGTCCACAGATGGGCATATGATCCAACCTGGCTTGTCAGAGCATTCTATCCCACTCTCCACAGCAACTGGTCTGTGGCTGGGCATGTGACCCACTCTGGACCAATGAAAACCACTCCCAAAAGTTCTGCTAGAACGCTTATGAGGGAGATGCTCCTTTCTGCTGGTATGCCCTTCTGCTGGGGGGTGAGCCTGGTGTTGGTGGTAATTATGTTGAGCTTAAGCAGAGAGCCAGACTAGGAATGATGCCAGGGCAGGAGAATGCAGAGCTGAGAGTTAAGGAATGGTCAGTCCTGATGGATGACATTATCTGCATGTCTGTGCAGTGATTAAAGGCTGCTTTAGTCTTGGATTTTTCAGTTTCATTAGCCTGTAATTGAGTTGGGTTTCTGTCATTAACAACTAGATGAGTCTATTCCACAAGTTTCTTCTATTGTCCAAGCATGCTCTCCTTGGTTATACATAAATATATATTTTAATCATTACCCAAGGACATTTTCACCTATTTTTAGAGAGAGGGGAAGGGAAAGAGAGAGAGAAACGTCGATTGGAGAGGAATATATCAATGGGTTGCTTCCTGCAAGTGCCCTGAATAGGAATCTAACCGGAGACCTTTTGGTGTACAGGACAACACTACAGCCAACTGAGCCATACCAGCCAGGCCTATTTGGTTATATTTTAAATCTCAGTGGAAGTGTATACATTTCTTCAGCTGGCCATATGCATAATTTAAAATCTTGCTAAATTTTCCAAACATTATAATCAAGGACTTCAGTAATTCAGAAAGCCAGGAGTTGTTTTCACAGAATCTATGAAGAAAAAGTTATTCTGTGCACCAAGCACAGCATGAGTGCTGGAAAAGATGGGCAGGCAAAGGGCTATCTCAGGGGTAAGCAAGCAGTGATTAAACCCAATGAACCATAAAAAATGGGCATTTCCTCCCAATTTCAAATTGGCTTGCGTTTTAACAGATGCTATGAAAGAGTCCTTACAAGAAAAAGAAAAGTATGTAGAAAAGCACTGAGTAGTGAAAATGCATACGGGATTCATAAAGTTGGGGAATAAACTATGAACGCAGGTTCATCAGATTTGGGAGGGCTGGGACCACCTAGCAAAAGTGAGTTTTATCCTGCAAGCGGCAATAAATTATTGCAATTTTTTAATGAATGAACTACAAAACCGAGCTAAAACTTAGGAAGAAAACTCAAGCATCAGTGTGAAGGATTTATTGAACAGGAGAAAGTATATTGGCAGGTAAAAAAGCAGGGAGTGCTGAAATGTACCCAGGCAGGAGATGCTAGAACCTGAATTGTACAAGTGCTGGTGGGCATGAAAATGAAGGAAGATATTTTAGAGACTTCTGCATATAGACTAAACAGTGCTTGATAAAAAATTGGATATGGGGAATCAAGAAAAGTGCCAGTACTTATTGATAGAATGACTGGGAAGTTGATGATAATACTAATCAAGTGGGAAATTCAAGTAGAGGAACATGGTTGGAAATGAAGGTATATTATATACTTTTGGAGTTTGAGGTGGTGGTAACACACTTTGAGAGATAATGAAAGCCAACTGGAAATGAAGATATCTAGTCAGGATGAAGGTAAGAGCTAGATCTAGAGATTTAGACATCATGAAACCTCCCCAAAGGAGAGACTGTTGAATAGTTAAGAGGGTTATGTGTGAAAAGGAGAGCCAGGAGTGACTCAGCCCTCAGAAGTGAAGGGATGGGGAGTTTTGAGAAGGGCATGGTCCTCTCATAATATGCTGCACAAAGAAGGAAGGTGAAGAACAGCATTTGCCCATTCCAAATTCAATTTGACTTTCACTGAAAGCTTGCAATTAAAAAAAATTCTATCTTATATATACAAATATTGTAAAGGTTTTTTTCCCACCCCCCAGGACCAGGGCCAATTAACACACTAGCTGTAAAACTAGATATTATAGCAAGGTGGTTTAAACAAGAATAATCATTTACATTTCTTAAATCCCAAGTACTCTCTCAAATGTTATTTTCCTGATTTTTCTTTTTCCAAATTACTCGGGGTTTTTTGTTTTGTTTTGTTTTTTCCAAAACAAAGGAAAAAGTAACATTAGGGATTTGGGTGACTTTTTTTTTTGTTGTTTTTTTGTTTTTTAGTTATACACTTTTAAATGTTTTTCTACTTTAAAAAAATATTTTAATCAACTTTATTTACAAAATACTAACCTAGGGATTATAATTCTACAAAGTATTCATTTGAAAAAAATATATATACAATCAGATAATGATAGATCATTCAAATTTAGAAGAGGCATAAGAGCCTTTGGTTTCTGTTTCTAGAAGGCCAGCAATGAGAGGGAATCCAACCTAAGAGGAAAATGGGAACTCCCTGGTGGAGAGATACGCATTTTGATAGAGTGGAAAAATTGCTAGGCAAACTTTTGGTGGTGGTACATACCAGCTTTCTGGGGAGGCAAAGGGATGATGTCCCCATGGAACATCACAGAAACTTAATTGGAGCTAGAGGTGAAAGAGCAAAACCAAGGTGAGAATCTCAGAGGAGGGAAAGGAAAAGAAGTTCTCTCTGGTCAGGGCCGACCCTTGGGGAGGACATGCCAGATGATGCTCAACCTGGGGCTCTACTGGGAGAAGCCACTGGTGACTTCATAGACTTCATTTTTGTCCTAGTGACTCTACATTTCCAGAAATAACAGTCTTCAATGTATCTAGATCTGTGTGCATTTCTTTGCTTAGTTATTTTTCTACAAAAATCTGTTTCATGCTAAAGGGCAAGAATTGGTTAAATGGAAAAGTTCAATGGAATTAGCTTTCCCCTCCTTTTTAGATGTTCCTGACCACTCATAGTTAAGGCTGACATCTTTTTAGGATAACTCGAGGCTACTAAATGTTCATGTAAGTTTAAACATCTCAAACATTTTGCATTTTCTTTCAAGTACTTTGGATAGCAAATTGTTTCTCTCTTTCTCTATGCAGTTGCAAAACAAAATGTTTCTATGCACTTGATTTTTAGCTGAGTGGAAAGGAAACTTTTTGCTCTAAAAAATAAAAGAAAATTATCCAAAATTCAAGGATTGCTGCCCATGCCATCATTTCCCATCTGCTGTAATGAGGACCTGGACTCAAGTTTTCACTGCCACAGTCTAGAAGCTCAAGGCACAAATCCAAGGCAGTTCCAGTCTCTGTGCGGTTCTGATGGCCCACATAGAGTTGCTGCCAGCTGCCCATGTCCCAGGAGCCATTACAAACCAAGCAGAACACCCACAGATCCAACCCTGCCCCTGGTAAATGGGAAAGCCCCATTAATTAAGTCAATAACAATGCTTCCTCTTCTTTTTTCTTCCTCTTCTTCTTTTCCTTCTCCTCCTTCTTCTTCCTCCCCTCCTCCTCCTTTTCCTTCTCCCTCTCCCTTCTTTCCTTTTCTTCCTCCTTCTCTTCCTTCTTCCACCCTTCTCTTTTATCAACTTTACTGAAGGATAATTGACATACAATAATCTGCCCATAGCCCTGACTGGTGTGACTCAATTGATTGGAGCATCATTATACACCAAAGGTGGAGGGTTCAATTCCCAGTCATGGCACATGCAAAGATATTGAATTAGTAGTTAAAAATATTTTCCCACAAAGAAAATTCCAGGTTTATTTGTAAATCCTATCAAACTTTTAAGGAAGAGATAATACTAATTCTACACAAACAATTTGGCAACTTATTGAAAAGTTAAACATATGCCTACCATATGGCCAGTCATTTTACTCCTGGGTATTTACCACCTTTGGTGTGTGTGAGGATGCTCTAACCAACTGAGTCACACCAGCCAGGGCTATGGGCAGATTATTAAAAAAATCAAGCCTAGGTTGTGGATTTGACTCCTGTTAGGGCTAGTGTGGGAGGCAACCGACTGATGTTTCTCTCTGTCTTTCTCTCTCCCTTCCTTTTTCTCTCTAAAATCAATAAAAATAATAATAAAATAAAATAATCAGCCAATATTTAAAGTATACAATTTGATGAGCTTTGTCAGGTATATATCCATAAAACCATCACTACAATCAAGATAACAGACATTTCCATCATCCCAAAAAGTTTCCTTGTGGTCCTTTGTAATCCATTCTTCCCTCACCTCTAACCCCGGAAAACCACTGACCTACTTTCTGCCACTATAGATTTGTTTGTACTTTCTAGAATTTTATGTAAATGGAATGCAATATATATTCCTTTTTATCTATCTTAAAGCATGATTTTGATATTCATGTTTTTCTGTGCATCAGTATTTTGCTCCTTTTATTACAGTATTCTATTACCTAGATATCCCATAATTCATTTAACGCTTCATCTATTGATGAGCCCATGGGTTGTTTCCAGTTTTATGAGTAGAGTTGCTATAATCATTTGTATATGAGTATTTATTTAGAAATATGCTTTCCCTTCTCTTGGGTAAATACCCAGGAGTAAAATGACTGGTCATATGGTAGGCATATGTTTAACTTTTCAATAAATTGCCAAATTGTGTAGAATTAGTATTACCTCTTCCTTAAATGTTTGATAGGATTTACAAATAAACCTGGAATTTTCTTTGTGAAAAAACATTTTTTAACTACTAATTCAATATCTTTAATAAGTATAGAATTACTTAATGTTTTCCCAAAGCTTACTAATGCTCTCTTTTGGTCTTTTTTCTTTTCTGTTTGTTTTTTGCAGCCTTTTCTGCTTCTGTTTCATTTTGGATAGTTTATATTGGTATGCCTTCAAATGCACCAATCTTCTCTTCTATAGTGTTTAATCTACTATTAATCCCATCTGTTGTATATTTTATCTTACGTGTTGATTTTTCATCTCTAGAAGTTTGATTTAGGTCTTTTTTACCTTTTCCATTTCTCTCCTCATGCTTATGTTTTCCTCTATTTTTTTAATCTATAAAGTATATTTTAAATAGCTATTTTAATGTCCTTACTATAAATCTTATGATTCATGTCATATTTGGGTCTAATTCTATTGATTGACTTTGTTCCTCAAAATATGATATATTTTCCCTTTTTTTTTTTTTTGAATGCCCAGTCATTATTTTATTAGATGGAGTCTTGGATTCTTGTTCTTGTGTTCTCTATACATTCTTGAACATTATTTTGAGAAAGTTAATTTGCTTATAAACAGGCTGATCCTTTCAAGGCTTGCTTTTAATCTTTGTCAGGCAGGTCCACAATAACATTTGGTGTAGGGCTTGACCCCGCCACTAAGGAAACACCTTTCTGAGCCCTCTGCTGAATGTCCTGTGTGTCAAGAGGTCTTTTCACTTTGAATGGCGGGAAGGTGAACTATTCTTGGCTCTGTTAGAGGTCCGGGGATTGTTCTATCTACTTCTTCCCATTGCCCAAGAATTTTCCTCACATAACTTGCACTGATCAGTATTCATTAAAGACTTGAAGATGCCCTCTGCAGATCTCCAGATCTCTTTCTGTCTTTCTCCCTCCCTATAGCTCTCTGCTCTCTGGTACTTTGCCCTGTGAATCCTATCCACCTTTGCCTTCTCAAGCTACAAAGTTTTGCTACTCAACTCAGGGAGGATTGCACTGCAGCCTATAAATATTCATGAAGAAGTGAGCTGGGCCAATCATGGGGCTCACTTCATTTGTTTTTCTTTTCTCAGAGTTCATTGTCCAGTACTGTCTCTTTTAAGCCCAGCCGACATGGCTCAATGGTTGAGCATCAACCTATGAATCAGGACTTCACCATTCAATTCCCAGTCAGGGCACATTAATGTTTCTATCTCTTCCTCCTCCCTTCCTCTCTGAAATCAATAAAAATACTTTTTAAATAAATAAAAATGAAATAACTAAACACTGTTGTTTTACATACTTTTGCCCATTTTCCTTTAGTTGTTGAAGGCAGAAGGATAAACACAGTGCCTGTTACTCATCATAGCACAATGTGTAACTCGGATTCAGGGGATTTAATGGCAGGTTTAGAGCTCTCAACTATAAATCCCAAGGGTTACTGTCAAACAATTTTTACAAATTTTTCAGTTTGACCCACTGCCATCTAACACATATGAAAGAGATTCAGTGTTCCTGATAAGAATCCTATCTTCATTTTCATAAATTAAGATTCCAAGTTTTAGTATGTGTTTCTCTACATTTTCAAATCCTAGCCCAATTATTTGGAGATTTTTTTCTCTCTAGCTCTGTGCATGTATGTTGGGGTGGGGAAATAATAGGTGTTCCTGCAAGCACACATGCATATATACTTTGTTTCCAGTGAACTCTACTTTGCTATTTATGGATTCATTCATTAGAATCCTGTTTATGAAATTATTGTGAAGGATAATCCTTTGTTCACATGAGATCTTGCTGTCAGTATGAAAAATATGGAGTGAGATCCTATTAAGGAACCACCTTGGAAGTTCATTGTATAGTCAGCCAGTTTCACTCAAGAGCCCTCTGTACTTCCCATGTCCTAAGTTTGGGTCTTACTCTCAAAGGAGTAAGCTCTTGACTGGACTAGGGCATAAGAATTAGTTGCAAATTCACCTGCCCTGTATCCCTTCCTCTGAATCTATTCCTAGAGCCGCCTTGGCTGTCTGCCCAGGCACTTAACTTCTTCTCAAATTTGGATCCATTTTGTTTTCCATGCCTGGCTGAACTCAAGGCCATCTACCTTTCCTTGACCTCTGGTATAAACTTTCTATGCTCCTGTCTGCCTGTCCACCTGGCCATTGCTTGGCCCAATGCCCAGTATGTGTTAGAAGCAAAAGGCAGGATATAGGAATCTGCTTGTTTCCTCTGAACTATGGCAGCCAGCAGTCAAGAGAGATGGATATGGTACGCATTTGTAAGGTTAAATGAACCAAGGTTGTGCCTACGATATTTATACAATTCAACAAAATGTATCTTAAGCCATGCACTGTGCAAATATCTGGAATACAAGCTGAATAAAACATCGGTCCTGATGATGGGGGCTAACCTTCCAGTTTGGTACAGCTTCTCCTTGATTGTCTAGTTTCAAACTCTCTCCTTGTACTTACAAGTATATTCAGACACCACACTGTACATATTACTGCTAGATGACTGACAGCATGTCCAGACTGATTTCCGAAAACAGTTTATATGTATGTTTTTGTGACTAAATTACAAATTCCCGAGGGATAGGGGCCATGTCTTATTCTTCTCTTGTCACAGTTGCTAACATAAGTTGTCCTTAAATTAAAATACATGCAATTCATAGACATATAAGGGTCAATTATATAATAATAAATTACTTATACAAGCGATATGTAATAAACTAAAGCATACCTTATGATAAGTAGTAACCATTCTAATTAAGACAATAGAGAAGGTTGCAATTCACAATGGGAAGTTAATCAGTTAACCAAATGGCTCAAAGATTAATATAAGTGTATTATGGTTGTTCGTTGTCCGCTTACCTTACCCCAAGTGATATCTTTAACATATGTGTGTCATAAGGTTATATCCACAAATAAGCCACAATGGCACTGTCAGCACTAAGCATTTGGTGATTGACGAGATGGCAACTAGAACGCATACTTTCAAACAAGAAAAGAAATATAGATCCTGCAATTGTTATCCTTTTTTATTATCTTTTAGCCATTACTTCATCTACCATACTTCCACTCCATATAAAGTTACCTAGAAGAAAGAAGATAACACCAGGTAGTTTAGTGCCTCAGAAGAGGGAGGTAGTGAGGATTTAGCAATAGCAGCCAAGGAGGGGCAAGAAGTGGGGAGGTGTTCCCACTGACTTTATTGGTTAGGAATCTCCTATGCAGCAAAAGGCCAAACTCAAGCTGCTATAACAGTAAATACATAATAAAGGAAACGTGTTTGTGCTTCAGGTATAGCTAGGTCCAGGGCTCACACCATATCACCACAACCAACATCTCCACCCCACAGTCTGCTCTCTGTGTCAGCATCCTTCTCAGCCTTCAGTCTGCTCACTGAGCAATTCTGCTTTTGATGAAAGATGAGTGCAGTGACATGTTTTCTAGAAACTTAATATTGTGCCTGATCATGAACAAAGGATGAACGAAATTGTTTAACCACTCTCTGCTTTGATACACTGCAATGTCAAGCTCGCTGACAAAAGTACTGAAATATGATCTAACCAGGAGAGGGGGTAGCACCTTCCACCGTGGCAGTTCCTAAACTTGCCAGTATCTTCAGTCCCCCACACACATACTGTGTTTCACAAAATGAAAGATACACAATTCTGTAGGTCTGGTTGAAAGAAACAAACCTTAATAAGCAGTACGCATTCAGTTTATCTTTCAAAGACCATGATGTGGTTTATAATCCAGTTTTTAATTGCCTTTTATGATCTCAGTTACCATTATTGTGGTAAAATAATCATTTCATTCTATCCTTTGTCTCTGCATTTGGACTAATTTAGCACATATAATTTTGCAAAAGCAGATTGTGTTTTATTCAAGTATTTATCCTCAGCAGAGTACTCGGTCCAAGGTAGGTAGGTAACGAGTGCATTTTAAATGAATGGCCTTCATCTTCAACAGTCTCAGTCTTATGTTTTGCTGCCTCTGTCAGCACCTGTGTGCCAGTTGTTAACTCATCCAACTAGTGCACACCTGTAGCGATCATATGCTCTGTGTGTGTGTGTGTGTGTGTGTGTGTGTGTGTGTGTGTTCTAACTCACATATAGTACAATGCAGTGATCTCAAGCGCTCAAGTACACAACTTGATGAATTTTCACCAAGTGAACAAACATGTGTGACGGTCAGCCAGCTCAATAAAGAAAGCATTTCGGGAAGGCTCCGTATGCCCCTTCCAGTCAGTACCCACCAAAGATAACTACTATTCTGACCTCCGTCTCCATAGAGAGCCTTTTTTTGAACTTCATATAAATAAAATCATACACTGTATCAGTTACATTCACTATAACATTCTTTTTTAAATATTTTCATTGATTTCAGAGAGATAGAAACATCAATGATGGGAGAGAATCATTGATTAGCTGCTTCCTGCATGCCTCCTACTGGGGATTGAGCTCACAACCCCAGCATGTGCCCCTGACTGGAATCAAACCCAGGACCTTTCAGTATGCAGGTCGACGCTCTATCTGCTGACCCAAAATATCTAGGGCATCAGTTAACTTCACTTTATAACAAAGCAACCCAAAATGTAGTTGTCCCTGATTACGGGGTGGAGGTGGAAGAGGGCATAGAGGGGATAAATGGTGATGAAAAATTTTAATAATAAAATTTAATTAAATAAATTTTAAAAAATAAACCACCACTTTATTTGCTTATAATTTGGCCCGAGCTCAGTTCTTCCGTTCATCTCACCTTGGGTCATACATGCAGATCCAGTCATCTGGCAACTTGATTTGGTTCTTCATGACCTAAAACTGTCCAAATAAATCTGGTAGTTTTTGCCATTAGGCTATATGTGTCCAGCAGGGTGGTCCAGACTTTATCACATGACATTCGTGTCCCAAGAGAATGAGCCACAAGCCTCTGAGACTCAGTCTGAAAAGTCACACTATATTATTTCATCTACATTCTGTTGGTCAAAGCAAGTCATCACAGTATCTGATATTCACAGAAGTAATACATAGACTGTCTTGTACTGGGAGTACTCACAAAAAATATGTGGCCCTTATTAATTCATCACACACAAGTACCATTTTTGGCTCTCTGATTTCTTTCATTCATAAGATTCATGCATGAGGTTGTGTGTATTATAAGTTTGTTCCAATAAACATTTTTCCAAGTAGTAATTGCAAAGCATTGTGATCTAGAAGTTTCACAGTGGTTTGGAAGACTATTTCAACACCACTATCCACGTGTCTTCTTGGGTTCTCAAATAAAACTTTAGATTTTTTTTTTCTCTGTCATGTACTCTAGTTATTCCTTTAATGCTAAAAAAATTTACACAGCCATTAATGAATTAATTTGATCTAAACAAATTAATCAAAATTCCAATCAAAATATCAATATTTTTTCTGAATAGTCTAGAGATATATGGCAAATCAAGTATGTCTAATGAAGGGTCAAACAAACATGATCAGAATCACACCAACACCAAGGAGGGAGAGAAGGGGAAGGGGAGGGTATGTACTGTTCATTGGACACCTACTGTGCTGTGCACTCTATCTAAGGAACTTCAGTTAATCTTCACAATATTGTGAAGTAGGCTTGATTATTCCCATTTTACAGATGAGTGTGTAAGACTCATCTACCTACCCAAGTCATTTGCCTGCTAAGTGGCAGAGTCTAGATATAGATTTTCTTGTGTGCTACCTAGCGTTGAATCAAATAATTGTGAAATAAATGTCTTCAAGGTGAGCAAGATTCACAAATTACACCAGATCAGATGGAAACTAATTTCTTGCACTTACGTATATTGAAGCTCAGAGAAACCCACAATGACAGGTGTTGCAAACTCCTCGGCATGTCCCCAAAACACAAACTAAAATGTCTCAGAGTTTTTTGTGAATCATTTTTCAAATCAGATCCCCGACCTGCTTCAAGTACCAGACAGTAAAACAGCACCCTCCCCGTGCCCAGGAATGAGGAAGCCCACTGTGCGGCTGAAATAAGCCAGGTATCAGAAAAGCATTCCCAAGCCCACGATCATGTATTCCACTTCCTGATAGTATTCTCCCATTCTAAATCCTCTGTGCCCCTGGATAACAGCCTTCCGAGCTCCCTGATAAAGCACTCAGTGCCCTACCTGAGTCTCTGTTCTCTGTTCTCCCCTTCCCTGTGCACCCCTGACTCACTCTGCCCAGACGACACCGGCCAAATCCATGTCTTGTGCACACCAGATACCAATTCCATCGGCCCTTCTGTCTTTGCTCAACCCTCTCACTGGGCACTGAACAATCCATTCACACCTGGGGCATGACTTACAATTTAAGAGTGCAGTGGCTCCTCGGTATCCGTGGGGCATTGGTTCCAGGACCCTTCTTGGATACCAAACTCCACAGATGCTAAAGTAACTTAGTTGGCCCTCCATATCCACAGGGTCTGTAACCATGGATACAGAGGGCTGACTGTACATAGTCAGTGCTTCCTACAGTTCTGTTGCAAAGGAAAACACTTGGTTCTATATCTCATGCTATCAAAACAGCATACCTCCGCACAACTGTTAATTCTCCCATTCTTCAACACACACGTGTGCATGCACACAAATGCACACACACACACCCCATAACACAAGCTCTTCATGGAAGTTACTCAATGCCCCTGTTTTTTTTTTTTTTTTGGTTTTTTTCTTTTTTCAGTCTGTTACTGAACAAGGCATTTTTCTCTTCTGTCAAAGCTAAATATTTTCCATAATTATCTAGGCCTTTTTAAAAATTTCCATAATTATCTAGGCCTTTTTATTTTTAAGAAATAAAATAAAATACAATCAATAATCTATACAGGCTGTTAGCCTTTGAGGTGCTTTCCAGAGCTGGGATTCACTGGAGTTTTTAGATCGCCTGCTTGAGTCTAAACAAAATGAATGTCCTGCTTTCTGATGACAGCCTGAAAGAACACAAGCCTAAACTCTCCTGCATTCTCAGAACTTCACCCCAGGTGACACGTGGGACATGGCTGTGAAAAGGCAACACTAGTTGTTGGCACTGGCGGGGCAGGCAGAGGTGAGCAATTCTGGTATATGGATAACCAGGAGGTGAACAATTCTGAATTATGGATAACTGGATCTAAAGTGGGGGTGGTTTCTGGGCAGGACAAGTAGAAAGGTGGAGGTGAGCAGGTCCTGACGGAGACAGGACTTAGAGGAGTTGACATATTAGATGCAGAGGTTATACTGGGTTTAAGCTTCCACAGCACCGGTACTTACCTCCTCGGTAGCACTAGGAAACATGGATTCGGGGAACAGACTGACAGATCTCAGAGGGAAGTTGGGATGAGGTGCGGGGAGCAGAAAGAGATTAACTAAAGAACTTACATGGATACATGCATAAAGACAGTAGTGTAGGGAAGGCCTGGGGTGGGGCAGGAACTGGGTGAAGGGAGGTAAAGGGAGGAAGAGAGGGAAATCTGTATTACTAACAACAATAAAATATAAATTTAAAAACACTATTAAATCTCTACGAATTAGCAATCTGCTGGAAATTCAGACATACACTAACAAGAGGATGGAGCAATGAGTGCTACCGAGGAGGTAAGTACCGGTGCTGTGGAAGCTTAAACCCAGTAGCACCTCCATGTCCATTATGTCAACTCTTCTAAGTCCTGTCTCCGTCAGGACCTGCTCACCTCCACCTTTCTACTTGTCCTGCCCAGAAACCACCCCCACTTTAGATCCAGTTATCCATAATTCAGAATTGTTCACCTCCTGGTTATCCATATATCAGAATTGCTCACCTCCAAGATTTTCATTTCCTTCCAATTCCTACTAAACCTTGCTCTCTGCTTCATTTTTCTTCAGTTCTTAAAATTTCCTATCCTCGCCTCTCTTTGATCCCTTTTAGACTTTTTTACAATCTCCACCCAATACCACTAATTTTATCAATCCATGTGGCCAGTCTTACCTTACTTTATGAATCCCTAACCTGGGTCTTCAAACCATCCACACCACATTTTCTCCTCCCAAGGTATTAACTATTCCCGGAAACATTAAACATAAAAATAATTTAAAACTGTCCCTCTTTCATTCAGTGAAACCCAATCACATTCCCTGCAAAGCCAATTCCACATCATTCCCATTCCCATTCTCAAATCCTCCTACCATGTTGCCTCAGCTGAGGCCAGGGGCCCATTGGTCCTCAAAAAAATATTTACATTTTTTGTGCAGTTTTTTTTATTTTCCCTTCCAGCAAAGAGCAAAATTCCCTGCTCTCCAAGGCTAACCACTATACCTGTGACCTTGATCTTACCCATGTCACCCTCCTTGAGCAGCCATCTGTGTGGTCCTTCCTCCTCAGTCTATAAGCAAGCTAAAATATCTCTTCCTATCCTAAAGGAGCACTCCCTTGATATACTACCCCATAGACTCTCATCCATTCTCTTCTTCTCCTTAGGCCAACCTCTTGAAAGAAACCTATACTCACCAATTTCCACTCTCTGGTCACTCACTCAATCTTATGCCTGTGAAATCTGGCTCCCAGCCATGCAGCTCTTTAATAATATTGCTTTAGCACAGATCGCCAAGGGAAATGCAGGATACTACAGAGGTGACTTGAAACTAAGGTTAAAATAGAATAGAGTTTGGGCTTTTTCAGTGAAATTCTCACAAGAATTCAACACCACCCAATTCTCACAGTTGTGTGTTGTTGATTTAAAAGGGAAAAAGAAAAAAAAAAAAGTCCCTGATTGTTTTTCTGAAAGAGGAAGAAACTTCAGGATGTAAATTATAAGTCATGCGAGCTCTTTTTCCTCTTTCCTAAAATACTCTAATTTTTAGAGCATAATGACAATATATGCTGTTTCAGATAACCATCTTGATTTATAATGTATAATTTTTCCATTTTTGCACTAAATGAATTCTATCAGGTATTATGGCTTATACAGTACTCTTTATTTATAAAAGTAGTTTCTGGGATTTAGCAATGAACTAATTTAACTAAACCTTCCATTATTCTGGAGACAAGAAAGAAAAGGAATAAAAGTTTGAGGAAAACATATATAGAATAAATATATAATATGTCTGTAATCTCTTGTCCATGCAATCAAAGACCATAACACAGACACTTCTAATATGGGAGACTAAAATTCAATATGAACATGTTTTCATGAGTTTCAGGAGGTTTCTTCAAGTTGCCAGTTCTGTCCACGCCTTTACTGTGACTCACTTTCACCGGGATTTTGCTAAGATGTATGATGTATTAATGCCTTGCAAAGTGTATCATTACTTCTGCCTTGAAAAATATATAGTGAGCCCCATGCTTGCCAGTCTCACAATATAAATCCTTTACAATTAGTATAATAACATTCGTTCATACTATAAGAATCAACTGAGCCTTCAGATAACTGAGGGTGTGGATTCTCTCACTGGGCTCCCCAGGTTCCAGACCACTAAGGATGCTTCTATTCTACCTTTGGCTTTGCATCTCAGGCTATGGCGGGTGATTTTTGAGGTTATCTACAGTGTGCAAGTCATTTTATTGTTTAATCAAATAAAAAACTGTTTGGGTTTAATTCTTTCAGAAGAAAAGTGGGAAGAAAGTATGATTAACAAAGTGTTAAACTTGTTGGTTCCTAGATTTTATTTCTCAGTGTGCCCCTTAATGGGTGTATTCTTAAGAAGAAGGGCCTCCCTGCCATGACTATTCGCCATCACAGAGCTGAACAGGAAAGAGCTGAATGCTATTTGCAAGTAACAAGAAAATGCCAGAAGCAGGTATCTAAGTTGCACGGAGGTTATCCTCTCTTCTGCAAAATCGCAAAGGCTAGCCAAGTACGGATGGCCAGGGCTATCTTTTAGTTTTAATGATCTAAAATTACAGAGTTGAGAAATTGCCTTTCACTTACATTTCACCAAGAGTATATTCAGTTAAGAACATTAACTCTGCTAACTGTAAAACAATAAGGCGCCTTGTAACGATTTCCTGACAAGTGAAGTAAGAAGCCTAGAGTAAAGCTCCTCTATACCATAACTAAGGCTGGAATACATCTTGTCCTTTATCCAACGCGGCTTACTTAGCCAGCATTATTCACACACCAAAGGGAATTCTAGTCACCAGGAAAACAAGCCACAGGGACACTATAGACATTTCCCACAATTATTTGTTCCAAAGTAAATACGTTTCCTTTGATTTTGACAAAACCATAAAACACAGAAGTGTATTGTGAGGCTGTGTTTAGCTGTGTGTTTACCAATACCCTGGAGGCTTTACTCTTTGAAACACGAGATTACATCATGCTGTTTCATCTGTCACTGCTTGGCATGCCTGTATGTTGTACCTCACAATCAGATGTCAGCAGGGAAAAACAATGCACTAATTCATGAATCAGGATTGAGTTTTATATTCCATTTGTGAAGGATTATTGTGATTTAGCTTAAATAAGAAGCTATGCTGGGATTACAAGCTTCAAAACATGAAAGTGTTGACTGAGCCCAGGCCCTTATGAACACATAAGACACAAAATACTCATACTTTCTTTGTGTTAATTTATGTACCGTATAGGAAAAAAACAACAGAGTACGCAGAAGATTGTCATTTCTCAATTTGATTGCTGTACTTCTCCAGCATAATAACGTTTTTTTCATTGAACTTTCTTCTTGCTCCAATCAAAAAGGCCTTCAAATGTTCGTGCCTCCACAACTCTACTCTACGAAAATCAGATCATCACTTCCAGGGGGCACTTTGTTTTCATTTCAGATAGGACACTTCTTTTGCTCTATTTCATTAGCTTATGGGCAAAGCAGGATTGCAAAAGAGTGATAAATGCTCACAAGCCACACAAGTAAAGAAGCCCCATTACTGTATAGCTTCTCTTTGTGGCTATCCTTTCATTCATCCATTAATTAAAGAAATATTGAGCATCTAAAATATGCCAGGCATTCACTTTCCAAGAAACACTACACATGGTCTTAGAGCTCTGTGACCTCCTTCATTCTAGTTTGTTCACATCCATTCCCATGCCACACCTAAGCTTTATCACCACCTGGAATTGGGTCACTCTGAATCATAAACCACACCTTCCTATCTATGCCCTTCTCCAGCTTCTTTACTCTTTTAAAAATTATTATTTAATATTACTAACACCTTTAGTTTATCTTCACTTGGAGTTCTCCAAACATACCTGAAATCGTATACTTGCTTACTTAGAGCTCACAGTTAGTCTTTCTAATAACACTCTAGCCAGAACCTTTCCTTCTAGCCTCCTTTATACTCTCACTGCCTTCACCATGACCACCTCCAGCTCAGTTCAATCCAACTAAACCACAAAAGGCTGGGATGGCATGGCCGCAGACAAAGCCCTGGCCTTTGGAGCCTGTCTGTGGTTTCCATAAGCTTCTGCTTATTGCCAGCTTAGCCTTCATATGCCTCAGTATCTCCATCTTATGTTGGAAATAATGACATCTACACCATAGGCTTTGTTATGAGGAATAGAGTGGGCACCCTGACCATACAGCATTGATCCTGGCACATAGTAGGTATGAATAAATAACAACTAGCATTATTTTGTCTGTTTTTTTAGTGTATGTCTGCTAAGTCCTTCTGGGGGAAATTGCATATTCTTGCTGCTGGGCTCCAATATAAATTTATGAGCTCCAATCTCACTGAGGGCCTTGAGGATTTCTCAATTGCTCTTTCAAACAGTTATTCTGAATCTTACCACTTTCCTCAAGGGTTCTACCAGCTCTCTGCCTCCATTGCTCTAAGCAGGTGGCCAAACCTCCTCCCTCACTGAGAAAACAGATGCTTGTAAGCAACTTCCGCTTCTGTCCTGACCTCCAGCCAGCTTTCCATCATGCCTCCTCTCCTTTCACTGCTATCTCAGGGAAGGAGGAATCCTTGCTCATGCAATCATTACCTCAGAGACACAGGAAGTGTTTATTGAATGCCGACCAACTGTGTGTCAGACCCTGTTCTGGCTGTCAACTTGCCCTCATACATACAGTTCTAGCTTCTTGGAAGAGTCAGACCTATAAACCAGTGTTTCCCAAACTTTTGGCATATGTGTACCCCTTCTATAATCTTCGTAACGCTGAGTAACCCTCATAGAATTAGGCGCAGAACGTATAATTAGGTGCAGCTAAGCACAGTGCAGTGCATATCCCCACCAAACTCGGGTGCAACGCGTACCCCCACCAAACTCTTCCCATACCCCTGGGGGTACGCGTACCACACTTTGGGAAACACTGCTATAAACAAACAAGACCCAAACAATGGGATTTGTGCCACAACAGATGCAAAGACAGGTATTGGCCAACACTTGCAAGCAGCTAGATCAGCTTTCCATCAGAGGTTACATCTGAGCTGAAAGCTGAAGAAGAAATTGAAATAGCCACGTTGGGGGCAGGGAAGAGGGCTTTCAGGCAAAGAAAGCAGGATGTAAGAGGAAACCAAGATGGTGGCATAGGTAAGCACCTGAACTTGCTGCCTCACACAACCACTTCAAAACTAAAACTAAAGGAAAAACAGATATCATCCAGAACCACGGGAAGGCTGGCTAAATGGAAATTATACAACTAGAAGAAAAGAGAAAAGCACACTGAGACTCGGAGGAGGTGCTGAGGTGTGGAAGTGAAGTGCAGAGGTATGGAGGCTCGTGCGGAAAGGGGCTGGCAACTGAGTACGCTGTTGTCTTTTTTAATCAGGAGACACAGCTCCTGACTGCTCTGAACTCCAGCTCCGAGCAAGATTCTAGGAACCCAGACTCATACAGGGAGAAACTGGACTGTCTGGCATCGAACCAAAACCTGAGGGTGGCTTTCTCTCAGAGATGCTTACAGCAATCATTGTTCCTGCACAGTGCCAGGAGACCTCTTCGGAGAAGGGCTAACAGTCAGCTATTGCTGTTTGCTCTGTCCTGGTGATTCCCTGAGACCACACCCCACCCAATTTACAACCCCACCCAATTTGTGTGCAGAGCTTTTGCATATAAATGGCCTGGCCCTTGGCAATCTGAAACCTAATGTACTGCAGCTGGGTCAGAGAGCCCCAGAGCCTCCAAAAGAAGTCCCAAGGCACAACAGCAGCTTGCATTGCTTCACAGCTGGGTCTCATCTGGGCATCTCCAAACCCCAAACAAAGAAAAGGACTCTACAGATCTCCCTGTAGCTCCTGCTGGGTGGCCTCAGGTAGTGGCTGACTTTGCTACTCCTTGGAGATCCAAGAGCCAGTGTACCCAGGGGTCAGAGTGGGATCATCCAGATTACAACTCTTCACATCCATAAGAGACACACTCAGGGGTCAGACTCAGTGAGCACCAAAGCCCTACTGAAGCAAGTCTTGCCCCATAAGGGTGTCTCTAAAACAGAAGTTCTCGCATAGTAGACACAACTGATCCTCACAGCCAATTGGCCTGGAGGTCAATTCCTCCCAGTGATACCAACAACAATAAAGGCTTAACTACAACAAAATTGTGCACACAACCCATAAAGGGGTGCACCAAGAATGTCCACTTCAGGTAATTAGAGAGGCTGAGTCACTGGGCCCTATAAGACGCCTAGCACACAAAGCCACTCTATCAACACAGGGAAGCAGCCAAAATGCAGACAAAGAAACACTCACAAATGTTAGAAATGGAGGAAAGCAAACTACTGGATATAAAGTTCACAACCACAGTTATAAGGTTACTCAAGAATCTTCTAGAAACCTCTGAGGAACTTAAAAAAAAGGAAAAGGACCAGTCAGAAATTAAGCATACACTGACTGAAATAAAGAATAATATACAGAGATCCAACAACAGACTAGAGGATCTCAAAAATCAAATCAAAGATTTGAAATATGAAGAAGCAAAAAACACCCAACAGGAAAAGCAAAAAGTAAAAAGAATCCAAAAATATGAAGATAGTATAAGGAGCCTCTGGGACAACTTCAAGCATACCAACATCAGAATTATGGGGGTGCCAAAAGAAGAGAGAGAGCAAGATATTGAAAACCTATTTGAAGGCATAATGACAGAAAATTTCCCCTACCTCGTGAAAGAAATAGACTTACAAGTCCAGGAAGCACCAAGAGCCTCAAACAAAAGGAATCCAAAAAGGGCCACACCAAGACACATCATAATTAAAATGCCAAGGGCAAAAGACAAAGAGAGAATCTTACGAGCAACAAGAGAAAAACAGTTACCTACAAGGGAGTACCCATATGACTGTCAGCAGATTTCTCAACAGAAAGTGTGCAGGGAGGGAGGGAGGGAGGGAGGGAAGGAGGGAGGGAGGGAGGAAGGAAGGAAGGAAGGAAGGAAGGAAGGAAGGAAGGAAGGAAGGAAGGAAGGAAGAGCCAGGTGCTGGGCCTAGATTTCATTACAGATGTAAAAATCCAGGAGCAGCACAGATGCTGAATCCAGCAGCTGGGCTAGAGACTCGGTTTGTGGCACTAAGTGGGTAGGAATAGAGAAGCCAGGCAGACCCCCCTGCCTTGATCAAAGTCAAAGTGTCCTATGTTATAGAGAATGATCAGGAAAACTGCAAACTGGGGGGATGACACTGTTGGAATGGCTTTCCCTACATATGACTCAGATGAGATCGAAAGGCGATGACCACAGTCCTTAAAAAAGATGGACTTGTATGCATGCATGTAAGCATAACTAATGGGCACAGACAGTAGGGGGGGAGGGCGGTGAGGACCTGTGCTAGGGGGCAGGAGAGGGCAGGGAGAGATCAATGGGGGGGAAAGGAGATATCTGTAATACTTATAACAATAAAGAATTTTTTTTTTTAAAGGAAGAAAGATGGACTGGACCAAAGTTACTGCTCTGTTTTCTGTGTGCAGGGCATTGTAGTTAGAACTGTATTTGTTTACAAACCCTGTTTGCTTCCTTTTTTATTTTTTCATAAACAGGTTAGAGAGAAACTTGGCCTTTTGTATCCCCAATAAGGGAAAAGGACATTTTAGGTACCATTCAAAATGTGGGCCCTGGTTTCTCCTCTAGAAAGCATAATAAAGAGAGGAGATCTCCGCAGTTTACTAGAAAGATATCCTGGACAAGCTTCAGTGGCCTTGCCAGGGCCATGCCACCCTCTGCCATCTCCCCACACTCAGATCTGATACCTTGCAGATAGCTGAAGATTCTCATCTTCAGGCATGAAGCTTAAAGCCCTCCTGGGTCATATCCAAGTGTTGTTTAGAAGCTACTTTTGAAAGGACATGAAATTATTTGATTCGTTCCTGTCCTTGATGCATGGAATTTTGTCTCTACACTTAAAAGAAGTGAAGTCATTCATCTCCTTGGTTATTGTCTTATGGCTTTAATAGTAACTATATTCCAATAGCTCATATGATACTGTGACTTATAATAAGAAATATATATTATTATAATAAGAAATATTTATTAGTTTTTAGTCACAGAGCTCCTAAAACCCTTGGAAGTTTTTAAGTGATGAGAGAAAGAGATAGAGGAATCTTTATTGATGTCTTTCTAATTAATTTATAAGGATTTTGTAAGTTTTGTTCTGCCATATGGGTTGCAGAGTCTTTAATCAAGGAAGCATTTTTCAGTCCGTAAAGATTATATGTTCTTGATGGATTTTATCTTTTATTAATATCACAATAGACTCCTCTCTGTGTTCAATGTATTTTATCTTAATTTCTTCTTTTGTCTTATAAATGTTTCTCTTCCTAATTTCTTTTTGCATTTGCATTTACCTTATGTGTCTTTTCATGTCTCACTTTAAAAACAATTCTTTGCCACTTACTTTTAAGTATGTCTTTCTCTGATGAATAAAACATAAGCAATCTTGCTTTTTCACCCAATTGGAAAGCTTTTGCTTGTTGTTGAGTAGTATAGGGAAGAGAACTAACCCATTCAGATTTCTTCTAGCTACTGACTTAGTCTTATTCCTGATATCTTAATTTGTATTTCGATTTGTTATACTTGGAATTTTCTCTTTGCTTTCTTTCTTCTTTATTATATTTGGCCCATTTTACTCTAACAAATATACTGAACTTATAGATCACTATAAAGACAAGAATTATTTAGAATCTATAATCTATCTTCACACAATTCTCAAGATCAGACCTTCAGCAGAATTTTAATTCCTCTCCCCATTCTTAGGTTTCATTGAAGTAAAGTGAAATTTTAGCTACAGATTGTTTTATTGTTATCATTTTTTTTCTGATATAAAAATCCTTAAAACTTACATTAAACTTTACAACTACATCATTGGTTAATTATTATAAAGCTTACATTCACTGTTACATCTTGTCTATCTCAGCTTTTCTTTATTCTGATTTCTTTATTCTCAGCTGACTTCTTTATTCTGATTTATTTTTTCATTTGGCTGGAGCACTTCCCTGAGTAACTATTTTTATAATAAAGGCATAGGTAGTATAGTTTCTGTGTTTGTTTGTTTTTTCATATCTTCATAATTGAATGATAGCTGAGCTGTGTGTGGAATTCTGAGGCCATGATCTTTTTTTTTTTTTTTTTTTTTTTTTTTGTAGAATCCATTCTCTGTTAGCATATAGTGTTTTGCTATGGAAAGTCAGAGTCCTATCTGATTATCTTTCTTGTTCCCCCCTCCGGGTTTTTTTTTTTTTCTTTCTGCCTAGAAGCATCAGATTAAGACGTTTCAAAGAATATGTAGTAAAAAGTTACTCAAAAAGAAAACACTAATGTCTGTCCTGAAGATTTAATGATTTCATAAAAGTGATTTAAAAAATAATTTATATTCTACTAGAAGAATAATGACTAATTTTTTACCAAAGGCACAATAATTAGTTTTTAAAATGAGTAGCAAAAGAGCAAATGTAATTTATCTCTATGATGAAAAAAAAAAAAATAGGTTATGCAGAATGAGTTATTTTTGGAAAGGTTTATAAAGTTAAGTATAGCCAAATTCCCTCTGAGAGGGAATTCCGGGTTCAGTCACATAGCATTCAGCAGTGGAAGAGGATGTCAGGCACTTTACCTACACTATTCTCAGAACTAGTTCCTAAAGGACTTACTCAAACCTCTGACACTGCTACGTAAGTGGCAGAACTAGAATTTGAACCCAGGATTCTAAGCCTCCTCTAACACACCACGTTTTCTGGAGTGCCCATGCTTTCAGGGGACTGGCTAGGCGCTGTGAGTGAATGCAGAAATGAATGCCAAGCTCCCCACCTTCAAGTTGTTACCTGAATAGACCCTATTCCGTGTACTTAGCACTTTTCTTCTTGTTATTAAAAATTAGGCCATGGATCTGTGATTCAGAAGAAAAATGTCCTTCTCCAGGTGCATTTGTATACATTAGCATTTAGGGCAAATTGCCCAGAACTCCAATACTAATTTACCTCCAGGATCTCAACCCATAGTTACTGTTGGAATTTTTGGCAAGTAGATTTCCCTGAGGGTAACAGTCAAATTAAGAAGTCTTCTTGAAGAAAAGGTGTTAGTCTTAGGCAATAACTCAAAGCCTGGTGTTCAGAGGTGGGAGGCACTTAGTGCCTTGGTGGTAAGGGAGGTGAGAGATTGCCTGTTTCCCTCCGCTATGCCCTGCTTGCTGGCTCCGTGGTGGAGTTTGATGTGCAGCGGCGATAACCTTTACTTTGCACTCAGAATTACAGTGGGCCATGTTTTACAATAACTTCTCACTCAAAGCTACCACAGCCGCTTCGGGAGGCGAACAATTCCAGGATCACACTGACACTCTCCGCAGGTTCGAAAAGGCAATGTGAGTTAGGCAGTTCTGATAGGTCCTTCCCACGCCTCTGCCTCTCTTACAGCAGAACCCTCATTGTTAAGTTTGTTCCCATTGAACTGAGAGTTCCATTAGATCAACCAGGAAAATAAAAACAGTAACAACAATCGCTAACTTTATTGACCATTTGCTATGTGATATGTACTATTCTAAGGGCTTTACCATTCATTTAGTCCTCACAACAGCTCTGTACACTGGTATACTTATTCTATTAGATGAGAAAACTGAGGCCCAGTGAGATTAAGTGATTTGCTAAAGATTGTAAAACTAGAAAATGGCAGATTCAGATCTTGAACCCACATAGACTGGTTCCTGAGCATATATAACTAACCATTGACATTTACAAGGTTTTGTGTGGTCACATCTGACCTTTAGAGAAATTTTTTTTGTCACTTGGACCAACCTGTCTAGGGCTGAGAGCAAGTTTGATTGCGAAAATTTATTTGCTATAGGACTAACTCCTACAAAGTTAAGCAGTATCCTTTGCAGACTCCAAAGTGATCTAGAATAAATAATGTTAAAGAAATATAAACATCAATATGGGATGGGTAGTAATCAGTGCTAATACAATATTAGGGCAGGTCAGTATTCATCCCCAAACACAGTCTGTGACAACAAGATTAAGTCATGCCCTACTACCTGGCAAGCCAAAAGTATTAAACTTGCTCACTGTCCTGATCAGAAGTGATATAAGAATTGGGTTTGATTTATCTGAAGAAATATAAAACACTAATTCGAAAAGATATATGCATCCCTATGTTCATTGCAGCATTATTTACACCTGCCAAAATATGGAAGCAACCTAAATGTCCATCAATAAGTGACTGGATAAGGAAGATGTGGTACATATATACAATGAAATATTACTTAGTCATAAAAAAGAATGAAATTTTACCATTTATCACAACACACCGATAGACCTAGAAGACATTATACTAAGTGAAATAAGGTAGATAGAGAATGACAAACACCATAGAATTTCACTTATATGTGGAATCTGAAGAACAAAAATAGTGAAACAGAAACAGACTCATAGATACAGAGAACAAACTGATTGTTGCCAGATGCAAGTGGGATTAGGGTTACATGCCCAGTTGCAGGCTCTATCCTCAGTGTGAGGTGTACAGCTGATTAATGATTCTCTCAACATTGATGTTTTTCATCTCCCTCCTCACTTCCTCTCTGAAATCAATAAAAAAATATATTTTTAAAAATAAGTAAAAATTGGTAGTTACAAAATAGTCATGGGGTATAAAGTAGAGCATAGGAAATAATATTGTAAAAACTATGTATGGTGCCAAGTAGATACTAGGCTTATTGGAGGGATCACTTGGTAGATTATATAAATGTCTAATCACTATGCTGTACACCTGAAAATAATATAAAATAATGTCAACTGCAATTTTTAAAATAAAATTTGGTGTATGGCAGAGCAAAATGGAAGGCATTATTGGAGAGGGGCTGAGAAGGCAGAGGGTGGAAACTAGAATAGTCATAAAAGGAACAATTTTCGGGTCCATGTCAAAATTCCAGCTTGGGAAAACATTTATCTATAATTTCCCAGGTTGAATTAAATTTCTACTATGTAATATATCTGACTTACCTTAATGTACATTTTTCATATGCAAAAAAGGAATGTTCGATGCAAGTTTGTTGACTGATGTCAAGTGTGAGATAGAAGGAAGGATTGCCCTTCACATTCTCCCTGTCTCCTAGTGATCCTCTTGGAGAACCACCTGCTTCATTTTGCTCGTAAGCACCTCCCCAATATAGGACATCTGCTTTTGAAAACCTGTAGCTGTACCACAGCTGGGAGCTGGCTAATTAAGTCCCAGCTGGCCCAGATGAGCTTGATCCGTAATAGTGGGTGTGGCAAACCAAGGAACCAACAGTCCTGCATAAGACAACCCATGGATTTTTTTTGAAAGACCCACAAAAGAGTGTCTCAAATGAACTGAAATTCCTTTTCAGTGAAGTAGGAACCTAGAGATAAGAACCTTAGATATGGGCTTTCCTGGCTGGCTTTTCACTTTATATTGCTGTGAAAGACCCGAGTTTTTTAGTTACTCGCATCTTGTCACATTCAAGGTTTTCAGTGAAGGATGACTCTGGCTATCAGGGGAAACTATTGGCAGCTGGAAAGAGAAACTGGCTACCCTTTACTTCCATCAACCTCAGAGGCACTGCTTTTTGCCAACTGCCCACCCCATGTGAAAGGATTCTCTTCCTTCTGGTTTTGATCTCGTTTTCTGGCAAGACAGATGTGCTTTTTCTTAGCACTTCCAGGCCTCTGGCCAAGGCACAGACTGTTAGTACACAAGGTCCCATTTCTATAGACTTTTAACCTAGAGGAAATGTGCACCAGGGTTGATAGTGGGTCTGTTGGTGTCCATTCAGAATAGATAAGAAAGCAGGGGTCCTTTCTCATGGGATAAATGTCTAGGAACAGATATAAGCTCCATGAGATGGGGGTCTGTGTCAATCTTAGCCTGCCCATGTTCCCAACACTGATCATAAAGTCTGGCACATAATGGGCAATCAATCAATATGGTGGGGTACAATTACATTTGCTATGGAAATTTCTGAGTAAACTTACTTTTGCATAGAATCCAGTGGTGCTAAATGGTAGTATATGGGATAAACTGAAATGCATTTTAATGCATCTGTATTCTGAGTGGCCAACACTTTAGATTATAACCTCACTTCCATGTGTTTCATAGGACATTAGACTCAAAAGGTGCTCATTTAAAAATTGATTTTGTGATCAAGTAAGCCACTTGGGATCCCAATTCATATTCATCTACCAAAGAGACCTTTCTGTTTTTCTGTAAAGAAGCATGTTTAATTTTAACCCAGAATTTTTTTTTCTTTTTTTACTATGGAATCTTCACCTTGCACCCATTACTTACTATCCCATAGATTTAGTGCTCCTTGGAACTCACCTTGAAATTATATTTGGAAGCACTATTATATCACGATTAGCTCTCTATTGCTCCCAGTCACCTTCCAAATGGATATTCTAAACTTTCCTCTGATCTCATTTATTATGTGAGACTGACGAACTCTAATTTCTAAATCATCCTGTATGAAAATAGGAATACAAGGTTCCGTTTTTCTCCCTATGCAGAGAGGTTAACACTCTCTGAGTAGTTAGCTAAGGGCAGCTCTGAATCAGAAATCTTGTGCATTGCCTGGTATGGAGCTTCAGGTGCTCAGGCCCCTGGTTGTGACTGCCTGTGATGTGTCAGCTTGGTTAAGCTAATGCACCTAGTTATAAGATGACACGCCAATCTCGGTGCTGTTGGAGGGTATTTTGTAGATGTGGCTCACATCTACAATCAGTTGACTTTGAGTAAAGGTGATTATCCTCAATAATCAGTGTGGGCCTCTTCCAATCAGTTGAAAGGTCTTAAAGAGATAAACAGGTTTTTCTTGAGGAAGAAGAAATCCCCCCTGAGCATCCCCAGTGTCCTGCTGGTTCTGGTTCTCAGGTAGAACCTTGGTTTGTGCTAACACACTTTTCAAGCAGAGTAAGGAAGGAGGAACATAGCATCTTCCCCTCAGGCTGCCTCCAGGCCATGGGAATATTAGAATCCAGTGACAAGAAGGCTGGAAAGAAAAGGAAAAGGGGCCTTTGCCCTCTCCCCTGGGGGTGCACGTCCTCCCAACCGCGTGCATCTCTTTCACAGCTGCTGCCCAGCAGTGGGGCCGCGAGGAATTGCTCAACAACCAGGTGCATTAATTAGTGCAAAAAAAAAAAAAATTGCCTGCCTTCAATGTAATTAATTTTGCACAGTTTAACAGTATCTCAGGGCATTTGTTCTTCATCTTAAAGATGAAGAGCATAGATTTGTATATATTATGGAAATAGACTTGTAGTTATCATTTTGATAAGGAATGTGAAAGCCCAGCCTATTCACCAGCATGACTTGAGGGAGAGATGGGACACGTCTGTGCACTTACATGGGTGTTCTTTTCCCGGTGTAGAAGGAGGACTTTAATTTTCATAATGTATGCTTAAAACATTAACATGTGCATGCTCAGCGATTCTGGGTCTAAGAATTTATCCTGAGGATATGTGTAAAGTTATAACATAAAGAAATTCATCTCAATTGTAAAAAAAATTAGAATCCACTTAAATATCCAACAGAAGAGGTTAGTAAACTATGGCATGTCAATAAACAATAGAATAAATTAAAAGTTGCTACCATTCATTGAATAGTGTGCCAAGCACTGTTCTATATGGATTTCATATGCATTAACTCAGTTCTCACAACAAAACTATTATACAAGGCAGGTCCTATCATCTTCTTTTACAGATGAGCAAACTAAGGCACCAAGTGAGTGACAGGATCAACTGCTCACAGTCACACGGCTGGTGGATGGAGCCAGGGCCCAGCCTGAACGTCACAGTCTGTGTCTATGCTGTGCCTCCCTCTCCAGAAGGAGGATGTCATTTCAAACATCCGTGTGCTCACATATGTATACACAAAGCACAGTAACCGCAAAAATGGAAAGTTCTACGCTTGAAAATCAGTGAGTGTCCTTTTCATTGCTCATCTGTATTTACTAATTATTCTACAATAAATACCTAATAATTTATTAAAAATAAAAACAAAAAATGTATGTTATTATTTCGGTTGGGAACCAAAGTCTGAATTTTTCTGGCCAGAGACAGAGTCAGCTGGATGCAGACTGATGTTCAGGGTAGCTATTCAAGCTAATACGTTCCAGAAGAGCACGGACCAGGCAGCATGGGGAAGCTCCCTAGTCACACACACACACCATCAGTGAGTTCTGCTAGCCATAGAGCTAATCAAAGAACATCTCCTCAGCCTTCCTTTAGCTAGTTTCCAAACCTCAGATTTCTCAACCCAGCCAAGTGTTATGGTTACCAAGAGTGACCATGAGTTTCAAGTCCATAATCTTTTGAAAAGTCAGGAAATAAAAGAAGCAATGCATGTTGTGAGATGGACTTCACAGAACTTCATAGGTGTGCTCTGATCTCCAGCAGACTGTATACACATTGAATGATACAGGAAAGAATCTGAAATGTAAAGTTTAACACCCGATGGACTCTTAGAGATATAGCCCAAGTATCTTCATTTGACAAAGATCCCACAGCTCGCCAAAACTGGTTTGGCTCAGTGGATAGAGCATCGGCCTGTGGACTGAAAGGTCCCAGGTCAAGGGCATGTACCTTGGTTGTGGGCACATCCTCAGTAGGGGAGGCAGCTGATTGATGTTTCTCTCTCATCGATGTTTCTAACTCTCAACCCTCTCCCTTCCTCTCTGTAAAAAATCAATAAAATATTTTTTTAAAAAAAGAAAAAAAAAAAAAGATCTCACAGCTCAGAAGAAATAACTTGTGCTGTAACCTGGATGCCAGAGGACAAACCAGAATTAAAAACCAAGTTTTTAGTGTCTAGTCCCATAATCTTTCATTGGACCATGCTGAATGGGTTTTCGAGTCAGGTGAAAGGAGGGAAGAAAATATTGGTACGGAAACAATAAATATTTTATGAAAACCATTTTCTATTCACTCCCATTACATTAGCAATGTATATAAAAGAGAAGGGCATAAAGCAAATCATGGTCCCCATCCACACACCACAGTTCCCTAAGAATTCATTACTGCAGTCCATAATTTGGGGTGTGGCCTTCCAAATCCCTTCCCACAATGTCATACATGCGTATAGCAGTGTGCTGATACAGCTCATTCTGGTTCTTGAGAGCCATAGGAGAGTGTGAGCTGCTTGTTAAACTCAGTCTTTACTAAAGATTATAATAAGTACCCCAAACTCATCACTTCCTTTTTTTTTTTGTTTTACTACATTTTACTATTGTCTACATTCTTGGGGTTATTTATGTTTATTGTATGTGTGTGGTGGAAAGACAACTGGTGTTTTATTGTGCACCTCTTCCTAATTTCACAGTCAGTGACGTACAATTGGTAGAATTTGCCCGAATGGAAGTACTTACACCAAGGAAATTGACACACACTACAAATCAGGGCCTCCCCTCTCTTCTCCTCCCTAAAACTGCCAATTTTTAAGCATGTACTAGCATACCATAAGAGACAATTTTTTAAGTATTTTTTTTTTCTTTATATAATGAAACAGACTGTTGAAAACTTTTAGAAGTCTCTCAAATGAATTTCTTTTCCTTGGTGGAAATAGAGAAGAAGCACTCACTGAAACATGAAAAATATCTTTACTATCAAGCTATCTTTTAAACTATTTATCCACCTTTTCTTCCTCAATAAACTGCTCCCTTCATAATCTAGCCTTTTATTTTAACTAAATCCCAGTTCCTTTTAACTTTCCTCTTCAAATTTAACTGCCTCGCCCCCTTTACCCCCTCAAGTTACCCCCACACCTTTCAAGCCTTCTGAAAGAGAGAAGAAGCATTTTTAATGGTAAAGGTGAACTTTTTCAAATGTAATTACTTAATAAGCAGCCAAACAAGAATGGCTGGGTTTGCTTTGCCTGGTGAGCACTAGATCCTGTTAGCTGCTCCTTGGACGCTCCTAGGCTGTTGAGTGTCAGAGGGAAAGCAATACACTAAATCCCTTTTGTTTACACACCAAAAGATTAGGCTTCCTTAAATTCCGAAGGAATTTCAGAAGATTGACTTTCAGATAGGAAACTTCACAGGCAGAGCAGGCTGAGGAAAGAAAAAAAGAAAAAAATCATGTCACCCTCAAGCAGTTCCATCAAGGGATGAAATTTTAAATCACATCATGTCTCACACCCATTTCTCAGTGCAAAATAAATCACTCGAACAGAGTGCAAGCCAATTTTTTACTTTAAAAATGTTGTGTCCTAAGGCTGTCTTCTTGAACTTCAAAAGCACACTTTGTAATTACTCTACCTATCAAAGGAAACTCAACATTTCACCCCCAATCTTCTTCAGCGTGTGTTATCACTTTTAATTGTTAATAAACCACGTTCATTCTAAACTGATTATTCTGTTTGGAAATTCTACACTGAATTATAATACATATAAAATGAATTTATTTATGTATAAGGTAAAGTCAAGTGGATGTTTTTCTCTGCCATCCACTGGTTTTGTTTGTAGCAATTTCTGCCATTCTGGAGGCACAGCCATTCATGCCCCTTGTTTCTTAAAAGAATAGTGTGTGGGAATGACAGGATAAAAAGAAGTCTGGGATTTCCTCAGGGTTTGTGCCTCGCATTGACATCATTTGATGTGGGTTGTGAGCTTGATTACAACTTGTTTAGTTTGGTTGGTTGGTTGGTTGTTTGTTTTAAGGAAAGTGAAGGGCTACAGAATAATTTGCTAAACGCAGGTCACACTATTAACCTGTATAACTCATTCAGGTTTGTTTAAACCCTTCATTTTCTTAACAATCTGGAATTAACTAGCCAAGTGCTTCTTATCATCAAACCTCCTTGCCACTGTAGTCGCTGATCATGTCTACTTGAGGAAAGCATTTGTTCACAAACCAGCCTGGCCAATTTTCTCTCCTGAGTACAAACAAAATGTGCTTGCAATGGAAATATGCCCTATTTGTTTCCACTTTGACACTAAGCTCAGGTTTCAGGAGTGAAGAGCAGGTCCTGCACTCTCGCTGTACCCATAGGGCTGACCCCGCCTGGAGGGAGTGCCCTCTCCTCTGCCAAGCAAGACCAAGTCTGCAGCAGCCCCCACAACCTCCTGGATGAAACTGGCAGGCCTTTCTCTTGCTCCCACTAGGGAGCACCTATCACCACCCCTCCCCCACCTCCATCACCATCATCATCATCATCATCCTCCTCCTCTATCAAGGGTTTTCTGTGGTGCCAATAACTGTTCTATATGTGTTATTTAAGCATGTTTTACATGTGTTACTCTCCACTACCCTATTGTAAGTGCCATTATTGTTCCCACGTTATACACTGGGACACTGAGGCACTGAGCGGTTAGCGCCTGAAGCCACTCAGCTGGTAGATGACAGGGCAGGACAGCCCCAGGGACTGCACTCAGCTCTCTTCCATACCTCCCCACTGCATCGAGCTAGTCAGTTACACAGCTGTTTCTCCCCTGGCCCACAGAGGCCAGGGACCATCTCTTATCCATTCCAGCCTCACCCAGAGCGCCTGCTATAGTGCTTGGTGGGGGGTAGGGGCTCTTTAAGTGTAAATGGGATGAATGAATGCATTTTTTTTCTACCGTTTCCAGGTAAGTGAATTGGGAGATATCTCCACAAAAAGCTGGCCTGGGGTGGCACCAAGCTGGGTGGCTCTGGACTTACATGGCCTGAAGCCAAAATCTGCCCTCTCCTGGTTTATATAAAGTTAGCAACGTAACTGACTTTGCCCATCAGGTAAACACTAAAAAGTGTGGCTCAGTTGGTTGGAGCATCGACCCATACACTGAAAGGTCTCAGATTTGATTCCCACTCAAAGTACATATCAAGGTTGTGGGCTTGATCCCTGTCAGGGTGCATATGGGAGGCAACCGATTCAATGTTTCTCTCTCATGTTGATGTTTCTCTCTCTTGCCCTATCTTTTCCTCTCTGTCTAAAATCAAGAAAAACATATCCGTGGGTGAAGATTTAAAAAAAACAAACAAACAAAAAAACCCTATATAATAAAAGCCTAATATGCGTACAATGGGAGTTTGACCACTTGCTCTGATGTGTGCTGACCACCAGGGGGTGGCATGGAACATGGTGAATGTTGGCCATATGGTGCTGGCAGTGGGCAGCAGTGGAGGTGCTACCAGCCCTGATGGTCCCTGATGAGAGCGGGACCACACGGGATGGTGGAGCAGGTGAGCAGGATGGTGGAGCAAGTGAGCAAGTAGTGCCAGGCCAAGGCAGGTACAAGTGGGGGCCTGATTACCCCACCCATCGCCCCGCCCATTTGACCAGTGGCTGCAGCAGTGGAGGTGGGGGTTGGGGGGTGGGGGTGGGGTTGCTGCCTGGCTTCTAGGCACCCGTGGACACAGTGAAGAAACGTCATCCTACACGCTTAGCTGTGGGAGCAGTGGCAGCCAGACGCATGGAGGAACAAGCGTTCCTTCGCCTCCTGCTGACTCGCGGTGTGAGGGACAGGTCCAGCTGGTGGGCTAGCAATCTTCCTCAAACAATAAGACAATGGAACCTTTTCTGTTCGGAGATCCAATCACCACTAATGGGGTCTTCCAATGACACAAACTCCCTGCCGTCCCACCTTTCCTGACTTTTCTAACATGGCCCCTGTCTGGCTGTGATAATGTACCAGCATGCATAAATGTAGATACTTCTCTTCAGAAAACTAATCACAGCTCAGAGTAGGGGGAACCCAAAGTCATCTGGAGATAGCCTGGCCTGCTGTGACTTCGTTTAGTTATAAAGCCATCTATCACACTGGATTAAAAAAAAATGCTTGTGGGGAACATGAAATAAAATCCAAAGATGCCTCAAAAAAAGAAAAGGGATTTTAGGAAATAGCTTAATCACCTTTCTAGTTAAAATACTCTGGCAAGACAAACACGAAATAGCAGATGACTCATTTACTGGAACAAACATTGAAGATAACGTAGCACACCTTAACTTTACAGATGGGGTAACTGAGGCCTAAAGAAGTTAAATGCATCTTCCAAGGTCATAGAGCATGTCAGTGGTGAGACAGGAAACTGAATGAATGAGGCGCAGCAGGAGAAGTAAAGCAATAAAAGAAAGCATCTTTGAGAATCTAAGACTGCTGGGATGATAAAGGCTCCTTTATGAGTCAGAGGCACCCACAGCCTGCTGTCTCCTGCAGGTCTCAATGGGAATCAAGATTCCTTCCCCATTGACATTCCCTCTGCTCACACCCTGGAGTGGGTGCCATTTCACGTTTACATCTGGGGACCATGTCACAGACTATAAGACACAGAATAGATGACAGAAGTCAATTGAACCCCTACCTACACTCAGTGGGTCCACTTTCCCCCCCAGACATGGGCAAGGGAGGAGAATAGTACAGGAACAGCAGCAGTTGCTGTATTTATTATCGCTACTTATATGTGACCCCCCACCCCAAACAACTTGTTGCAAAAACATGTTAAGACAAATTTTGTTAAAGGCCTAAGCATCAGAAGCACAGGACCTTTTGTGTTTTTTTAAACATGCCACAATGAAAAATGAGCTCAGAATGCCATCATTCTATTGCAAGCGGGTAGCTGAAATACACTCTTCAACTTGGTTACAAAAATAAGTTAAAGAGCCCTGGCTGGTTTGGTTCAGTGGATAGAGCGTTGGCCTGCGGACTCAAGGGTCCCAGGTTGATTCCGCTCAAGGGCATGTACCTTGGTTGCATGTACCAGTGGGGAATGTGTAGGAGGTAACTGATCGATGTTTCTCTCTCATCAATGTTTCTCTCTATAAGAAATAAATAAAATAAAATAAGTTAAAGAGAAACTGAAAAGTAGACTATAGAAAATGTTACTGAGTTTTAGGGTTTTAAAAAATCAATGCTATCACTTAAGAACTAGCTCCTTTTTTCCCCCCTCGCAGTCTAGTGCTGCAGCTCAGAGCAGCATTCGGCCCTTGGTGACTGTACTCTTTGGAAGCCACGTCCTCTTGGAGGCTCAGGACCGAGGCTGGAGGCCTCAAGGGAGCCCTGAAAACTGGATTCTAATGTATTCACTGTTGACTTATTTACACAATGTTCTTTCTAAACTCCTCCTTTGTGATGATTAATGATACATAAAGTTAAGGTTTACCATATACACAAAAACAATCACCACTAGCAGCTGTGGCAAAGATAACCGCTCAGTTTTAGATCTGCAAAGAGGGGGAGTGTTCAGAGCCTGGATATGCAAACCAGCATCTCACACGGCATGTAACTGAACACATCTGGGAAAAAGAAACCCACCGCCGCTTAAAATACCTACTCCATTCTCCAGCACATCTGTGATGCAATTAAAGAGCCCAGTGCACAATTAAAATTCAGGTCAGCACACAGCAACAATGGGGCTCTTTGATGTGAGGTCAGCTTTGGTCATTCTCACAGACTCATTAAACAGGTTAATCAACTTAGTGCAAGATATAGGACAGGAGTAACCCCAAATCTAATTCCCATTCCTGTGAAAGCATCGGCAGAAAGATCTGTTCTATTTGTGTGACATAGCAACTGCTGCTTCGTTGTCAGTGCATGCTGGAGCCAAAGGCGTCCTTTCGGGAGCTGTGCGCTCCCCCCAGCTTATGAAATGTAGATATTATGCAAATATTTTTGTATTTATTATTAATTAATATAGTACAGAAACAGATGGTCTGGTGTGTGCCTTTCTTTTTCTCTCCTGCACACTTCTTTTTTCCTGTTTAAAGTAACAAACCAGGGTTCAAATTTGTGGCATCTTTCTCATGATCTTTATATTTGTTTGTCTTCCCTTGAGTCAAGTAAGTGTGAATGTAACACATTCAGTTCAGGTGAGTGAACCTGGTTCGAATTCTCATAATGTGCTTTACACAGTGCCCACAGGGAAGAGCAGTTAATACAGGCAAGTCATGTCCATTACAAATGCCTTAGTAGAAAGACCTGGACGTTAGGAGAAATAGACTTGGATTTGAATTCAGCTCCCAGATCTGCAGATGCTCATTTGTGAATTGAAGATAATAACCTTTCTTTAATTTTATTGATTTTTTTTACAGAGAGGAAGAGAGAGGGATAGAGAGTTAGAAACATTGATGAGTGAGAAACATCGATCAGCTGCAACCAAGGTACATGCCCTTGACCAGAATCGAACCTGGGACCTTTCAGTCCGCAGGCCAACGCTCTATCCACTGAGCCAAACCGGTTTCAGCATTCACTAGACTTTTAAATAACAATGCTAAGTGACCTCAAAATGAAGGCACTTTGAGTGGGTGTCACATGCATCCAAAAGCTTCCTGTGCCCAAATAAGATTCAGGGAGTCTCATCTATGGGGGGAGCAGGAGGTGACATGGGAATATTTGAGGATAAAAATCACAAGTCGCCCCAAACTCTGGAATATCCCTTAAAAAAAGAACACTTAACTTGGTTCTCATTACTCATAGTAGTTAACGTCTTATAAAGTCACTACAAAGACAGAATAGTGACCCGTTATTCCTAGAGGAAATAGAAGATTAGGTTCCTGTGAACCTCTAGACACAACATTTTTGTCAAATGATTGGCACATAACCTTGTTTTCCGTTTATATCTGTTCAAAAACACTGCGTTTAATATAAATTGTTGAGTCATTAACATTGAACTCGTGGCCAATAACACTTCAGCTCGGGCCTGAAGGAAGCTCATCTAATACACATATTTTCTCCAACAGGCACGTCACAGCCCTCTTGCACACACACAGAAACACCAGACCACTCTGTGCTTGGGGCCATTTTAAACAGTAAAATCACCAATAAAAGGCACACAATAACACACACACACACAAAAAAAAAAAACAAACAAAAAAAAAAAACAATCATGGCACTAAGCTGACCACACAAAGACACCTGTTTACAGTATGAGAGCAAGAACACAAAGTGCTTCATAGTTTGACTTCAGCTGGGAAACTATCATTAGGCAACTCAGAGTTCTCACCATTCTGTGCGTGTCTGTGAATGAGTGGGGAAGCACCAATATTAATTTGGGGGTGCATATAAATGTGACCTCGTAGGTGAATTCACAGATGCAGAATCCATGAATAATGAGGATCAAGTAGGTCAGCTTGAAGATTGACCTGCCACCTCTCAGTAAGTCCAACGTAGCCAGTCTCTCCTTCAGTGTCTGAAGGAACGCTGCTTCTGTGGGTAAGCACCAGATGAGGTTGCTGACTGGCATTTAGGGATCACATTGCATGAAAAGCACCAGGACCACATTTTAAATGTTACAACAAAACTCCAGAGAGTCTCAGAGTGAGGAGATTCTAACTCTGAGAAGCAAGAGTAAACTTGATTCTCAGAGACCAAATAAAGGACCAGTAAACTCAGGTCTCCCATCACCCACTTATCATGGAATAGTAAATAAAAGAATAACAAACAACAACAACAAAGCGATAGCTAATAATTATGCAGTGTTTATTATGTACCAGGCTTGGGTCTAAGTTTTAATGTATCATTTAAATATATAACACAAAGCAATTTGTAAATACTGTTACTGCTATTATTTAAGGTTTGCTGTTTTCCTCTCCTTTCTTCTTTAAAAAAATGTTGCTTTTGGTGCCCCAGGAAGGAAGCCCCTGGTGGTTGAAAGCAGCAAGGTATTCTGGTAGAAAGATTAGAAGCCTTGGCTTTCTGACATGTTCCCTCGCCCTCACCCCTTTTGTAGGAGCATCTATTGATCTGTGCAGAAAGCAACGAGAACTAGTTTCAACGAGCCAGCCAAATGGGATCTTCTTCAGAGAGCTAGGTAATTCTTAGGGTGATAAAATTTAGGCCTGGTGATAAAATGAGAGCCTTACAATCACCTAATTGAACCCCTTCTTTTTCAGAGGAGAAAAATGAAGCTTGCAGATGTTAAGTGACAGCTAATTAATAATATAGATATGACTTGATCAGTTAGAAAAACTATATGATCATAATAATAACTGTTGACAGTAAATTGATGAAATCCACAACTTAATTTAAGGAAATTGAAAATAAGTAAGTAGATAGATTGATTGATAGATATGAGATATGTGCTTGCCCTATTGCAATTAAAATATGTTATAAAAGCACATCATTTTAAAATATGTGGCACTAAAGAAGAATTAGAGAGACCAGTGTTATGGAATATATACACCACCAACAAATCACAGTGTGTTAATATGGATGTAAAGGTAGGTAATCATCTATAGTAGGGGTGTCGAACTCAATCAGAGAAGGGGCCAAAATCTAAAATCCAGCCTAAATCGCGGGCCGAATGGTTTACTGAACAGTCATAAATTGACAATGTCATAAACTGACAGCGGAGTGCAGTGATGACAGCGCGGTGCGGGCCACATTGCAAGGCCTGGCGGGCTGGATTTGGCCCGCGGGCCTTGTGTTTGACACATGTGATCTATAGCATCACTTGGAATTATTCACCAAATAAGATACGGGTAGATTAAAAGAGCTAAATATTTTTATGAACTAGAAAATACAGATAAAATATAGGTTGATATTTACCAGATCTCCATTTAAGAAGGGCATTTTTAATTTTACAATAGTAGAAGAAATAACAAAAAAAAAATCTACTATTTAAATTTGGTAATCCTCCATTTAAGAAAAATAACTGAATGTTGCAGTAAACAAAATGACAAATGTATTTTAGCAGCCTGATGGCTGTCTACCCAATATCCATTCTCTCCTTTTGACTTACTAACAGAGCTCCAATTTTGTCATAGTACCAATGTATCCCACTTAAAATTCTGTGTTAGACATCTTTACGTGATAAACTGAGATCGAAGGAACACGCTGGAGCTTGCTAAAGGGGGGCCCAGAGAAGCTTCAGAACAGAGACAAACTGCAGCGAACACGGGGTGCTCTGCCCAGACCCCCTCAGAATCCCTGTATCAGCTCTGGGCGTCCTTAGTTCCGTGGGTCTGATCCTCAGGGCTGTGGATCATCCCCTGTGCCTTCTTTAGGCCGCTTCCCATGGCTGCAGGAGCCCCCTGCCTGCTGTCAGAGGTCTGGGTGCTCACACTCCTATCCCTCCTCCACTGACGGGGCAGGACTCTGAACACCGAGCTACTTTGCTCCAAAACGACACAGACCTGTGTGATGCATGCTCACAGTTCCCCTTGAATTAAGGTGAAGCATTTCCTTGGTTGGCTTCTTCTTTTCCTCTCTGCTGCTTCCTTCTCTCCATTTACTATATCAGTAACACATGAGCAGGGCCTGCTCCTGGGGAATCAGACCTAAGACATATTCTCAGCCGGCGTGCCCTTCCATCTTTTGCTCCTTTGCCCTTCACCCTGCTTCTCCCAACTTCACTCAGGCCAGAATTCAAGCCTCATAAAACACTTCTGATTGGTAGACCCTCGTTCATGTCCACGGCTCCAGCAGTAAGGGCATCTGGAAACAACAGGCTCCACACTACAGGAAGAAGCACGAGAGTAACGTTACCATAGTCTCTAGTTCAGTGGTCGGCAAACTCATTAGTCAACAGAGCCAAATATCAACCGGACAATGATTGAAATTTCTATTGAGAGCCAAATTTTTTTAAACTTAAACTTCTTCTAATGCCACTTCTTCAAAATAGACTCACCCAGGTCGTGGTATTTTGTAGAAGAGCCACACTCAAGGGGCCAAAGAGCCCCATGTGGCTTGCGAGCCACAGTTTGCTGACCACGGGTTTAGTCCATGCTATCACCACATCCTCCTGCCTCTGTGTGTCTTTCCTGACTGCCTTGCACAGTCCTGGCCTGTACCTGTCATTACCCAGGCTCCACTGCTCTATTCTCTGGCTTGCAGAGTCCTGGCTGGTATCCCACCTCCCCCCCTGGGCCCTTCCCTGCCCACACTGGCCCATGTTGGTCTCTGCACAGTGCATTTTAGCGATCTCCTCCCAAACCCCACAGCTGGCGTCAGATGAAAGGGAATCTCCAGTCTCTCTCACTATGCACCTGCCCCCCTTCCTGCCCACTGCACTCTGGTCTTTATTCAGCTGCCCATCCTATCTTCCCCTGGTCCTGGAAACTGACCACATAGCATCATCTTTTTGGCTAACTTTGAATCCTTAAGATCCAATGTGCAGATCAAAACAATCCCGTCCTCTTCTAATTTTTTCCTCGCTGCGTCACTTATTTGGAAATAGGACTGACTTATCCTTTGGGCACCACATAATACCTAGGGGCCCACAAAAATGCTTTCATGTTCATTTATTTTCAAATAAAAATAAAATAATAGTAATGAAGTGAGTCTGGTTTATATTCGGCTTTGTATCCTCATCACCTAACACAGTCCCTGGCTCATATGGTCTCTCAATACCTACTAGTATTTGTTGACTGGAAGAATGAATGAATAACTGAAAGAATAAGGACCTCAGCTCAAAACCAAAAATAAATCTCAATGCTGAGAATGGGTCTGCAACCACTGAAACATCGCTGGGCTGGGGCCAGAGAAGAAAAGCAGCCCTTGGGTAACCCTCTGTGCCTCAGTGTCCTCACCTGTAAATTGGAGATACCTGAAAGCCTGCCATCCAGGGCTGCTGTGCAGTTGGAGTTAATAGAAATAAAACTAGACCCTAATCAGTTTGGCTCAATGGATAGACCGTCGGCCTGGGGACTGAAAGATCCCAGGTTTGATTCTGGTCAAGGGTATGTACCTTGGTTGTGGGCACATCCTCAGTAGGGGGTGTGCAGGAGGCAGCTGATTGATGTTTCTTTCTCATTGACGTTTCTGACTATCCTCCTCCCTTCCTTTCTGCAAAAAATCAATAAAATATTTTTTTAAAGAAATAAAACACTTAGGACAGGATGTGACATATGCTGACCTTGTATGTGGTTATTTTCCTGGGCAATGCCCCTCTTTCCACAGTGAACACTGAGCAATGTACAGGGGCAAGCATGTGCCAGAGGAGACATTTATGGATGGGTGATGTCCTGTGCCCATCCTAGAGGGACAGAGGGCAGAAATGGGTGAGGCTGCTACTCCTTGGAGAATCCTGTTATCTACAACATGGAGCAGATTAGAAAGTGACAAGCCTGCTCTGTGAAAATACACATAACACACGGCTGCATTTTTCAGCCCATCCGGAGAGCTGGGCCCAATGAGTATTCCATCTTTATCCTCCCAAGTTCCCAAAAATAACACATCAAAGAGCATGTTTGCATCCCTACAACAGATAACAGCACTGCCATAAGCTTCAGGGGCAGCACATGCTACAGATAGAATAAATTAATAATGTCACATATTTATAAAATATAAATTAACCCGAGAAATAGATCACTCCAAGTGAAATTCCTGCTTTTTTAAAACTGAGCGGAGAAAGACACTTTGATAAATGGACAGCTGGTCAATTTTTATTATATGGCACCACCCAACTGGCATTTATCACATCGAATGAATCAGTTCCCTCTGATAACATAGATGTTGACACAACAGAAGCATCAGGCTATTTGGGTGCCGGGACAGGGGGTGGGATCCAGACAACTGACTTTTTAAAATTATGTTTGATTATTGGGATTTTTTTTTAACAATAGAAAAGCAAGTAATATGATCAGTAAGAATTCTAGAGGCTCTAGTGCATTTATATAAGCACAGCAAATTACTCGTAAAAACCATGAAGCATTTACCTCTGCCTTTGTGTATAATATACCATGTCTGTGTGGAACCCAGTTTGCTTTGATGGTAAACAGCTATTCTTCCTGAAATCCTGTCTTCTCTTACTCTGCTCTGTGCTGAGAGGTCACCTTAATAGCTGCACTGGTTTTCCTGGAAGAAAAAAAAAAAAAAAAAGAAAGCAGTGTGAGTAATGTTTCAGACTTTTTTTCTTCTCTATAGCACTGTAGGGATAATTTACATTCACATGCAAAGATGTAAAGATCCATATTCCAGCTTTGTTGGGAAGGAGTAAAAATGTAAAGCAATATCCTGTATTAAATATATCCAGGCAGAGGGAAAAAAAAGGTGTCAGTCTATTCTGCAAGGACATAATATACTGAAAATCAACCTTCCCTCTTCTCACGTCTCTGACCCTGAAACAGAACAAAATGTGTATCTGCAAGAATGCCATAGGCATGTAGATTATTTACTGTATTTAGGGATTATTTTGTTGCTAAAAAGGCTATGTATCATTATCAATGAGATATTTCCAAACATTAAAGACACATCATTGGAAAAGAGAGCAACTTTATAACTTAAGGTTCTATTTTCCTAGTAAAGAAAATTTCCACTCAGAACCTGAAATTGTGTGTGTGTGTGTGTGTGACATATTTATGTCAGGATTTTGTAACCACAATAGAAAAAATAAGATTAAAAAATATATGTAAAGAAAGATGTGAGCTGGAATGGAGATCTTTATATGTAAAGCCAAGAATATTTATTTCCATATTGCAAAATGTGTCAAGTTTTGCAGAGCTAATAGCATTGACTGAAAAATGTTAATAATATCCCAGAAAGGCCCTGGGCTGGAATCTCTCCCTGTGGCTCAGGTATTCTGTGGAGCAGACCAAGGAGCTTGCCCCTGCCCTCCTCCTGTTCTCCGGCCTTTTCTGAATGCCTCAGTGAACAAGAACATTTCTCTTTGGCAGCAGAGCCTGGAAGTGGTATCCAGGGGACCCAAAGTGACCCTGAGCGGAAGCACTCGAAGGGGCCCCTGAGCCACAGCCAGCCCGAGATTCACCCAGTGTCAATCCCGGGAATTCCACCCAGCCCGGGCCACCCGGCTTCTTGGCAATGCCTATCCGGGCAGACACTCCAGCGCTGCAGCCACATACACTGAACCGCCTGAGAGGAAGAAAGAGATTCTCCCTGCTCCACACTCCCTTGCTCTCCATGTGTATCTGAGCCACTTCCCTCCTTCCCACTAGCAGCCCACGCCGAGTACAGGCTAAAGCAGCAATGCAGAGAAAGGGGAGAGACTGGAATCTGTACTTGGCATAACCCTGAGCACTGAACCTTCTTCCCACACATGTTCCTTTGGAGCATAACAATGATGTTGTTAAATTCCAAGCTGTGGTCCCGAGGGATGTGTTGGATATAAAGTTTATTTGAGAACAGGGAAGGTGGGAGATGGTCAGTGTATGAAAACTACCTTTTATTAGACGTTTGTATTGTACTAAGGTCTCTGCATGCATTATCTCTAGAAGTTTCTATGATCAGATGATTCATTTTACAGAAGATGAAACTGAAGCTCAGGGACATGAAGTAACCTACCCAAGAAGATAGAGTATCTTGAGTAAGTGTCTGAGGTTTGAACCCAGATGTGTAAGAGCCCATGCTTTTAACCACTAAGGCAAACCATACTGCTTATCTTTGTAGATTAGGCAGATGTGGACAATATGAAAACAAACCCATTTATTGATTTAACTAGCAATGGTTTCATCAAAATACGTATGTCAACCTTATCAGCAGCATTTGAAAGACCGACATTGCAGAGGCATAAAGAAATGTTGAGTGAAAACTGGTTTGGCTCAGTGGATAGAGCATCGGCCTGCAGACTGAAAGGTCCCAGGTTCGATTCCGGTCAAGGGTATATACCTTTGTTGCGGGCACATCCCCTGTAGGGGGTGTGCAGGAGGCAGCTGATCGATGTTTCTCTCGCATCAATGTTTCCAGCTCTCTATCCCTCTCTCTTCCTCTCTGTGAAAAATCAATAAAATATATATATATTTTTTTAAAAAAAGAAATGTTGATTTGCCTTTATATCACACACAGGCACGCACACACTCATTAGGTTAAGTTAATGGAATGCTGCCAATACGGAAAGGAACATGCAAGGTAGGCGGGCTGCATCACGGGATTGAATGATCAGATTCTGTGGTCATAAGGATTTCCCTCCAGCCTTAGGACGAGAGTCTACGTGGTTAATCCCAGAAGCCGGGAAGAGCAAGGCTGCTGCCTCCTCTGCGGGTTAATAAAAGAGCAATACTGTCAGAGCCAGGTGGTTTCCTGGCTGGATCCTGGAACAGAAAAATGGCATGAATGAAAAAGCTAGTGAGACCTGAGTAAAGTCTGGAGTTGAGTTAAAAGTAATGTACCAATGTTAATTTCTCAGTTTTGACAAATGCCCTACAGTTATTTAGAATATTAACATTAGGGCAAATGGGGTGAAGGGAGAATAGGAACATTTTCTGTAATTCTGAGTGTTTGGAAACTTTCTGTAAATTTAAAATTATTCCAAAAGAAGACATCTGGTTTAAAAAATTAAGTAAAATCCTATATAATAAAAGCCCATCCAATGAATGGTAGAACAACCAGAACAACCCGTCAACCAGTCGCTATGATGTGCACTCACCACTGGGGGGCAGACGCTCAATGCAGGAGCAGCTGCTCAGAGGGCAGACGATCCCTGCAGGCCATGCCCTCCACCAGTGCACTAATCCTGTGCACCGGGTCTCTAGTTTATATATAAAAATGAGAGAGAGAGAAAGAGAGAGAGATGCAAAACCATTGACTGTGTATGTTTAAATAAAGAGAAAGATGATTCTCAAAGATTAGAATTTACATTTGTTAAGCTAGAATCTAGCTTTGTCTGGCTAGCTCTTGGGGGAGCTTATCCTCCTGCCAGCACCTCATTAGAGGGATTCTCCTTCCTGGAGCGAGCTTTAAAAGAATCTGCTACCAGGCGCAAAAGCAGACTTGAAAAGAAAAGCAAAAAAACACCACGCTCTTGGATAAAGACTTAACATCGTAAAATTCAATTTTTTCCTATATCATTCTATAAACTTCTCATGTCTCCAACAAAAAGGCTATTTCTGTGGGGGTACTACACAAGCTGACTTCAATGTCCATAAACAAGCAAGAATAGCCATGAAAACTTGGGAGGTGTGGAGAGTAATAGGAGAGAACAACAAGCTCTTCCAGATTTTATGATGCAGAAGTAAAACTAGTTTTACCACAGCATGGTACCAGTGCATGACTTGACAAAATGGTGTGTGGAATGGAATAATGTCCAAAATATACCTAAATTCATGAGGTAATTTAATACATAGTAGTAATTTTTCAAAGCATTAATGAAAAGATGTATTCTTCAACAAAAATAGTGTTGAGCCCTATCTGATTTGGCTCAGTGGATAGAGCATTGGCCCATCGATGGAAAGGTCATGGGTTTGATTCCCATCAAGGGCACATATCTTGGTTGCAGACTCAATTCCCAGCCCTTGTGGGGGCACCTGTAGGAAGCAACCAATCGATGTGTCTCTCTGTCTCTCCCCCTCTCTTCCACTCTCTCTAAAATCAATGGAAAAAATCCTCAGGTGAGGATTAACAAACATAAAGAAAAAAAAATGAAAGAAAAATGATGTTGAGGCAAGCAGATGGCAATTTGAAAAATACCAGTAAACCTGGTTTTTTACCTTATACCTTCCACCAAAATAAATTCCAGATATATCAATTATAAAGTCATAGGCAAATAGATAAAAACATGGAAGAATTTTAAAAATACCTATTTTGGACAGAGCCTCTTTAAGTTTAATATAGAACCCTCAAGTCAGAAAAGACAAAAATCTGGGTATTTGATTACATAAAAATAAAAATATGGTGGTGGAGGGTGACTAAGAAAAAAAAAAAAAACACAAAAAGCAAACTAGTAAATATGTTTGTGATTCATATTTCAGGGAAAAAAAAGACTAGAATCATTAGTGTGTAAAGAGTTATAACAAATCAATAAGAAAAAAAACAATAGAAAAATTGGCAAAAGATATAAACATACAGTTCACAGAATAAGAAATACAAAGAGTTCTTTCAAGTTAGGCAAAGATGTTCATCCTTACTTATAAGAGAATTACACATCATTAAACTATACTGAGGCACTGTTTTCACCTTCCAGATGGCAAAGATCAAGAAGGCTGCTATCACACTGTGCTATCAAGGATATGAGGGAACAGGCACACTCTCATAGGGCTGGTGGGGGAATGAATCGGTATAATCTTTATGGAAAGCAAGGCAATACAATTTCTATGAAAAACACCAATGCCTGTACCTCCCAAGCCAGCAATTCCAATTCTAAGTTATTTATTCTCCAGGCACACTCTCACAGTTGCAAAATCCCACAACTACAGATATAGAGTGTGGTATGAATTGCCACACTGTTGGTAATAGCAAGAGATTAGAAACTCCCTAAATATCTATCAACAGAGGACAGGTTAAATACACTAGGGAACGTCCATCTAATGGAACATTATGCTACAGATAAAAAGAATGAAACCGTTCTATAGGGACTGAGAGTGAAAGGCTGCCAGAATATACTAAGTAAAAATAATAATATTAATAAATTAAAAAAGGAAACAATGTACAACATGCTGTTGTTTTGGGGTTGTGGAGTTTATGAAAGGATGTAAAAATCTATGTAGGGGCGTAGTTGGCTGGGGGGGACAGATTTAAGAAGAGACCTGGTGACAGAACTTGGTAGTAATTATTCCATAATGAACATTCATTCCATTTTACGCAAGGAAAATCAACAGTTACTTTTACCAGAAACTCAGTCAAATGGTCCGTAACTCCTCCACCGCCACATTTCTGAGAAGAAAGTGAAAACAAACAGAGCCACCTGGTTGGGCAGGCCCCTCTGGGTCCGAGCAGCCCCCACCTCCCCTAGGAAAACAATGTCCTGCTAAGCCCTCAAAGCCGCCCAGCTCAGTTGTTAATGGTAATGGTGTTTACCGGCTCCAAACAAAGTCATTTGAATCAGAAAAGTAAATGTGCCTGGTCTTCAGGTTCTTTGATGTCATCTCCCTCCTTGCCCTGCAGCTTGAGATGCGCCCAGGGCACTGCTCCTGGGAGCCTGACACACGGATTCTGCACGCATCGCCATAGCTACAGCATTCTGCGTGTGATCGTGACATGAAACAAATAAGAAAAAAAAACTGACTCCGAAATAAAACAAGAGGCCCTGAAAAACACAAGCAGTTGGTGGGGTTTTGTTTTTGCTTTTTTTTTTTCTTTTTTTCCCTGCCTTTTGTACCCTTGTGGAAGATTATGACACTTAGGAGTATTTTAAAAGTTGGGAACAGTTTTTAGTGTGGCAAAGTCCCAGAGACAAGACTTCTCGCTTTCCTGAAAATAACAAGTGATCACGGCAAATGGCGTGTTTGAAAGAGTACCTCCGCAGCCTATCAGACGCGTCCCCTCTACATGACCCTGTTAAACAGCCAGCAGCTCTCAATGTGATGTTTAGGGTCTCGGGTTCCTAAGACTCCCGGAGCTGGTGGCCATTGAGTCACGCAAACTGGATCTCCGTGGGCAGAGGACTGTGCGGCATTAGATGGGCCACGTGGGCCGCCCCAGTAAGAGCCTCTGGCCTGTGGGACACCTACTGTCTCCTCTGCCCGAACCCACCCGCGGCCCGTTAGCCCTTCCTTCTCACTCTGTGGGGACCTGGGTCCACGCGCACAACGCTCAGGCTCTTTTTGCTGTTTCCCTTCTCTGACAATTTCCCTCTTTTCCGTGTAAGAACACGTTTGAAGTTGGAAGGTTTTTAAGAAGGAAAAAATAGAAAAAGATTTTTTAAAATATGCTAGAATTTCCTTTTAACACCCTGGGGTTAAGCGCCTTTAATGGCATTTAAATCCTTGGTTGTTGTTTCTTCCATTACTTTATGTATTGCAATAAAAACATTCCTTTAGACTTCAGAAATTCTAAATAAAACAAGAACAAAAGTGTCCCTTTTTTTTTTTTTTTTTTTTTTTCAACTTTCCACCCAAATGTTACCATTGTAAATCAAGGTAAGAAAGTAAATTAACGACTGGCATTTAAATGTTTGCTGTCCCAAATATTTATTCCTTCCCTTTCCCCCAAATTTGTTTTATGCAAAACAGTGCTCATAAAAAAAAAAAAAAAAAACAATAAATATTCATTTGTTATCTACTAAAAAGTTTAGATCAAAGTGCTGTGTGGCCCAAACGCCAAGTAAGGCCAAGTGACGCTGTCTGCTCAGCCTAAGCGCTCCGCCTCCCAGCAGCGACCTGGCCACGTTCGCTTTCCCTTTTCTCCAAGTCTGGGCAGGGTTACCGCGTAGACAATAACGGAATGATCGCCGCACATTCGCATACCGCACTTTGCAAATCGTTTCACTTACCCCTTTGGCCCATGGTGCGCCGGAGTGGAGCACACTCTGGCTTCCGACCCGGTTTGAACCCAGGTGCAGTCACTTACCTAGCAGCACGGCCAGCAGCTGAGGTCAGTTGGCCTGGGTGAGACCAGAGGGTGTGTCCACTTCGCTGGATGCTGTGATTACGGAATGAGGTAAATGCCCACGGCTGCCGGCTGCCGTGGACAGATTGTGCAAACCACATGTTTGTCTGTGTTGTATGTTTGCCTCCTACTACTAAAGTGTGAACTCCTCTAAGGAGGAATTAAGTCTCCTCTACCTTTCAAACTATCTTAAGCGTACAATATTGAGCTTTATTGTATTCTTTCCTTGGCCTCACAAAACTGCTATTGTATCTCCCACCTATACCCCCTACAAGATGAAGCTAGAGGCTCTATTTTCCCTGCCACGTTCCTACTTCACCTCCAGGAAGTTTGAATGTTTGCAGGAGCAGTGAGAGCCCCCTGAGAAGAGGTTCTGCCACACACCCAGCTTCGAACCAGGTTAAGTGGGCATCCCCATCCTTGCCAGTCCGACTTGCTCAGAGCCTCACTACCGTCCACCCCCTGTGCTTCACCTTGTGTCCACACCCAGGCACACATGTGTGCACACACAGAGGCACACATGTGTGCACACACAGAGGCACGAGTGCACATGTGCACGACTCCCAGACCAGCGTGCTGGGCAGCCCATGGCTTCCATCCAGAGCTGTGGGATTGCCAGGACATTCAAACTTTTCTGTGGGCCCCCTTTCTTTAGCCCAGCAGGAGGGACAGCTCTGTGTTTCCCTGAGATGGAGTCTCCACCCCCAGAGCCTTTGTCCATGTGTGTGCATTGTCTCGTGATAAAGTGGTAATGAACTTGACAAACAACTTTAAAATGACTACCAATACTCCACTCCAGGGTAGATTCCCCAAGGGCTGATACTCACTGCCTGCCCCCTGCAAACTGCTTTGGGCACTCTTTTAGAGAGCACAAGGAGAAAGGATGAGGCTAATTCATAAACCTGGTAAATACTCGTTGGTGAAATGAACTACTATCCTCCTAAATTATTCAATGACATTTATTTATTTATTTATTTATTTATTTATTTATTTATTTATCCTAATATATAAAAACCCTGGGTCCATCACAACCGGGAAGCTCGACCAACTGGAAGTCAGTCCTGCAATGGTGACCCAGCCCTGACTGCTGAGAGGGCTGCAAATCAGGCCCAGAGAGAGGCCTGAAGCAGGGTCTGATCCGTAGCCTCCGTGGCAGCTGTTGATCAGCACTTGCCTCTCTCTTTCTCTCCAGCAGCCAGGCCTCTATTTCTCTCCAGGCCTCTATGGGGGCTGCTGATCAGCCCCACCTTTCTGATCAGGCCCCATTGATAGTCCCAGAGACACTGATTGACATAGAAACCAACCAATCAGAACCAAATCTGGGTGAAGTGTAAGGAGCCAATGGCTGCCTAGGAGGTGGAGCTTTTGATGCTAACTGACCAATCAGAACCAAGTCTGGGTGGAGTGTGAGGAGCTAATGGCTGCCTAGGAGGCGGAGCTTTTGATGCTGACTGGCATAGAAACCAACCAATCAGAACCAAATTGGCCAGCAGAGGAGGGCAGTTGGGAACAAGATCAGCTGACAGGGGAGAGCAGTTGGGGGTGAGATCAAGCCAGCAGGGAAGAGCATTTGGGGACAACCAGGTCAGCTGGGGAGGTCAGTTGTGGGGGAACAGGCTTGCAGGGGAGGGAAGTTAGGAGTTACCATGCTGGCAGGGGAGGGCAGTTGAGGGGGACCAGGGTGGCAGGGGTACAGTTAGGTGTTAATCAGGCTGGCAGGGGAGCGGTTAGGGGGTGATTAGGCTGACAGGCAGAAGCAGTTAGGGGCAATCAGGCAGGCGGGCAGGCTAGCAGTTAGGAGCCAGCAGTCCCGGATTGTGACAGGGATGTCTGACTGCCAGTTTAGGCCTGATCCCACAGGGGTCCAAGATTGAAGAGGGTGCAAGCTGAGTGAGGGGCACTCCCTGCCCCAGTGCACAAATTTCATGCACTGGGCTTCTAGTTTCTAGTTTCAATATATTTTTATTTTTTTCAGATTAAAGGGAGAGGGGAGAAAAACAAAGATCAATGATGAGAGAGAATTATTGATCGGTTGCCTCCTGCACACCCCTTACTGGGGATTGAGCCCAAAACCTGGGCATGTGCCCTTTACTGGAATTAAACCTTAGTCACTTCAGTCCTCAGGCCAGTGCTCTATCCACTGAGCCAAACCAGGTTGGGCAGTGACACATATATATTGATGGACTATTGAGCCATCATTGTGCCCATTGTTGTGAGTGAGATACTACAAGACATGGTCCCTACACTAAGTGCCCTCCAGTAGAATGATTGTGCCATCAATCTCCCGGATGACCCTTATCCTAGCTCTGAGCCTCAGCGTTCCTTCTGTGAAATCAAGATACTCTGCTTTGCCGAAACCGGTTTGGCTCAGTGGATAGAGCGTCAGCCTGCGGACTGAAAGGTCACAGGTTCGATTCCGGTCAAGGGCATGTACCTTGGTTGCTGGCACATCCCCAGTAGGGGGTGTATAGGAGGCAGCTGGTTGATGTTTCTCTCTCATCGATGTTTCTAGCTCTCTATTCCTCTTCCTTCCTCTCTTTGGAAAATCAATTAAATAAATGAATATATATATATATATATATATATATATATATATATATATATATTTTTTTTTTTTTTTTTTTTTAAAGATACTCTGCTTTGCAGGCTGTTTACTGAAGGAGAGTGGGGCACACAGAACCAGGGTAGAGGTTCATTGATGACAGGTCCTGGCTGGTTATTTTGGAGGGCTTGTTGAGAGGCACAGGCCATCCTGTCAAGAGACGTGTGGTCATAGGAGGAGAGGCAAATAAGTGAGCAACCCCTCCAGGCACTGGAGTGGACTTCTCCATAGGCTCCAGGGTAGTGAACAAAGCATGTGTGACCATCCTGGAGTGGGAAAGTCCTTCATAGAAGAGGTGACCAGACGTATGCCGTGGGGGATGTTTAAGTACAGGACAAGAGGTGAAGGTCAGAATGGCATTGTAGATGGAGGGAGCAGCACGAGCAAAGGCCTGAAAACCTGCACATCGTTCAGAATTCCGGGAGCCTGGACCACGTGGCATATGACTGCAGTGCAGAAGGAAGCCCGAGGGAGAATCAGCGGTAGAATATAAGGAGTTTCTAGCCTCCTGCTTGTAGACACAGGGGGTGTTCATTGAATTGTATTTCCTCTTGAAAATCTTTATCTCTATTCATTTTAATTGGAAAATTAATTTATGCTCATTGTTTAAAAAAAAAGTAATAGAAAAGTTTTAGCATAAAAAGCAAATGGTTCTGCCTCATTCCCTAGAGGAAATAATTTAGTGCTTATCCTTCTGGACTTTGAAGAGTGTTTGAAGCAAGCAAGTGTCATGAACAGATTTTGTATTTTTAAAAACTCACTTTGGGCATAAGGTCAAGGGGTGGAGGGGAGAGACTGAAGGCAGGTGATGGATGCAGTTCATTCAGAGAAAACCTCATGGAGGCAATGCAGTGGGGAGGGGCAGTGTAGTGGGGGCAGTGGGGTGGGAGGGCAGTGCAATGGTAGGGGCAGGAGGATAACAGAAAGTATGAATCAAGGATGACTCCTTGATTTGGGCTAAAATTAGTAAGATTGGAATACAGAAGAAACACAGGTTTGTGGGGAAATATTGTCAGTATAATTTTGAACATGATGAACTGGATGTGGCCAGGATACATGCAGAAAATATTGTCCTAGGTGTCTGGGGCTGAAGAGTGAAATCCAGCTTAAAGAAGTAGATGTGGCCATGGCTGGGTGGTTCAGTTGGTTGGAGCATCGTCCTGCACATCAAAAGGTTGTGGATTTGATTCCCAGCCAGGGCACATACCTAGGTTGCAGGATTTATCCCCAGTTGGGGCACAACTCATTCATCTCTCTCCCTCTCCCTCTCTCTCTCCCTCTCCCTCTCCTTCTCCCTCTTCAATAAAAACATATCCTCAGGTGAAGATTTTTTTTTTTAAATGTAGACATGGAGTAGATTTCATGTCATGGTAAGATCGCTCAGGGAGATCCAGAGGAAGTCCTAGACTTAAGAAAGGAGCAGAGACAGGAGATATTTATAAGGAGATGGCAAAGGAGCAGCCCAGGAGGGGGAGTCCAGTGTGGCAATCAGTAGGCAGGAATGAACTTTAAGAAGGATCAGCAGTATTGAATACTAGAGGGAACAAGTAAGTTGATGCAAGTGAAAATGAGCATTGCTCATCAAGGAACTTTACTGGAATGCGTTTGGCGCATCATTGATGTAGATCATTAGAAAAAATATGAAGGAAGTATAACATAATGTCAACAGTAATTATTTCTGTTGAGATTATGGGCGATTGATATTTTATTGCCTTCTCTTCTGAGAAGAGATGAGAGGTAAGGGAGGAAAAAGAAGGTACAATATTCCAAAAGGAAACATTTAAAAATTATACAGATGAAGCAAATTTATTCAATAAGCTCAAGCATTTACATTCATAAGGGAAGATACCAACTTTTAGGGGAACATGGCATAAAATAATATTGCTGTTACTCCTCACTTGCTGTTTTGAAAGGTGCCACACAGAGCATGATGGGAAACCCTTTGGTTCCCCCAGAGACCTGGCCAAGCCAGCTGAGGAACCATAGCTGGATATTCCACAAACTTCAGGCATTTAAGTCCATGATTTTTGTCAAATCCCTTTACCACCAGTCCTATCCTACTTATCCTATATAACAAAAGGCTAATATGCAAATTGTCTCCTGACTGGGAGTTCGACTGACTGGGAGTTAGATGTGCATTGACCACCACCGGTTGGCACAAAACATGGGGGGAATTGGCAATGGGGCACTGGCAGCAGACGGCAGTGGAGGTGCTGCCAGCCCTGATGGGCCCCAATGAGAGCAGGACCGACAGAGGTGGGAGGCGGGGTTGATGAGGGGCGACACCAAGGTGGGTGCAAGCAAGGGCCCTGCCCCATAGATCATCCCTGATCGCACGCCAGGCCGAGGGACCCTACCCATGCATGAATTTTATGCACTGGGCCTCTAGTTATTTAATAAAAATCTTATTTACACCAACTCACTTTTAAACATAAATGGATCCGTTTATATCACAATAGTAAATAGAAAATCATTATCAAAATAAATAGAAGGTCATTGAAAAGTAAGTATAATAAAAACAAAACTACTTAGTAGTTCTAGCAAGAAGCTCTTAACAACCCAGGCTGAGTCCTGAGCTCTCCAGTAAAACAGATACTCAGTCAGCACTACAAGCAATAAAAAGCCTTCCTGTACTGCTTTAGCTTGATTTCTTCAGAAACAAACCCTTTGACAAGAATTCAGTTGCATGTGCTTTACTTGAAAGGTGAAGGAAATGTGAAACACAAATAAGGGAGTTGGGAGGTGAGATAGAAAAGGGAAGGAAGTCAAGAAATGATGTTATCAGGCCATCTTAGTCCCACTGGGGAAACCGTGGGAGCCAGTGCAAAACACACCTAGGAATCCGCCCCCACCCAGGTTAAGAGAGCTGGTATTTATACTCCAACTGCAGTCCAACGCTGATTCATTCTGGGGGACATCAATTGCCCAGCATTCCTGGGGTGCCTCGTGGGCAGCAAAGCAGGCCCCAGGGGCAAGAGAAGACCTCAGGCAAAAAGGTCTGTAGTTGGAAGTCTGGCTGAGTCTACTGACTTGATAAAGGTGAGCGGTATGGATTGGGGCCAGCAGAGGCTGCCAGATACTAAACCGAGATTGAAAGATAATACAAAAGGAAATAGCTTTCCCATTCTTTACGTCAAAGGAACTTATGCTGGACCCATAACTCACTCAGAATCCTCTCTCATACCACCAGGCTGAGGCTTCCCCTGAGGCCTGAAGCAGCTCTGGGGGGACCGAGCCCAGCCCAGCCACTGTCCTGAAGGGCCTGGAGAAAATGTTGTCCTAGGTGTCTGGACATTATCCAGACCCTGAGAAACAGGCCCTTTACAATACGTTTACATTTCAATTTAACTGTCCTCCCTACCAATTAGAAACAGCCTCATCAGAGCTATCTGCCCAACAGAGTTGTCAAAGAGATTCTTCTGGATGAAAGCAACTCATTAGAATGAAAATCTATATTGACAACATAGACAAATGAGAATGAGTGTTCATTTTTAAAAGGAATTTTATCCTTATAAAAGGACCATCAAATTCCTTCAGGTATTAGCATCCCTGACCCATTTCAAATCATTTGTTTACCAATATCAAGCTCACAACTGTAACAAGGGATAAAGGCACAAAAAAAAAAAAAAAAAAAAAAAAAAAAAAAAAAAAAAGAATAAATATACTACCAAACTGTATGTACATATTTTTTAATATATTATTTCATTTAGCAAACATGTATTGAACTCTTTCTACATACCAAGAACTGTTCTAGGTACCTGGAGACATAGCAATGAAGGAAACACACAAAAAAACTCTTCCCTCCAATGAACTACATCCTAGTGGGAAAGACGGTCAATGAAAAAATAAATCATATATCAAGGATGGCAGGTGCCATCAAGGGCTACAAATAAGGCAGGAAAGGGGGATAGGGAGTCCCAGTGGCTGGAAAGGGGTTATAACTTTAGGGTGATCAGAAAAGATTTTACTGACAAGGTACATTTGGAAAGACCCAAAAGAGGCGAGGGAGAACACTAGGTGAAGATTTGGAGAAAGATTACTACTACAAAGAAAGGAAATAGCCTGTGCAAAGATCCTGGGGCAAGGACATGCCTGTGATTTGAGAAACAGTGAGAATCCTGCTGAGGTTGGTGCAGAGTAAACAAGGGGAAGGAAAAGCAGGAGGAGATGAGACCAGTAGGAGAAAAGTAAGGGGAGAGAGTTGATTACGTAGGGTCCTACAAACTATTGAAATAGTGAACGTCTGGAGAGTTCTGAGCAGAGAAAAGACCTGGACTGACTGCGATGTACAGGATTGCTCTGATGGCCGTGCAGGCAACAGGCAGGTGTGGCAAGGGCAGAAACAGATCCGTTAGGAGGCTGCTGTCGAAATCCAGATGAAAGATGACAGCAGATAGCAGATTGGTCCGGGGCTGTGAGGTATCATTAGCAGGCAAAAGACTTGTAGCCTGATAAGATATGGGGAGGAAGAGAAAGAGAAGAGTATGGGGAGTAAGAGAAAGAGAAGAGTAAAGGCTCCAAGGTGTTTGCCTGAGCAGCAGAGTAGACCTGTCACTTCCTGAGAGAAAGGAGACTGTGGAAGATAAGATTTGGGGAAAAATCGGTTAGATTTTGAACATGTCAAACTTCAGATACTTACTAAACATTCAAATGGAGATGTCTGCAGGCAGTTGGACATGGAAGTCTGTAAGTCAGTGGCTAAGTCTAGACCAAAGATGTAACTCTGAGAGTTGCTAGCATCTACATTGCATCTAAAAGCATGAGGCTGGATGAGGTCATCAGGGGAGTGAATAGGTAGAAGGTTGGCTTAGAGGCTGGGCAACAGGAGCACTCTGCCAACTACAGGTGAGGGAGAAGATAGATAACAAGCCAAGGAGACTGAGAATGGCCCAAGAGACCAGCAAAGAACCAGTAGTTGAGGGCATCCCAGAAACTAGTGAGACAGTGAAGAAAGAGTGATCAAGTGTGATCTAGCCCAGTGAGGCTCAGTAGTTGACCTTTGACCTATGAACCAGGGGGTCACAGTTCAATTCCTGGTCAGGGAACATAACTGGGTTGCAGGCTAGATTCCCAGTGTGGGGTGTGCAGGAGGTAATCCTATATAATAAAAGGCTAATATGCAAATCGACTGAACTGTGGAACTACAGGTTGCTGTGACACGCACTGTACTGACAATCAGGGGGCAGACGCTCAATGCAGGAGCTGTCCCCTAGTGGTCAGTGTGCTCCCGTAGGGGGAGTGCCACTCAGCCAAAAGCCCTGAGCCGGGCTCACAACTGGCAAGCACAGCGGCGGTGGCATAAGCCTCTCCTGCCTCCACAGCAGCACTAAAGGATGTCTGACTGATGTTAGTCTCATGGGGAGCGGGCCTAAGCCGTCAGTTGGACATCCCATGAGGGCTCTTGGACTGTGAGGGCGCAGGCCTGGCTGAGAGGACATCCCTCCTCCCCCAAAGTGCACAAATTTCATGCACCGGGCCTCTAGTTAATTAATAATTCTCTATCATCACTGAAATTTCTATCTCTCTCTCCCTCCCCCTTTGTCTCTGAAATAAAAATACATTTAAGGGGGAAAAAGTGATCAACTATGTCAAATGCTAATGATGAGGAAAAGAAGAATTGATCATCAGGTTTAGCAGTGGAGAGCTGGGACCAAAACCAGGTCTGGAGTATGTTCAAGAGAGAATGGGTGAACAGGTGTATACTTACACCTGCTGCCCTCTTTGTGCCAGTGGTTTTAGCACTGTTTGGAACCTTAAAAAAGTCCATTTTCACCCCTAACAAAATGAAGTATAATTTAACATTAGATTAAATAGATTAATTCAGGTTAACAAAACTGCCTTCTCTTCCACAGTAGGGTGTTTTGTCCAAAACAATTGGTTTCATTTTCAGATTTACTTTTTTTCATGAACAAAAATATTGGCTACAGCAGTGTTTTTCAACCTTTTTTGGGCAAAGGCACACTTGTTTCATGAAAAAAATCACGAGGCACACCACCATTAGAAAATGTTAAAAAATTTAACTCTGTGCCTATATTGACTATATATAAAGTAATTCTCTTGAATAGGAATCAAATAAACACCAAGAAAGTATTTTATAATTACTTTATTATGAAATATTAAGTAAACAAAATAGTGAAAAATTATAAAATTCTTGTCTTGTCTGCACCTACGGCACACCAGGAACAGCGGTTGAAAAACGCTGGGCTACAGACTATCATGCCTGTAGCATATATGATGGATATTCTGCATATGTAGTCACTGTGGTAAGTGACTTGTAGTATCTAAGTCAATAATTATGTTTCTCTCTTCCTCTCCTTCTTCCTTCTGGTGAAGCACCCATGATCTGGAAGATGAGAAAAAGAGGAGCCAGCAATGCTTCTAAATTATCTCCAACCTGAGGATGGAGTTAGGTCCCTTTATCCAGTAGCAACACAATGGGTGAACGCAAAGTCACATTCATCGGTCATCACAGGGGGCTGGTAGCACACGCACAATGGAAACCGGGTTCCCGAAATAAAGAGGAAAATTGCCCCTGCTTTCCTTTTAAATGAAATCTTGTGTCATGTTGATCAGAACACAATCCGGAGTTTTTGACGCTATAAATTAGTTGTAATGTCTGCAGTATCATCTTTTTTGAGTGTGAATTCCTCTTTCATCTCCCACAAGAAGAAAGTGGGAGGAAATAGGAGATCACTCACCCACTGATTAACGAGAAGCGAGGGCGGTTTCATTCAAAGGATCATGGTCTTAGGCTGGAAATATAATTATTATTTTATTTATTTTTCTTTTTTCGTCTTCTTTTTTTTCTTTCAACAACAAAGGAGCAGAAAGAGACGGTGCAGCTGTAATAGAGTTACTTCCATGAAATGTTTCTTCCAAGGTGCTGGGAACGCTGAGATAACAGTGCTGTATTCAAACCTGAGAAGCAGAAAATGTCATTTACTGGAAGCATTACATGAAACAGAATAGGTTTTTGTTGTTGTTGTTTTTTTTTTTTAAATCAACCACAGTAAAGTGAAATACAGTAACTGATGGACAATGTCCATTTGATTTCCAATCTTTTTTTTTTCTTTCACTTTTAGGAATCAAAAAATAGAGATAATGATTGTCACTTAATCATCAGTTTTGCTGTTGCTATTGCTGTTCTAGTGACTATAATTAATCATAGAGCATTAGCTTCTGCATGGGAAGCAAGCAAACAAGTAAATACCCACGTTGGCTTACAAGCCAATGAGACAAAAGGAAATATCTAGCTATTACGTAAACGCCCTCCCTTGCTCCTTTTGCACAGATTGTAACTTAACTTTTATTACTGCTCTTTGTCGAACTGTCTTTCTCACAGAAATGGATCTTCGTTATTATCTTAATTTTCAGCTCACTTATCATTTCTTACCTACGAAGCGATTGCACAAAGGTGTTTCCTATGCAGGTGATTCTTTCTGGAGACCGATTCTCCACCTTGCACACCAAGTCATCCATCGCTCTTAATTCTCTTCATTTCCAGGGGTCAGACTATGAAATTCTCATCACTCACCAGTGGGAACCGTTTACCAGGTGATTTCACACCCTGCACGCTGCAGGGCCCATGAAGAAAGGAGACAGATGAAAGGCATTGAGGAGCAAGACTGGCTCTGCCGCGTGCTGCAGTCCGTGCTGGGAGCGAATCCTGAATGCTGTTTCCACATTACTGTTTTTATTCCCCTCGCAGCATGCCATGTCCTTTTGGACTACCAGGATGGTCGTCCAAGAGGTTCTGACACTTGGCTAGGAAATCATCCGACCTGAACCACACTGCAGTCCATTCCACAGACAGTTAGACAATTCAGACTGCTTATTGGTCAGATTGTTCTGGCATGGATGAGCATTTGAACCCATAGGTAAGCTGATTAAATTTTCTTCCTCTTCCTGGAAGCCCAGGTTTATTTTCACATGGGGGAGAGGGGAGGAGGCTGACTGAGAGGGAAGACAAGAATGTCAACTATTTCACAATAAGGGGGAAAAGCATCAGACTACATCCTGTCTGTATTTTTTTTTTTTTTACCACTTCCCATAAGAGAAATCCAGGAAATACACCCCTCCTTTTTCTTTTTTCTTTTTTTTTTTAACAATGAGTACAATTTCGTGCCACAGCCCAAAGACCCTCCTGTGAGTTGTGCTCAACTGCATGTACACAGTGGACAGGATCAGACAGAGGCCAGAGGAGCACTAAGCTCAGGAGGCCTGTGCTGGGGACATGCATAAACCCTCCGTGCTGCTCTCCTGTGTCCGTACTCCCACCAAAGATCCCCACGTTCCCAGGTCTCCGGGATGCAGGTGCCTCTGGAAATCACCCCATCACTTCCTTCTCAACTGACCTGCCCGTCTTCTCCCCAAGCACCCACGTCAGGAGCACCCAAACCTCCTCTGACTGTTGTGTCTGTGGGGACCACAAGCATTGTTTCATCTATTACATTGGGAAACAATGTGTGATACAACAAATTCGCTGAATTTACTTAGTGGGTGTTTCCCTTCAGCATTTCAACAGTCAATCCCATACCATGAGTTCCAGTTCCATGGAACTGGAACTGGAAATACATGATTAGCACATTTTTGGGGAAAGCCTATTTTCACCTGACAAGTTTTTAGAGGGAGACAATAAATCACAGAGAGTGTAAGGGATATTTCCAAAGCAGTGAGCAAGAAAAGAGCAATCTAACAACGTGACAGTTCATCAAAAAATGTTGCTTTGAAAAGTTGCTTCAAGGTTAAGTTCATCCCACGCGGGAATCTCTGGGGTGATCGAAATGTTCTGTATCGTGAGTGAAGAGGTGGTTTAACGGGTGTACGTATTTATGAAAACTCATTGAATTGTACACTAAAGACCTGTATACTTCACTGTGTTTACATTTTACCCCTGGCCACAGACTGGTCAGAGCACCTTTGCGTTACCTTCTACACACCCTGGAACTGGCCTTGACACTTGTGTCTGCTACAACGCAATGGCCCCAGCATTGCCAGTGCTGCCTCATCCTCTTCTCATCTTTGCTGACTTAATCCTTTCTTCCTCTTTCTTTCCTTATTGTTATCAAAATAACCTAGGATTGGCTCTTTTATTTTTTAAATCCTTTTTTATATTACATTTTAACATTTTAAAATCTTCTTTAATAATATAGGTTCATTGCATATACATGTTTTTAAAAGCACAGAGAAGTGAAAATGACCCACTATTCAGACACTCCACTATTCAGAGAAAATGACCATCAGTATTTTAGTCACTCCTTCTAGAAACATTCAGTGGATGCTGACTGAGTGTCCACTCGGTGGCAGGAACTGATCTAGGCACCAGATACCCTGTGATCCACGGGTAACGCCTTTGTATCTGCAGAGCTTACAGGCTAAAAATTAACACGTAGAAAGGGATTTTGGTACTTGTTCCTTTACAGTCTTTTAGCACTTGACAATATATCACTATCTTTTCAAGTGAATAAAAATAATGGTATGCCATCATTTTCATAAGCTGTTTAATGTTTTTATTTAATAAATCCCCTAGTTCAAACAGCTAAACATTTCTAAGTTATAAACCACACTTCCATAAATATCTCCTTGAGAGTCTTTTGCATATGTTCTTAGTGATCTTCTTGCTGGCAAAATAATTTCAGGAATCATTGTTAACATACATGTTTTCTTTCAAACACCTTTCACTTTACTGGTTGCATAAACTTACTCCTTAACTCTCTGTACTTTTGATGAAAGAATCTATAGGTCATGTTCAAAGTCAGGGCAAGCAATGACATGTACATGCACTTCTGTCCAATGTCAATATCAAGGTCTTGAGGGTAGACCCTCAGCAGGAGACTCTTTACCCATTTCTTCCAGGGAACTACCTGACTTTTGATTGCATGAGGGTTTAAATCTCTGAAATGGGCAGAATGATTTTTTGCAACTATATAGCATTTGCCAACATCTAAGGCTAATACCTTGTGTGAAAACTCCAGGCACAGCACAGAGATTTACTATCTGGCCCATGTATGGCCCGGGAGCTGTGGAGGGAGGATAGCTGAGAATGAATCTGGTGGGAGTGGGAGCTCTCCAGGCTATATATTTCTTGAGAAACCTTTGATCCTAGATGACTTGTAGAGAAGTTAGTGGTTTTGCAGGGGAGGAGCAAGTCATTTTAGAAAATAGGATACAGGAAATCTTCACGTTGCATATTTCCTGAAGTTCAATGGTAAATCTATTATTAAGAATGTAGTGAAACATTCAAAGAAACAATTGAACAACATACTTGAACCACAACTATTCAGGGTTCAAGAGTGTGCAAAGCACTATCATAACGTATATAAGACGATTCTTATAATCTCAAGCTAGTACACAAACTTATTTCACCCTGCAATGAATTTGAAAGTAAATTTATATTTGCCATGAAATATAGTATATAAAAACATGTTATAATGCTCTTTGACATGTTTTTGATAAGCTACTGTTTTAAGAGCATTGTTCAAAGCACTATGGTCACAAGGGGCCTGCAAAGATGAATCAGACAAAAACTTGTCATTGAAGAGTGGACCCACTACAGCTATACTGTCTAATACAGTAGACTCCAGCCACATATGCTGCTGAGTGGCAGAAATTTGGCTAGTGTGAACTGAGAGTGTTATCAATAAACCATACACCAACTTCAAAAACTGAGTATGAAAAATAGAATGTAAAATATTTCATTAGTACGCTTTTATAGTGATTATGTGGTGTTGAAATGGTAATATTTTGGATACCGGGGTAATAGAATTATATTATTAAAATTAATTTAACCTGTTTCTTTATAGCTTTTTAATTTTAAAAGTACATGTGTGACTTATGTCCTATTTCTATTGCAGTGTTATCTACACCATTATAGTTACTACCTATATTCAGTATTTATACTATGTGCCAGGTAATTTTAAAAAAATATATCTTATTGAACTTTTTACAGAGAGGACGGGAGAGGGATAGAGAGTTAGAATCATCAATCAGCTGCCTCCTGCACACTCCCCACTGGGGATGTGCCCGCAACCAAGGTACATGCCCTTGATCGGAATCAAACCTGGGACCCTTCAGTCCGCAGGCCAATGCTCTATCCACTAAGCTAAACCAGTTAGGGTTGTGCCAGGTAATTTTATATCAGATATATGTAATCTTCCACAAGGGAAGTTTTGCAGATGAGGAAACTGAGGGGGCAAAGGCTATGTTAATCCATTATTAAACACATATCTCATTTATTTTCTGTGCACCAAGGGCTGTTGTAGGCAGCAGAGAGTTCCCTATTCTTGTAGAACTTACGTTATAGTGGGAGAGAAAGGTAATAAATCAAAAAACAAGTATAAAAAAATATGTCAGGCTCGGCCAGTGTCGCTCAGTGGTTGAGCATCAACCTATGAACTAGGAGGTCATGATTCAGTTCCTGGTCAGGGCATGTGCCCTGGTTGCGGGCTCAACCCCCGTTGTGGGGCATGAAAGAGGCAGCCGATCAATGATCCTCTCTCATCATTGATCTCTCTCTCTCTCTCTCTCTCTCTCTCTCTCTCTCTCTCTCTCTCTCTTTCTCTCTCTGAGTATTTAACCTGTTTCTTTATAGCTTTTTAATTTTAAAAGTACATGTGTGACTTATGTCCTATTTCTCTCTCTCTCTCTCTCTCTCTCTCTCTCCCCCTTCCTCTCTGAAATCAATAAAAATGTATTTTAGAAAATACATCAGGCAGTGACAATGAAGAAAGATGAAGCCCATACATGAAGGCAGAGTGCCCAGAATTGGGAGAGATGGGGGTAGGCTATGTTTTAGATAATAAGATCTGAGAAGGAACTGTCATCTGAGCAGACTATCTCCCTGGCTGGGATCTTCTGGGCAGAGGCAAAAACAAATAAAGGACTAAGGAGTTAAGGAGTGTGTGTGTGTGTGTGTGTGTGTGTGTGTGTGCGTGTGTGTGCTTTACACGAGGGACAGCAAGAGAACCCCTGGTGCTGGAGAGCACTAGACAAGGAGTAGAAGGAGAGGAAGCCAGAAGCATATTCCCATAGCAACTTGAAAGCCACCCCGACTAGGAAATGTTTAAGGATGACTTTGGCTGCTCTATGACACATGGCCTGTTGTGGGCATGCATGGAACCCAGCAAGAGCAGAAGCCGGAGACCCGTCAGGAGGCTGCTGCAGAAATGCAAGAGAGATTTTACAAGGTCTGTCTGACTCAGCCTCTGGAGATTTGCTGTTCCTACAACACAAAGGAAAATAATCTAAAAATTATCCAGAGAATTGGAACAGCAAAGGTCAAATAACTGGATAATTTAAGCTTCAAAATGTATTTGGGAGTCCATAAAGTTATTCAAGCTGGCAGTTAAAAAAAAAAAAAAATCACTGTCTAACTTCATAGGATAGCAATTTGTCTCTGTCCCTTGCTTTCTGCCAATTTAACCTAAGGGAAGTGGACTTGAGATCTGTAATTGGCAGAGTAGGATTTCAGTACATTTAAGTCAAATTCAGATCAGGTAAATTAGCTTTATTTTTACCAAAGAAAATTATTTAGTGAAGCAGATAACAGTTCTGTAGCCTAAACTATTTGCATTGGTTGTCTATCTTCTGAATTACTCTCATAATTGCTAATTCTGAGATTGAGCTTAGTTGTACATGCAAGATAGTTAAAGAAAGAACTAGAATCTGTGTCTTGGATAAATGTATAGATTAGTAGATAACTCCATTCAATAAGTCTGTTTTAATGGACAGAAGTACTTTTAAAAAGAAAGTATCCTCAAGGTCAAAAGTTATGTAGGCCAAGTCCCTCCCTTAAGAGATAAATTAAGGTTTAAAGTAGGTACATAGTTTCAAATGGAAACAAATACAAAGCAATCACAAGGACCCCTAAAAGTCTTGTCATGATTGGGGGGAAAAAAAAAAAAGAGGAGGCTCAATCTCGACCCTCCAGGTGGTTTATTTACTTTGATGGAATTCACTGGAAAATTGTTCAACTCCATATTTCACTGTGACTGGGCATTGGATGTAGTTCCTATCATTCAGGCAGTTTCTCCCAGTGCTAAAAATGTACAGATTACACACATCAAAAGCCTGCTGCAACCATTGCAGCTGAAATTTCCACAAATCTGTGCTGTGAGTAACTGGATAAACAATAAGATGAATGACCTTGTTCTGCACTAATCTCCATATGGCTCTGTGGGTACTGCTCTTGCCTTCTGGCAAGAAGGTTGTTGCTTTGGCTTCTCCCCTCAGACCAGGGATGAGGGGATGGCCCATAGCTGACAGAGCTGAGGGCCCTGCTCTTATGGCCCAGGCAGCCTGAGAGGACTGCAGAAGATGCCCATCTCAGGAGGTGCATTTGCCGCCATTCAAGAAACACCTCCATTATCATAGCTGCTGAGGAAACAGACTTATAAAAAGTAAGAAAACCCTTGCCTGGCCAGTGTGGTTCAGTGGTTGAGCACCCATCCACCCATGCACCAAGAGGTCACTGGTTTGATTCCCCAAGGGAGCACATTCCCAAGCTGTGGGTTCGTGCAGGAGGATCCCTCTCTCACATTGATGTTTCTCTCTCTCTCTCTCCCTCTCTTTTCCTCTCTCTCTCTGAAATCAATAAAAATATATTTAAAAAATTAAGGAAGCCCTTTAGCCATGCGTCCCCCTTCTGGGTGCTTATTTTCTTCAAGAGAGGGCCCAGGCTTTCCTTGGGTATTTTCAGGGCCTCCACACAGCTGCCTCCACTCCCTCAAAAAAGACAGAACTCTGAGTGCCTTGGTCCACGTTCCTCTTTCCACCAAGAATAAATTTTAAAACAGCTGCATCTGTAAAGAGTGAAAGGGAGGACTGAAGTGGACCAGTGCACTTGATCAGCATTTACCTCTAATCTGGGATATCTGGGGCGGGGGGGGGGGGGGGGAGGGGGGGAAAAGATGCATTTAACAAGGTGTCTCTTAGGTGTCCCCCACCCCCAAATAGCTATAGAGTCCCTTCAGCACGAATTGAAAAATCTGAGTGTTGCTGCCCAAAGAGATGGAGCACCTCTGATGCTTCTGTACTGGAGCAGCTTTGGCCTTGGTGGAAGGAGAACAAAACACTGGGAACCAGCTGCTACTCCAGCTTCAGCATCTGGTACACAGGTCACACAGCAAAGTTCATCCTGGGAGGTGGAGCCAAGGCAATGGCAAGGTGGGGTTACCTCAGGTCAGAAAGGATCACACACAAAACATACTGAGTTAAATGCCCTAAGTGCTACACATGTGATACCCCTGCCACTTCACATCCAGCCCTAGCCATAATCTTTACTGCCTTGTAAACCTGAGATGCCTCAGTCTGTGACATGGAATCACATTCTGTTCTGAAACCTACGTTCTGGTGGGATTTACAATCCCAAGAAACACCTCATATACACCTTTCTGCTCACCCCCCCACCCCAATCCTCCCTCCCCGCGCATCTGTATGGTTTTTGTTGTTTCAAATACTTGATCCATGTAGACATTACCCCTTTCATAGGCCATCACACCACTAAGGCTGCTTTCAGTTATGGTGAGCTGGGTCAAATGCCTCCCCAAAAATATATTCTATGTTCAGTGCCATTTTTCGTCATCTATTTGTCAATTCATTAAAAGCCCAGCATAAACATGAGACAGAGGCAAGGCACATTCCCTCTCTTCATGGAATATTCTTCCTCTCATCACTCTCTCTGGGTAACAAACGCTACGGTGACTTTGGTGCCTTTGTCATAGGATTGTCACAGCAGCCAATGTGTGAGCTTGACACCATCCCCACTTGCTCCTGTGGTAAAAGGTTCCTAGTGTTTTAGAAGTTTTCTGTTTTACAACTGACAGGCCTCCTCAATAATCCTCTTTGCTTCACACACTAATAATACCTTACATTTGTACATACTTTCACATGCATTATCTCGCTGAATCCTTAAAACAATCTTATCGTGTAGGCAATTGTTGTACCCCTTCTGCAGAAAGGAACATTCTCTTGTTTACTTCCAAGACAAGAGAATGCTGCTCAAGAAGCATTTCAAGAGGGGCCTTACAGTGTAACCATCTAACTTTCGGATTAATCACTTTCTGGCTGTAGGAGAAGATTTCTGAAATCTACCAATACAAGGATTTCAAATCAGAGACCTTTAAGACAGTGAGTGGGTTGAAGAAAATAATATCAACCTTGGTTCTCCAGGATCGAACTTGTGCGGAAGGAAACTATACAGGGTGCAGTGTACTGTGTCAGAAAAAGCAGAGTTATGCACAATGAATACGTGCGCCCGGGGTTGTGTCAACATTCTCTTCCCAAATGTGGCTGCAGAAGAGAGTGTGAAGCATACCAAAACGAGACAATATTTATGGCTGAAGAAATCCGGCTTCACATAACGGTAATTATGAACAAGATATTTTTCCTTAATAAAATTACTGCAAAACAAAACCTGGAGGAATTAAGTGTTTCCCCATGTCCTCCTCCCTGTTTTATTTCCATGTGCTCCAGAATGATTGCGGGAGGGAGAGAAAGGGAGCAGCAAGCGAGCACCACCGGGAACAGAGGGAGAAAGAAAGGCATCATAGCCAGACGGCCTCTGCTAGAGGGTTGGTTTTGCTTTAGAAACTGGAATGTGTCCAGGCTTGATTTTTATTTTCAATTCACATTTCAGATCCAGCTCCCCAAACTCTTTGATCTCTCTCCCTGTCTCCTTACCCGGAAGAGAACCCTTGGCCTTCTCAGCTGGGAGCTGGGAGCACACGTGGAAAGCCTGGCTCAGATCCATATTCCTGCCAAATTTAGTCACACAAAGGGGCCTGCGAGGGAGAAAAAAAAAGGATGAAAGCGGCCGCCGCCGGGACTTCAAAGGCCGCGCCGCCGCGCCGGGCCCTGCGCAGGCGCCGCCCTCCGCGGATATAAAGCGCAACTGGCTCGCGGCCGCCTGCGCGTCCCCGGCCCCGGGGTGGCGGAGGGGTCCCCGCGGCGCAAAGGGGGGTTGGAGGGGGGACGGGGGTGGGGGGGGGTGATGCCGCGCCTGCCCGAAGCCGGTCCGAAGCCGGGGGAAGGCGCCTAAGAAAAGTTTTCAGAAAAAAGGAGGAGAAAGCTTGTCAAGCCCGGCTCACCGGGCGAGTGGCACTGAGGCCCGCCAATGTATTCCAGCTCCCACAGCACCCCCTTTGGGGACCCCCCCCCCTTCCAGACAGAACGCCCTCTGCTCCGTGCGGGGGTTCGGGCCCCGCGGGGGCTCCCCGTCGCGGAGCTGAGCAGGGAGGGCGCATGGCGGGACTCTAACGGGCCCAGACCGCTCCATGGAGCCCGTGCGCCCCCATCGCCCCCACTGCCCCCCGCATTCTGGACGGCGATCCCCCAGCCTGACTTCTCTCTCTCGGCCGCCTGGGGACTTGGGCCCTGGCCCCCCGGTGAGCAGAAGGTCTGTCTGCTGGCCGAGCCTACACACGGTGGAGGGGGACGTGGCCCCCGGTGGGAGGACCCGGGCCCTGGACAGGCGGTCCTGGGGCCCCACCCCAGCGGGACGCCGACGCCCCGCTCGGCCCGCGCCCGCACCCGCGCGGGGGTAGAGGCGCCCAGGGCGGCGGCGGCGGCGGACCCCGGCTCCGTGGGCGGACCCGCCGGGTGTCCGCTGGCGGCCGGATTTGGGGAGGACGTTTGTATGGTCCCACGAGTCCTCCGTTCCCCGGGCGGGCGGGCGGGGCGCTGGGTTTGTTTGTCTTAGGAGGGGGCGAGGGGAGGCGGAAGAGCCCCTGGGACACAAACCGCCGCTTCCCTCGTCCTCCCTCCTCCTGCCTTTCCCCTCCGTCCGTCCGTTAAGCCGGAGGCGCACGGCTTCGGGGCGCTGCTGAGGCTGGAGTGGAAAGTCGGAGGTGCCGCAGTTCCGTCTCTGTCATCACCTTCTCCGTCTTTTTCTAGTCCTTCCCTCTCGCTTCTCTGGAGCATCCTCTTCCGCGGGTCCCCGCCACCCCCTTCCTTTTGGGATCCCACCAAAGTCGTCGCTGGGAGCGAGTCCAGGCCACACAAAGGGGAAGACCCGGGGCTTGGGGAGGATGGAGAGGGGGGGGACACAGAGGGGGCGGAGAGGGCTCTGAGGGCACCGCGCTTTCTCTCTCCTCCCTGTAATTAGGGACGGCTTGAGTGTCTGAAGCTGACTCCTCTTGGCAGCAAAATCGCCGGGGGTTTGCGGGGGGGTGGGGGGGAGAGTGAGGAGGGGGAGAAGACTGGGGCGAGGTGTGTGTGTGGGGGGTCATTCTCCCAGTCCTTCTGCAGGCACCCAGCGGGGTCTGTGCCCGGTTTGCCCCGCAGACTTGGGGGCGCATCTCCAGCCCCCGCTCCCCTCTGTTCGCGCCGGGTGGGCGGGCGCCTCGCCCCCCACGTGCAGCCGGGCCGGCGGCGCCCGGCGCAGAAGGAAGTGTTGATATAAAACAAGTCACTGTTCGTTCGCTAACAAACCAAACCCCAACCGGCCAAAGCCACCAAGAAGAGGGGAAAAAAAAAACAGCACATCCAGCCAGCCAGCCCCCAGCAATTGTTTCACGGTCGGAATTCAATCACATCAAAAAAAAAAAAAAACGCCCCCTGAAACCCACATCCTGAAGGAGTGAACCTGCAGCCTCCAGTCCTCCGCTCGAGTTCACACGGACAACCCGCCTCTGCATCCGAGCGCAGGGGGCAGCGGGCGGCGGCGTGTCTCCCGCGTCGCACCCACTCCATCCCGGACCCGTGCACCCCAAGAGGGGGCTGCATATATTCACAGCTGCCCGCCCCCCCCCCCCCCCACACACACACGAATGAGAGACCTCCGGGCGACAGAAATGCCTGTGCCCGGATCCACACGGAACCTGCAGGGAGGAAGGATGCTCTTCCCAGAGTGATTTCGCCCCTCTGTGTCGCACCCTTATCCGGAGAGACGACTTCATGTGGAAATGCCAATCTCCTTCCCAGACAAAGCTTTAAAAAACAACAACAACGAAAAACCTAGGTGAACGCTTCTAGTAATGCTTCTTTAAAGAATATTTGCAACAAAGATAAGGACAATTGGCCGACACCCCGCGCACGCCACGGGGAGGGAACACAGTCACGCACACAGAGTCTGCCTGTTGGGTGATTTTGTTGGAAACAATGTTTCCAAAGGAGAGGGTGATGGCCAAGTAGGAAAGGCAGACACTTACCCTGGGCCCTTCTAGCGAACAGATCCCACTAGTGATTGTCCCCCAAAACCCCATCTTCTGGGGTGCCTAGTCTTCAGGACACCCGGAGTTGAACTTCAAATGGCTCAAGGAGTTCAGGTAATTAACGTGAAGGGGGGAATGGAATTCGACTGAGTTGCAACACTTAAAATGGGGATGTAGGAGTCCTCCTTTTAATCTTTCTCTGGCTTCCAGAAACAACCTTCTGGCCATGCTGCATGCCCCCACCCCCTCCTTGAGCTTGATGAAAGGAACTTCTACTCTGGCAGCTTTGGTGAAACTGCATTTTCCAGTTCTTTTCCTGTCGCCAATTGGCGCGTCTGTGGGAGGGCTTTTGACTTTGTTTCCCCCGTATTTCTTTTAGAACAGAGGCTATCCGTGTGTAACATAGCTCCAAGTCCACATTTCTAGGACACTACACTCGCACCAGGTGTGTAACTTCAAGGGGAGTTGTGTATATGGCCACCAACCAAAAAAAACTGTTTTCTCTCCAATCTTTTCAGTATTGCTGTATAGACATATTGCAGTAGAATATTCTTTTTTTAAAATTTTTCTTCTCTAAGGCATAGCATGATTGGATATGTAAAATGGATTTAATGTTTTACGCTTCCTGGCTCCTTTCACCAGCCCCGATAGAATTTACCGTGACCATTGGCCATGCTCTGTGACTTACTAAACCCTTTAAATGATAGTTTTTAAAACTGCTTCCTAGAAAATTCTCACCTCTGGGACGTAGTTATCAGTAGGCGAGGTTTTAGGTGCTCATTTAGATCATTGTTGAGGTCTTTACTTATCAGTGTCCAGCAGCATGCAATTCCCCCTAAGGAAAAGAAGGATCTTTGCCTGATGGTTGCTGTACCATAGAGCTAAAGGCTGATTCTGTAGAGCTTTCCTTATTTTCAATTTAAGGGTGATGGAGACACATTTCTTCCTGCTCCCTGTTTACTGTTCTGAGGTTTTACAGATGGTTACTGTATTGGGTATAATAATTTTGCCTGGATTTTTAACTGAAGGGGTTTGACAGTCAAGGAACAACATGTAATGTGTTTTTCAACTTCAACTTAGCTTATACTATAACGTTCACAAAACATCGTAAGTCCTGTCGTTGTATAAAACGCATCAAAGAGACGGGTGGAGGCTGGAGAATTTTTGAGGTTGGATTCAGATTTGCGACTTCAAGGGTCCCTTTGAGCTGGCGGTCCGAGGTGCCAAAGACTGCCAGCTCCTCTCTCCCTCCACTGGCCTCACTCTCTTGGGTCCCTTTGCCTTCTCTTCCTCCTCCTCCTCCTCCTCCTCTTCGGGTTGTTTTTGCGTCCTCCTCAAGAGGTTCCCGCACATTGTGGCGTGTATCTCCGAAAATCCACGGAAGATCTGGCGTAACTCTCTAGGTGAGGCTGTCATGGAAGAAATCTTGTTTAAAAAGCGATAATGCGGGCCCTTTTCTTCTTTTTTTTTTTTTTCTTTTTCTTTTTTTTCTTCCTGGTCCTATTATTCTAGGTAAGTATGTGCTTCCTAAGCCTTGGACATTATATTTAGGAGAGCCACAACTCTCTTCCTTGTCCTTCTTGCTTCCATTCTCTCTTATTACGGTTGAGCAATGTCTGTTATATTTCCCTTCTCCTCTGTCCCCATTCCCGCCTCATCCGCTGGCCAGAGCATCTATCAATGTGGTGTCGATCACAGCGGCGGCGGCTTCTCTTTCATCTTCCTCCCCTTGCAGGGCGGCGGGCGGGCGGGTTGTGGGGCGGAAGAGAGTAGGCGGAAAGGAGGTGGGGGTGAGGCTGGCAGAGGAGGGGGGGTAGACGAGAGAAGAGATACTTAAGATGATGAAGTTAAACCACTCGGGCAGTTTCTTGTCAATTTCACGCGGGCAGAGCGTGCCTCTCAGTGGGTTATAAGAAGCACCCGGTCCCTCCTTCCCTCGCCAAGTTGCCTGATCCTTCCCTCCAGGAGCGCGCGCGCGCTCGCGCACACACACACACACACACACACACATCTCACACACACACACACACACACACACACACACTCACACACATACACCCCCAAACTAGGACTGGTCCTACAGGCTCTGGGAAAAGGAAAGGAAAAAAAAAGTCCTCAATCACCACCTCCAACTCGCGGTCCCCCTCCTCCCGCCCGCCCAGCGGGCAGCCAAGGAGAGCTGGAGGCGGGGGAAGAGGGGGAGGAGAAGCGACGCAAATGGGTAGCTTTTCAGCGCCGGCGAGGCGCGGGAGGAGGAGAGGCGGCGGGAGGCGCGGCCGCTCACCTGCGGGGCCGAGCGCGGGGGAGGGACCCGGGCCGCACGCACGCACTCGGGCCGGAGGGCCGGGACGCGCCGCAGCCTCGCACGCGGTCCAGCTCGGGGGGCTCCCCTCCCCTTGGCCAGGAGAGCCCGAGGGGCGCCGCTCCTTCCTTTGACAGAGCTGCCCCGAGGAGGCGTGGAGAGCGGCGAGCGAGACCGCCGGCGAGCCAGGCTGAGAAATTCGAGCCGGGAACAAAGAGGGGTCGGGCTCTGCGTGTGCGTGTGTGTGAGCGTCGGCTCCGGCTTCGGGCAGAAGCTTTTGGGTTCGAGAGGACCCCGCTGGGACTTCCCGAGACCCCGCCGTGCCCTCCGCCGCCGCCGACTCCCGGCACTAGGCGCACAAACTTTATTCTTGGCAAACTTCTTTCTTTTCCTCTTATCCTCCCCCTCCTCCTCCCCCTTCTGCTCCCTCCCTCCCTCCCTCCTCCTCCTCCTCCAGCAGATTAAACGCGCCTGGAGAAGGAACATTCAAGCCAAAGAGAAGGAAATTAGAAGCTCCAAAGCGGACATCTCCAACCCGGCTGGCTCTTTATTTTTACTTTTTTTTGAAACCCTCCAGGAAGTGGACATTTCGTTATTTTTTGATTCTCCTGGCACCTTCTCCGCTGAGGCAAACGGAGGAGCCTTTTTGTGTCCGGCTCTCCTCTTTTCTCGGAGGAAAACCAGCTCCCCATTCGGCATCCGGGGGAGCCAGAGTGAAAAGGTCTGCGTGGAGGCGCGCCCGTCGGACCCCGCTCCGCGCTTTGGAGAGCCGTGCCCGCGCCGGAGCCCGCGTCCTGGGCGCTCGTCCGCCGGGGGCGTGGGGCGGCCGCCCGGGCAGCCCAGCCTAGAGCGCCCGCCGCCCCCAGAGGCGCCAGCGGCGGCGGCCTCGCTGCCCGGGGCCCGGAGACTTGGCGGAGCGGGAAGGCGCGGGCGGCCGCGGGACTGCGGGCCTCCGGCCCCGCGTTTGCCGGCCCCGCTTCCGCCCCACTCCCTTACCTCGAGCATCCTTCCACCCCTCCCCCGCCCCCCCCCCCGTCGTTGACCCCCTCTCTTCCTGCTGTCGCCTCGGGTGCTCCCCCGGCAGAGCGGAGATTACCGAGCGGTCGGGATGCCCCAACTCTCCGGGGCCGGCGGCGGCGGGGGGGACCCGGAACTCTGCGCCACGGACGAGATGATCCCCTTCAAGGACGAGGGCGACCCCCAGAAGGAGAAGATCTTCGCGGAGATCAGTCACCCCGAGGAGGAAGGCGACTTAGCCGACATCAAGTCCTCCTTGGTCAACGAGTCCGAAATCATCCCGGCCGGCAACGGGCACGAGGTCAGTGGGCCGCCGCCCGCCCGGGCGCCCAGAGGTGTGGCGGGGCGCCGGGAGACGGTCCCTCGTGGGTCCCTCGTGCTCGCTGGGTGCTGGGTGAGCCCCCGGCCAGCCTTCCTCCTTTGTGTGTATGTGTGTGTGTGTGTGTGTGTGTGAGAGAGAGAGAGAGAGAGAGAGAGAGAGAGAGAGAGAGAGAGAGAGAGAGTGTTTGTGTGTGAGTGAGTGCGCGCGCGTGTCGGGCGGGAGACGGCGGTCCTGCGGGGACACTTACTCCGGGTGGATGATCCACTGGGGTTCGGTGGCCGAACCGCTGGTTTGCGGGAGGAGGAGCTGGCCTTGGGCACGTTGGTTCGGCCTTCGGGCTCTTGGTTGGCGCGGAGAGGAGGGTGCGATGCTGCAAAGCGAGGATGTCTGAGCTCAGAGTTCTCCGTAGGACGGAAAGCTGAGCGCGCCCGCTATCTCGGTGCATCTCTCTGCACAAGTGCGTTAAACCGCCGAAGGCTCTGGCGGAGAGGAGCAGAGCCGCAGGCGGAGAGGAAGGGGAGGCGGGCGTGGGCCGGAGGCCGGGGACCGGGGGCCAGGGACTGGGGACGGGTGCTGGGAGGTGTGAGGGGGGTGGTGGCGGCCCAACTGCCGCCGAGTTGGGCTCGCGGAGCCCCCGGGGCGGGTGGCGGGGGCGGTGCGGGGCTGGGTCCTGTTGCCCCGAGCCCTGGGCGCGCGGAACCGAGCGGCACCCCTTGCAGTACCTCCCGCGACACCGGTTTTCTCCAACCCCCATCATCACTTAGAAAAACAAAAACCCAAGACGCTTCTCGTTGGGGTTCGTTTGGGCCCCCGATCAGGCCTTCAATCTTCACCGAAGACAGGCGAGTGAGAGTGGAGGTGCGGCGGAAGCCAGGGCGCCCGCCCCGGGGACGGCGGTGGAGAGCGCTTTATCTATCAGATCTCCGGGCCTTCGCCGCCGGTAACCCGAGCAGAGTAAATAGAGCCACGTGGGTGCCTGCGGGAGAAAGCCCGGAGCAGGGACCCCGCGGAAGGGCTATTTCAGGCCAGCGCGAAAAGCTTCAGCTTTCAGGGGGGTGGGGTGGGCGGATGGACCCTGACACCCGACACCCCGCTGGCCACCCTGGTTCAACAGCTGGGAAACGCTTTGGAGGAAATCCGGTAGAAAAGTTCTGACACTCAGATGATTTCACCAACGATTTTTTCCCCTCCACAGAAACTTGGAGGTTATACCCTTTTCCCTTAAATGGCATCCTTCTGCCCCCAAAGAGAAAGCGTGTGGTTTTGGGGGCGGGGGCATGTTGGGGTTTTAAACACACGGGCTTTAAGAACACCTCAGAGTTATTACCTTCTTTATCCCAATGGCAGGGGTGAGTACTCATGTTGAAGGCTGGGGGCTGAGGTCTGAGGAGAATATATAAGATATTCTTATTCTCTGAATCTTTCATCCCATTATGCCAATTTGAATGGGACCTCGTGGTGGAGGGGAGGGAGTTGGGGTGCTCCCACCCCCATTTAAGTGGTTTGTGACTGTGTATATATGGAGGGGGAAGAAGTCATTGGTGGGGGACACACATCCAAAGAACCAAATAACACCTAAAAACACTCAGGCTAAACTCTCTTATTGTAGAGAGCCTCTGTTTCTTCCTACCCATTTTGCTGTCCGTCCTTTTTCCATAAATAAATTTGCCACCATTTCACGTTTTTTTTTTTTTGTTTTTTTTTTCTGCTGCATTTGAAGCCCAGAATCCAGGTTTTAGGGCTCTGTCAGTGTTTGTCTGGTGGTAAATGGGCATGGGGCAGTCCCAAGGAAGATGGTGAAGGGGGTGATACCACTGATTTGCACGTGGTTGAGCCTGGGTGGATGGTGGTTACCAGAACTGATATTAGCGGGGCTCCCTTTTAGATGTCTATAACCCGACTCTCAAGTCTTCCTTTCTTTAACCACAGAGCAGTTCACTTTTCTCTGGTAAGCTCGCACTCAGCCGGCCATGGTAGGCGATATGGAGTGGAGCTCCTGGTGGTGCCAGCTTGGGACCACGGCCTTAAGCCCCCATCTGCGAGAGGTTGGCTTGCCTTTATTTAAAATGTCATTTTCAGCTGTAAAGTGACATTTCAGCGAGCTTTTAATCAGCTCTGATGGAAATCAACGGTGGTTGAAGAAGCTATCAAAACGATCAACCCCATTAACTCACTTCTATCATATTAGGCATCCCAGCAGCCTTGATGCATTTTAGCAAACATCAGTCAGAACAGCATTTGGATCTTTCCCACATTTACTATGCTGGTATTGTTTTTCCTCTGATTACTTACACTCTTTGTAGTCGTCCTCGGTAGATAATAATGATTCCGAAATATGTGTTGAAAAGAAAAAGATTTCCCAAAACTCAATCCTAGCCTCCACCTCTTAGATGGATAAAACAGGTGATTGAGCTGCACCAGTGGAGGCACACTTATATGTCAGTGTTGTCACAAACTCTAAGGTGACTTTTCTTTCTTTTGGGGATGGGGATTCATGCTGTTAGGTGGCCAGACAAGCACAAACCTCACAGGAACCCTACCATGACAAGGCCAGAGAACACCCGGATGACGGTAAGACCTAACTCTGCTTCTTTCAACTTTATCCTTTAGCAAGTGCAGTTTGTGGATGTGGGTATGTTTTGCTATTTTGAGTTGAAAAACAACAACAAAAAACAACAACCCAGGATCAGATGCGACAAGACTTTGCCCACTATTTTAACAGAATGGGAAAGAAAACCCAGGAAACTCAATGCTTACCTTTAAGGTGTATTTATGGAATTTTAAAACTGCCTTTGAATGAGTTAGGGCACTGTGGATTTCATTTGGCTTCTAAATTCATTGTGGAAGAGGAAATAATGAGTTTGCCTCTTTTCTTCATTTTACCTAAAGTGGTAATTGGCCCTTTAGCAATTCCCCCCCCTCCCCCCCGAATTTTTATAGTGACAATCTACACCAACTTATTTACCAACATGAATAGTTTCAAGTGGATTTTCATTTGTTAAATTGCTGTTTCTATTTACAGTGAGAAGGCAGGCAGAGAATGCATGGACTAAAAATATGGCTCAGTGGAGCAGAATCTAAGTTGCAAAAATATAAAACTTTCATTTGTAAAATTAGGAACTATGCATATGAAACATGACAGTCAGGCTTCCTCCCTATATCTGATTCTTGCCCAAAATTTAAGAATTGTATATATTTTTTAGATTTGAGGAGAACTCCATGTGACTTTAAAAGAATTAAGGCATCTATAAGGTTTCCTTTTTGGACAGTCGGCTTTTCTGTTCTCCTTTAATTATTTACAATTGGCCTGACCAGAAGGAAGTGTTTGTATGTATAATATGTCAACCCAGAGGAGAAGGGAAGAGAACTATAATATCAGGCTTCCTTCTGAGCTACAAAGTAGTTACACAGATTAAAGGGAAGAAATGTATATACTGAACACATGCAAATTACTTTGGCAAAATGATGGAAGTGTAGCACATAAAATTAAGTCTCCTGGAGTTAATCCTTCATAAATTGGGGTTGTTGTCCATATACTAGTTACAACTCCCTCCTTCCGTAAAACCTAGAAATTTTCTAGAAATCTGGAAGCACAGGTAGGATCTACAAGTTTGCCTATAAGATGGACTATAACTTTAAATGTATAAATGTATATGCGTGTGAATGGCTAAATGGCCTAATATGTTTATATTGTAGCTTTAGATTTGTGTGTGTTCTTTCATGTGTTTCTATTTCTTAGTCCAGTTTGTTAGTATTAGAACAAATTAAGTTAGATGGATAACACTTATTTTTGTAAAAACACCCGTCAGTAGTGGAAGTAAATTGAACCACATGTTTTTTAAAACATCTGGTTCACTGCTAATTTCATTTAAGAGAATAAATACTGTCAATCTAAAATAGAGCATAATAATTCAGTTACAATATTTTGTAAACAACTCTTATGTAAGGTCCCATTTGTCATAGAACTAGTTGATTTCTCAGATAAAAGACAGTGATATATAAAAAAGGAAGCCAATGCATCATCAATTGTTCTTTGGATTCTCTCAGGAAAGCATCCAGACGGAGGCCTCTACAACAAGGGTCCCTCCTACTCGAGTTATTCCGGGTACATAATGATGCCAAATATGAATAACGACCCATACATGTCCAATGGATCTCTCTCTCCACCCATTCCGAGAACAGTGAGTAACATGCTGATGTTACAAATTATTTTCAGAAGAGCACATGAATTTGTATTTTGGGGGGGGAAAATGTTTTTGTGTGTGTGTGTGTTTTTTTTTAAATACGTTAGAGATGCTTTCATTATATGTGACCAGTCATTGCTAAGACCTGTTATGAGGAATGGCTGCCTTAAAATTGTGCTAATTTTGATGTCTTGCATTTGGAATATTAGCTTTTTATTGGTTAAGATTAATAAATAACAGATTACCAATTGTCATGAAATCAAGTGAAGTCAACAAACTTATAATTTTATGAGTAGTATTGTGTTTTCTGTGCTGATGAGAAGAAAAAAATTGATTTACTCTTTCAGTTAGCCACATGCTGTATCTATCTTGCCCTTAAGCTATGTAGAATCAGAACACTTTGGCTCATTGAAGCTGAATATTCAAAATCCTTAGCTTCTAAAACAGAGTCCTCTTTTTATTGTATTAGCTAATGTTTCTTTTAAAATCAGCTGCACAAGCTATTTTTACTCCACTGTCCATTGTTGCAAATGTATAGCGCCATGAAGAAGTCCAGATCTGTACTTGACAGTGTTTCTCTGTTGCTGAGAAGGGGAAACCTCCCTCATCTCTGTATTAAGAGAGCATGAAAAGGGTAACGTGAGATGTGCTGCTGATTGTGCTCCCCCTGTGGCTTGGGGACTGGTGTTTAGTGCTCCCTCACTGTATTTACCTTCATTCCCTCTCCTTCTCCCTCTCCCACCTAAAAGGGTATGAAAAGCAGTATGCCTGGGTCTTGGAGATTAGAGTTTCAGTCTACCTGGTTCTCCTCGGAGTGAGATCTTGATCATGAAAAGGCATCCTATGGTTTTTGCCTTATTAGCCCAGTTCTTCCACTAAGTGAAAAAAGTCAGTCACAGACATTTGGGGAAAGTACTGTCATTAATCCCTCAGTGAGCAGAATCTGGGATCGAAAAGATTCACCAAAATAGCAGAGAGGAATGACTCAGGGTGAGGAGTATGAGTGTTTACTTTGATTATCCACGGCACCCAATTGTTGACATGATAGGTATGTGAAACAGAACTATTTTATGTAGGCACTGTGATTTAGAAGTTAGTGTCATTCTTCTTCCGTAGATTTCAAAAACACACTTGACCTTTCGAGTAGGGATTAAGATTTTTCTAATTTTTATATCTCGGCTAAAATTGTGACCTTGGGGATCTTGTGATGGTTGAAATAGCAATTTCACATTTTATTTTAAAAGGTTTTTCAAATATTTAATGATAGAGATTCTTGTGTGGTAAATAAGAATCTCCTACCTAAAAAGTGAATGAACGCGTAAAAAACAAATACAGTTTAATATTTAGAGACCACTGCCAAATAAATGCCTCTCTAAGTTTTAAAATTTGTAGGAGACTTTATATTTGTTGAACTGAACATGCAAACATATCAGATATTTCTTTTATAGTTGGGATATTTTGTCTTGTTTGGTTTTTATGAAGGGGTGGGGAATATGATTTAGATAAGGAATAATTGAAGATTTCTGTTGAAATGCTTTTTGGAACAGCAAATAATCTTTCTCACAAATCTAGATTATAGTCTCCGACTTGTTAAACAATAGAAAATAGCCAACAAAACCATCATATTTTTCAGCCACGCACAGTTAATGCTTAATAAGTATCGGTGGGATTTGTTCCATAGGTTAGCTACCTCTCCTTTCAAAATAATCTTTAAAGCCAATATAAGAAGAAAAAAAATCTAATGGTATTTATAAGTGATCCCTATTAATATTGAAAAGTAAGCTTCTCTTCCCCTTTCAATCAGAATTTTCTGCCTTTACCATTTCTCTCCAGCTTTTGCTCTCCCCCTCCATATTAATCATTTTGAAATTTTGAACAGAAAATGGACGGTATTTATTGTTGGTGTACGCATTCAAATTTTGAGGTCAGTACCTCGAACAGCCCTTCGTTGTTTAGGAAAGATTTGTGGCCAGAATAAAGGTTGGTTGGTGTGGCGTGGAAGAGAGGCGTATGGTCAGGAAGCAGTTACTTCACCCTGTTATCTGCTGCTTTGCTTTATTCTGTTACGTTTTAGGACATATCATTTTAGGCTCGCTCTCTTGCAGATATTCCTGCAGTTTGCACAGTTCCAGAAGCTTTTCAGTTTTAACCACAAGGCTATGTCCAATTTTTTTGTTTGTTTAAGGTTCAACCGAAGTGAGTTGCAATCTTGGGTTTTTAATACCTACCAGCTGTTTTTAAGGTGTCTGAGACCCAGAACACTTCAACCGGAAGGCAGCCTCTCTCCTTCACCCTTAACCACACTTCTGCCTCCTCGCTAACTCAGTCCTTAGCAGGGCGAGCTAGCCAGCGTTTGTGTAACTGACACCCACAGCCATAGGTTTTTACCTGGGGTGTCCAGGAGCAGGGAGACCATTTGGGTTTGGGCTTAAGGTGGGCGCAGCCCTTAGGCATCCCAGTGACTTGAATTTGCATTATAAACAGCTGCTTGTTTACTGCACTTTAAGCCTGCAGGTGTTAGAACTAGAAACACATCTGGGGGTGGGGGAAGGCCCAGAGGCCCCTTTCCCCACACAGAAGCTTTCATTTGTAGTAACTGCAGGTAATCCAGAGAAGAGCAGTTTAGGGCCACTGGCACGCAGAGATGTTTCTGCTGGCAGCTCATTCTAACAATTCTGCATGCTTTTCCTCTCCCCCCCACCCCCCCGACAAACACTGACACCGTGTACGATTGCCACGTATGACCTGAGTGTGGTATTATCTGCTCAGAAGAACCACCTTCTCCAATCCAGCCTTTTTTTTTCCTTTTCTTCCTTCAAGAAGGAAAATGTTAATGGCTTAATTATACCCATCCCAAACTGGAATTCTTAGAGGTGTGTCTATACCACAAAGCTTACAAATGGGTGTCTCCCAACATTTCAAATAAGAATTCCTACTTCACAAAACGGACCTAAGGAGAAAGTACCTGCACTGACAACGCATTTGGTGTCAGTGTGAGTTCTGGAAGCACAGTAAACCCTGGCTGCCTTCGCAGAGAGGGCGAGGATGCAGAAGCCTGTTAAATGTGTCCTAGCAAAGAGCCTGGCGAGTGCATTAAAAGCATCCCCTTCTACCCCCCAACCATTCTTTCTCTGAGCCTTATTTATGAAAGTCCCTGTCGGCAAACGGTAAAGGTTAACATTAAAAGAAAAACAGAATAATTCGTTTCCTCCTCGGTGGGGGACCCTGTGCTCCTGAGCCTGAGCACCGTGGGAGCAGCGCCCGGCTGGCCGTGCACACAGCGAAAGTCCCCATTGGCCCAGAGCGCTGCGGTTATTCGTCTGAGGTGTCAGGCTTCCATTTGTCCCTCTCACAGCCCGAATGTTTAACACCTTTGAAGAGAAACATCTCATTTCTCCTCAGCTGCCAGGGGAGGGAGAAGCAGCCGGCTTAGTGCAGGAAACGACAAATGCTGCAGCTGGGTTCTACCAACCACAGCACCTGGCCAGCCGGGCTGCTGGCTGCTGGCTGCTGGCTGCATGCGTGCTTCTTTGTGATCTTCCTGAGGATAGGCTGTAAGGTGGGAAAGGAAGACGTTTGCACTTCATCTTTCTTATTTCTATTATTAGACGACATTGCTATTAAAATGTTTCAGGGGTTTTCTTTTTCTTCCTTACTTAAAACAGTTCATTAGGCTTTGAGTTCTAGTGTGTGGTTTTCACTTTCAGGGAATCAACATTTGGGCTTCTGATGGGCAGAATTATACCTTTTGTATCTTTGTCGTAATCTCCTCCCATGTTTTTATTTGCTTACAAACAGCTATAATTTTATTCTTTTTTTTTTAATCTATCATTGCTGACATCTGAAATTAAGGAACCCAGATGGATATGTCTAATCAGTAAGCTAATACTTAAATCGCTGTACATCACATTCCTGTGCAGCTTTGGAAACAATCACAGAAATAATAATTAATTCAAGGGTCGAAGAGACCATGGCTTGTGTTCTGAGCAAGATTTTTAAGGCAGTGTGTCTTTTAACTTCAGTGCAAGGAGCTACTTTGTGTGATTTACTGACAAATTACTTCAAATTTTCTAATCTAAGTTGTACCCTTTTAGAAGCTAAGTGTAGTAAATTTCCCTCTTTACCTCAAACGCAGGAGACGTCAGCTTTTAGGAAGCACATTCTATCTCAGATCTGCATGTGGATGTCAGAAGAAAGCATGGGAAAATTCCATAGAGCCCCCAGACTCTTCTGTTGGGTTCATTCTCAATTGTTCTGCTACAAAGTTGGGAAAGGATCACAATGAGAATAACTGGGCACTGTTGTTGTCCCCTGTTCAGATACTTAGGTCTCTTATGACAGGCAGTTTACGTATTCCAGCGCCCAGGGAGCCATACCGCAAGGCCCTTCAGGAGCTGGTGTTCTTGCATGACTGGTACCACAGGTGCATGGCCATTATGCAGATGTATTTTTTTTTTTAATGATCCTAGATATTTCTTGTTCGTGAAAACTTGAGAACAACCCAGTTTCACTAAGACAAGGCCACTGAGCCAACCTACAGAAAATCTTGCTCTTTGAAGTAACCCTCTCCCATCCCCCAAGCCGCCTCTGGACTTGCTCTCATCGACCCCATTGTTTTCACCCAGTTGCTCTCTCTTGTGGACAAAGACTCCTGTGTGACTAAACAGCACAGAGATAGGGCCTCCCAAGTGGGTCTGTCTGGACTTGAACTTGTAGCCTCACAAGTGTTCTTCTATAATATCAACTGAGAAAAATTTTCAGCTTTTTAAATCTCTCTCCCCTCTTTAAAACTAATCCTATTAGTTCTTTAGACAGAATGTTTTTGGTTTATGTGATGGGGATTTTATAAAAGCAATTGGATCATTCCATTCCTCTCTGACTCCTTTTGTTTCTCATGTGGGTATTCTAGTTATATGATGAGAACTTTATAAAAAAAAAACTGGTTTGATTTCGAGGTAAATGTGGAATTTAAGGGCATAATATGCCAGCAGTGTCTGTGGGCCAGCAGAAAAGCTCGTCTGTTTTATTTCTGGGCAGAGTAGAGCTCAGCGTTACATAGGTGCTGCTGTCGTGGGAATGAGGTTTGGAAAAAGAAGATATTCATGTAACACTTTCATCTTTAAAGTTATTACCTACGTGGTTAGGCCAAAAATACTATGGCATCTAGAGACTTAGTACTGCTTTGTACTGTCTCCACAGGTCTCACTCATTTGAAAAAGGCAACCATTGGATCTTAGTTAAATAATTAAAAAATATGTCTTAGATTCATGGTCACCTTTTACATATTAATTGTGACCTTATGAAGTCACAATCTGGGAACTGTAGGCTCTGCTATAAGCCCTTAAGTCATTTTAGGCAAATAAATGATTCAGTCTCTAAGATTTAGAGGCATAAAGCCAGGAAGTGACCGAAAGACCAACAACAAAGACCTAGGGGTAAGGTTTGAAATGCACCAAAGGGGGGAGATTGGAAGTTGAACACTAACAGTGAACAGGGATTGCTAACTCCAGAGATTTTGATAGTGTAGCTAATCTAGCCTGGGCTATTTATAGACTAATAACAGAGGCTGTTCAGAGGAATATAGTCTCTGTAAAGCCCTATATTTGCACACAATACCCCTTGTATCTAAATTTGTAAACCTGCTGTAGTTATCTACCTGCTACATATAGACTACTTGCAAAGCTCACTGAGGAATGGTATTCACCTGCATCCCCTGTGTAGTGGGAAATTTGCAAGGGCATTGCAGAGCCAACAAGAGTTTTGGTTACCTGTCTCCTGTCTCCCATCTGAGAAATATAACTGTCAGAGATGCAGCATCACAGAAGGTCTAGAAATGTATCTTATTTTTTGCAGCTAATGTGGGGCAAGTCAACTCTGAAAAACATTTGATTATTAACAGTTGTTTCTAGCTATGCCCACAAGTAATGTATTGTTAATGTTATGTTCACTTTAAAAAAGGGGCCTATTGCTATTTTACTCAGCATAGAGAAAGGTCGAATGAGGGCTGGGTGGAGGGAAGGCTCTATAACATAAAAAAAAAGGAGTGGCTTTATTATAGCTTTAATGTTCTTTATTGTCAGCTTCTCAGTGAAACAATTACCGAAACAAAAAAATTTAAAGCTGACATACTAAAATATTTTTGCAAGTCCTTATATTCTTATTTTGTAATTAAACTATCAACTGTTGACGATAGTTGATTATCTGATCAATTGATCTGAGATGACTGATGAATTATGAGATAGTTATATTCAGCCTGGTACAGAATAGACACTTCAGTAGGTTTGCTGAATAAAGAAATTTTCATGTAGGTTTTTGGGATATTTCCAAAAGATTTCTCTGTATCTAACCAAATGCTGTGTGAAAAGCAAAGTCTAAACGTGCCTGCTACATAATCCTTAGCATTTTATTATTTTCCTTTTTCTCTAATTTTGTTGCATCAATGAAAAGAGCATTAAATAGGTGTCTTCCAGCTCCTCACAGAATGTTAAGTTTCCAAGTAAGAATTGAAAGCTCTCAGCCTCTGAGCTTGCTGCTCATGTAAGAATGGGAGTGGGCCCTCCTATGAGAACTGATCATATCAAGTGCTTATCTCTTACGTAGGTCCAGATAATAGGGAGATGATAGAAATGCTTTTTTGCAGGAAGGTGCTTGAGATGGAAATAGAAAACAACCTTCAATTATATTTTAGTATCATATGGTTAATGCTTTTCACTTCGTTTTTATTCTTCCCCAGATAGAAAAGACTTGCTTTTTTCAGTAACACTTGAGATGTTCTCTGATGTTAAAAATTCTTTGTGCTCCACCGGTCTGGCTCAGTGGTTGAGCATAGACCTGTGAACCAGGAGGTCACTGTTTGATTCCCCCTCAGGGTACATGCCCAGGTTGCAGGCTTGATCCCCAGTAGGGGGCGTGCAGAAGGCAGCCAATCAGTGATTCTCTCTCATCACTGATGTTTTTCTCTCTTCCTATTTGAAACCAATAAAATATATATGTAAGGAAAAAGGTATTTGTGTTCTTTCTAAATGCATGTGGCAGCATCCGTGCTGACTTCCCTAGGCCAGTGTGTGCTGTAAATTGATTATATCCTTCTGCTACGGGGAAGCAAAAATTTTGAGTCTTTATTAGGTGAAAGCTGAGCCTGGTCCCAAGTTTATTACTCTTCCCCAAGAGCCTAAAGAAGTTATTTAACCTCTGTCCATCTATGTTTCCTTATTCACAAAATGGCATATTAATATCTGGCTTGTCCACCTTGTATGGTTGATGTGAAATCCATATAAAGCCTGCAAAAGCACTCCCTTTTCCAGTTAAGGGAGCAAAGCTGGAGTCTCAGGTGGTGTTATCCAGTGCTGGGCATTCTGCAGCCAGGAGAGGTTTTGGCTGTACCCAGGAGGCCACTGAGAAAGGGAGGAAACTTCTGGTTCTTGCTATGCCATCCTGCTGACCTGGAATTGAACACTGAGTGAAGGCCCTACATTAACCTTTAAGAAGTATTTACATAAACAAAAGTTTGGGGACTTGTCTTCACGTCCCTTACAGAGGTGGCTTTCTTCTCTAGGGTTCTGTTTTCCCCTCCTAATTGTTAGGGGAGCACCTGATTTTCCTTTTCAGCATCATAGTCTTCTAGTAAGGGAACGAGGAGCATGAGGGATCAAGTTCCTAAATTTTATATTTGTTATTAATCGCATATCCTTCTAATATTTGAAAATTGCCAGGTAACTCCTAACTCCTAGGATGGGAATAAGAATATGTTTTTGGTTATGCTACCTCCTGTCCTTAACCCTTTAGGAGCTGGGTTCTTCTCCCCACTGCAAAAATTAGAGAGAGAGGAGAGCTCTATAACTGTGAATGTAGAGGACAACAAGCAAGTTATTTTTTTCCCCTCTGAATTTTCTTTTAACTGGAATCTTTCTAGCTTTCCTGGCACCTAAAAGGACCAGGTCCAAGGGAATATGTTGGCTAGGCAGCAAAGAGAAATCAATGCTCTTCTAGCCTCATGGAAAATTCCTTTCCTTTCAAGATTTTTTTCTTTCTCAGTGAAACCCAATTAATGTTAAATATCTTTAAACATGGTGCCAGCTTTCTTGGTACAGAATTCTTCCATCTTAAACACTATATATTATCTCCCTATATAAAACCCTAATATGCAAATAGACCGAATGGTGGAACAACCGAACAACTGGTTGCTATGACGTGCACTGACCAGCAGGGTGTTTGCATGGAACATGGCTGGTGTCGGCCTTCGTGGGATGATGGAGCAGGCGAGTGGGGGTGTCAGACCAAGGTGACGCACTGTTATTGGGGTGAGCCTCTGATGGTTACTGAAAATTCCTTGCTCCCATGTGCCGCAGTCCCACCCACTGCTCGCACCTGGTGCTGGCACCTAGCGCCTGCCCCAGTCACTCGGCGCCCTCAGCAGGTGCGAGCAGTGGCTTCCACTTCCATCACCCTGCAGGGCTTCTCCACCTCCCCCTGCTCCTGAGGGGCGCTTGGGACCAGAAGCTGCCTCTTGCATTCGCTGCTGGCGATGGCTCCACTTGCACCTGCAGCCGGCACTGGCCCCAATCGCTCTGCATCATCAGTGGATCTGAGTAGGGCCATCAGCACGTGGGAGCGGAGGTGGGAGCCGGGCTGCTGGCAGACGGGACCTGAGAGCCGCTGCAGGAAGGGGCCAGGCAGGTGTGCAGAAGATGGGCTGAGACCCGCCCCTGAGCCCACTGCAGTATCACAGACCATGGTTCCTTTCAAGGTGCATGAATTTGTGCACTGGGCCCCCCATTACCTTATAATAATGGTGATCGCACATATCCTCTTGGTGCACTAGTTAAGATGACTTGGGTAAAGAGAAAAGGTATTGTAACCTTATCTCAGGTGTGTTAGACTTTGTCTTGACTCCTAACACATTTTTTTTTTTAAAGTCAGAAACAATTCCCAAAAGGACTGAAGTAAAAATATGTTTACTGTAGTTGGGTTTACCAGTTAACTAGCTAGCAAGGTTAGGAAAAGAATTAAGTCTCCCAAACGTTGCTTGAATTGTCTTTTTGTTCATTTTTTATGTGTACATTAAAATCTTAAATTGAAACTGAAGTTTGTTTTTGTTTTTGAGAGGGAAAACAATTACCTTTTAACTTTTTTTAAACTACTACCTTGTGCCAGATACTGTGCTAGGCAGTTTACGTGGTTATTTTGTTTACTTTCATCTTAACTGAAAGCTGTGGGTGGATGTTATCATCTCCACATTAAGATAAGGGCCCATCCTCAGAGAGAGCAGAAACCTGCCACAATTTAGTGAGTTGTAGAGTTCCTACTTTTCCTTACGGTCTAAAAACTTATTTATTTTCATTAAAAATAACCACAGTTGCCTTCCAGAACATAAAACACTTACTGATGAATCATAATTAAAATGTAAAACAGGAAAGCAATGCTTATGTTGATGACTTTGTTGGAAATTTCTTTTCATTAATGCTAAACTATTTTTAATGAAAATACAATAAAAAGAAATAATTCATTAAAAATAGATAGATGCCCACTAGAAAAAAAAAATAGAAAACTCAGATGAGCATCAGGAATAACGAATATTAAATTCCCAGGATCCCACTGTCAGAGATGAACACTCTTAAAATTCGCTTGTGGCCTTTAGCGTTATTCCTATGCATATGTAGAAATGTACATAAACATACACAATACATGTTAGACACTCATGCAATGAGAGCATTATATGCCATTTTGTAACTTGCTTTCCCCCCATGGATAGCAGCAGTTACCAAACGGTGGTCCGAGGACCTCTGGTGCTCTGTGAGGTCCGAAAGGTTGGCGACCGCTGATACAGTGGATATCGTTTTTACTCTTCTGTAATGTCATCATTTTTAATGATTGCCTAATCAGTCTTTGGGTACCTATTCAGATGACATTACCTTTTCCCTCTCTCTTGGCCAACATTGTACTGAAGTACATTTATTTTTTAACTAAGTCTTTGCACTCATTTTATTTCTTTGTAATAAATTGCTAGAATTATAGAGTCAAAGGCAATGCACCTTTTTTAAGTTGTGTGAACCCAGCATTGCAAGTTAACCTTAAACACATTTACTTATAGTCAGTATTTAAAAGTATGTACTTGATTATGTTTAAGTTTTGAGGCTGATAATTGTTATGCCCTATTCCGATCAAGACTAAGTCCAGCAGCAGGCAAGATGCTGGACAGGTGGAGAGCAGAATGTCAGCTTACTTAAGAAAAGGCTGGATGGGAGTCTGTGGCTTGAACCATGGCATGAATTGGGATTTCCTTTGACTTCCCTTAATTGAACACACCCCCTTCAGCAGAAGCAGCATTGCCTGCCAGAGAACTGGAAATGAGGACAAACCTGTGCCTTGGGCAAGCTAGTCCCAAAAGTGAAAACTAGGAGTCAGTCTGTCCCTGCCCAGGTTCTCTCAATCACCACAGACGGGTAGGTCTCCCGTGTGCAAAGCGAATGAGAAACATCAATGAGAGAGAAACATCGACCAGCTGCCTCCTGCACACTCCCCACTGGGGATGTGCCCGTAATCAAGGTGCATGCCCTTGACCAGAATCGAACCGGGACCCTTCAGTCCGCAGACCGACACTCTATCCACTGAGCCAAACCGGTTTCGGCAATAAATATATTTAAAACAAAAGAAAGCAGTGGGACTTAGACTCAAAGTCCAGCAATTTGGCCCCACCCCGAGCAAACTTTTTCTCCACTCAGCTCTGTCCAGCCCCGTCCTTCATCGAGGCTCCAGCCCTCTGGTCACTTCTAGTCAGACCTCTGGAGGTTTCCTCCCCACGGGTTCTCCTCCACGGACCACAGAATAAAACCCACGTTCTTTAGCACTCTTTTCAACACTTTCCACAATCTGAACCATATACCTTTTAAGACCTGCCTCCTCACTGCCCTACCCTGCAGCTTAGTACGATTCAGCTACATTTCCAGATCTGCACCCTGAACTTTCCCCCCAATCTCTGGCTCCCTGAGATGCCTCGCCAGCACCCCACAATCTCGATCGTCCTAAAAGGCCCAGGCTAAATGGCATGTCCTCCGGGAAGCTGCTCCTGGTGGCATCACCAGTCCTGTGGGTTCCCATAGGACCTTCTTCAGGACTCTGTTCCCAGGTCTGAGATAATGGGTGGTTGTCTCCGAGTCTGTGTTTCTCGCTAGCTGCCGGTTCCTCTAGGATAGGGAGCATGTCTCGCTCGTCTCTATGGCCCAGGACCCGTTATCCCATTATACTACCCTGCATAGAACAGGTGACTCCCCAGGGGTTTGGGGAATAAAGACAGCAGAAATGTTAAAACTTTACTGCTGCAGGCAACAACACCAGATGTCAGTCCGTGTTTAAATAAAGTCTTAAAAATACATCAACTCGCCGAAACCTGTCTGGCTCAGTGGATAGAGCGTTGGCCTGCGGACTAAAAGGTCCCAGGTTCGATTCCAGCCAAGAGCATGTACCTTGGTTGCAGGCACATCCCCAGTAGGGGGTATGCAAGAGGCAGCTGATTGATGTTTCTAACTATCCCTCTCTCGTCCTCTCTGTAAGAAATCAATGAAAATATATTAAAAAAAAATACATCAACTCATACAAAACCCCAAAGCTGACATTGAGCTTAGAAATTACCTGAGCATTAAATACAGAGTCCATGGACTAGACATTGGCTATTAGTTTTGAGTAGTTAGTCCCTGCCAGGATCTGTTCTGAGCCCTTTAACACTAGTATGCATTAGCTAATCTAGTCCTCACAGTAACCTGATGATATCCCTATGATCCCTGTTTTACAGAGGAGGAGACTGAGGCATAAAGAGGGTTGAGAAGCTGAGCCACAGGGGGTATAGGAAGGGAACAGACCGTGAGATGGAAGGTCACATGGAGTAGGCCATTTGCTCAGGTCACACCCCTGGTGAGGAGCGGCACCATAACTGGGGCCCAGACCTTTCTGCAACCTCGGTTTGTGTTGCCATCACTGCCGCTGGCACACAGAAGGTGCTAGATGGTTGCTGAATCAAAGACTCTCTCATCAGTGAGGATTGATTGCTCACTTACAGAGCTTTGTGAGTATAAAGTGGGGTATTAGATAAAATTATACATTTCTTTAATTTTTGGTAGTAGTCACTATTGTGCTGGTGGAGAACACTGAGTCAAAAGTGCCCAGTGAGATGTGGGGGGTGGGCTGGGGTGGGGTGGGGGGGTGTATAGAAGATGGCTTAGTTTCCAGCCTGTTTATGAGGGGGCAGTATTAATGGAAGTAATACATCTAGAAAGAGGGGCACGTTTTAGGACAGCCACTTATTTGTGAGTTTGGCTTAAGAATTATCCTAAATTTTCTCTTTCATGGTAAGAAAACAAACAGAAAAAAACCAACCAATACCTGGAACCAAGCATTTTATATTACGGACATCATTTTGGTCCCTGGTTCATTTAAGTGCCTCACAAGATCACCTAACTGCCCTGACCAGCAGCCTCTGTATGATTTTGGGAAATAGAACTGGGCACTGCCAGAGGCAAGGAGAGTAGTAGTATTAATAATATAGTAGAATAGTATCTAATGGATGAGCTTCAATGTATTCTTTTTTTTATCAAATTATCGCTATAGCGTGGTGAAGTGAATACTACTGTATTTCCGTGTCTCCAGTAAAGACACCGAGGCACAGAGAGGCTGTTTGATTGCTCTGGTCCCAGAGTTCAATAAGTGGTAGAATTTGGATTCAAAGCCAGAGATCCCTGATCTGGGAGTTGGGGTCCAATTCATGAGCTAGTTTCTCCTCAGAAGGGGATTGAGAAGAATCCTTTAGTCAAGGTCGATATCACTCCTTTGAGGATTACACCAGTATCTGCATGTTTCTGTTTTATTCAACGATGTGGATGGCTTAGCTTTAGTGGTGGCTTAATAACAGGGTCTAAGAATACTTAAATATTGTCTCCTGGTTCACTCAACACGCAGCCATGTGATTGCTCAATGTGTTCATGAAAATTCCCCAGAAATACTTGTTCCTTGGGCCTATCAGACACATGTTGGTAAATGTCTGCTTTTTATGGGCATTCCATTGCTTACTTCTACAGGCCCAGTGTCCCCCAGAGTAACCAGTAGAGGATAACCAAGTAGCTGTGTGGTCAAAGGTTTTATGGTTCTTGAATTCTCTTTGGTAAAATGATGTTGAATCCTTATTCCATGACTTGAGGCCTAGTGCACGAAATTCGTGCATGCATGAGGTCCCTCAGGGTGGCCTGCAGAGATCGGGCCCGAGCTTGTGCCGCCAGCCTCGCAGCCCCAGCTGGCACCCCCAGCCTCGAAACCTCTCAGCCCCGCCTGGCTCCCGCCTGGGCATGGTGCCATCCGCTCACTGGCCCCACCCTCCCGCAGCCACTGCTGGTCACTGCCTGCAGGGTGATCTGTTACGGCGATTGGGGCCCCCTGCTAGCATCTGCCTTGGCCTGGTACTGCCTCCACTCACCTGCTCCACGAACCCACTCTCGTAGGGGCCTATTGGGGCCAGCAGTGTCTCCACTGCCACCTGCTGCCAGCACCACATCGGCAATGCCCACCATGTTCCACACTGCCCCTGCTCCCAGTTGGTCTAACTCCTCCAGAGGGGACAATTTGCATATTAGGCTTTTGTTATATAGGACTAGGTCCCCAGTGCATGAATTCATGCACCTTGAAAGGAACTGTGGGCCGGGAGGCTCCTGTGGGCACAGGGGCACATCTTGGCTCATCCTCTAGGCCCCGCCTGGCCCCTCCCACTGTGGCCCCTGGCTTTCTGTCTACTGGTGGCTCTGATCCCACAGCCACGGCTCCCACCTACTGACAGCGCAGTGATTGGGGCCAGCACCAGCAGTGGGTGCAAGAGGCAGCTGCCGGCCCCAATCACCCCTCAGGAGCAGGGGGAGGTAGAGAAGCTGATAGACAATTGGGGCTGGCAGATGCCTCTCACACCTGTTGATGGCACCGAGTAATTGGGACTGGCACTAGGTGCTGGCAGCGGGTGTGAGTACCAGGTGGGACTACAGCATGTGGGAGATAAGAATTTTCAGTAATCACCAGAGGCTCGCCCTGATGACAGCGACTGGCACCCTGCCTCGGTCTAGCTCACCTGCTCCACCATCCTGCCGTGGCCGATGCCCGCCATGTTCTGCACATGCCCCCTGGTGGTCAGTGCAAGTCACTGCAACTGCTTGTTAGGTTGTTCTGCCTTTCAGTCTATTTGCATACTAGGGTTTTATATATATAGATAATTGAGCATTGACAGGCATAAATATGCTGCAGAGGGTGCCCTTTGCACAATAAGCAATGAAAATGTAGTATGTACTTTGTTTTTTAGAGCTATTAGCAGTGATGTTTGTGTATCATGATGTTACTTTAAGTAAGAGAAACTAGTTTAGAATTTTCTGGAATTGTGATCATTCCTGAGAAGTTACAACAGTAAGCTTCATTCAAAAAGTGAAAAAACTTCTTGTTAAAGAGATCTTATTAGGAATACAGTAGGTTCTCGGGTTACATTGGAGATCCGTTCCTATGGCGCGACGTAACATGATTTCCGCTGTAAGTCGGAACCCACCTACATAAGCACTGACATCACTCACATGTACGTCAAAATGATGAAATTTTTTTTTTTTATAAATAAATGGGAGATGGTGATATAATCATGAAACGGCATATGTGGACTGCTTGTAATCTTTTTTTCCTTCTCTAAGAAATGTCTTTGTTTTTTTTGTTTTTTGTTTTTTTTTGGTTGGTTCATTTTTAAAAATTAAATTTTTTTAAAAGCCAGGGGGAAAACTCATTAAAGAACAGGAAAAAAGTACCTGTATGTATTTCTATTATTCAGATATAAGTGTTTCATTTATACACACACACACACTTTCAGATGTTCTTTTTGCATCTGTACTTACAACACAAGCATTTTTATAAATGGGTTTATTAGGATAGTGGTTTACTGTCATTTTTTTTTCATTTTAAACTATATGTGTGTTCATATTTTCATGTGAATAAATATAGGTCTATATCATGTAACAGCTGGCTACTATCCAGTCATAAGAATATTTAAATTTATTGATTTTTATCCTCCATTATGGATGTTAAAGTTTTGTTGTTTGTTTTAAGCAATGCTAAAACGAAACCCTGTTAAAATACATATTTATCTATAGTCTTTTTTTTAGGCTATATAGATTTTTACAGAAGTCTTCTAATAGAAATTGATTGTACACTGAGTGGCCAGATTATTATGATCTCTGAACACATAATAATCTGGCCACTCAGTGTATATCCTATATAATAAAAGCCTAATATGCAAATTGTCCCCTCGACCAGGAGTTCGACCAGCAGGTAGGCCAGCCAACCTCCCACATCCTTTCCCCCTGGCCAGCCTGGCTGGACCCCACCCATGCACAAATTCATGCACTGGGCCTCTAATATATATATATATATGATACATATACACTGAGTGGCCAGATTATTTTGTACTCAGAGACCATAATAATCTGGCCACTCAATGTAGATACGTATTTTTACATTTTTTTATTTGTTTTACATATTTATATTTATCTGAATTGCTTGTTCATATCTTTCTTGATTTATGAAAACATTTTATAAAGCATATTAACCATTTTGATCAACTACTCTTGAAATAAAATAATAGTTCAAAACTATTCTACACCTATATTGTGATTATTTTTCTCTGTTTCTTTATGACACAGTTCAGATCTGCTGGTTATTGTGTAAACAACTAGCTGCTTGTTACAAGAAAATGCTTTTCAGCATTAGCTTGGCTCATTACTCAGATTTTATTTCAGGAGGGGAGATGCTAGTACAGCTTTTTGGACCCTTGTTGGATGGTATAGGAACCAGAAAGGACATTTTAGTATTTCATCTCACTAATCAGAAGTTTTCTTTTGTGTCCCTCTCTGAGCTAACCCTAAAGTTTAAGGTTAAACAACTTTCCTGGTAGAATGAAGACTAACACCAGAGAATGTTTATTTCAGGAACGATTTAATAATTCACCCCATGAGTTTTTGAAGGTTCTTATTTTCAAAGTCATTGTGCTGAGTCCCAGTGTGGGTGTAGGACAATGAAGGCAGAGTCAACACTCTCAGGAGCTTACGGCTTAGGAAGGGAGAGGCACTGCTCAGCACGGAGTGAGCAGAAGCCCTCTCACCAGAACCGACCCGGGTCCAGGGGGCAGAGACCAGCCAGGTCTTCCTGGAGCCGCAGCCGTTACCACAGTCCCGGGCTGTCCTGGTATAATGCGGCCTCTTCCTCTGCCTGCCTTCAGTTCCATGTGGCCCAGTAGAAGTGTGGTGGAGAGGATTAGGGTTACTTCAACATGGTTGTGTAGAAAAGCTCTGTTTGATTGGGCCAAGAAAATTGCCTAATAAATACTTTTTAAATTAAAAGGTCATGTATATTAAGCAATCTAAGACTATTAAAGAAAAGAACTCAGAACTATTTATAGAGCAATTTATTTATTTTAAAAATAGAGTTAGTTCATACATTCATCATAAAACATTTTTTTTTTCTGGTTAGTTTTCTTAAAAAAAAAAAAATCTTTATTGTTGACAGTATCACATATATCCCCTTTTTTTTCCCATTGACCCCTTTATAGCTTGCCCTGTGCCCTGCCCCAGGCATCAACCACCCACCCCACTCCCTCTGAGTTCATGAGTTACGCATATACGCATACAGATTCTTTAGTTGACCCTTCTCCCCAACTCCCCTCTTCCCTCTGAGATTTGACAGTCTGCTCCATGCTTCTACCTCATAAAAATATTTCAAGTGAACAGATTTATGAACATTGGTGCCAAGTGAACTGGTGGTTGGTAAGAAGGAAGACTAGGAGTTACTATCCTATGTTTTATGTTGTTGTTACTTTGTCGTTATTTCCTGAACACAACCGCCAGAAACCCTGCCCTGTAGTAGACATTTGCTCTGTGCACTCAGTGACGCGCTTCGGAGAGCTGGCAGACCTGACTGCCATTAGAATTGTGCAGACAGAACCTCATGCGGGTGGATAGTTCCCACTTGAATGGTATGGCTGAGAACACATACCCGGATCGTGACTGCCAGAGCCGGGGTCCAGGACCAGCCACTCGCTAGGTGTTTTCATGGAAAAATTACTGTTACCTTTCTGTTTCTGTTTCTTTGCTCACAAGCAGTTGGAACATTTTCGTGAGAGTTGGAAACACAGCAGGTAACGACTGCTTTGAAAATCACGTGGCTTAGTTACCATCCCTAGGAAATGCGTGGTCATATCTGTGGCAGGGGATCGCTGGCTGTGAGGAATGAAGTGCCAGGGTGGATGTGTGAGTTGCAGGCCTGAGGATATTTGCTTTCATGTCTTACATACTATTTATCAAAGAATTCTAAGTGAAAAGCAAAGTTAAATAAAGCAAGGTCACATTAACTAGATTTTATGAGGGTTTCTTATATAGCTAATTAGTCAGAGATTGCATTTTTTCAAAAAGAAATGTTTCCTCCCAAGATGGCTGGTTATCAGGAAAGACAGAAGTCTCTGTGTGGCTGCAAGAGAAACATGGCTTAAAACTTGCAAATGAGAAAACAGTTCATAATTCAGGGACATCTCAGATGTTCCCTTTTCTTTTTTAAATATGTTTTATTGATTTTTTACAGAGAAGAAGGGTGAGGGATAGAGAGTTAGAAACATCGACGAGAGAGAGAAACATCGATCAGCTGCCTCTTGCACACCCCCTACTGGGGATGTGCCCACAACCAAGGTACATGCCCTTGACCAGAATCGAACCCAGGACCTTTCTGTCCGCAGGCTGACGCTCTGTCCAATGAGCCAAACCGGTTAGGGCTCAGATGTTTATTTTTCATTACTTTAATAATTTTGTGTGAATTCAATAATGTGTGTATGCAGTGTGAAGTTTGAAAATACTCTTGACTACCTGAAGAAAAACTTTTTATGTTTTAAGTTCTTTTGTTGTTAATTTAATGGTGGGGAAAACACTGACATGGAGTTAGTCAAGTGTCTCTGAACTTCTGCAGCCTCCGTTTTCTTATCTAGAACCTGGTAAAAACAAATGGTTGTTTTGTGAACTGCGGGGAGCACTGGCATGGCCGTGTGCTTGTCTAAAGGCCCTGGGCCTCGTGGTGCCGGCCCTCAGAGCTGCATCAGGGAGGGAAAAGGCCCCGTGCCTCCCAGTGCTGCGAGCATTGGAATTGACCTCAGTGCTTTGGCAAAGGAGGTTTTTCTGCCCTCCCAGCCAACAAGGCAGAAAATGGTCACCATACTGCTCCAGCCTGCTCTGAGAGGGCATCTTGTGCATTAGTAACTTTCTGGGGGCACCGGAAGTGTAGACTTGCATCAGGGAATGTCCGGCCATCCGACTATAGCTTCCCTCACCATAAAAGTCTGCTTTCCGAGGACCGGCCTATCCTAGTCTCTGTTCTTCTCTACCCAGTCTGGTCCTAGGATTCCTTGTCCACAATTCTCATCCAGGTGCTGTATCTTCATGAGTAAAATTCCGTTGTTTTAAAGTGATGAGGTAGCTCCCTGGATAAGGAGTAAGCCACCCAGTAGGTGTTCTCAGGGAAATCACAACCAGGAGGGTCCCCTCTGGCTTTTTTTAATTGGGTGGGAGGAGGAATTCATTCACATATTTACTCACCATTTATTCATTAGTTAACTTGTTTTTTTAAATAACTTAACTGAGACATAATTCACATACCATACAGTTCATAAAGTATACAGACTAATGGGTTTTTGTGTTTTCACAGATGTGTGCGACCATCATCACAGTCAGTTTTAGGACATTTTCGTCCTCTCAGAGTAACTTCGTACCCTTTAGCGATCATCCCTTATCTCCAATGCCCTCATCTCCCATCCCAAGAAACCACTAATCTATTTTTGTCTCATATAGTTCTCTGTTTGAGACATTTTATGAAAATGGAATTATGATTTGTGGTCAATTGTGACTGCTTCTTTCACCTAGCATGATATTTTCAAGTTTCATTCATTTTGTAGCATGTATAAGTACTTCATTCCTTTTTCCCTCTAACTCTTCATAGCTGTTTCTTGCCTCCAAAGCTTATATCATGTTCCAGACACATATATAAGCATTAATACAGTTTAAAAAAAAAAAAAAAAAGGAGTTGCTTTAGTCTATTTTGTGAGGAAGTAAAATGAAAATCAATTGATCTCTTCAGATATATAAATCAGTGGTGAGAATTTTTTTTTTTTATTTCAGGTTCCTATCAGTTATAAATTTTGACCATTGTATAACTATTTAAGAATTATATACCCAAGTTATATAATTATCTAATAACACAGATCACAGTATACACTTGCAGTGTTTCCCAAAGTGTGGTTCGCCTACCCCCAGGGGTATGGGAAGAGTTTGATGGGGGTAAGCGTTGCACCGGAGTTTGGTGGGGATATGCACTGCCCCGTGCTTAGCTGCGCCTAATTCTACGTTCTCATGAGTACGAGGGGTACTCGGCGTTACGAAAATTATAGAAGGGGTACACATATGTCAAAAGTTTGGGAAACTAACTTAGGGCAGTGTTTTACAGTCATTGGTGGAAGCTGCACATTCCTATTTCAAATGAAATTGGTAATTTCTCATTATTTTGTTAGATTTCATTATAGAATTTAGCTCAAATGCAAGCTCTTCAAGAGTTGGTATTAGAAGTAGGATAATTGTGAGCTTTGTCATTTTCCTGATGTTTGCTTGTGATTGCATTGTTAGCATTTTATTCGATCCGCTTGGCATTCTTGCCCCCCTGACATCCAGAGCAAGTGGGGGCCCCGGGTGAGGATGTGTATTAAATATCCTTATGAAGCTTAGAATTCTTAATGTAAAGATGCATGTTGACACTGTACTGTTTTCTTGCTGCACCCCAGTGGCTGGTGCTGGATACTTTCTGTGTGGTGCATTGTAACCCACTACTGCAGATGGATGGGGAGAGTGGAGGGGAGCTATATCCCTGTCGGTTCCAGGGACATGCTTCTGACAGTCTGGCTGCTGCGTGTTTCCCGAGAAGAGTTTTTAGGAGACCAGCAGACTGTGTGCAGCACTCCTGGAAATACTTCTCTTTGGGGCTGGTTGTGCCGGTGCTGCTGTGTAGATGGCTCAGAATCATCTGGGTTTGCTGCACCTCAGTTCTTCATGATGGCAGCTTTCGCCTATGTGATCGTGGAGTGGCTCAGCTACATCATATCATTTGAGGCTGTGCTTCACGCTGACCTTGAGGTTTCTCCCGCCCACCCCCCTGTGGCCCTGCCCTCCGCAGCTGTGTGGGATCCTGCTGCCTCCCTCCCCAGATTAGAATGTCTGTGCCCGGGTGTTGGCTATTTTAAACCAAAAAGGTCACACTGGGTGTGCAAGTGATAGAATCGCCTGAGGAGAAAGCCCTGTGCTATCGGAGACAGCTCTCTGTCTTTCCTGAGCGGGTTGAAAACTGGGCACTGTTCAAATCGTGACGTAGTTTATGGCGCTTGATAGGAGAACTCTTTGCTGGTCTTCAGCGGGACCTGCCCGACAGAAGCCGTCGTTTGATTTGGAGGCTCTTTTGAAACCATCTCTAAGTGTAAGGTGGTTTCTTTCCTGCCAGTTTGTGGCCAGCTTTGTTCTTCCCTGAAGACGAATCCAAAGGAAATGGGTTTAAATTGTTGAAAGGATTTAGATTGGGAGAATTACTTCCAAGGGATGGATTAATAAACACTGGAATGGTTTATCAGAGGAAAGCGTGGAATCTGGTTATTTAAAGGTTTTGAGAATGAGCGCTTGTTTGTGTGAAGCGATTAAATGCCTCACCCGGACCCTGGGCTGCACAGGGCTGTGAGCCCCGTTCCTCACCCAGACTGCCTCTCTCACTCCTCACCTCTGAGCCAGATTGACTTTCTTTTCAGTAAACAGCGTAAGGCCCTCCAGGCCCTCCAAGAGATTATAGTCCACCCTGAAGGGAAAAGTAAATAGGGCAGCATACAGATTATGCTGTATAACGAGTCTCCCGTGTATACCTCAGTGTTGTCACCTCAGTTCTCCGTGATGCCAGCTTTTGCTGAGGGGCAGTCTTAGGAGTGTGTGGAGCCCAAGGCGGCGGAAGCTGCTGAGGTTCCCTGAGTCCGTCTCTGCTCAGCCGCCTAGTGTCTCTCTCAAGGTTGGTGGCTGAGCACACCGCGTGTGCTATTCAGGCAACTAAAACTCTAAACGCCAGCTTCTCCGAGGAGAGACTTCAAGGCGTTGGATGCATTGGGGAGAGTCTAGGAAGGGTCTGACATGTTGGTGAGACAGCCTGTGTCCACATTACTTCAGGTGTGAATGAAAGGCCTGGCATGTTTCCAGTAGCTTTTTGCTTGTTACTTTAATGGAGAAGGCCAGTGATAGAATCATAAAAGGAATGTATTTTTGCTTGATAATCTGAATAAATTGGGGCCTTGGGATGTAGAAAACTGTGATAAGCTTACTAGGAATGGACCCTAGAGAAAAATAAGCTGATCACTGGAACTTATTTCTGGCATTTTCTGAAAATGGTAAAATTAAGGAAAGAGCATACACACACACACACACACACACACACACACACACACATATATATATATATATATATATATATTTTGATTTCAGAGAGGAAGGGAGAGGGAGAGAGAGATAGAAACATCAATGATGAGAGAGAATTATTGATTGGCTGCTTCCTGCACGTTCCCTACTGGGGATCAAGTCCACAACCCAGGCATGTGCCCTAACTGGGAACCGAACCATGACCTCCTGTTTCATAGATGGATGCTTAACCGCTGAGACATATTGGCTGGGAAGAAAAGAGCATTTTACAAGAGAAAAAGATCTAGCCTTTGACATGTTGTAATTCATATTTCCCTGCATAAATTTGCTATTCCAATTCTGAATTAATGTAGTTTGCACACCTTCCCCCAGAACAAACAAAAACCAAACTCGGAATAAGACAAAGATTAAAACTGGAACCCAGTAAACTGAGGTAGACGCACTGCAGAAAGAAAGGGTTTTCTAGATCAGCACCGTTTCAGACAAACTTTTCCAAGAAAATTTATAGTTGGGGCCTTACAACCAGGCCTTTTAATTCAAAATCCTATCAAACAGACAAAGGCAGCTTTTGTTTACTAGTCACTTGGTGTTTCAGAACTGAGAGATTTTGTACAGAATGAAAAGAGGCAAGTTATTTTATAGTCATTTCTTCTATGTCAATAAGTTCCAGAACCTCTTAGACTTGGAAAAGTAAAAGGATAGTTCATTGACTAATATCTACATAAACAATATTAAATCTTTGCCAAGAAAGGGCTTTAATAAATGGGATGCATTCAATTTTGTAAATTTTAAAAAACTCTTCTGCTGTCCCACTCTCTCCTAAGTCTTTGTCATTCATTACACTTGGAATTTCTATATAAAAACTATATAATAATTGGGCCAGAGATTTTCAAAAACAGCAATTTAAGTATCAGAATTGGAATACCAGAGGGTTTTGTGATAGTCAGGGAGTGGAGATTACTGGACATACATAGTACCACGTGTAACCTTAAATACGTGGCAGGGTGATTTATGGTTGACCTGCTTGCTTTCTGTGTTGATTTTAAATGCAGTAATGGGTTACCAAGATGCCTTGATTTTTTTTCAAAAAATCAGAAATACTTTCGCTCTTACTAACTATTTTAGGAAGGAGCAGGATGCCAGTGTTTGATTTGGTTGCTGTGCCGGTAAGAATTGCTCTGCCTTATTCAGTGGCTTCAGGTTTTGAGCCAGGTGCCGAGGTGTAACCATAGCCCGCATACGTGTGCCTGTGTGTCTGGAGCCAGAATCGAAAGCCTCCTCTGACGTTTCTGTTCTTTTCCTCCTGTTAACAAGGAATTGTGCATTTACAGTTTCCTGAAGAACCTGTGATTTATTACAAATTCAAATTTCACCTTCATTTAATTGATTAGAAAGGGAGCAGGTGAGGGGTGGGGCTGTTCGTGAGCAGCTGTGCTGGGTCACCTTGCCTCAGGTGTCCTGGGCAGAGCCCTCAGAGCAGACGAAGGCCTGTTAGGGTCCCTTTCCCAAGTGGAGTCACTTACTCCATCGTTTTTCACTTTGCCCTCCAGGCTTGAAAAAGTGTGTATTTAGCCATCAGTTCGTTTGTGTGGTCTGAGTTATAAAAATGCCCCTGCTGGTTTTTCCATAAGAAAAACATGTTTTTCATTTGTGGAAACTTATATAATTTTTTTTTTTTTTGCTGGCTTTCTTTTGTGCTGCTTTAAATTAAAAGCAAATGTACTCCCCTCCCCTTCATTGTTGCTTCCCCACCCCCATCTTTGCATGTTCCAATTACAGAGTTGTGAAAATAAGTCATCTTTCGGCTTTTGTTACTTTAAAACAGCTATCGGTGATGTCAGAGTCAATACTAAAAGCATTAAGAATGCTGGCAGAATGTAATGCAGCTGCAATCCAACATGATGCTGGAAATGGGGTTGAGAGCATAAAGGCTTTCCATATTCCCAGGGTGCACAACTGCTTGCGGCCTTGGCTTTGATCTCTTCAAAGGCTGCTGCCTCCTCCTAGATGGAGAGACTTGGCTGCCACTCGCTTGCATTGAAAAAAGGCAGAGGTCTCTATTCAGGCAGAAATCAATCACTGTGCAGAAACAATTATGTGTAATTCAACCATCATGAAAACAGGACAAGATTACGGGTTTGTTACCTGAGTGACTGTGTGGAGACAGGGAGCAGAGAACACTGGAGTCCTGCTGACATGCCACATCTCGGTGACAATTATAGACGTATGAATGATGTGGCGGGCGGGGGAGTCCCGATGACAAATGCTGGTCATGCTGTCCAGCAGAGCAGAAAATGAGGTTACAATTGGGAGATGATGTTTGGGTATGTAGCCATATTTCAGCAAGCTGAGCGACTTCAGGGAACAGACCCTCAGAACCTCTCGTGGGCATTTGGGTTGTATGCACACTAGCATATGATTGCGATGTTAGCTGAATTGAGGCACAAGTAGTCCTAATAACTTGATAATTACCCTGGAAGAAAGACAGTGAAGTTCCGGTGATCACACTTGCTTATTTGGAATGCATCCTCCTGACATCAAACTCTGAAAACACACAACCAAATTCCTAACCGATATAAGTGTGTCTGTCTTGGAACAGCTTCTGGTTCAAGAGGAACATTTTTATCTTGAATTTGTTAGTCAGCCTTTAAAAAGTGTGTGTTTTTGTTTGTTTGTTTTTTGGGGGGTTTTTTTGCTTGTTTGTTTTTTCATCTTTACTAAAGCCCTTTGGGGAAACGGTTTTGTCAGTGGTACCATCTTCCCTTGTTTTCAAATGTTGTTTCTCTAACGTGACCTTCTGAAATGTGTTGAAGTTTCCTTTCATTGTGGCTACAAGCAGGGCCTTTTTCTAGGTAGGAAATAACTTTCTGCTCTAAGTAGAAGTATATTTAATCTCAGAGCCCTGGCACGCAAAGCTGTCGAGGCATTTATTTTTATTTTAACTTGCTCTTGTCACCTAACAAAGGCGTAGGAGTAACCTCACCCTCTGCCAGCCAGCCCCGGTAAGGGTTGGGGGGTTGGGAAGGGGGGGGGGGCAAAATAAGATGAAAACCTAGATGGCTGATTATAAAAATGGTATTGCTGCTGCTCAGCTTGCTACCCAGGCCCGGGTTTACCTTTTATGCTGCTCCAGCTTAGACATCAGAGGCGTGAGAGCTGCTTTGAGTTACAGATCTTCAAACAATAAGTCAAAACAAAAAATCAATCCCCTCCGGTCCCTGGGTGCAGTTATCGAAAGATAAAAGAGAAAAATAAAGTTATGCTAAAGCAGATCGAGGAAGGGAGCCGATATGCCAAGGAAACTCGGAGGACAAGTGCAGAGTTGAAGTGGGCCTCGTGTGAGCCGACATCAATGGATTTTTATCTTATCAAAAAGTTTTAGGGTTGCCAGTTCTTTTCAAACTGGATCCAGTCTGCTCCGGGGCTGCCTGGAGCATTGGCTTAATAAAGCTTCCCCCCCTCCCACCCCCAACCCCCTAAACATAGCCACATAGGAATTAGATTGCATTTCACTCAAGGTATAAAACTTGCCACAGACTTCAACACAAATTAGGGGTTTCAATAATCCCTTGATATTTTGAATATAAATTGAGGGGAGTTTTTTTTTTTTTTTTTAATGTTTATTGAAAGCTGTAGATTTACATGAAAAGCAAGGCAAAGCTCTATAGTGTGTGTGCTTTCTTGAAGCCAGATTTCTAAGGAGAGCTGGAAAGCCCCATGAATTCTTTTTGAGGTAAGAGATCTGTGCTTTTCCTCTGTTGCATGTGGGTAATGTCAGATATTTTTGGAGATTAACTCTAAGTATCTATCTGAAGCATTTTGGCCAACATTTGGATATATGAGCCAGTATGTATTTTTGTGAGTCCCAAGTTACAGTAAAAAAAAAAAAAAAAAAAAAAATAGGCTTATATTTTTAGATATCCTTACAGAATAGTGAATCTGTTGCTCATTAATTTTTTAAAATATATTTTTATTGATTTTCCACAGAGAGGAAGGGAGAGGGATAGAGAGATAGAAATGTCGATGAGAGAGAAACATCGACCAGCTGCCTCCTGCACACCCCCTACTGGGGATGTGCCTGCAACCAATGTACATGCCCTTGACCGGAATCGAATCTGGGACCCTTCAGTCCACAGACCGACGCTCTATCCACTGAGCCAAACCGGTTTCGGCGCTCACTAATTTCATAGACATAAACATTTCTGAGATCATCAAATATAGAGTTCCTTCCCTAGCTTTCCTGATGGTCTTCCAACAGATGGCAGCACACATTTCACTCTTCACCCCACCCCCACCCTTGGTCTCTCTTCAGTTTCCTCACCTGACAGAGGAGTGTACCTGAGCCCCTGCCTGGAGCCCGCTCCGCATCTCCTCCCGCCACTGGGAGCTCTGGCTGCCCCTTGCCAGGTCATCAGTTCCCAGATTTTAAGGGAGAAGAGGATAGTTTGCTCAGATAGTTTAGAGAACTAGATGTTCTCCTATTTAAAGAAACATGTTCTATATATAAACTATATTTAGTCATTTGAGTAAAACCATCATCGCTTTCATTTGCATAGTTCAGATGACTCACTGTTTTGAAAATTAAATAAACTCAAATGGAAAACAACCACATACTTTGGGCTGCAACTTCCATTTCCTAGTCTAGAGTTAATGAGCAGAAAAATGTCTGAGCCCTTTCCAAACACCGAAGGCGTAAATGTTTTTTCCGGAACCATTAATGAATGTGCTCTATCGTAAACACTGAAGCTTAGAGTGCGCGCTGCAGGCCGGGGAGAAGCAGCGGGGCGCGGGTTCTTCCTCGTGTCTTATCACTAGGCGATGGCAGGGAGTCGCGGTCTGTATTTTTAGGCCTTTGTCCTCTGACTCTCCTTCAGGCCTGGTTCAGCTAACATTCTCAGTCCAGCCTCTCTCTCACCATTTCCTATCCTTAATCCCATCTTGTCATCCTTCCAGGCTACTTAGAGGATGTTGTTACAAGTGGCTTCAAGTTCACATGCAAGGAAGGGAAGAAGGCAGAAGAGGAAAACGGGGCCAGGGCGGAGAATGCTACCCGTGGGTACCATGCCCCAGCGCGCTCCGTTCTGGTCCAGGTGGAAGACCTGTGAATTCCTGACGTCCCCGCCCTAAATTCTGAGCTCTTACTCTCCTGCAGGCAGCGTTGGCTCCAGAGGGTTGGTTGGAAAGGAGTGGGGTGTCTGGGTGCTAGCCTCCATAATCTCTGGCAGTATCCTCACCCCCAAGTAAACTTCTGTGCGAAGTGAAAGCATTCTTCAAGATAGACTCTCTAATCCCTTTTCCCAACCAGATTGCTTTTTCTTACCGCCTGTTATATAGAAATATCTATGCTAGGATAACTGTCAGCATAGTCACGTGTGTGTGTGTGTGTGTATGTGTATGTGTGCACGCGCACACATGTGTATGTACATGCAATACAGTGTTTAAAGCTCATGAATCAGATTGGCTGTGCGTGAATCCGAGCTCCACCACTAATGATTGTGTGAGATCTTAAGCAAGTTACTTAAGTATTTTAATCCTTATTTCCTTATCTGTATAATGGGAATAATAGTAGTAGCCACCCAAAGCTTTGTGTAAAGGCGGTACAAATGCGAAGCATACTTGACATTTGGGTGCTAATAAATATTCGATGTTATTGTCGTTGTAAGGAAAGAACACCTCTTTTGCCTTCACTTAAAACGTGATTTGCATTTTGTTACTATTTGAGATGTACATTCTTCTCTGCTTGTGCATTGTTGATATTTGAGATTCCTCATGACCTGTTCCCAGAGGAGAGCCCAGGCTATGGAGGGAAATGAAGGGAAGTGCAGAGTCCAGCCTGTCTTAGCTAAGCCTGAATTTCGATTGAAGGTGCAAAATTAGGAGGTTTTGTTGTTGCGATCCTAAAGGTGGAATTTAATATATGGTTAGAAATTCCTTAAACTCTTAGGTTGTAGTAATTTGGAATTTAGGAAAAAAGCATAGTTCATATTTTTTTCCTAGCCTTTTTAATATTCTACAGAAAATACTTATCTCTTTCACAGGAAAAATAAACCTTAATTACATGAATGTTACCTAGTATATTTAGGCATTTTATATGTAGTTGGTGTATTCCAGAGGACAATCTTAAGTCATAATTATAGAGTACATACATGTGAAATTCACTAATATTCAAAATGGTAAAAAACAAAACCATATTTCAAGTATTTTAGTCAAATAAAATCTGGGTTTTGGATCTAACATTTATATTCAGAGTTATGGTGGGTGAGACCAGCAAGGTTCGGGTTACAGGACGATTATGGTCCTTCAGCGTCAAGGCAGGCCCTGGGCAGCCCAGGCTCTGGGGCCTGTCCTTTCCGCACTCAGACCGGTCCCCTGGCCTGCAGCACGCACGGCCTCTGACCCTCCCCTCCTTGGTCCCTGAGGGCAGCGTTTGTTCTCTCATACAAACTCCAAATGGAAATCTTAAGTTGCAATGTGAAGGCAACTTTATGATATTCAAAATATTATTTGAACCTTCTTTTTTAAAGGAACCCTCTTTCTTTGATGATTCTGTTATTGTAAAAAAAAAATTTGAAAGGAACTTAACAGTTTTGCTCCTTTTAGCTTCAAAATTCTGTAATTGGAAGAATATTTCTTTGGGGAGGGCCTCTAAAATGTATTTTAATTAGTGTTAATTAACATCAATTTTAAAGTATTTAAAATAAAAACACTGGTTTTATAACAAGCCAAAAGATACTTATTTTGAGTTAAATAGCTTTATCCTTAGCAGAAATGTCCAGAGAACCTCTTAAATTCCCCCTCCCCCCAGCTTTATTGAGGTATAATTAACAAATAAGTGATGCTTTGGTCAACCTCAGAATTTTAACGTAACACTCAGAGCTCTTATTTATAGCTGTAATTTTCAGTTTCTCCATACCTATATAATAGCTTCATAAAAAGTTTTGGACAGTATCTCCCATTCTACTCTTGGCTATTGGGAGTTAGAACATTACTTCAGAATATAACAAGTATAGCAGGGTAAATAATCACAAACATTTATGCTTTTAAAAGAAAATACAAATCTTATCGGAGGGCACATGACCCTTACTTAATTTGACCCTTCAGGTACTCTAAGAATTTACCATCACACTGTATAAGACATGTAAATCATGACTAGTTCTGCAGCTGTAAGAATCCTAACTGACAACTTTTGGGCATTTGATCCTAAGTATTGTTAGCTTTCCAGATTTGAATGGGATATCCAAATGTAGAATGTTAGTATGTGGCATAACTAGCTAAATTTTTTTTAAAGGAAATTTAAGGAGATGTGCATTATTTCATTAGAAGTATTCAAACTGGCAATTTAACACACTCATGCTTCTATAAACATTAACCCTTTGATTTTAGAATATTTGGTTGAATAGACAGTGCAACTCAAGTATTGAGGGTGTGGGAGAATTTTTGTAGTAGAGGGACAAAGCAGAAATGGTAGAGATGTATAATTTATAAAGTGCTAAACCAGTGGTCAGCAAACTCATTAGTCAACAGACCCAAATATCAACAGTACAATGATTGAAATTTCTTTTGAGAGCCAAATTTTTTAAACTTAAACTATATAGGTAGTACATTGTTATTAACTTAAGTAGGATACGTGGTATTTTGTGAAAGAGCCACACTCAAGGGGCCAAAGAGCCATATCTGGCTGGCGAGCCGAGGTTTGCTGACCACTGTGCTAAACCAACACCACATGGAATTTGAAAGGGAAGAGTTCTTTGGAGAACTTGTAGTGTGCTTGTGCATCTCGGGGGGGGGGGAATGAGCTTGTGTTTCATAATTTTTAAGTTTTAAATATGATATTCTTCTGGGAATCTTCTTTCTCTTGTCTACCATGTTTTGTTTTGTTTTCTACCTGAATTGTAACTCCACATCATCATCTTCCTATAAGAAGTTACACTGCTTCCGGTGAAATGAGATCAGTTGTTGCTCAGTGGGTCTGTTTGTCCACTGATTTTGTGACCTCTTCTTTATGGATGGGTAAGAAAGAAGTCAGACTAAGGAATTTTAAAGGGATGTATTTTATAGTCACACAGACTGTTTGATGTACAGTTGGGCAGGGTGGGGAAGAAGGATATAGGTATGATGAAGCCAAAAAGAAGTTATTCCTCGGTCCATGTGTATTTGAGTGGGAGGAGGGCAAAAGGAATCGCAGGCTCCAGTGGGTTCGCCTCTGGAGGATTCGGAGTGGATAATTACCCACCCGGGAGGGCCTGAGGAGAGCTACATGTCTCTGCTTGCCTGGAAATCTCTCCCCTGCTGCCCGTCTACTGAAATGTCACTCAGCCAGTCTACTTGCTCCCAGTTCCCACTGTTAGAGGTCCTGCAGGCTGTGCAGCGCCCCAGAACTGAACCTAAAGTACGGGAGGGGCTTTAAACGTGGCCTGGCCAAACACCCCATCCGGCTGATGGACACAGCGCTACCTCTCCCCGGTGAGGCCAAACCTCTTCAGGAGTAAGTCCCTCACCACTCACTCGCCCCCACCCCAGGAGGGACCCTGCATTTCAGGGCCATCACTGACAAGTCATGGAATCACTGATCCATATGTATTTGAGGCTGTCATTTGCTTTCCTTCCACACTTTTTTACTCTTCAGATGAAGCAGACATTCGTAGTTCTCCCAAGCCTCCAGTTCTGGAACTTTTGCTGTTCTGTACACCTCCTCCTCCTCCTATGTGCTTGGTTCAATAAAAGCTTGAGGTTTGAACAACCCATTACTTCAGATTGTGTCTGACCACTACAGCATAGGGCTGATCTTGAGGCCTCCCTCCTTCTGAGCATCAGAGGTCTACTAGAATTAATGTAGCTGGAGGATCTGGTTTCAATCACCTCTTGATACCTAGGCTCAAAGTTAATTTTATGCAACTGAAATTTCTGTTTTCCTTCAACATGTTGGTGTATGGAATAAACCATCAACTTGTAAAGTTTTACATTCATCTATATCAAATGGCCCCTTCTCAATGTCACTTGGTCATTTTTAGCCATTTTGGTTTGTTTGGATCCAGTGATACAATATTTTTTATTCTTCCCATTTTCTTGTCCTCTTGGATTTTGAAAAGCGGGCATCTCTTTAAAGGCATTGATTAAGATGTGTGCAGAGGCTGGCCAAGAACGATTCACTGAGCTATTATTCATCAGTAGCCTTTGGGTATATTGGAAAGATCTCTCCGAGACTTTGGGATAAGATAAGAATCCTGGTTTTGCCTTTGGCTTGCTGTGTGACTTTTTCTCATGTAGGAAAGATGACACCTCCTGCTGCACAGGGTAGTTGTAAGGATTGGAGGTCATGTATGTAAATCATCAAACACAGTATGTGGCACATAGTAGTGGTCAACAAGGATTAGTTCTCTTTTTACTCTGTTTTGGAATCATAGAAAGCGTCATTCTTCACCCATGCCTTGGATTAATTAAACCACTGTCTCCCCCCATCAGCTTCACAGGCCTCCTTTCTAAGATTGAGTGCTACTTCCTTTGACGGCTCCTCCCGTGTTCTTACATTTCTGCACTTTTGAACCTTAAATAATGAAATAAGGTTTCTCTGGATGAGTAGTTGACTTTTTTCCTAGTCCTCTTTCATTACACTGGATTACTTTATCAGTTGATAATTTAGAAGAATGGTGAAATATAGGAAGAGGCATAATGGTGAGGAAGAGGGGTGTGATGGAGTTAAAGGACTGCCAGTGTGGAATCACAGAGGACAAAATCATACAGGCCCACAATCCTTTACTCGTAAATTTGGAATTGAAAAATATCTGTAAATTTGGTGTCAGAATCTGACCCTAAGTAATGTGAAGTTGTGTATGGTCTTTATTTCACTACGCATGAATATTTATATGCCTCAGTGCAAAACTGAAAATGTGTTTGATTATAGACTACTGCCTTTGGACCCGACTGAGGGCAATGCATAATATACAGTATGTGTGCCAAAATATTACTTTCCTTTTTTCCCCCAAAAATATTACTTTTCTAAAACCTGAAAAATTAATTTATAAAACATATGGTCCTAAGGGTTTCAGTTAAGAGGTTATGGGGCCTATATCAATGGGTAAGTAGAAGTCTTGGAAAGAAAAATACCAGCCTAGTTTAAGGAAGACTTTCCATACTTCACAATAAATGGGATCATTTGGATTATTTTCCAACACAATGACATCTCAAACACCGAAATCCCTCTTGGTGGGGGTGGGGAGGTGCTATGCACCACCTCGTAAGGATATTGTCAGAAGAGTTTATTGAGTAGGAGACGACCTCCAGACTCTCTTCCCACCCCAGAGTTATTTACGTCAAAGATGGTTTTCCAGCCTTAGATGGATGAGCTCCAGCGGAGGTTTCTCTGGGAGCATGAGTCCCGGCCCACTCCAAGAATTAATTAGGACACAAAAGAAACAGGAGGTGCCATGCCATGCCAGCCAGAGCAGGACCTAATGATAGAGGAGTCTGTAATTGCTTTGCATTGATTACTTATGTCTCAAGAATTACATAGAATGCTAGCATCACTGTAAAGTTTAAATTGTAGATAAAGGTTGTATGATAAACTTCTGTTTCGTGGGGTCGATCTCACCCTCAGTTCTCAGAGTGTGGTCTCCGGATCAGCATCACCTGGGAACTTCTTAGAAATTCTCATTTCTACTCCCATCCCAAGTCTACCGGGAACTCTGTGGGTGAGGTCCAGAAACCTGGTTTTGATTAAGCCCTCCAGGAGATTCTGATGCATGCTGATTCATTAACCATTATAGAGTACTCTTCGTAACACCACACACACACACACAGCATGGCCCATGATGCCTGCCCTCTAGGCCTCAAAGCAGAGTTTGAGATAGGCCCTGATTATTCTATGCCAAGGTATTGTTTTGAAAAGGCCATAAATGAAACTCAAAATGCAGGAGAATTGGGAGGAGTAAGAGGATTCTAACTGGAACCGTGAGAAAGGCTCATTGGGAAGTGTGTGCTTTAAGACACCAATAAGACTTTGGGGTACATTCTGGGCTCAGTGGAAGACAGTTAACTTCTCCATTGGGGACTTAGTTGTTTCTAGAATGTCAATGTCATATAGCACTAATAACGGAGAACTAAGACAGTATTAATAGCCAGAGTATTGCAGTACATATTTCACATACTTTGGATATGAAATCAATTCTTTGGGGGCCCATTGCCTTACCTTATTTCACCTTGCTTGAGTAGCACATCAGTCTAATCCTGTAATGTTTTGGATTCCTGAATCTCTTACCCCATTGCCTAATTAGATCCTCATTCAAGTCATCGAAAACACTGAACTTGGCATTTGAAATTTCCCCCCTGTTTGACCTAAATCCAAACCTCAGTTCAGTGTACTTGCTGAACTAGAAAGAAATAATCCTGAATATTTTGTGTGTGGTTTGTAAAAACAATCTCATTGTTCTGTCATTATACCCTGTATTACACACCCCTCACTTTTTTTTACTGGGAACGTTTTACATTTTAAGCCTTTTATTCAAGATATTGTTTATACTACATGGCAGGCTGCACAAGAGCAGGGTTTTGCCTGATTTTCAGAAGTCTGCCAGAAATTTAAAAAATGTATTTATGTTCCTAAAGGGGCTTTGCCTCACAGAAGCATAGCTGTCACTAGTCCCATATAGTGGCTTGTGCGAGGACATCACACAAAACAAAGGCTCATGGGTTGGTCCCTGTGACCTCTTCGGATGACTTAGGTAATTATGGAGATTGACTTGGATGCTGTTGCTGGAGAGTACAGTGTTTCCAAATGTCTTTCTTTGGACTAAAATTGTTCTAATGATGCATGGAAGTGTGTGTTTTTGTTTGTTTGATTGTTGTTAATCCTTACCTAATGATATATTTTCCATTGATTTTTAGAGAGAGTGGAAGTGGAACAGGGGAAGGGAGGGGGGGAGAGGGGGAGAGAAAGACAGACACGCGCGCGCACACACACACACACACACACACACACACACACAGAGAGAGAGAGAGACAGAGAAACAGAGAGACAGAGAGAGATTGATTTGAGAGAGACACATCCATTGGTTGTTTCCTGTACGTGCCCTGACCAGGGCCGGGGATTGAACCTGCCACCAAGGTATGTGCCCTTGACTGAGAATTGAACCCAGGACCCTTTGGTGAGATGACCAGTGCTCTAAGTATTAAACACACATGCCAGGGGGAAAGTGCTTTTGTAATGGCCTCTTGCATAATTGTGTTGGCATTGCTTTAAGTACTTTTGCGTCGTTTAAATTAGAGAAAACTAAATTTATGTAGCACCATTACCATGTAACAATGTAATATTGTTTAAGTTAAAAAAAAAAAAAAAAAAAAAAGAGTATACCTTACCAATTTTCCTTCTTTGTGGTTAGGGACAAGCCTGAGTTCTAGGAAGCAATTTGGGGAGGGTGGGAAAGGAAACATGTTATTTCTGCTTCACAGCAAATTAACTGGAGAGCCTTTAAATAAACTGTAACGGTTAAAATCATAGGCTGATAACACAGCATCAGAGGGCTGTGCATTCTGGTGCCATTTAGCATCTCATCTGCCAAGCTCTTATTCTCTCATTTAAAGAGAATCATATAAGCGGTCTTAGTAATCGGTTTGGGTCACCTGTACAACAGGCTCTTCCTCCTTTTTTTTTTTTTTTTTTTTTTTTTAAACCTAAATTCCAGCTGCTGTTCTAAAATCCTTGTATAAAGGGAGAAATTTGAAAGACTATTTCAACTCATCCTTAAACTCAAAGGAAATACCATTTTTTGTAAGTGACCATTGGGGCCAATAATGTTAACGGAAGAAAAGAAATGAAAAATGGATCACAATTGAATTACTGTGGTGAGTGTTCACACTGTAAATAGCATTGCTGCCCAGACAAGGGCCATGTTTCTTTCCCAAATAGATGCTGTTTATTGCTGGGACCTCAGACAGGCCAAGAAAATTGTTCAGAGAATGAATACACATGTGATTCTTAGGCTTATACCCTAGATAAGTACCCACCCAAGATTGATACCATATTTTTTTTGTGCCTACACAAAAGATAAAATAAACTAAGTATATTGCTGACTTTATTAAACAATTAGAATGCTGAGATGTGAGCTGAATTAATTTGGAATACTTTGTTGCTGGATAGATTTATGGAGTACTACTGTCAACAGTTTTTGTTGTTGTTTTGTTTGTTTTTTTAAGTAGAATGCCCAGAGCAGACGTTTTGGCCTGTAGCTGGAATTTTCTCAGAATCCAGAAAATTTTACTTGGTTCCCTTTCCTTTTGCTTCTCCCATTATTCATGAAGTGCCATGTTTTTGAGAGCAAAGCATTCAAAATTCATGCAATCCATACATGGTTGGAGCTCCTAACTACCTCTTACCAAAAAAAATTATGACTCTGAGGTTTTGCGAAACTATGATTCAGAGATATTTTTTTCTCCTAAAATTATAATTTTCTTTGGAATTGGAGTGCTCTTAGGATGTTCGAGACAGAGAGTATTCACATTGACCACTGGTTTGGGGGGAAAGTCTTGTATTTTTCTAGATCTTTCTAGTGAGTTAGTTGGTTGACCAGTGGTCGCCAACCTTTCAGACCTCATGGACCACCGGTCGGCCACCGCCGGACTAAACAATTTAGAACTGAGAAGATTTCTGTATAATCAAGAAGGACTTTGAAATGGATGGCTAGGCTTCTGCAAAGGAGTTCACGGAAACTTGATTTTCTGTCTTCCTTTCTTCTTCCCTTGGGGGCAGCGCGTTTGGTAACGCTGGGAGTTGGAGGGAGAATGGAAGCCAAAGCAATGCATTGGCTCAGCCTAGAGGGGGTGGGAGAGGTCCACCTGGCCTTATTTCCCCAAAGGGAAAGCGTTGCCTATGATTTAATAGTTTGGGAAGTGCTTATTGTTTTATCTGTGATAGTATTTATTTGATTATCCAAATAACCATTTCTGATAGGCATTTTTATGGGTTATTTTCCTCTTTTTTATTTGAATATCTATTAAAGCCAACAACAAAGGAAATGAGCTAATTCATACATAGCCTCACCACACTAATAACTCTTTATTATTCACAACCTTTTCTAATACTTGACCATGTACATGTACATTTTGTATTTTTATAATCTGTGTGTGTGTGTGTGTGTGTGTGTGTGTGTATGCTAGTATTTATCCTTTCAATAAATATGGGTGCCATATCTTAAGTATATATTTATTTTCTATTAAAATGAACATATTTCACAATTTAGAAAAGGAGACCTTTAGAGCAGGAGTAGGGAATGTCTGCCCAGCGGGCCATATAAGGCACGTGAATTATGTGGCCTGGCTCTGCCAAGGCCTTAGGGGTAAGTTAATTAAATATTTGACCAAATATAGCAGGCTACTTTAAAAAAAATATATTCACCCAAGGATATATTTTCCATTGATTTTCAGATAGAGAGAATGGAAGGGAGGAAGGAAGGGGAGAAAGAGAGAGAGAAACATTGCCGTGAGAGAAACACATTGATTGCTTGCCTCCTACATGGGTCCCTACTGGGGCTGGGGAACCTGCAACTGTGGTGCATGCCCTTGACCTGGAATCAAACCCACAACTCTTTGATCTGAGGGCCAACACTAATGACTGAGCCAAACCGGTCAGGGCTAGCAGGCTAATTTTTAAGAATGATGCTATAAATGGCCCCTGGCAGAAAAAAGGTTCCACACTCCTGCTTTAAAGTCAGGATGGAGAGCTCCAGAAAAAGGGACACAAGGACAGACACCCAGTCCTGGACCTTATTCTCTTTGTCTGGCCCCCAACACTTGCAACCTTAAATTCCTATTTCCCACAGACCAGCCTTCCCTATCGCACAAGTTATACTCTCTACATCCACAAGTTTGCTGTGACTTCCATGTCCCACTATTAATATTCCTAAAACCTCTGGTTCCTCGCAGTGGCACGAGGGCTACAGTACGTTTTCTGCTTAACGAGGTGAGAGGAGGCCACAGTACATACTCGGCCCAAGGAAGTGAGACGCTGTCAAATCAGAGAGGACCTGTAACTCATCAGGGTAGTTTGACAGGTGGTTTTCAAAGACACGGGGAGAAGGAGAGAGAACATAAAATTTATGACCACACAATAGTAATTTTAATAACTTTTTATCTTCACCGAACCGCAGGGCTTGTTTCTCTCTAGCCACCACACTCTCCAGCTCTCTCCACCTCTGTTTGGAGGTTCAAGTGAGAGTCAGCCTCATTTATATAGCGTCTTCAAACTCAGCGTTCCCTCAGGTTCACAATTTTATAAATGAAATCGGTCATTTTCAGATTTCTTTAATAGCCCCCCCCCCTTCTTAGAGAGCTTTGAAGTAACATACGGAGTCCTCCTGAAGGATAGCCCAGGAATTGACTAGTCAGACAAGAAGCACCCAGTGCCGCCTCCCGCCTCCCCCTGGTGTCATGGCACAGTCCCAGCCTCTGGGCCTTTCCCTCTGCTGGTCTCTCTGCCCAAATGTGTGTGTGTGTGTGTGTGTGTGTGTGTGTGTGTGTGTGTCCCGCAGGCAAACTTGTACTCAGCCACTGACCCAGCTCCTAGTCCCTCTCCCCGGAAGCTCTCCTTAAGTCCTATGTGCCCTTCATTACTCCTGTAGTGTTTGATTCATGCCTCTCTTGGAGCATTTTTCACATTGTATTGAAAGTGATTAATTCACACCTCATTCCTTCCCCTCATTAGACAGGGTACAGATTCTTCAGGACAGGCACTTCCTTTATATGATGAGCCCCTAAAATAGAGCCACATATACACACATTCCCAAAAATGGAGTACATGAGCAGCACTTTCACCTCATTTTTTTTTTTTTTAAAGGATAAACAACCAGGAGATGAGAATGTTGAGAAACTATTAAATTACAGTCCTGATTAATTATTCCAATTGTGATTTATTCTAACTCTGATCCTTTTAACCACTTTTCCTTTGTCTCCTCATACCTGTGTATATACCTAAGACACAGGAAGATCAAAGTCAAACTAATCCGTTTAAGTCCTGCTAAGGGACTTAGATGAAAAATTTTGATTGGGGAAATTGACATAATTAACTAAAATAACTTCCGAACACTTACAAAAAATATCCATATCTTTCATTATTGTAAAAAAAAAAAATCTAGAATTGGCATTTTATATGTATGTATATATAAACTCTATTTCTAAATTAAAGAAACTTATAACTGACATGTTAAGTCCTCAGTGGAAAACAAGAGTTTCAAAACATAACTAAAACCTTTGGGCTTAGTGGTTGAGCGTCAACCTAGGAACCAAGAGGTCATAGTTCAATTCCCAGTTAGGGTACATACTGGATTTTAGCCTTATCCCCAGTAGGGACTGTGCAGGAGGCAGCCGATCAATGATGTTTCTCTCTCGTTGATGTTTCTCTCTCTCTCTCTCTCCCACCCCTGTCCTTTCCTCTCTCTCTAAAAATCAATTAACATATTTAAAACAACAATCACTGAACTGTAACAGGACTATTTCCTGAAACAAACAAAAAGATACCCCAATCCAGTAAAAGTGGTCTCATGTCCATCTAAGTACTTAAACATTTAAAAGTGGCAGATTATTGGGAAGTTTTGGTGGGTTTTGGTAGTAAATATGAGCAATGTTCACACTGTTATGATTAGTAACTTTTTAAATGTAGAACTATAAATAATACAACACAATACATTTGGGATTACCTCAAGGGTAAATCACAGTGGCTTTAATCACCTTTGCGGATTACATGAAATTGAAGTCCCAAGCGAGCCCTGGCTTCTGTTCTCCGATGGTAAAACTGTACACCCAGACTGCTGCATTAAGCTATCTGCTGTGGACCAGTTGTTTCCAAAATTGGACTATTAAACTATTGTGCAAACTCATGTGCTTAAAAAAAAAAAAAAAAAAAGATTCTAAGGTAGTGTGGTATTACACAGCAAACAAATGATTTTTCTGGAAGGCCCATAAGCTGCAAAATTCTACTAATACTAGAGGCCTGCTGCACAAAATTCATGCAAGAGTAGGCCTGCCTTCCCCCAGCTGCCGGCACCGGCTACTCTCTAGCACCTGGGACCTGGGCTTGCCTCACAGCCCCAGCTTTGTCTGAAGGAAGCCAGAGGTCCTCTGGTCTAATTAGCATATCATGCTTTTATTATTATAGATAAACTATCAATAATATGTACATATCTGCTGAACATTTCACTTGTAACAGTGGGAAATCTAAAAATGATAATGTGTGGCCCTGGCCGGGTGGCTCAGTTGGTTGGAGTATTGTCCTGTCCACCAGAAAGTTGCAGGTTCGATTCCTGGAGAGGACACATACAGTGCATACCGGTAAGCTCAGGGCATTAGCCCAGAGAAAAGTAACTGCTAGTTTATGATGGGAAAACACACCGGTGTGTGAGAATCCTAAGTTGAAAAGTGCTACATGCTACATGATTAGAGAATTCATTTCAGATTGAACAAGTCAAAAGTAAAGTTCCCCATAGCATGGCACCATTGGCACTACATTAAAGTATATAGGACAGATCTCATGGTGATGTCTAGAAAGGAGTGTTGTAGAAAACCAGTTTTAGTCCTAGGTCCAAGTTGGACTCTGGACAGACTGCTTAGGGATAAAAGAATGTGGAAATCCAAAAAAAGCTCTGAAATCCGAAACTGTTTTCAGAGCTTATTTGGTGGCCAGTGATTGATGTGAGACTTTGCACAGCCTTCACTCACCACAGCGATGTGCCTGCTGTAGAGTTTTGCTGAAATAATGCTCACGTATCTGATGAAGGGGTGCTGGCCTAGACTCTGAGGGTTACATATTACATAGAATATATCCTATACTACTGCTCATATATGTGGAACATTCTGTAAACTGCAAAACATTTGGCCCCGCTGGTTTCATTCATATAAATGTATGTTGTGGACTAGACCCTCGGTTACTTCATGTAAATTAGAGTAATGATACTATGCTATTTTACTAAGTGCCAGGCAAATCTGTGTTTGAATCTTCCTTTGCCTGTTACTCTGAAAGAATAAATCTGAGTGTGTAGGCTTCTTTGTTTTCACAGGTTCTAAAATACAGTGTTTTATAAGTGTTAAGTCAATGTACTTCCTAAATTGTAGCTTTGATTATTAATTTTAGATTTAAAACTGACATTATGCACCTGACAGTTGATGTGGTCTTCGAATTCTGGCATCATACTTGATGAAATACTCTAACCAGCCCTTCGGCTGAAATAAGCTAAAATTACAGATGTATACTTTACCTATACAAACACTCATATATACTCAAATATGTACACATTCATAATACAGGGTGGGCCAAAAGTAAGTTAACAGTTGTTTGTATGGAAAATAATACAAAATTAAGAAAGAAATCATAATACAAGAATAAACTCTTATTTCATGTACTCAAAACTGTAAACCTATTTTTGAACCACCCTGTAAGGATACATAAACATACACATACATATCTAACCTGTAAAAAACCTTGTTTTCTCTTTCAAAATAAGTATTTTTGAATGCATCATGAGCTGACTAGAAGTGTGGGCTAGTCAGAGCCAGTCAGCAAGTAAAAGTGGGAACCCAGTGATGAAAACAGCCCACGGAAGCTGCCTTTTGTTGAGTGCAGTGAATCAAGCTTCAGTTTACATCTTGCAGGGTGCGCGGGACAGAGTAGAATCTAATAGGAGAAAAACCCAACCCTAGCAGGAAGCTGGGTCGCAAAGACTGAAGACTCTTCAGTGTAAAGGTGAACTAGAAATAAGCTCGCTGTCCCGGGAAAGTTGGCACTGACTAGAGGAGGAGAAACACCCTCCTGGGAACGGAGACAGCAGCTTGCTTTCCCTCAGGTTTGCATCCCCCTTCCACACCATCCAGGTGGGCGCAAAGATTCAGGCCCAGGGCTTTCTCTAAGAGAGTTTGGCAGTGCTTCTCAGCATATGGCAGAAGCGAAGCAGATCCCCTCTGGAAGCACTTAATTCCAATATAGACCTCAAAGAATTTCCATTTATAAACTTAACAAGGGATGAGCAGTCATAACAAAGCAAAAGAAAAAGAAAATCACACACACAGGAAACATGATCCCATGAGCCACTGTCAGCAGAGACAACAGAGTCAGACCCCCGAGCCTTTACATCACTGTTGCCATTTGTGTTACCCAGTGTACTACCTGCGTGTGCTTTTTGAGCACTTCCCTGGTGCACCTGACTGAATTTTTAATTTTATTTAAGTTCAAGTACCTTATAGTTGGTGACTACTATATTAGACTGCACAGTTGTAGGAAATAGAATTATTACACACTTAATTTAATGTTTAAGAAATAGAAAAGGGAATTAAAAAATATGAGTAAGCATAAAGAACCTAGTATTTGAAGATGATGACGCACATCAAGAAATTCTGTGGTACTGAATATTGTGTGGTATTTAAATAAGTGGGTCCTCGGCTGGGGTGCAAAAATATTATTAAAACTTTTCACTGGAATAGTTAAAAAAAAAAAAAAAAAGACACACTTTTGAAAAAGAAAAGGAAAACACTTCAGCAGATTGGAGTTAGCTGAAGGGGGGTATTAATTAAAGTGAGGAAAGATCTGAAGAAACTTTTCTGAAAACATACAGAGAGACCAAAATAAAGGAAAGTTGTGAAAGTTAAAGTATGAAAGAGATATGCACAGATAAACTCAGAATAAGCTGATGGAACTATGATAATATCAAAGGAAAATACCATTCTAAACTGTTATCCTTATAGTAATATAGCTTCAAAATCTATAAGGGAAAAATAGATAGAACCACAGCAAATATAGACAAATCTCCCTTCTATCTAGTAAGAGTTCAACAAATCTCACTAATTGATAAATCACTGGATACTTCCCCTCTCACTCTAAAATAACTATGCTATAGAATATTTGAACAAAACAAATTAACAAGGTAGATCAAATGGATTATGTGGGTTGCTGTTTCCAACAGCTCTACGATGGAAAATGTTGGGCCGGAAGTCAAGCATTACAAACTCCAGTGCATTTAGTTATTATAGGACTACTAAAAGCCCTTTGCACGAAGATTTGTGCAATAGGCCTTCCTTCCCCAGGCAGCCAGCACCGGTTTTCCTCTGGCATCCGGGCCGCAGCAGAGCCAAGCCTTCAGCCTTCAGCCTTTGTTCCATGCCTGTGTATGCAAATCAACCCACCATTTTGTTGGGTTAATTTTCATACTCACTCCTGATTGGCTGATGGGCGTAGCGAAGGTATGATTAATTTGCATCTTTCTCTTTTATTAGTGTAGATTCTCTGATGACAAAGCCATTGATTTAGAAGAAGACAGCTCTATCTTATTAATAAAGAACATTCTTCTAAATGTCTCAAAGGTTGAAGAAAATATTTGGAACTAAATGGTAATAAAACATTTACATGTCAAAACCAATCATTTGAAGCCAAAAGGATAATTAGAAATTTATAGCCTTAAATGCTAATAATAGCAAACAAGAAAGATTAAAGGTGAAGTAAACATGTGGTGGTTGGAGGAGAATGATGGAGGCATGAGAAATGATTGTAGCACAGTGCAGGCAGGGGGCTATCCTCCTTTGCTGCTAGCAGTCATCAGCTCCTATATTTTGGAGGAGCATTTTTAATTTTATTAGAAGTCAGTCTTTCAGGATGTTGGCCAGAAAATGTTATCCAGGTTATTGGGAACAGGTGGTTCAGAGGGTGAGAAAAGGGAAATGGTTACCTTGTAATGCCCAGACTACTAGGGCAGTGGTCGGCAAACTGTGGCTCGAGAGCCACATGCGGGTCTTTGGTCCCTCTAGTGTGGCTCTTCCACAAAATACCACGTGCAGGCATGCATGTACAGTGTGATTGAAACTTTGTGGCCCATGTGCAGAAGTTTGTTTTCAGTTCTCAAAAGAAATTTCAATCGTTGTAGTGTTGATATTTGGCTCTGTTGACTAATGAGTTTGCCGACCACTGTAGTACTAGGGCATGCGTGGTTGCGCTTTCATATCTCTGTTCTGCACCCAGAGCAAAAACAGACCAGCTCCTTTAGTTGAGTGGGTCATTATCAGCAGGTTTGGTTTAGTAGCTAGGTTCTCAAAGTATACTTTTGGAACCCCTGGATCCCTGCGACCCTTTAGGGAGGGTCCATGAGATCAAAACTTCATGATAGTTCAAGAGGCCAAATATATTGACTTTCAATTACAATCCTTACGACTTTTGACGGAAACCTCTCTTTATTTCCTTCCATGATAATTTTTAGGCTACAGAGAGTTTCATTTAAAAATCTTTGTCAGATGTGCCCTGGCCGGTGTGGCTCAGTGGATAGAGCGTCAGCCTGCAGACAGAAGGGTCCCTGGTTCAATTCCGGTCAAGGGCATGTACCTTGGTTGCGGGCACATCCACAGTAGGGAGTGTTCAGGAGGCAGCTGATCGATGTTTCTAGCTCTATCCCTCTCCCTTCCTCTCTGTAAAAAATCAATAAAATATATTTTAAAAAAATAAAATAAAATAAAAATCTTTGTCAGATGAAACAATTTCTCTTAAGGGTATGGTGACCACTTATATAGATTAGATTTAATGTATATTTTTTCTTATACAATTTTTATTTATTAATTTATTAATTTTTATATTTATTTTAATTATTAAGTCTTTTTTGTTTGTTTGTTTTGCCATTTTCACTGTGTTGACATTTGTGTTGGTGATATGAAAGCAATGGTGAATAACAGCAGAAAACAAGGTAGTGTCACCAACTATACTAGTAGTCATTTTTATTGGTGCTGGGTTGAAACATGCTACTTGAAAGAGGTGTTTATAACTTGGTAAAAGTTATTAATTTTGTTAAAAGTGGGCTTGGTGGTGAAATGAGAAGTACTCTGCTGTGTAGTTAATTGCCATGGCTGTCTCAAGGAAAACACTTGTATGATCAAGTTTTTACTTTACAGAATGAGTGACAGATCAAACATGGCTATTCAGAGTTGTTATTTGGTAGACTTTTTATCAAAAGTGAGCCTGTCCCTTGCCGGAAAAGAATTATATTTGTTACCAATGATAAAATTCAGACTTGCAAGCAAAAATTAGATTGTAGGAAATCTTGCTTCCTTCACCATAAGCTTGAGCTTGAATCCTTAAAGCAGGGGTCCTCAAACTTTTTAAAGTGGGGGCCAGATCACGGTCCCTCAGAGAGCTGGAGGGCCGGACTATATGAACTACTAATTCCTACTGTAACACCTTGGCTGCGCTCACTGCCCAAAAAACCTGGCGGGCCGGATCAGACTCCCCTGGGGGCTGCATGTGGCCCGCGGGCCGTAGTTTGAAGACCCCTGCCTTAAAGACTCTTCTGATGAGAGCTTTGGTGATGCTAACAAATGCGATTTTGATTTTGTTAGTATGTTATAATGAAATATGTTAATATTCAGGAGATCTGCATAACTCAGTAAGCCAACATTCTCCAGATGATAGTTACAAAATCATAAATAGGTGAAAAGATTATTCAGGATGCAAGGCACACTAATGGATTTTAATGTAACAGAATAGGAAAAGTACACTGATAACGGTTTCAAATTCCATACTACAGCTAACCTTTAAGAAACCATCATTTGTCCAGTGTTGTATTAAAGGAGAATATTCACAATGATCTAAAAAGGCTATTAAAATAATTCTTTTCCAACTACCTATTTGTATGAGGCTAGATTTTCTACATATACTTGAACCAAAACAACATATCACCACAGATTTTATACAGAAGCAGATGTGAGAATGAAGCTGTTTTCTATTAAGCCAGACGTTAAAGGGATTTTCAAAAATGTTAAACAGTGCCACTTATTTTCCATAAAAATGTGTTATTTATGTTCACATGTGATGTATTTACTATTGTTTTTATAGACAAATTGATATTTTTAAATGTTCTCAGTTTTAATTTCTAATACAGTAAATACCTATAGACAAAATCTTCATAAATAAAAGCTCTTTGGGGTCCTCAATAATTTTTAAGAGTAAAGGTATCTTGAAACCAAAACTGTCTGAGAACTATTAGATTAGTAAGTCAAACTTTTAGGCTCTTTTATAGGAAAGATTTAAAGCTGCCAAGAGCACAAATACATAGTTTTTTATTTGTAATGAAGGCTACTATCGAATGAACCAACATCATTCAACATAAACCCAAATGGGCCACGATGGAAGGACTAAGACCTTTTATTGAGCATCAGAACTTTTTTTTTTTTTTTTTTGTATCACAGAGGGATTTTTTTCTTAAGTGTGGGTAATGCTCGCTGTCATTTTGAACATGACTGTAATATTCTTAAATGACACTTTGAGCAATATAATTCTGAACCCTATCATATATTTAAAGGAGACTCAAATTTCCTGAGTGAAAAATAGATAAGAATCGGTCGTGTCCTCAGCTCTTAATTAAAACAAAACTTCAGTCTGTGCACTCAGAGGAGATCAAGAATAGAAATAAAATCTATTCTAAACGAAAGGGAAGAAAAGTTCCCCCGTTTTAACAGAAACACAGACAAATGATTGAGAAACCCAGAGGCCTGCTTTTCTCCGCAGTATGTGATTTTCGGTAACCTGGCGCTTGGGCTTTCGTCTGAATGTGGGAGTCTGCCTTCACCTCCACACACAGGGCTGTGATCTCAGCCTTTCCCCTTGGCCTTTAGACCTCAGAATTCCACAGGCACAGCTAAGAGAGGCGGGAGCAGGAAAGAGAAGAATCATCTTACCATGTATCGGTACAGCATTCCAGAAGGTGAGAGCTATAAACCAGCGAGTCTGGGGAGCCCACCTCTGTGCATCGTTTGCTTCTGTAATCTACATAGTTGACCTACTGAGAAGGCAGAGACCCTGAGTAATGAAATCCTCTTTTTTCAATTTTATTTTTTGTTTCCTTTGGTTACCTGAATGCATTTGATTCAAACCACATGACATGAAGTGTGGCTTTTCTCACGTGCTTGAAAAACAAAAACAACAGTTTTGCTTCCATCACAAAGAAGCTCAAGAACAGATTAGACTGAAACAGCAAGTGTATGTAAAATCAAAAAACCAGAAAACAGGTCGGTGGGTGTTGTCATACCGTCTCATTAAAGAAAATGAGTCAAGATTGATCTAATTAACTCACACGGATTCAGCACATTTACCCACTGAGGCGGGCGGCAGTGGCCATCTCCTGCCACAGCTGTTTAGATTGCTCACATGAGTCATTCTGAGAAGAGACTCTGCCTTGAAGAAAATAAGTAAACAACTTGAAAAAATCGTCTTCTGCCTGATAATCATCTAAGAGAAGCATTGTAATTATGTACTTGGGAGAGTCCTTGGCCTGAGGCCTTTCCAAACCTGACGTGGGCTCCCAGAGAAACTTAGAAGAAACATCATTGGTCATTCCAGTCATTGGAGCCACAGTGTCTTATCAAGTGTCACCTTCTCGCTAGTTCGGCTACATGGTAGCATTGTGGGTAACAGTGCACTCAGGCCGTATCAAAACGATTCTCACATAAAATATGTGGAGGTTGACTACCAGTAAATCGGTCTGCTGAGCATTTTTATGTCATTGTTTAGCAAACGCAGAAATGTAGTTTTGTAAAAAAAAAAAAAAGGTAACTAGAGAAATAAAAGTATGAATTCTTTGCCACCTTCTAAATTATAAGTGAGTACCAGTAAGCTCATCTTTTAAAAACCAATGCAATGGAAATAAAAATAATGAGGCACTCTTACAATATGCTTGTTCCGGGTCAGGCAGATCTGGATTTGATTCCTGCCCCTGTCTTTCTCGCTATGGGATCTTGGGCAGCTCTTTAGGCTTTCTCAGCCTCGTCCCAAATGGGGATAATTACAGCAATCTCTCAAGGTTGTTGCTGGGATCAAACATTCGTTTAGCATAGTACTTGGTGCTCAGTAAATGTCCCAACTGGTAGTGATGGTAATTGTGGCTGTTATCATTGTTAATATGAAGTTGTATTTCACAAGTACTAATTAAGTCCTGTTATCTTCCTGAGTTGTAACTCGCCTTTAAAATGGGGAGTTGGTAGGTGAGTCTAAGACTCTCTCAGCTGGGCCTTCGGAGTGGAGCAGGAGGTTGGTGCACTGCCCAGTGGAGGGTCCTTCACGCTGGCTCCCCTCTCCTTCCCCTCCCCCACCCCCTGCAGCGCCCCGGCCAGTTAGCGCCAGGCAGGAGAGGCTGCCAGATCAAAGCCCTGAGGAAGGTCAGGCCTTCCTGGAGCTGTGGCTGCCTTTCCCTAATCTACCCAGCCCCCAGGAAGAGGCTTTTTAGAAGCCCCTTTCTGAGCACTGGGCTCTGCTGAACTGGGGAGCAATTTAAGGGAGAAAACCTGTTTGGGGGCGCGTTGCCATCAAAACCTTTAATTGTAATGCTTTTGTTTGTGGGGGGAGGGGTATGTAAAAGGTAAGAATAGGATGGCAGAGGTCAAGTCTTGTCAAAATGTGCTAACAAGTGGTAAATGAAGTTATACCAAACAGTGCAACCATTAAAAATGGTGTCATAAAGCATAATCAATAAGAGAAAATATTCAGTGTAATGAGTGAAAACTAGATTTGTGGGGGTTTTTTATTAAAAAAAATAAATGAATTGGGAAGAAAACGATCTCTGTTAAAGTTTTCTGGGTGGCAAAATCAGGTAATTTTTGTGTAACATTTTTATATTTAATATTATTTTTAATATTTTATATTTAGTTATATTTTTATTTTCTAAATGTTTGACATGAGTTCAGATTTCTAAAGAGGAAAAACAAAGCTTTTTTTTTTTTTAAGAATAAACCGAATTGTCTTTTGGGTGGAAAGCTTAACCTTTTCAGAGAAGAGAGGATGTGTGCGTGTGAGTGGTGTGCAGTGGCGCCTCGCAGTGACTACACCGGGTGCTCACGTGTAGCCACCTCCCGGGCTGTAGACTTGAAGCTGTGGAGATGACACTGCCTTCGTTTGTGAAACACAGTGCTTACCTCGTGCCCTGCTCTGCTCTGCTCTTAGCATTCTATTAGATGGACTCTCTCTGTGAAGACCACGTTTGTGGGAAACTGAGGCACAGGGGAGGTTAGCACCGTCCGTGAGGAGGCAAGCTAAGACGCAGACCCAGAGCCCAGGCTCCACCCACACCCTGCCCTGGGCTGCCCTTCCCCAGGTGGAGTCCACACCTGCTTCCCGGCGAGGGGGACGGGGTGCCATGGCGCCCTCAGTTCTGGGCTCTTTGGACCCTTCTCTCTCCCTTCTCGATTCTCCGTCCTGTCAGCTACGTCCAGCCCATGTGCCCCTGCCCTCCTCACTGGGTCTCAGCCCTACTCCCTCAACCACCTTGGTTACTTCTTTTACCTGAGAGTAAAACTCTGGCCTGGGTGTGAGGGGAGCAGTGAGTCTGTAGGGTCACCGGAATGGAGACCACCATTTCTCTTCCTTTTGTCAGTCAGTGGTTCTACAAACACAGCTTTTCCAGAGCTGCTTCTCAAACCAGGGAGAAAAGCAAGCAGAGGCCAGATGCTCCAACTGGGGGTGTACCTATGCCGTGTGTGTGTGTGTGTGTGTGTGTGTGTGCGTGCGCGCACACCTCTCCACCTCCCTGGGCCTCAGTTCCCTCACTGGAGCAAAGCAAGGACAGAATTCAATGAATGTCAAGGTCTCTCACTGCTCTGACTCAGGTTGTTTTTCTATATATTCCTGGATGTTTCAGAAGCAGAAGTTCGATTGTTACCATGTAGTTGTACACCGGACACTAAACCCTTGTTTCACGTTAACCTCTTCCAGCCTGGTGAGTCCCTCGCTGGGCCCTGCTGTTTTGAGAGCTGTTCTCTGCGCTGTGGCATCAGTCATAGCTTTCTTTTGGTGGAGAGCTCAGAGTTACCTATTCTTGGATCAGCAAAATAATGGGTTTCTAGGAAGACCCATTGTCTCTTCAAAGCAAATCACCTTAAAGTAACTTTTAAATAGACATCTTCTCAGTGTTCTAAAGCAGAGGAATGATATGGGCTCGCCGTGGCCACTGAGAGGAGGCGACTTCCGGCTATTAAACCACATTATGGCCGACTGTCTCCGCTGCCTCGGGTCTCCGGGCGGCTTCCACTTACGCCTGTTCTCACCCTCGGGTGGACATGCATGTTATGTGGTGCCTGTCGCTCTGATGGGTCAGGACAGGTCATGCTCAGTGGATAAAGTCGAGATTTTCACGGCCAGTAGAGATTTTCTGTCTCCAGCAGAGGAACATACCAGTTACACCATTGTGTGCGTATGTGTCTCAATGGGTCTGAATAAGGGGGACCTTTAGTTAGTTGATGCTTATCATCTAAAAAGGATAACAAACGAAGTGCTTTAAACTTAGCCTCTTGGACTTAGAGTGTTCACACAGTCCAAGGCCATTCTCTCCTCCCCTTTCTTCCAGGCAGGCAACGCCCACCCTCTCCAGCCAGGACTGCTGCCTGGGGTGATGCTATCATGGGCACCCCAGCCGCAGGGAGCTCCCGAGGTTCTGTTCACAGGGAAGGTGACAGTTCTGTTGAGACTGCGGACAGCAGTTCTCTCCAACATTGCAGATCTGCTTCCATCTGTTGCACCTCGATAGTGACAAGCTGTGGTCACATGTGGCATGTGCCTCTGAGATTGGTCCTCACTGCCCAGGGTGGAAGCTGTTGTCCTTGTCCCATGGTCTCTGCTCATTCCTAGTCAGTGCTCTCTCCCTAACCATCAAACGCGTTTCTTCAGCTCATGGGGCTTGTCTGCTGAGAGGCACCAACATTATCTCTGCATGTCCCGGAGAATGCTTGTTTTCACTCACGTTGGGCTGTTTGCCCACACTGCGTAACTTTTCACTTTTGTGCCTTTGCTGTCATCTTCAACTTGTCATTTCCCCTTCATTACAGGGCCTGTGGGGTGGTGGTGGTGATGAAGGCCTCTTTCTAGAAGGGCCCCATTGGTATGTCTTAACCATCCTGCCATATTGTTTGACAGCGGTGGTGGTGGTGGTGGTGGTGGTGGTGGTGGTGGTGGTGATGCTGATAATGATGATGTAACATTACCACCTGTATGGCTCTTTGCATAAAAAGTGCTTTTTTGTCTCTATCATTTAGGCAGCTTGGTAGTTCTCCCTGGCTTTTTCTTACACATTCCTCTATGTGACTCTGACAACAGTTTAATTTGCTTACCAAATAGGTTAACTGTAAAGGAGGGAGAAAAATCTCCAAAGGACAATTTTTTGTTTGTTTCTTGTTTTCCTTCCATACTAAATAACTCTGGACTATACAGAAGCACAGGCTTTGAATGCTTGCAACTACTGAGCTGACTAGGCCTACAATGGAAAAATGGATTTTTAGTAACTTAGTAAAACAGGTAAAAAAAAAAATATTGGAGTAATTTTCAACTTCCTGAAATTTCTCTGACATTCTTGCCTTTTAAAACAAACAACAAGAAAAGAGATCCAGTTTGCTTTAGACTTGTTGCCTTTTTTTATTCTTTGCCTTCACATAGTGGTTTTTAATGACTTTAGTGTCCAGAGCTGAACCTTCTACAGCTGCAAGTAGAACAAACCGATTTTTAGCTTGAATCTGTCTCGTCTTTTGTTCAGAGTGCTGGTTGTAAGCAGTGGTGACAGTGGGTAGCCACTGGTAGAATTAGCCACATACGGCTTCGTCCTGCCTGCCCTCACTTGTCGCTCAACATAGATTCCTACAGCTTGCTCATGGCCCGACCTCCCGACTCGGCTATTGCTGTTTTGCAGTTGTGCCCCCTGACATTCTAAGTGCCAGGGAAATCCTGTTGAATTCTTTGAAGAGCAGATTTATAGGTGTCTGTGTTTTGATATTTTGACAGCTCTAGGTGCAGACTTGGGTTCAAGGTGCTTGTGATCTTTGGCAAAAACAGGATGTTTTAGGTGAGCCTGACTGTACAGGTGGTAGGCTTGTGGCAGGGTGGGTACTCCCTGCGCCGGTCCCTATTTCCCCTGCACACCCACAACAACCCGATACCTTCGTGCGCGGGTTAGCATCGGGACTTGGCAGGGGACAGTCAGTCCTGTTCAGCAGGTGCGCCCTTTCCCCTTTCACACAGCTCCCCGATCTCCCACCCAAACCCAAGCAGCTCCCCGTACCCCCCTCTCCCCTGCGCTCGGTCTCAGCAGCACCCAGCCCTGTGGCCCAGCTCCAACTGTGTCCTCTCGCCTTCACCTAAATGTCTTCCATCCCATGTGCTTTCGCTCTGATTTCCACATGGAAAAGTCTGGCTAGTGCACTCGCTGGCTGTGTAGTTCTTCTCCTTTGGTGAGGGACATCACATAGAGAGGAGCGTCTCCATCGGTATCAGTCCTGTAACGCATGGTGTGTTTTTCATAGGAGTGACATCTCAATTTTGGAGACGCGTGGCAGCTCCTGGCTCTCATTCCCGGCTCCTGCCTCTCCTAGTGTTTGTTCCCTTTTCCAAATGGGTGGCTTCTGACTCGGCCTAACAGAGTGTGTTTTATGGGTCTCCATGTGTCTTAAGGCAGAACATTTTATTTTGTGGCGTTAGACCCTGGCTTGCTTCTGCCTTTTCTGACAGGGCTGCTTCTATAGAAGGGTTTAGGCTCAGAATGAGGAGCACAAACTAACGGTGCTCATGCTAAGCCATTCCTACTGGGTACAAAGGACATTTGGTCACTGTGCAGCAGGTGTTGATTTGTTTTCATATTTTACATATTTAACAGACATTATTATGAGCCAGGGACTGATTCGGACACTTAATAATAGTAGTAGCCCATTTAATCCTTAACAGCCTTGTGAACAAGGTATTGTTACTGCGACCCTTGTTTTCAGATGAGGCACAGAAGGAACAGGTAGGTTGCCCAAGGCCATACAGCGAGGAGCAGGCAGTCGGACTCTAGCCATCTGCTTTACCACCGCCCCATGGCTGTGTCCTACATGCGGTGGGGCAGCCACACACAATCCTAGGTACCATTTCAAGAGACCATGCTCCTTGCCTATGGGAAAGCAGCATGAGAATTCTCTATTCAGGGGACTGGGGCACACAGTGAAAACCTGACCCTCTGGCCTAAAAACTGTTTCCCCTGCAGCTTTTCTTGGCTTTTCCTAATGGAGGAGGCTCCTCAGCTCCTCCTCTGATGACACCAAAACCATCCGAGGTTCTAGCTGCCTTACGGCATGCATCCATTCCTGACATGGCAGTGTGGCCCAGGTTGGCTGGTGCTGCCTGTCCAACATTCCAGCACCATTGAACCTTACTAGGTTATTCATGTATCACTGTTTCTTATTGGTCTCCAAACACCCCAGATCTATGCCTACTCTGACCACTGGCTGCTGACTCAAGGGGGCAGAGAGGACAGGGCTTGATCTCATACCAGATGTGGGCCAGTTGTCTACCTCAATCCATCGGCCACTGCTTTGTACTCCAACACCTTTCTCTCTCACCTTGTCTTCCTCTACCTCATCCTTCCTTCACCCTTCCTCTCACTAAACAAGGTGATGGGGATCAACGACAGCCAGGGTTGGGAATGGCTGTGGGGGCTGCAGAAGGGAAAGGGTCTCCTTTTGGAGCTATGTTGTTTTTCTCTTTTCTCTTCCCCTCCAGCAGGAGTGTGGGCTCTGCAGCACGGCCTGGTCTCCGAAGGGTGACTTGGCTGATGGTGCCGACCATTGGGTGGGTCCCCGAGGTACCCTGAGCAGACAGTGCTTTCAACATTAGCTATAGGCCAGTGTGCTGGGAATCAAGATAAAAATACAGCTTTTGTGAAGTCATCAAAGCTTTAGCTATAGTTAGTGGAAAAAAAGGAATGGAAGGAAAGTAGTCAAGTCCGCATGGTTGCACCTCACCGGTAGGTGGTTGTTCTTCATTGACCGTCACAGGGTTCTATACAAATCATCATGATGAATAATCTCTTCTTCCTTTTTCGTTACATGTGTTCCTTTGGTGTGTTTTATTGAAATAGTGGGGCAGGGGAAGACAAGGTATCCATTAGCTCTATATCCTGCTTAGGAAGAAATTAGAGGAAATAATTTGTTCCAATTGCTAGGAACTTCAGCATATAGAAATATGACCCATCTTCCCCCCAATTTTAGTAGATGCTTAGTCTGAACAGATTTCAGAGACCTTAACCTCCTTTGTGTTTTTTTTTTTATTATTATGAAATGTCAGTAGCAGAAGTTCAGTCTCAAAGACTATTATATTCATCCTATTAGCAACCTTCTAGGCAACAGTCAAATGGTTGTATCACCAAGGACAGATTGGAGCTATTACTTGTAGAGATCAGAAACGTCCATACTGTATGATGTGCGTGAGAAATTCTGACTTCAGAGGAATGAGAATAAAATAATGAAAAGTGCTAATTTTAGAAAGTGAAAACATACCCCAAAAGGAAATGATGATAATACTCAGTGACCCCCGTTGCTGTACTCAACATAGCAGACAGAAAAATGTGACACTTAAGCATTGTTTGGAGGATGCTAATTTCCTGCCTGGAAACATGTTTAGCCAACATTGTCACCTGCGTTTCGCCCCCCCTCCCCTCCCCACTGGAGGTGCCTCACCTTGGCTGCACAAACTAGGTGTACCGGTTAATAATGCAGATTTTGTAATCAAAGAAAAACAATAATTTTGAGAGAAACATCAAAAGTGCTTTATTCAAAGTAATGTCCGTCGCTAGCTACACATTTCCCCCATCTTTCAGGTAATTTGTGGATACCGTTCCAATAGAACTTTTCTTGTTTTGAGGCAAACCATTCAGAGACCCAATGTTTCACTTCGTACATTTTGAAGTGCTGCTCAGTGTGTGTGCCATCGATCAGAACAAGTGGTAATCTGAAGGAGCAAGGTCTGGTGAATAGGGCAGGTGGGTTAATACTTCCCAGTCATGATCTTTTAATGTGTCTTTAACTGGTTTTGAAGTGTGTGATGGTGCGTCATCATGAAGCAAAATTACTTTTCCATGTCTTCTGGCCCATTTGGTTGTTTACGATCAAAGAGTGGTTCAAACTGATTATTTGTTGTTGGTAGCTCTCAGTATTAACAATTTCACCTGGTTTTAGAAGCTCATAGTACACCACACCTTCCTGATCCCACCAAAGCAGAGCATTGTGTTCTTCCCAAAGTGGTTTGGCCTTGCAGTCCATGTTGATGGATCAACCCACGATTTTGTGCATTTGGGATTTTCAAAATAAACCTACTTTTCATCATGTCACAATTCAATGCAAAAAAGACTTTTGTGCTGTTGAAGCAACATTTTGCTGATGACTTTTCGGTTATCCATTTGTCTTTTGTTCAGGTGATGTGACACCCATTTTCCTTTCTTTAAAATCTTTCCCATTGCTTATAAACCATCAGAAATTGTTTGCTGAGCAACATTTAATCTTTCTGCAAATTGTTTTTGAGTTTGACATGCATCTTCACCCAAAAAAACTTGTAATTGTTGGTCTTCAAACTTTTTCAGTTGACCTGAACATTCTTTGTCTTTCACATCGAAATCTTTACTTTTAAAGTGTTTAAACCAGCATTCACAAGTATCTTGAGATAAAGAATGTTCACCATAAGCTTCCCAAAGTATATAACTTTTTCTTCAAAATAAAGTAACTAATTAAAAGTTCCTGCAAATGCTTTTTTTTTTTGACATAAAATTGGGCATTTTTAAGTGTAAAATTACCTATGATGTTAGCACCTTCAGCAAATTTGACATTGGAAGTTTTGAAGGTTGCTGTCAATACAACAAAATAGCCAACATATCAAATTGCATATATATATATCAACCTATGTGTAACTCCATTTATTGAAAAAAAATCCAAATTATTGACTGGTACAACCAGTACACAGTGGGAAGGAAAGGCAGTTCTAATTCAAACCCTCATTACTTCCCTTTCACACCCCTCCCCCAGCAGACTTTAAAAGTGATAATTGCTTGAAATGCTGGGAGAAAGTAATTTGTATTGGTAGAGCTCTGGTGAACTTCAAACAAATCTGCGTGCGGTAAGGGTGACTTCTTTTAATCAAGGGGCTGGGCCGATGGGTGTTCCTGTGGACCTGCTGCGGCTGACCGCCTGCCCCCCAACCCCGACCTCCACTCCAGAGCTTGGGACTTGATGATGGAAAATCACCTGTCTGAATTTTTTAAAATTTGTGTACAGCAGGAGGTCATTATTTAGAGCCTCGGGGAATGCCTTAGTATTCGGGACCCTGAATGTTTTGGCCTCCGTTTTCTAGATTAAATTTTACATTAGACAGTAATCATACCTAATGGCCACAGGTCTAAGCACTGCACCAACTTTTATTTTTGTTTAACACTTACCCAGCGCTTACCACGTGCCAGGCAGTTCTGAGTGGCTGACAAATAGGAATGCACGTACTACTCGTGCGGTGCTGCTGTGCGTGTCCCTGTTTTCCAAAGGAGGAGCACGTGGAGATGGAGTGACTCGCCAGAGTCACTCAGCTGGTAGGGGGCAGAAGTGACATTCAAACGCAGGCAACCCAGGCAGTCTGGCCCCGGAGGTCAGGCCTAATCGCCTTCCTGCCCTGGAAGACACTGTCTCCTCTTTGTTTCCAGGGGCGGTTCACAGCCCTCAGCAAGGAAAAGGCATTTAGCTTCGTCTGCTAATCATTGAAACAAACTGAGCGCCCAGGAAGCGCTCAGGCTCACACGCTAAGGAGGAACCGCCTTACAGAGGAGCGGGGATCTCTTCTCTCCCCCGATTTAATTAGTCCTTCCACACAGGTGCTAACTCAGCTCGGCCTAAAGACCACATGCCTCCAGCAGATAAGCAGCTTCTAGCAGATTCAACAAATTACCCTTTGTCTGCCAAGCCCCTTTGCTATCAGAACGACATCCCTGGGTAGAAATGTAAGTTCTTACACATCAAAGTTTGCCTGCTAAGCTGGGCCTCCCACAGGAGGGATCTATTGAATGCGATACTTGGTCTGGGTCCAGCTCTGTATTTCTGGTTGCAGATAGAAAATGAGAAACACACATAAGTCAACTCTAATTATTAGTAAGATCTTCACTCCAGATCCTTTTAATGTAATTAAGAGGGTTAATAGGGGCAGGAGTGGGAGGGAGGAGAGAAACTTGCAGCTCAACCGGAAGGGCTTGTTGGTTTGTTTTCTGTGTGTGTTTTCAAAGCTAATATTTGACTGGAAACCCTAACCCCTGTTGAGTGCACCTTGTAAATAGGGGAACTGAGAAGGTGTGATTTGTGGGTGTTTCCTGGGCGAGCTGTCTGCCTCTCGGGGAAGACCGGGCCAGATGAAGTGGGACACTCAGGCTTTTCTTGGCCACGTGGCTGGCTGTTCCCATGTGGGTGGAAGTGTCTCCAGTGTGAAGGCCATGAGGCCTCTCCCATGTTTTCATATGAGTTCGTATACACATTCGGAAGGGAAAACCCAGTGTTCACGGGCGCCACCGCTTTCATTTGAACAGGAAAAACCGAGGCCAGCCAAGCATGAGAGCTGCACCTCTGAGCCAGGGCAGGCTGCAAGGAGAAAGGGTGAGTGAGTCAAACCCAGACGAAGCTGAAAGTAAGAACGGTGCTGTGACAAACTGATCGCAGATAAGATGATGATAAGCTGAGACCTTTTCCTTACCAGCACAGCGCACGGCTGGTTACACAACTGTCATCTCTGGCACAGCAGCACCAGAGGCTGCTGTGGGAAATCTGAGCCACTGGGAGAGGAAGCCTCATGGCCTGAGGCACTCTGTGACGAAGCCGCGTGTCGGGGCCACGGTCCCTTGCAGCTACACACTGGGCAGAATGAGTGAATCTGGATGGTCAAGTCTTATTGGCGCTCCACCTCTCCCTCCATGGTTTCATGGGTCCCTGGTGCAGGCGACCTGTCCCTTCGCAGCCAGCTCAGCGCTGTGGGTATCTGGCTTTGAATCGTCAGAGCTGTGCTCCCTGAGGATATCCCAGCTCCCACTGAAGGTCTTCACGTGGTCACTGCCCCCACGAGTTGTGTGCTTAATCTCAGGGGGCGTGGCAGTGAGGGGCAGGGAGTGGGAGAGGGAGAGGAGGGCAAGTGGATTCCAGGAGAGTCAGAGGACATAGTCCCCAGTTTGTTTTCCTTCGATGGATCTAACGCACATGTGTCAAACACAAGGCCCGCGGGCCAAATCCAGCCCGCCAGGCCTTGCAATGTGGCCCGCACCGCGCTGTCATCACTGCACTCCGCTGTCAGTTTATGACATTGTCAGTTTATGACTGTTCAGTAAACCATTCGGCCCGCAATTTAGGCTGGATTTTAGATTTTGGCCCCTTCTCTGATTGAGTTCGACACCCCTAATCTAACGTGTGTGTGCAAGTATAACAGAGAGACAGGGACAGAGAGGGGAAGTAATCAGTTAATTGACTGAAACATAGAGGGACATTTGGGGAGAAACCTGAATATTTACCTGGGAGGCTGACTTCAGTGGCTACCAAAATAAAATCCATAGGATGGTTTCTTTCACACAGAAAAGCTCAAGTAGCACAAAAATGTCCCTTTTTTTTTTTTTTTTTTGTAAAATAAAAACTTTTTCTTTTATTATAATTCAAATGCATAATATTCTTGGTAGCACAAGAGACAAAAATCACCTCTAGTCTCACAAGTTAGCATTTCATTGCATATATTTCTAGCCCTTTTGCTGTTTGTATATATTATACAAAATTTCATTTTTTCCTAGAACTAAGGCTGCTAAGTGGTATATGTGCTCTATCTTTTAAAGAAAAAAACTCTTTTCCCTCTTTCTGCCCATAAATTCCATCATGTTTGCCCGCATAGATCACTGACCTCTGCCCTTTTCCCAGGATAGCCTGTATGTTTGTGCAGGATAAAAATGATGGGGGACAGACAGACTTCTTAAAGGCCCAGTCAGCCTTTCCACAATGACCATGTGGGGTGTGGGGTTGGGTGTTTTGTTTTGTTTTAAATATATTTTATTAATTTTTTTTACAGAGAGAAAAAGAGAGTTAGAAACACCGATGAGAGAGAAACATCCATCAGTTGCCTCTTGCACACCCACCACCGGGGATGTGCCCACAACCAATGTACATGCCTTTGACCTGAATCAAACCTGGGACCCTTCAGTCCGCAGGCCGGCACTCTATCCACTGAACCAAACTGGCTAGGGCTTGTTTTGTTTTTAATATATTTTCATTGATTTCAGAGAGGAAGGGAGAGGGAGAGAGAGGTAGAAACATCAATGATGAGAGAGAATCATTGATCAGCTGCCTTTTGCATGCCCCCTACTGGGGATGAGCCCGCAACCTGAGCATGTGCCCTTGACTGGAATCAGATCTGAGACCCTTTAGTCTGCACACCGGCACTCTATACACTGAGCCAAACCAGCTAGGGCGGAGGTTAGGTTTTTTTAATGTTTTCTAGTCAGGCTCAAGTTACCAGCTCTCTGTTGGATTCTGGCCTAGTGTTGCTTTGAATGCTCCATGGTATAGTTAGTTCCTTGCATACATGTCATACCTCCTTGAGCAGATACTAAGTTTCTGGTGAGATGAGATGTTTTTTTTTTTTTAATCTTTGTTCCCATTGTCTTGCTTTCTTGTCTGGCCCTGCTCCTTACATGGTAGACTCTCAATTTAAAATCGATTGATTGGATTGTTTGCCCTCCCTGAGCCAGGTCTGGGCTGACCTCTGAGCATCTGGGCTGGCCTGGTAGAGGTGTGATGTCCCAGGGGAAGTGCTGGACTTGAGGTGGGAGGTCCGAGCCTGACGGCAGACAGCCCGCCCCTGGTGTCCCTGGAGGGCAGCCTCCTCCGGCCACGAAGGGCAGTCACACTCCTGAGCCCCTGGCCCCGTTCAGCTCTCGAATTTCACTTCAATAAACTGCTTTGCATTTGATCACTTTGAAGTGGCGGTTTTTCTCCTCTCAGTAAGAGAAAATGAATATTTCGTCTCAGGCCCAGGAGCCATTTTGCAGGGACCTCTGAGAGGAGGCTAATGAAAGCCCTGACACAGGCCTGACACTGTTGGAGATGGGATGGTTCCGTCACTCTATCCTAAGATTTGACCAGATTCTCTATAGAGAAATGCCATCGAAGCCTTACAAATTTCATTCATAACAGTAAAAACCATGACTTGGAAAACTATGGAAGTTAATTTTAAAACCGTTTAGGAAAATGGAGATGCTTGATGTGAAAACATTATTTTTTTTAATTCTAAGTGAGTGGCCATGAAGGTTTTTGGGGTGGCTATGACATTGAAGTAGATTCTTCGCACGCTTCTAAGTTAAAAAAAAAAAAAAAAAAAAAAGTGCTGTTTTTTTAAATAAAGGAAAAATAAGACCCATAGTCCTTAGCACCCCAGGTGGAAATGTGTAGCTTGTGGGGTATTGAGGACTGGAAGCCTGGCTTGGTGGCTGGGCCCTCGGAACCCTTCAGCGCCTGCCTGGCTCAGAGCCTGCAGGGCGTGCCCCCTCAGCTCCCACCTGAGAGCAGGCTGGGGGGACAGTGCCAGTTCCCAGGAGGCCTGCACACCCCCTGCTCATCCTCCGGCGGGTTGGAGAATACCTGCAAAGGTACGCCTGTTCCCAACTGTCAGTTCCTCGGAAGTGCCCTCAGCGAGTCAGACTGACGCCATCTATGGACCAGCTCCAGAGAGAGGTCCTGGGAGAGGAGGGGCCAAGGGCTAAAGGCAGCCCTAGTACCATCCCTGTGAGCTGGGCCCGGGAACTGTGTCTGGGGGGAAGAGAGAACGCTAGCTCCCAGACATGCCTTTCATATGATAATGTGGTATCATCTGTGTCCCTAACCGTGCATAGTTCGGCAGACTTTTGCTGTGGACGGCACTTTGATTATATATAATTCCAAGTTTAGCCTTCTGAGATTCCCCTGTCATCACTGATGTAAAATTACATGGTTCAGAGATACCATAGACACCAATAAAATTTTACTTCAATTTGCCTTACATATAAAGTAAAATTAGCCTTCATTCAGTTCAAATCTGTTCTTGTGCCCTTTGTTTATTTTTTAAAAATTGAGATGTAATGCCCTAACTGGTTTGGCTCGGTGGATGGATAGAGCGTCAGCCTGTGGACTGAAAGGCCCCAGGTTCAGTTACAGTCAAGGGCATGTACCTTGGTTGTGGGCACATCCCCAGTAGGAGGTGTGCAGAAAGCAGCTGATTGATGTTTCTCTCTCATCGATGTTTTTAACTCTCTCTCTCTCTTCCTCTCTCTAAAAAAATCAATAAAAATATCTAAACAAAAATTGAGAGGTAATTCACATAACATGAAATTCACCATTTAAACTGTACACCTCGGTGGTTTTTAATATTCACTAAGTGGTGGGACTATCAGTGCTGTCTAGTTCCAGTCATCACTCAAAAAAAAAAAAAAAAAAAAAGAAACCATTTACTTATTAACAGTCTGTCCCAATTTTCCCCTCCCCTCAGCCCCTGGCAACCACTCAGCGACTTTGTCTCTAGAATTTGCCTATTCTGGACATGGCATGTAAGTGGAATCATATGTGGTCTTTTGTTTATTCCCAGTTTATTTCGCTTAGTATAGATTTAAAGATTCATTCATGTCCTATCATATATCAGAACTTTATTTTCCTTATGGTTGAATATTATTTCGTTGTATGGATGGATATAAAGGCATACCTCGGAGATATTATGGTTTGGTAACGGCATGGCAATAAAGCGAGTGTTGCAATAAAGTGAGTCAACTTTTGCTGATGGAGGGTCTTGCCTTCAATTTGTAAAAAGATGTAACATCTGTTGATCGACATTTGGGTTGCTTCCACTTTTTGGCTATTATGGACAAATGCTGCCATGAACATTTGTGTATAAGTGTTTATGTGATCATATGCTTTCAGTTCTCTTGGGTATTTACCTAAAAGTGGAATTTCTAGATCATATGATAATTCTATGTTTAACTTTTTGAGGAACTGAAAAGTTATTTTTCTATTTCTTTTAAATATTTTTAAATCCCTAATTATCACCTAATTTAAAAACTTTTAAAGGGAGGTAGGGGTTCAAACAAGGCGACATACTTGGTTAGAGAAAACACGGCTAACTTAATAAGTTGTTGAAAATTTCAGGTTATGGTAAACAAAAGAAAATGTGTTATAACGATTTACACATTGAAATGGGCTTACGTAGGGTTGGTGAAGAGGATGAATTTCCCACAGATTTTTTAAAAGACAATTAAAGTCTGGTAAAGTTTATTTTTTAAGAATTAGCAGCAGCGGCCAACGTTGAAAAGATATCTAGAGCATTGCTGATTAGCTGGAAGAGTGGAGAAATGACCGTTATTAATGAAAACGGGGGAATTAAAGGAAAAGTGAAAAACAGAAGATGATCATTCTTTGTTCTATGGACAGCAATTTTCTAAATAGAATGTAGCTTATGTTCCTCTTAGACCTTGAATTCTTCAGCTTAGCTTGGGAATCGCAGACTTGTGAATAATTTATTGAGTGATTATACTGTCCTCTAGCTGCTATTAAGATGTTATTGCATAACCATTTCTAAAACATACACAAAGGTGAGCCCGTGTGAAGAGGAAGGGAAGGTCCTGTGGTGGTTTCTTGTCTGGTTACACATTTACGGCTTGACGTTACTCACGCCTGCCTCCGAGGCCTTAGTGGCCGTCCCAGGTCAATTTTTGAAACCACTCTAGAGAACGGAGGGGCTGCTGGCCGCTGGACAAGCAGAAAATGGGCAACATCATGGTTTGGTGAAGAAAACAGGATTGAGTAGAGCTTCTTTTACTACTGTGTGATGTTGTTTTTTCCTGAGCATTTTCCCCCCTTATTTAATACGTGGGGATATTAGTGATAGACACCCTGGACTGAAGGGTCCCAGGTTTGATTTCGGTCAAGGGCATGTATCTTGGTTGTGGGCACATCTCCAGTAGGAGGTGTGCAGGAGGCAGCTGATCGATGTTTCTCTCATCAATGTTTCTAACTCTCTATCCCTCTCCCTTCCTCTCTGTGAAAAATCAATAAAATACATTAAAAAATAATAATTACATTATTTTATATATTTTAATCCTCACCCAAGGATGTTCTTCCATTGACATTTAGAGAGAGTGGAAAAGAGGGAGGAAGGGGGAGAGAGAGAGAGAGAGAGAGAGAGAGAGAGAGAGAGAGAGAGAGAAAGGAACATTGATATGAGACACACAGTTTGGTTGCACACGAACCCCCATTGGTGCTACGGATCAAACCTGCAACCCAGGTACATGCCCTTGACCAGGAATTGAACCAACCCTTTGGTCTGCAGGCTGATGCTCATTGAGTGCACCAGCCAGATCAAGCATTTTACACTTTTTGTTGTTGTTGTTTAAAAAAAGCTACATTTGCCCTAGCTAGTTTGGCTCAGTGGATAGAGCATTGGCCTATGGACTGAAGGATCCCAGGTTTGATTCCAGTCACAGGTACATGCCCAGGTTGCGGGCTCATCCCCAGTAAGGGGCATGAAGGAGGCAGCCAATCAATGATTCTCTCTCATCATTGATGTTTCTATCTCTCTCTCCCTCTCCCTTCCTCTCTGGAATCAAATACACACACACACACACACATACATACATACGCACACACACATACATATATATATATATACACAAACATACATATATACACAAATATCACTAATAAAAGAGAAGCATGCAAATTAACCATCACTCCACTATTCCCACCAGCCAATCAGGAGGAATATGCAAATTGGAAGGGAGCAGGCTAAGGGACCTACTGGGATCTAGGGGGATCTATGAAGACTCTAGCCTGAGTCTGCAGTGAACTCACAGTAGGCAGACTCTGGCTGGAAGGAAGGCCTGGGTCCTGGGTGCCAGAGGAAAACCGGTGCTGGAAGCCAAGGGAAGGAAAGCCTATTGCACTTATCTCTTTGTGCAACAAAACTCTAGTATATATATGTGCATGCGTGTGTGTGTGTGTGTGTGTGTGTGTGTGTGTATGTATGTTAAAAACAAAACCTACATTAACTATTACTTTGAAATGGGGAAAGAGTATGCTCATGGATCTTCTACACATCTCTTCTCATTGCTGTGCAGTGGAACTCCTCCTATCCAGCGACTCAACCCAGGGTGTTCAGGCCTAGAGACAAGGAACCAGGCAGAGTAATTAGTGACTGATGGCTGCACATGCCTCCAGTGTCAGCAGGACCCTGGGCATAGATCAGGTCATCCTAGATCATGTGAAATTTCGTACTCTGGAATGATTTCAGACAAAGTTCAAGTTTCATTCCTGATGCTTGTCAAAGAGAAGTAAGGAAAGAAACGTTTGTTTCTTCTAGCGATTTAGCAGGGGATTCGGTGTTTGCCAGTGGTGTGCTGGTGTGTGTTCAATAACCAGTTTGGGGGAAAGTAGCACTGGCTTTTCATATTTGCCCATTTCCGTGGTGCAAATCATCCCACCATGGCCTGTTTCGAGCTACCAACATAATATTAACAGGCTCTCAGCATTCCTGGACAGTTTGTAATCAATCAGCTTTGAGAGCCAGTACAAGCCAGCTCCAGCTCAATTCTGGAAATTAAGGGCAACCTAGATTGTTTTGGGGAAGGACTTATAGATCAGGAATTCAGTATCTACTTTGATTTCATGGGCATATTGTCACCAAAAAGATGCAAAATGAAATTGAGGAAAATAATTTTCTATTCACAATAAATGATACAAAATGGAATTTATCTTTGATTTTAGGTTCACTGAAGTATCCTTTTTTACTAGCAGAGAATAGCTGTTGTCATCTGTGCTATTATAATTTTTATAACTGGCTGTATAACTATTTTATATTAAGAGTCTTTTGAAAGGTCTTTACATTTTGCCTCCTCTTTTTATACCATTAAAACAAATGTTTTTAAGGAACATTTTCAATTCTAGTTTGACTTATTTGGGGACTTTAAAAAGGTGAATCAAAATGTGCAAAATTACGTCCTTGCCAGTGTTTCTAAGTGGTTAGAGCATCAGTCTACAGACAAAGGGTTGAGGGTTCGATTCCTGGTCAAAGGTACGTACATGGGTTGCAGGTTTGATCCCCATCCTGGTTTAGGCATGTGTGAGAGGCAACCAATCAATGTGTCTCTCTCACATGGATGTTTATCTCTCCCTCCTCTCTCTCTCTTTCCCCTTAGCCCCTCCCTTCCACTCTCTCTAAAAATCAATGGAAAAATATCCTCTCTGTTTGGGCGAGGATTAAAAAAAATAAAAAGTGAAAAATTACATAAAACAATTTTTTTGTAATCTTTTTTGTTTGTCATTTAAATTTTCTGCTTTAATTTTCAACTCATTTCAGGATTTTGCTTTTAAATCTAGGACAAAAGGTTCTTTTTCTTTGACTCATCTAAGTATATCCTATGAATAGTGATGTCTGCAGCATCATTTTCACTCAAGATAAGCTCTAGTTATTTTTCAGGTAATAAGCTCTGATGTGAGATGGAAATGATGGTTACCCATCAAGGAATGAGTTAATCATTACTTCTTTGGGTTTTTTTTATTTTAAAAATTCATTCTTATTTTTTAAAATATATTTTTATTGATTTCAGAGAGGAAAGGAGAGGGAGAGAGAGAGAGAGAGAGAAACATCAATGATGGGAGAGAATCATTGATCGGCTACCTCCTGCACACCCCTTACTGGGGATTGAGCCTACAACCTGGCATGTGCCCTGTCCAGGAATTGAACCAGTGACCTCTTCATCCCCAGGTCGACACTCAACCGCTGAGCCACACAGGCCAGGCAACAGGAGCAATCTTACCTATAGATTTTCCATTGTAAAGCCAAGCTGCCTGACAAATTAATACAAGTCACAAATGCAAGTAATATGTTAATTTTAAATTTTTAGTAGCCACATCAAAAAATAAATAAATAAAAACAGGTAAAATTTACTTTAATAATAACTCCATTTAATGCAGTATAGCCAAGATGTTATTTCTTTTTAAAAAATATGTTTTTTATTGCTTTTTAGAGAGAAAGGAAGGAAGAGGGAAGCGGGAGAGAGAGAGAGAAACATCAATGAGAGTGAAACTTTGATCGGGCTGCCTCTTGCATGTCCCCCACTGGGGATTCACCCCACAATCCGGGCATATGCTCTTATCGGGAATCAAACTGGTGACCTTTGGGTCCATGGTTCAACACTCAAACACACCTGCCAGGGTGCCAAGATGTTATTTCAACACGTGATCAATATTAAATATCATTGAAATATCTGATGTTCTTTTTCTTACATTAAATGTTTGAAATCGGTGTATATTTTACACTTAAAGCACGTCTCCATTTGGACGAGCCACATTTCAAACCTGAAAGTGAGTGGCTACCATATTGGACAGTGCAGCTCCATAGAAGGTTTAATGCTCATCTTACATGTAAATGTCGTATTTATTTATACCTTCATAGACATTATTTGAATTTCTTAATAAACTTTAGCTCTCAACTAAAGTTTTAGTCTTAGTAGTTGAATCCAAAATAATTTGTTGCTTCTTTGCTTTTGATTTCTGACTCTTCAGGAAGTCTTATAGAAAAATAAGGATCCCCACAGACTTAACTACTGCTCTTTTCACTTTTTAAAAACAGAGTCTTAAGCAAATAATATTTTACACATATGGCACTTATTAAAATCTTAGATGTCTTGGTGGGACGAAATTGGTACATAATCCTTCTTATTCAACTGTTTTGTAAATGCTTCACACCGGATCTTAAAAATCAATTTTATTTAAACTGAGGCAGATGCACTTCATGGTTCCTTTAAGTGTGACCAGTCCCCTTTCAATAGGAAGTTGTTGGGTTTAAGACTCTTGTCTTTGTCCCTATGGAATTTTGCCCCATGAATTTACAGCCTGAACATATAAATGACTCCTCCACACTCGCCACTTGGGAAGCTGTTGTATTTCCCTGGCCTTGACCCCCATGAAGGCTCCAGCCACCAAGCTTCACCGCCCTGGAGAGGTAGAGTCTTCTAGCTTCCCAGTCTTCCTTTCCCACTGGGCATTCTGAGGGCCGTGGGGAGGAGATCTTCCCGCTCTCTGAGGTGATCTGCTGTGGTGGGAGACTTCCCTTCCCTTCAAAATCGCGCCACTGGGCAGAGGTGGGCAGTGGTAGAGAAAGCCTCTTTAACCAACGTGTGCCCACATCACCGGTCTGCCCAGGCCTGCTGGCTGACGAGGTTCAGGGAGAGGTGGAATTCGCTCACCCCACAGCAGCTCCTCTCTCGGGTTCTGGAGATCCAGGGTGGCCTCCTCCTGTCCGTCCTGTTACATGCTGTCATCCTATAGCCCGGCCCGGGCCTGCTGCCTCTGCGCCGAGCTCTCTGGCTCCTGTGTGTCACTCACCTTCACTGCCTTGTTTACCTTCTCTCCCAGGGACCTACACAAGTAGTGCTTTGGAGAAGCGGACTAAACGCCCGCCCGGGCCTCAATAATAATGAAACATTATGCAGTGATGGCCAAGCTTCTCTCTTGGAACAGGGCAGCAGTTTTTAATCTAATGTTCCTCTTCTGTCCTGGGAAAACCACAACTGCCACCCCTGCCCACCGATGTGTGGTGGTGTTTGTGTATAAAAACACTTGTTCACAACTTTGATCAGATCACAGTGCCTGTAATCTGGAAAAGGTGAGGGACCACTGGGATCTTGTTCTCCCCCATGTCCTTCCCACTACAGGTTTACAAACACATGCACCCCCTGGAACCCGTGCTTCTGCAGCCAGGAGTCCAGCAGGCTCCTGGGCCTTCCTGCCTCCTTAGAGTCTGGCCACCAACCCACCTTCGGCTTTTCACCTACGGCCCATCCATTCACTGGACTTTCTGGACTTGTAATATTTTCTCGCTAGCACTTGTTTTGTGCTTTGGTTTGTTTATCTTGAATGACTCCAGTTCTTTCTTTTGATTTTCAAAAAACAGTCTTAACACGGACAAAGGTATCTTTAACATGAAAAGAAATTGCAGCACCCGGAGGACTAGGGGTGGTCAGTAAAAGTGTTGTGAGATCAATGAGATAATAGGATGGAGTATTGTTATGAAATTATAAGTCATTCTCCCTTTTACTCTGATCTTCTCTCAGCTTCCACCTTAACCCCACTTCCTCTATTTATAGACTCCAGTTACTGGAAAGTGTGTGTGTGTGTGGGGGGGGGGGGGGCGGGGGGTAAGGGTGGGGGGGTCCCTTTTGGCTCCCGGATTGAGTTATTCCCCTTTGTAGCCATTCTTTGCAGAAGTTCACAGTGAAAAGTTCATCTCTTTGGAATAAAACAGATCTGTATTTAACCCAAGTTCAACCATTTATAGGCTAGCCTGTATGGCCTGGGACAACACTTAACCTTTCTAAGTCTTAATTTGTTTTCTTATTTGAAAACGGGGGAATAAATTTGATCACAAATATGAAAGCATCATTTGTTCTTAGAATATAGTAAGTATTCAGGGAATTATCTCTTATCTTTCTCACTCAAGTATCCAGGTTCCAGGTTTTTTGTTTTTGAATATATTTTTATTGATTTTTTTTTTTTAAAGAAAGAAAGGGAGAGGGAGAGAAAAATAGAAACATCACAGTGATGAGAGAGAATCATTGATCAGCTGCCTCCTGCACACCCCCACTAGGGATGGAGCCCACAACTTGGGCATGTGCCCTGACCAGGAATCAAACCATGACCTCTTGGTTTACAGGTCCACACTCAACCACTGAGCCGCACTGGCCGGGCCAGGTTCCAGATTTTAACTATTGTGACCTGTACTTCCACTCTTTTCAATTAATTCCCTTTCTTTGATTTATTTCCCTTTTACCATATTTACTTCCTACAGCCTTTGGTGCACTATTAAAGATGAATGAATATTAAGACAATTATGTGACTCTTTAGTTACCTTCACGGATCAGATAATTAAGTTAAAACTTAAAGTTAGTCATAACCTTGTAATAGATGAGTTGCACTTAAATGTAAAATAATGATTTTTCTAAAAATTTTCTTAAAAGGCAAATGATTGGCCATAATCTAACATGTTGAAAATTTTTCCTCAAAATGAATGGGCCTGGATCCTTTAACTCTGTTTGCAGATTGCCCTTTCAGTTTCTTCAGCCCTGACCTGCAGTTAACTCGGAACTTTCCCTGCATGCCTGCATACTTAGTCCTTGAAGGGGGGGAGGGGATGTGCTAATCCTGACTCTTCCCTTCCCCTCCAAACTGCAAGTAACTCCTGTCAGCTCTGATATGTGAGGAGCACACTCTTGACTTGGTAGCCCCTGGATAAAAGGGAGAAAGAAAGCACAAAACTTCACTTCAGAACTTCATGGTATAATCAGAATAACTGTAACACCAAATACTAATGTCCGCAGTGCCACTTCATTTTTATCTGCCAGAGATAAGTTGGTTTATCTTTTGTAAGGGAGAGGAGGGAAAAAAAATACAGGAAAGGTAAGTGGGTTATCTTTGTCCTAACAGAAGGTGGAAGGCCTTGCAGGAGCTGTTCTCCCTGTTGACTTTTGCAAAAGGAGATAGATTATGGGGTATGCCCGAACGCAGTCACGTGAGCCCTTAAACAGCAGAGAGGCTTCTCCACTGGCCATAGAAGAGGAAGTCAGAGATTCTGAACAGGGAGGATTCAAAACCAGCACCATCGCTGCTGTGAGATGGAGGTGGCTTCTTGTCAGGGAGTGTGAGTGGCCCCACCTCATAACCAGCAAGGAAATGGGCACAAATCAACAGGGGCTACAGAATCAAGAGTGTGTTCCTCACATATTCTGCTAACAACCAGAGTGAGCCTGCAGAGCCTCCGGCAGGAACCCAGCCGGCCTGGGTACCTTGCGATAGATACCTTGAAACAGAGGACCTGGTTACACCAAATGGTGCTGGAATCCTGCTCAGGGGATCTGTGAGATAGTAAACTGTGATGTATTAGGCTGGTCATTTTTATGCAGCAATAGAAAATATAAGAACCACCGAAACCAGTTTGGCTCAGTGGATAGAGCGTCGGTCTGCGGACTGAAAGGTCCCAGGTTCAATTCCGGTCAAGGGCATGTACATTGGTTGAGGACACATCCCCAGTAGGGGGTGTGCAGGAGGCGGCTGGTCGATGATTCTCTCTCATTGAAGTTTCTAACTCTCTAGCCCTCTCCCTTCCTCTCTGTAAAAAATCAATAAAGTATATTTTTTTTTAAAAAGAAAAAAGAAAATACAAGAACCAATCCGTGTTTTTCTGTTAAGGGTATGAATTCTTTCTTAAAAAAAATTGACTTCCTAGTTTTGAAAGCCTCATTTGGGCAACTAGTCCTGCAATAGATATTAAATATCTCATTTTGCCCTGCCCTGCCCTAGATGCTTGGGGATAGTTACCAAGGCATGACCTCTGTCTGATGGGAGAAAACAGAGGCACAAACAGATAGTGACAGCTCAGTGTGCTCAGTGCATAGAGTTGTGTCCAAGGGGCTGTGGTACAGGGCAGATGGTGAGTGGACAGGAGGAATGAGCATTGAAGGGTGCAGATCCATATTCCTGGCTACTGTATGCAAGAATCAAACTCTAATGAAAGAACCCAAGTCCAGGGTTCACAGTGAGTTAAATGAAAGGAGTTTCAAAAATTTTAAATATCATTTAAAAGTATGTGGTATGTATTTTTCTTTGCTTTTCCGATTTCTCTTGACTTGTACATTTAGAATACCAGGAAATAAGGTGTATGGGGGAGATACTAGCTTAGTACATCACAAAAACATTTCATTTTTGTAACCCACAAACCAATTTCTCTCTAAATTCAACATAACTGAAATGTTACTTTTCACTTTATTAGCTTGAATCATCCGCAATCAATAACTGTTTATGTTCTATTACTTTATTATGGGCATCAGTTCTTAAAGAGTATGGTCTGTGGACCCCTGAAGTAGGGAGTCCACAAGGTCAGAACTAGTCTGATGGTAACAGTAACCATTACTTGCTTTTTCATTGTATTGACATTTGCAGTGATGGTGCAAAGCAATGATGGGTAAATGTGCTGGTGCCTTGGCCCCAAATGGTACCGGTAGTCACTGAATTCTGCACCACAACACCCTCCAGGAAAAAGAACATGCCAGTGTCACTTCAGAATATCTTTGATGAAGCAGTAAAAATTATTAGTATTATTGAATCTTGACCTTTGGATGCATAACTGACAGACTATGGTTTCATAGTTTACTTGGCAGATATTTTCTCACAAATGAGCAGAGATTCTCTTTTCAATGAAAACAGCAATTGGCAGCATTTGATGCTAGTGATAAAATTCGAGCTTTCAAGGAAAAATTACAGTTTTAGAAATTTGTGTCCACTGCTTGATAGCTTCTTAAATCTTTTCTGATTAGATCAGCGATGATATAAATTTAGACGCAATTTCTATAATGTATAATGAAATATGTCAATTCACTGAGCCCATATTTACAGATAACTAATGCATAATGTTACAAATGATACATGGGTAAATTCATAGTGCAAGACAGATCAATGGGTGGTAATGTAAGAGTAGGAAAAATATATTGATATGGTTTTTACTGTACACGGCACTGAAAAAACTATTAAAATAGTTCTTTCCTTTCCAACAACATATCTGTGTGAGGTCAGACTTTTTTTCATATTCTTCAACCAAAATAACATCAAAGCAGAGAATTGAATTCACATGAAAGCAGATATAAGAACCCTGTTGTCTTCATTAAACCAGATGCTAAAAAGATTTGTGAAAACTGTAAACCTAAATGCCACTCTTCTTCTTTAATGCTTTTGTTTCAAAATGGTCATTTTTCATATAAATATTTTAATGTTAACGTAACGGGCTTATACTTTTTAAATAATTTAATAAATACCTTTAAACTTTTTATTTTTATGTTGTGAAGGGAGCAGTGTGGGGCAGGACGAGTGGGGACTTGGTATTTATCATTTGAATGTGATAAGTATTTATAAATAAACCATCAAAAACAAAAGCTCATTGGGGTCCTCTAAGATTTTTAAGAGTATTACAGTGTTCTGAGAACAAAAAAAAAGTTTGAGAATTGCTGCTGTAAGAGGTATTTTTTAAACGAATAAACATAGATTGCATTATCGATTAAATTATGATCTAACAGAAGAAGTAAAGCAAGTACATAGAAAACATATGTACATATGAGTCCATAGCAAGTTCTAACCCGGAAAGTTGTGTGTGTTTTAAGATTTCAAGAGTGCCACTTGTGATGAATCTCGAAGGGTGGGAGGGATTGCTTCAAGCAGTGATGAGAGGAAAGTATTGAGGTCACGGACACTTTAGACTAAACATACGTTGGCAGAATAAGGAAGGGGGAGTTTGGTGGGGAATTCACCTGAAAGAAAGCATATTTCTAATGCTAAAACTTACTTTGTTTTAGAGACGAGTGATGTGAATTTTGGGGAACAGAGCAATTTATTTAGGGGCTCTATTTTTCTTTTCTCTTTCCTTTATTCATTTCATAAGGACTTATTGAGCAATATTATGTGCTGGGGCCTGAGTAAGAGGTTTTATTTGCATTGCTCATTAATCTTCAGTTTAATCCTGTGAAGAATTAGGCCACCCATTTTATGTAGGAGGAAACTGAAATTCTGAAAATTCAGTGAATTACCTAAAAACGAGGCATTTAAGTGTTTGGGATTTGAACTGTACCTCCAGTGTCCATGTACTTAAATATTAAATGATTTTACTACTCTCTCTCCCGCTTGGATGTTGGACTACCTGATGGAGTACAAGCTATGGATTTCAGCGTCACCGACTTGAGGAGTCAAATCCTGTCTATGCTACTTAATATCCTGGGTGATCTGGTATAAATTATCTATGTCTCAGAACCTTAGTTTTCTTCTCTATGAAACAGAAATCTTAACACCTAGCTTATGGGGGATTTCAGGATTAAATGAGATACTATATGGACATCATCACTTGTAGAGAACTGGGAAAATTGTGGGTGGGCCACACCCATTCTTAGCAGCTCTCCCAGCAGTCTGTCTGTAGTCCTGCTAGTGACCTCAGTCTTCCCCAAGCGGTCAGTTGTTCTGCCCAGACGCTTTCTGGCAGCGGAGCCCATGGCAGGCCACACTGGCTGGCAGGGTGTTTGGAACAGAGGGGAAGAGGGGAGCTGGGTAGGGAGCAGTGCGGGGCAGGACGAGCAGGGACTTGGTACCAAACCATGCCAGCACAAGTCCTCTGTCAACTAGTTATTACTGAGCTGTGTGTCCAAAAGGACTCGGCCTTCTCACCTATAAATACAGCGACACTGCCCACTGAGGTGGACAAGCGCCAGAGGGTGCAACGTCACGGCCATTAGGACGGGCACTTACTGTGCATCCACCCACATTCCTCCCTTTCCCTGCAACATGCTCCTCCCCTCTAAGGAGAGCATCCCGGGTGTCCGGTGATGGGACACCTTTGCCTCCAGGAATATTTGTCCCTTGTGAACCTTGCAACTTCACCAGTTCCTGCTCCGGAAGTCTTCTGAGCCCAGTGCCCCACCGCTATCTGAAAAAAGAGCTATTGCATCTCAAACAGCACTGATCTTCGATTCGGAAGCCCCCTCAGCTCCCAATCAGGTGTCTAGCTTTGGTGGGTCTTAGGAAAGGCTGCCAGCACTAAACGTTACTTTTGAGGTCTAGTTGGTGCAAGGATCATCACATCCTTTCGCGGTAAATCAGATCTGCTCCTCTTTGGGGGAAGGCTTAGGAAGCCCAGGTTCTCATAGGAGGAGGGAAGGCACGAGGTGAAATTTCAGGGCTTCTACTGTACCAGTACCAGACTTTCTAGGAGTGTAATAAAACCTTGAATACCACCATAACAACCAGATGAAATTCCTCATTTCAGCAGGTTGGTGGAGTGTTAAAATGCCCCTGGATTCAGTGATTGCCGGGAGGGCTCTGGGTGAAATGCACAGCCAGTTGAAATGGTACTCGGGGCCTTATGCACAGTTAGATCCTCTTTGTGCTGTGGGTTTGGTTGATACCTGGAGACGTGCAAAATGGGTTCTATCCAGCAGACCCGCAGGTTTCTCCCCAATTACTCCACTTACCAGCAGGCCCACGCCTTCGCCAGGAGGGAGCTGAGCCACCTTTTAGTCCTTTCCAGAAAGAACCACATACCCAGAGGCCCGAGAGCTTTCATGCCAGCGGGGGAGTGGTCGCTTCTGGGAATGCTGCTGAGGGTGACTCTCCGGATCCCCAAATGGCATGCGCTTCGTGTGGGTGTTTTGGCCGTGATGCCAAAGAGGCCGATGCCTGCCGGGAGCAGCCTGGGTGGCCACCACACAGCTTCCGGGAAGGCTTCCCAGCCGTGGAGAGAGGGTGGCGGAGGCATCTCTGCAGGCCTCACCGCTTCCGCTGAGGCGCCTCTTAGTCCGAGGCGATTCCTGCGCCCGGGACAGAGACCACGCAGTCGTCACGGACGTGCGTCCTGTTAGGTATGGCCCAGATGGTCGGTGCAGAGCCCAAGGTTTTATGACCTTGGCTCTCCCGGGAGGGCGCGTGCTGGACTGGCAGTGAATGTGGCCCTGGGGAAAGTTGCTGACCTTCTTTCTATGCCTCAGTGTACCTGTCTCCAAGGTATGGTGTTAGTTGCTATAATAATGATGTGCTTTGTGGGTAGGATAGCCGGGTGGTGGTGGGTTTTTGAGTTTGGGAAGGGATTGTGAGCTTCCTGCTGAATGAGTGGGAGAGCTATCTTCTGGAGTCCGCCTTTGGTGTTCTGTGCCCCCTTCCTCTCAAGACCCACTCTCTCCATCTTTTCCTTTTCCTTTGCATACCCAACCCATCCCCTGCTTGAGATAAAAGAATGTGTAGTCTAAATGGAATCAAAATAGCAGGGGGTGTGGCCTGACTGCCATGCGAGCTTAGGCCTGAGTGCTTCCGCCTCTGAGCGGCCTCGGCGTTCGGGGGATGACCCAGGCTCCTGGCGATCTCATGAAGGTGGGGCAACTGCCTGCTGTCACCTGGGAAAGGAAACAGGACAAACGTTGGGAGCTCCTGGTGCTTCTCCACGGGAAGCTAAGACTCACCTGATTGTACCTGTGAGTGGAAAAGAAAGCCGTGTGTCCTCCCTCCCTTCCCCGCGGGGAGATGTGTGGGAGCCGGGGGCCAGGGCTGTCTATGGAGTGAGATCCGAGGTGCGCAGAGTAGGAGCTGAAAGGTTGGCCCCCACTGTCTTGTGGTCCTAGGGTTTCCAGGCTCACGGTATCCCCAGTGACCCTGAGCTCCTGGAGTGGTGTAGTGAGCAGCCCTGGGTCGCCCTAAGTGCTGAAAGCAGTCCTGGCTTGCTCACCCATTCCCTGATGACCTCTGTTTCCTGTTTTAGAAAATAGAACCTTGGACTGTTTGGTTTTAAACTGTTGGTTTCTTACCGTGTTAACATAATACAAAGGCATATAATTACTATACTCTCTTATCCCCGGCATTCTTTTCATCTTAGTATTCGATGTCATCCTCTGAGATTTTACTCGTCTTGCTTACGTATTTGTCCGTTGTCTCCAGGCTCCTAGAAAGGAGGCTGCACAAGAACAGCAGCCTCATCTGTGCTGGCCATCAGCGCCCTCATCGCTCCTGGCACATTGCAGGTGCTTAAATACACACATAGGCCCACATACACTGCGCAACCGCACATTATAATGCAATTACATCAAGCTGTCTGTAAAGACTGGGCAGTCTCTTGGTTATTCCTCCTCCTTTCCCTTTGCCCCACCCAAGATGCACCACATGGTGATTTGGAGATCTGAGGCTAGAATTAAGAACGGTTATATTGTCTTTAAAACTTACTCAGAGCAGCCAAAACCGGTTTGGCTCAATGGATAGAGTGTCGGCTTGGGGACTGAAAGGTCCCGGGTTCGATTCCGGTCAAGGGCATGTACCTTGGCTGCGGGCATATCCCCAGTAAAAGGTGTGCAAGAGGCGGCTGATCGATGACTCTCTCTCATCGATGTTTCTAACTCTCTATCTCTCTCCCTTCCTCTCTGTACAAAATCAATAAAATATATTTTAAAAATAAATAAATAAAACTTAGAGCGGCGGTGCCTGGGTTCTTGCCTTGTGCGTGCACATAGTGTCAAAGGACAGTCCCTCATGCTCTCAGGGGAAGCCCACTGTTTAGGGCCGAGGACACTCGATCATGCCGGTGACGTGTAGTGTCGTTTGGTCCTGCTCAGGTGCCCGGTGGAGGTGGTTGGCAGGAGCCAAATATAAAACTTGGGAATTGTGCTCACTCTTACTATGATGATTTCATATTGCTTTCATATTGATTTGGCCACAAAAATGGACATAAGCCTTGTTGGCTATAACACACTACTAGGACGCTATCCATCTTGCAAACTACAATATAAGACAAGGCCAGAGCTTAAATTAAAATCCCTGGCTTCTTATCTCTTTCCCACAGGAAAGCAAATCTGTGTTGAAAACCGTAAAATTAAGAGGAAAGCAAGGATAGCATAATTTAGCAAAAATTCATGGCACTGAATTCTGAGCTATATGACTGGAGGGATAGGTCAGACGTTAAGGAGAGGCTGCCTGCTAATGCGAGTTCCTGAAGATGGTGCTATGGAAATAAGAGAGGCATGCAAAATGCATAAGTGTTTTCAGGAGATTTCTGCAATGCTTATTCTTTTCAACTACCCTAAGAAAATATCTTCCTGGATTGTTTGGCAACTATACTTATGAGACCTTTGAAATGAAAATCAAAGCTCTTATCCTAAAGTATCATTGAAACATATTCGTTTTAGCATTTGGGTGTTGAGATTTTTGTTTCCATTTGAAAAGGGGTTTATAACAATCTCCCCCCATCTCCGCACCCACCCTCCCATCACCCCTTTCCTCCTCTAGATTCTGAACTCCTTGTATGTAAGAAGCTCATCGTTGTATTTGGCAGACTGCATCATTAACACTTGAAAAGCACTGGAACATTTTTTTTTAACCTTTTACACATTTATATGCATAGATGTCTGTGCTGAGGTATGTAGAGAGAAGGCATGTGGCTTTGATAATGGCGCTCTATTTAATAAATGCCAAGGGCTATATGAGCGATGCAAGTGCTGCCATTAGAGAGGAGCTGATAATTATAAAACAGGGAAAATCATATCATGGTCTGAAAAAGGGTGATCCCCCCCCTTGCGTTTTTTTTCCTTCATCAGTTTCTTTTGGGTGGAGGTTATAATGACAGGGTATAGAAAATTACTATTACTGGCTGTAAAGAGAATTTAGTGTTACTAGGATAATTGCTCCTAATTTTCCTGAGGGTAGACCTTCTTGCTGGAGCCACTTACTTTTTATACCTAATTTGTAAAAAACATCAAATGCGAAATGATGCATATGCTAGTGCTACCATCACACACAGGGGTGTCTCAGGGCCCGAAACCAGTCGGATATAGACCGGCATTATAGGCAGTTTATACTGTGCAGGGCAGTTTTCAGGCACTTCCCCCAATTTTTAAATACAGACATTTGCTTTTGGAGAAATGGATTTCAGGTACATTTTAGACTATAGTACAGTAAAAATCTCATGAATTCAAACTATTGATGGTGAAGGCATGTTCTGAAGCAGTGAATTAATAGTTAATATTCATTGTATCTTATCCCTTTTAAAGTCACAAGTTTAATGTTTGCAAATAGAGATCTTTGTGAGACTGGTTTAATTAGTCTATGTGTTTAAAATCAGAAACATTTTGTATGTATATAGTTATGTCAAGTTTATTGTCTTTTGCGGGGGGGGAGGTATAAAGTTTCTGAAAAATCTATCTCCTTAATTAGGTTAAACTGCCTGGGTCTTGCTTATATTACTGATTTACTTAGTGCACTTTCTTGAAGGGGCAAGGAGTTTATTCAACTTTAAGCAAACAAAAAGATCCCAGATTTTAAACTGATGAAGTCCAAATAAATAACCTGTACCTTAAAAAAAATGTTATGTAGCTTTGGGCTTCCAATTTAAATAAATTTATTTTTAAACAAATACAAGATAGAATATATAAGTTGTTAACAATTTAAAGTGATTTTTACAAGCTATATTTCACATTATGCATTTAAACACAAGAATAGAAATTCATTTTATTAATTAAGACTTCTTAGAAACTAGAGATCATGAAGATGAACTGAGTAGTCCTAAAGCATAATGGGTGGTCAGGTTTCATTGACAAAGCGATAACACATTAAAGTGGTATAACATGATTCTTAGAGATGTACACTTATAGAATCATAAATTATATAAATCAATGGAATATCATTACAGCAAATTTGTATTTATTAATTAGGTTGTTTGAAATGTTGCCCTTCAAATTGGCAGTATTTATTTATTTGTTCATTGAATAATTTTTTATTGAGTGCTTTTTTATTGCTAGACATATGTAATGGATAAAGAGCTTATAAAGCATTCATAACTTTTGCTCCAATAACTCCTTGTTGAAATCACTCTGAAGCGATCATGTAAACAAATATGTATAGGATTCATGTCATATGGAATAATAGCACTCAACCTACATCTCCATAGGGGATTTGGTTAAATAACTGATAATCTCCTAGTGGTTGGTAAACTCATTAGTCAACAGAGCCAAATATCAACAGTACAACGATTGAAATTTCTTTGGAGAGCCAAATTTTTTAAACTTCTTCTAACACCACTTCTTCAAAATAGACTCGCCCAGGCCGTGGTATTTTGTGGAGGAGCCACACTCAAGGGGCCAAAGAGCTGCATGTGGCTCAAGAGCCACAGTTTGCCGACCACTGGGCTAGTCAGACATAAGTAGTATTTAGCGCGGACAGATTCTGAAGGTCTAAATGGGTACAGCAGCTGATTTCCGCTCTCCAGGTCTGGCGAGGACTCTCCGGCTATGCTGATGCCCAGTTACTGCTATTGTGTGGCTTTTTCTCTGGGAGAGGGGACAGGAGCCGGGCATCCACGGTTAACTGTTGACCTTGTGGTTCCTTTGCAGTCGAATAAAGTGCCCGTGGTGCAGCCATCCCATGCGGTTCATCCTCTCACCCCCCTCATCACTTACAGCGACGAGCACTTTTCTCCAGGATCACACCCGTCACACATCCCGTCAGACGTCAACTCCAAACAAGGTGAGAGCCTGCCTGCCCAGGCCTGCTGCAGTCAGGCAGGAGCCGTGCCACGCCAGCCTGGGGACCTCACCGGGGCCTTTGTTCCCTGTCACCGGGTGGATCAAAATGGATTGTTAGAGATGGAGAGCATTATGCTGAGTGAAGTAAGCAGGCAGAGAAAGATAAATATTACATGATCTCACTCATTTGTGGAATATAATGAACAACATAAACTGGTGAACAAACTTAGATCCAGAGACAGAGAAATGTCAATCAGAACATCAAACCTCAGGGAAGGTAGGGGAGGGTGGGGGTAAGGGGGAGAGATCAACCAAAGGACTTGTATGCATGCATATAAGCCTAACCAGTGGACAACAGACAACAGGAGTGTAGGGGCATGAATGGGAGGTGGGGGGTAATGGGAGAATAAGGACACATATGTAATACTTTAATCAATAAAGAAATAAAAAAAATTTTAAATGGATTATTAGGAGACAAAAAAGAATTTGTTGTTGCTGCTTTTATTTTTCAGGACAAAAACATGAAGAACCTAGAAGGGTTATTTTCAAAGTGACAGCTCTGAAAGTCTAGACTCCACAATATAAACCAATATGTTATACAAATTTACTAAAAATCCAGTCTTTAAGTCCTCCTACAGTTACTCATTATTTCAGCAGTATTACCCTGTTTCCCCGAAAATAAGACAGTGTCTTATATTAATTTTTTCTCCCAAAGTTGCGCTAGGTCTTATTTTCAGGGGATGTCTTATCTTTCCATGCGCTAGGTCTTATTTTTGGAGGATGTCTTATTTTCGGGGAAACACAGTAGGAGTTGATGGTAGTGTTACAAGAAAAGTTAGAGCCCTAACCAGTTTGGCTCAGTGGACAGAGCTTAGGCCTGCGGACTGAAGGGTCCTGAGTTTGATTCTGGTCAAGGGCACATGCCCTGGTTGTGGACTCGATCCCATGTAGAGGACATTCAGAAGGCAGCCTATCAATGATTTTCTCTCATCACTGATATCTCTCTCTCTCTCTCTCTCTCTCTCTCTCTCTCTCTCTCTCTCTCTCTTCTCTGAAATCAATAAAATATATTTTTTAAAGAAAAGTTAGAAAAGGGACAAAGTAGGAGATTTTTACTTTCAAACATTACCTTTTGAGCCGTTAGTGGTTTCTTTTAGTTTCAGTCATATACCTGTTAGGTTTTATCCTCTTTTTATTATTTACAGCACCAACTTAGACACGAATAATAAAAGTACAAAACCATAACATGAATCTTACTTGCTTCTCTACATTATTGCCAAGTTCCCCTTCTGTATCGCTTACAGAAAAGCACACAGCACAGAGGTCTGAGAAATGGGAATTCCAGTGGGGTGGGGTGCTTGGCTGCGGACACAGAGCGCGGGGTCTCCCGGCCTGCGCGTCTCTCGGACTGAGAGCCAACTCTGAGGTTAAATTTGTTGCTGGGCGGCCTGTGCTCTTTCCATGTATGTCCACACTTGAACCTCAACAGAATCTTTAGGGGTTCCAAATACATCCCACATACCTGAAAGTAATATAATATTGAACATCAACTGTAACTGAAGAGAGAGAAATAAATATTCTGTAAAACCAAGTGAAGGCAGAGAATAGACAGGTGACATTTTTACCATCTTCAGCACCTCACCCCTTTGTCCAGCCCTCTCTTTGTCCTGTAGTGGAAACGACGTTAAGTTTGTGAAAAAGAGTGGAGTTCAGGGGCTGGGAGTTGTGTTGTTGCTGTTTTTCACCACTGTGAGTACTTCTAGGTTACATACCCAGCACCTTCACTTCCTTCCCTGGTTAAAATAGGCAGCTTATTTGAGGACTTAGTTACTACTGGACTTTGACTTGATTGGAGCCCATACCTCTACTTAAAGAAGGTAAGAATCACCTATGCAGAGGTGACCAGGTTTGCCTCAGTTTTGGTCATTTTTGGTCCTTTCTCTATTTCCTGGTACCAGGGACCTCCAAAGATTAAGAAACATCAAGGACAGGTCTATAGATTTATGGAAAAAGGCATTTTAGGAAGAAGGCCAAGTTTCAGAGGGAAGATGAGAAGTATGACCCAGGATTGAAATAATCTAAAGGGCGAGTCGAAGTAGGCAGTTTAGATATCTCGGTCCCAGGGCAGGGCCTGAGCCAGAGACACACGCCCGAGAACCACAAAGGTGTAGGTGACAGGTAAAGGCAATTGTAAGAACTCAAACAAGCTGTTAACAGAAAGAACCCAACAGTGGGTTTTATTAAGTGTTTAACTATTTGTTTAGTTAACAGTTACATGGTGCTTCCTATGTCCTGGCCCCTGTTTTAAGCACTTCAAAATGAGCTTATTTAAAGGAATAATATATATCAGTTTAGTAGATTTTCTCTTTAAGAATTCTAGAGTGTTCAGTTTTTAAAAAATATATATTTTATTGATTTTTTACAGAGAGGAAGGGAGAAGGATAGAGAGCTAAAAACATCGATGAGAGAGAACCATCGACCAGCTGCCTCCTACACACCCCCTACTGGGATTGTGCCCACAACCAATGTGCATGCCATTGACTGGAATCGAACCTGTGACCTTTCAGTCCACAGGCTGACACTCTATCCACTGAGCCAAACCAGTTTCGGCGACAGTTCCATTTTTTAAAAAGACAAGTTTATAAACGGGTATCAATTACATTTCTATTTTATCTTCTGTTCCCATCACTTACTGCTACCCTATCTTGTTTTGCCTTACTAATTATAATTATACCTTTGCTTCACAAACTTTTCTCTTTTTAACAAACTCCAGAACTAGAGAAGGCCCAGAAGTTGTCTGCTTGCAGTTTCTTTGAAAAGTTGCATTATTTTCACATTCTACTCTTTGTGTTGCTTTTAATGTAAAGACCCTCTTTTTTATTACTTTTTGTCCTGGACTTCATGTATCTCAGGGGATATGTAAACTTTGGTTTGAAAAGAATGGATTTACATGATTTCAAATTATATTATTCATTTGAGAGTACATTCTCACTAGGTTTCTTCCTTTTCCTTCTTTTCTCTCCTTCAGTCTGCCTTTTGGCTTTATCATGTAGCTCAATTAGTTAGAACATTAGTTAGGCCAGAGTCACTGATTTCAAAGTCCCCAGGAAGCTGGTTAGCTTTATTAAATAAAAATAAAAGTACAGCAACAACTGAAAACCAAAAGGATGCCATGTGCATATTCTGACACTAGATATAATCATCCAATAAATTAACCTGTTCGTCAGCAGAACCCATTCTCATTCATAAGAAAATAACTTAGGTTGGTTTCCCACTAGGAAGCACGTTAGTTTTTACCTTCCTGTCAGTGTGTTGGTGTGTGGAGTTGTGTGCAGGTGTAGAAACAGGAAAGGAAGATAATAACAATCATTTTGTTCTACTCGTTATTTCTGGTAAAAATATTAAAAAGAAAGAGCGTTTAGGAAATGCTGGGTTTATTTATACCTACTTATATCTTTCTACTCATGGATTTCCTATTAAATAACAACAAAAACATATCACTTATACTGTGTGCCAGGTGTTTTCTGTATTACACATATTAATGTATTTATTCTTCACAACAACCCCTGTTCTATTTTTATTCTGATTTTACAGAATAATGAATCACTTCCTCAAAGATATGTAGTTGAGTGGCAAAATTAATATATCCATATAGTCTAACTCCAAGTTACTTGTAAAAGCTTACAAATGTTTAAGGCCATGCTGTGTATAGCCTGCAGCACACAGTAAGTGTCCAGTAAATAGCAGTTAAATCAAGATATGAAGTCAGCAGTTGGTAGAGGGTCACACACTTCTAGGAATCTTTGGGAGCAGGTTCCTAAAACAACAATAACCTGCTTAGAAAACAGAGATCCATTTTCTGCTCATGTAGTGACCTAGGCCCCACCATGTACTTATGTACCTGCAAAATGGTTGATAATGTTGACCCAGCATGGGGAATCGGTCTGTTTAAACACTTTTTTTCACTTGTTCACTTGTTCAGTCACTCAAAAGTATTTATTGAGAGCCTCCTGTGGAGACAAACCCTGGTTTGATACATTGATTGGCAAAACATGGTTTCTCTTTTCCCAAGCTCTGTTTAAACCCATGCAGGAAATCATTTGCACAAACTAACTATAAAAGAAAATGAAGAACATCTTGAGTACCACGTTAAAAGTACAAATAAAACCTTGTAGATTCAAAGAAGAAAGAGATTTTTCAGAGCTGTAAAAGTTAGAGAATATTCCATGGGAGAGGGGTATTTGAAATCTGAGTAGAATTTTAATAGAAATAGTCAAAAGACTAGCTTAGGAAGTGGCATATAGCAGGGGATAAGTAAATGTTAGTTTTCTCCTTCCTCCTTCAGAGCAGTAAAACGAAGTCCAGCTAGTTTGTATATTGCTCTGCTGAACCACACCTATGCAGAATCGCTGATGTGTTCTCCACACACTCAGAACATGGACTAGCGTGGCAGCAGAGTTTTCAAGCTTGTCTGCTGAGAGGCATGTGATTGCAAGCCAGTTACTTCTCTGTATCCCGGTCACAGGAGCCCAGGACAAGCCATTATTTTGTGTGTGCCCAAACAGTCAGTTCAACTCTCTAACCAAGGATTTTAACTATTAATTAAAGTAGATAATTCGGTAGTCTCTCACCTGAATTTCAAGTGCATATTTTCACAGAGTTCCCAAAGTCCTTGATTGTTCTGGTTTTTCTTTTCAAAACTGAGCGATCCCCCTACAGACCCTGAGGAATGGGGAGATCTGTGAATCTCAGGGCGGGGTGGAGGCCAGTGGCGAGGTTCCCATGATTCTGATTCGCCTGAGGATCACCCCAGCTGCTCAAACTCACCCAAACCAAAGAAGAAAATCCAGATTGTAAAATTGGAGGAGGGGCGTTTCTACTGTGACCAGAAGAGGCAGTACCTCTAGCCAAAAGAGAGAGAGAGAGAGAGAGAGAGAGAGAGAGAGAGAGAGAGAGAGAGAGATTTGAAGAACATTCTTTCAAAAATAGCTACACATGAGATGATCATGTAAAAGCATGTAAGCTCTATTGAGCGGGAGATTAAAGACCTTTCTCCATCCCACCCACTTTCTGTAAGAATTGAGAAATAGTTTGTCCTAACTTCAAAGTCAAATTAATGTCAACTATGAAAGCAACACTTCTTAAGTTATTCCTATATGTTTAAGGCCTTCAGCATCTTTTAAAATTCAAATGAAATTCATAATCAATTTAAACAGTAAAAATGTAGAACATGTTAACAGCATCTCTCCATATGCTCACCTAGCTCCACATACTGGCCAATCAATATATTTACACCCACTGAGTGCATCCTCTAAGTCTTCAACCTGGGAATGTGGGTTTTTATATGGAAATGACTTTATACAGTCAGACTAGCTGTATAAGAAAGAAGTTGTGGTCTTTTTCTATTCAGAATCACTCATTTCCCCCCAAATACATTGAATCTAAGTTTAAAATATTTTGCATTTTTGTGAATGCATCTTACCCCTTCTTTTCTGTACCCAAGGTAAGATATAAACAAAGAGATGTCATTTGGGACTAGGATTAGGTATAATCTGTAGGCGCTTTTTACAGTGATAGGCCAATATGAGCTCCAGGGAGTCCGAGCTCAAGAAACAATTTGGTGGCACTCTCATTTTCTATGGGACACAACTAATCCCGAGCAGGTTGACCTTGGAGCCCAGAGGACTCAACTTGATGAAGAGCTTAGTTGGAGCTGAAGTGGCAGAGACCAAGTGAATCATATCAAGTGTGACCATTATGGGGCTGCAGATGATTCCTAATTAATCTTTGATTCTCTGAGGTATCCCATTTCCCAAATCTGTGTGTCCATAAGGGAGCCAATAAAAATATGAAATTGGCAATTTACCTAATCCTTGAGCACCAGGCAGGCCATCTACTTAGGAAGGCCTGTCATTTTCCATTCTACACAAAAATAATTGTCTACCATTTTCTTAGCCACAGTGAAATAATGTGGGCAAACTAAATAATTTAAAAGTCTTATTTTGATGGCTTTTATTAGCAGTATATTTACTATTTCAGTAATCCCTCAAGATGAACTTATTTTTTAAAAAGTATATTTTTATTGATTTCAGAGAGGAAAGGAAAGGGATAGAAAGAGATAGAAACATCTTCTATATAAATAAAAGACTAATATGCAAAGTGTCCCCTTGGGAGTTCAACCAGGAGACCAGTTGTTTGCTCACTATGACGTGCGCTGACCACCTGGGGGTGGCACTGAACAAAGGAAGGCCCCAGCCAGGAGCTGGCAGCCAGGGAAGGAAGGCCCCAGTCAGCAGCCAGAAGGCCCTGATCAGCCCTGATGGCTGACATGGCCTCGGGACTCTACCCGTGCATGAATTTCATGCATCGGGCCTCTAGTCAATGATGATAGAGAATCATCACAAGCTGCCTCTTGTATGTCCCCCATTGGGGATGGAGCCCACAACCTAGGCATGTGCTCCTGACCAGGAATTTACGATCTGGTTCATAGGTCGACGTTCAACCCCTGAGCCAAGCCGGCCAGACAAGATGTACTATTTTAAAACCTGTTGACTTCTGCTAAGAAGTAATGGCAAAAAGCATTCTATTGCCTTTCCATTGCCGTAAGAGTCAAATGTCCTACAAATCTGAACACTCTACCTCTCCATTCTCTCTAATAGGCATGTCCAGACACCCTCCTGCTCCTGAGATCCCTACCTTTTACCCGCTGTCTCCGGGTGGAGTTGGACAGATCACCCCACCGCTCGGCTGGTAAGAGCCTCCCTGCAAACTGCAGCCAGGCATTTGAACATGTTCTCCTACTTCCCTCTCCCGGCAGCCAGCTTGGGGAATGATAATACCTGTGGAGTTGAGGAAATTTTAAGACAACAAGCAAGGTGCTAGTTTTATGTCATTTCATTTTAAAAGATTGAAAAAACATGCAGGTGTTGAAATCAATTGAACCCATTTGCTTATATGTATAGAAAATGACTGTAGCATTTGCTTTGAAGCCTATAGTTTTATGGATTCTATTTGTGGTTTGGGGCATGTGCTATGTCTGTACAAAGTGCTCAGTGTGGTTTTCTCTTCTGGTTTTTTATGAAAACATATATTTGAAGGAAACAAACACATTGACTATCTATGTACTATCTTCGCTTATAAATGGCAAGTGAGGTAAATGACAAACAGGGAGAAATTTAAAAATATAAAAACATCTTTTGAATTTTAATGTAAGTTTCAGCTTGAGTTCAGAAAAGCAAACAAAAAACAACAAGCAAACAAAACTAATGTTTGGGCTTTTTATTTCCTAGAATTCAATTGGTCTTTGTTATTTATTAAAAAAAAAAAAATCCTTAACTGCTTTCTTGAAAGTTTTCTAAATTGTAAAGGTAAAGGAAAGAAAATATATCTTAGGAAGAAGGAATTTTTTTCTATAGTGTAGCTTATATTTATCATTCCATCGTGAGTACACAACTTTCCCTGCTCCCACTCATCCCTCTCCATTCCTGTCCTCCCCACAGCACTCCGTGGGAACAGTGCTCCAACTTGGGCGAAAGTTTTCTCTCCTCGGTCATTGCCCACCTCCCTACCTTGGCACCTTACAGTATCCCTTCTTCAGCAAGAAGGGGTTTTCCTGCCATGGAAATTTCCACTGACTCTGCAGTATTGGCCCTCTTGCCAATACCTGTTTGCATGTACTAGTAATTGATTATGGGTACATGTTCAGTCCTACACGGTCATTCTGTCTGAACTTAGCTAATTAGGGGCAATCATCCTATGCTGCCTTGTGTCGGTGGCAGCTGAAAATAAGGACTGTGTATGTGAAAATGGGAGGTGTGGGGAAACTGGGAGAGATGGACTTGTCAGAAAGTGGGAAGATAATCCCCGTGAATTGCTCTCCTGCGGCGGGGAGTGCAGTGTCTTTAAATACTTACTCATTTTTATATAAATATGAAACTGTATTTCTTCTTTTTCCTAAAGTTGTCAAGGATTCTGATAGCGAATCCACTAGTCTGCTCTGAAAGCATTATTTCACCGTTCCCGGGGATCTGTGATAGTTAGTAAACATTTGTCAGATGCCTACTCTGTCCAAAGCATTCAATGGGGTTGGTAGAGGGGAAGGGATAAAAGACGGGTAATTCATGGACTAGTTTGTTTTTCATGTGGAAGGTGGGAGCTTTTTTCAAGGGTGGAGGGTTAGGAAGGGAAGCAGCTGGATAACTGAAGAAATGCGCTGGTCCCTAATAAAAATCCTATTTGAATACCTCCCCCTCCTCCCCTCACCAAACTCTGACTGCTGGTTGGTTACTCATGTTTTGTCATTGATGGGTTCCTTTCTTCTGTGACCTCAGGCAAGGTCAGCCTGTATATCCCATCACGGGAGGATTCAGGCAGCCCTACCCATCCTCACTGTCAGTCGACACTTCCATGTCCAGGTAGGTAGAGGTGGACACGGGCGCCCCGGCCGAGCTGCTGCTCCTGCGCTTGCATCTTGTGCGCCGCTGCTTGCCTCCCGGTGGGTCGGCTTGGAGGGTGCACAGCTCAGCCCCGCGTCCGTCTGTGCAGCGTGCCTGGCTCCCACACTAGGTGTCCTAGAGATTCCTGGGTAGGAAGGAGCCTCCCTCTGCGCCCCCACAGCAAGCACCGGCCACACCGCCCGGGGAGGCGCTCGGCCACGCGGGAGACTGTGCCTCCAGAAGACCCCCATGCCACCCGATGGCAGCAGGATGTGAAATGTTCCAAAAGTGGACAACCTAAGAGCTCGTTTTACTCAAAATACGCTGTGGGTATGGAAACCGGGGGGAGATAAGACTGGTTTGGTTCGAGTTCTATCCTTGACTTTCTCCGGGGAAAGTTGTACCATTTAATGTGACAGTGTTTGCAAATGCCCAGACCAGGGGTCTTCAAACTACGGCCGGCGGGCCACATGCAGCCCCCAGGGGAGTCTGATCCTGCCCGCCAGGTTTTTCGGGCAGTGAGCGCAGCCGAGGTGTTACAGTAGGAATTAGTAGTTCATATAGTCCGGCCCTCCAGCTCTCTGAGGGACCGTGATCTGGCCCCCACTTTAAAAAGTTTGAGGACCCCTGGCCCAGACGGTCCAGAGCCTTCCTGGACCCAGGTTGTCAGAAGAGCCCTGGGTTTTGGGGGGGTGGAGCGGGGGGTCCTAGTGTGTGAATCAGGCCCTGTGGGGACGCAGTGCCAGCACAGCCTGGGCGTCTGCACCCCCTGCTCTGCGGGACGCTTGCTTCTGGACAGGGTGGCTTCTGTGCCCGTGCTTGATGTGCACACGCGTGTGGTGTGGCATCTGTGTTCCGTGCCGCTTTCCCCGGGAGCATTGTTGTGCCGGAAGTCAAGCTTTTGGGCCTGTCGCTGGTCGCGGATCTTTACTTTTTATGTAGGTATGAAATTCACAGTTTGTGTGGTGAATTTCAGCTTTTTGAGAAAAAACAAAACAAAAACAAAAACAAACACATTAGTTTTACAAATTGTACATTCAGCTCATTGGAAGGGAATAAATTAATATCCTTCCCCCCAAATATATTTTTATACTTTTTTTTTTTTTAACACTGTAAGAACTATCTGATGACAGGAATTTTTCCCGGGCATCATGTATTCTTGCAAATGGCGCATTTAGCAAAGCATTATCATTCGGTCAACTATTTGTGTTTTTACCATGCTGCCTTAATTTCAAAAAAAAAAAAATTGTTTCTGAAATATTACATATCCAAGCAGAGTTCCTTCTTTCCTTCCCAGACGAAGGAGTGCATTGTACCGGCTGTGATGAAAGACCTGGAATGTTGTTCCTGCCGAATTGTTTACTTTAAAACAGTTTAAAAAGCAAAGATTTCGAAAGCACACGCACATTCACCCAACGTGCTTGTTGAAAGTAGCCTTTATTTGTTTTATTTGTCTTGCATGGCAGTTTCCCTCCTTTGTGTTGGACGGTGGTGGATATTTTAAGATGTTTTTACGCTCCGCAAGCACACTGGGCGGGGCGGGGGGGGGGGGGGGGGCGGGGAGCCTTTGTTCAGCGTGTGTAGTTTTTGCCTTGATGTAGAACTCCATGTATCCCTCCCTCTGATTAAACGCTTCCCTCCATTATGTTACCCGTTTTCCATCAGGCGAGATCTCTTAAGCATTCTTTCTGCGTAGAAAGTTACTCTGGGTGGTAAGGGCAACCTTCTTGAGTTGGGGACTGAAACATACCTTCCTGTCCCTTATCTCCTCAGTTGTTCTCTCCTAGTGTGAGTACAAAAGCCAACCACTCGGGAAGACTCTTACTGTGACGGTTTGATTGGGAACAACGGCAGAGTTTTTTAAACGTGATTTCCTTAGCTTTTATTTAAAAATCTTTGAAAAGCTAAATCTTACTTGTTTTATTTCCAACATAATTGTTCTTAACGAAATTATTTGAGAACTGCTTTGCATGTAAGATGACTCTGTTTCTTTTAATCCTGTGGCCTAGAGCCGTCCCAGGAAAAATGCCAGGTTCTACTGTTTGGTTTTTTTTTTTTTTTTGGGGGGGGGGGGGAGTTGCAATATAGGGAATAATTATAAATATTTTCCACCTGAACACAGAAAGGAAAGGAATTCTCAGCCCATGCAAATGTGCAGTTAATTCTCCTGTGTGTAACTGCCAGTAGCAAGGAGTGGATTGTTGCAAACGCCATCTCGCTTTGGCTGCAGTGGCCCCTCGTGAGTATTGTTTCTTCTCTTTCCTTCCTTCAGGTTTTCCCATCACATGATTCCTGGCCCTCCGGGTCCCCACACAACTGGCATCCCTCACCCAGCCATTGTCACGCCTCAGGTCAAGCAGGAGCACCCCCACACTGACGGGGACCTGATGCACGTGTAAGTGGGCGCCCGAAGGTGCTGCCGCGTACGCCCGTTCCTCCTCCCTGTTGAGCCCAGTGTGCTCAGCCTCCTATGGACTTCTAGCGGGCTTGATTCTCACTGCCACCTAACTGTGATTCTGGGATTGGAAAGGAGCACGGACCTCAGTAGATCCAGGGAACCTCGCCAAAATGGAGTAGTCTTCCGAGCACAGGCACTGGATAAGCTTGAGCTACGCAGCCCCTCCCTGCCTGTTTCAATTGGTTCTGATTGTTGGAGAGCCCGCCCCCCAATGGTACCTGAAAAGGACTGGGAGTCCAGTGCCCGTCCAGAATACGGGCTGTAACAGCATAGAAGTCCAGGGAAAGGAGCCAGCCATACCCAGGATTGTATCAGGCTGTTACAGCAATTTCCTTGAAGAGACTAGGAGTTGAGTTTCTTAATGCAGAGGGTTTGCATACTGGGAGGATGGGGTGGTAGGAAGCACGAGATAGTCCATAAATGCCCTGCAAATGTGGGCAAAGCCAACAAGCACTTGTTTGGGGGGGAGAGCGTGAATGAAACTTCAGCCTCTGTCCCCCAAGTTAAGAACCTGACTTCTGAATGACTACTTACACTGTAGGTTCAGTTTTTCCTGAGGTGACCAAGGAGCTGGGCCTCAGGGCCCTAACTGGAGCAGCCGAACACACCCATTTCCATTTGGTGTTAACACTTGTATTGCTCCCAGAGAACGTTCTCAAACCTGAGGGTACTCACTCACAAAGGGTTGCTCTTCTAAGCTGATGGTGGTCAGGCTTGTGAGAATCAGATGCTGTGTCATCAGACGCTCTGCTCCTGTCCGCCCATCTCTTCCTTCTTCTGCCCACCACCCCCCTCAACACCACGTCCCCCTTTCAGGAAGCCTCAGCACGAACAGAGAAAGGAGCAGGAGCCCAAGAGACCTCACATTAAGAAGCCTCTGAACGCTTTTATGTTATACATGAAAGAAATGAGAGCAAACGTGGTGGCCGAGTGTACTCTGAAAGAAAGTGCAGCCATCAACCAGATCCTAGGCAGAAGGGTAAGTAGTGGGATGGTAAACCCGTGTTTGTGGGACTCGTGGGGCTGCCTCATTAGAGCCTGCCCACAGGCACTTGCCTGTGAGGTGGTCATCGGATGCATAGGGGTCATCACCAGCCTCTGGGAAGGAATCAAGAGAACAAGCTATGGCAATAGCTTTCCTGAGGATTAAATGCTCTAATGCAGTGTTTCTCAGTGTGGTACACGTACCCCCAGGGGTACAGGAAGAGTTTGGTGGGGATATAAGTTTGGGAAACACTGCTCTAGAAAAACAACTTTCTGTTTCTCAAAATGTACATGAGCCAGGTTTCTCAATTGCTCCCCTTTTTCATCATTTTGTCACCTATGCTAAGATACTTTTCTAAAAACATACTGTGTACCAGGCACTAGGCTGTGACTAGGACAGATACTGAGATTTTTATATCCAACCACCAGTTGAAAAGGCTAGTTCATTTTTCCAGGTTTTTTTCTCTGGATTGAAATGCTTTTAGTTAGGGATCTGAAGAGTGGTGGGGGAAAAATTGAATTTTTAAATTCCAATCACATTTTTCTCTGTAATTGCATTATAATTTTAGAAGATGCTTCATCAGAGTTGTTGATGCTCTTCATAGATATGCGGTGGCTTCTTAACTATGCAGGTGTATACTTGTTTTTGAAACCTCAAGAAATTGGTGATTTGCAAATGAGCATTCAACGATGGGGGTCTAGCAACCTTTGGGAAACTTAGAGGATCACGTTTTATCTGTTATTGATGATCATTTTTACCATGTTTGCTACAAACCTAATACATTTTAGCATTCATAAGAGAAAGCATTCAGATTTTAGGCAGAGGGAAGCAGGCTTTCTTGCATTATTGATTCCTGTTGGATGGCAAAAAAATGCAGCTATTTCCAATCTGCAAGACACCAGGGTTTCAGGGTCAGGGTGCAGGGATAGATTATAGCTTTTCGGTGCCCTGCGCACAATACTCTGTGTCCTGTGGATCCTTAAACACTTAATAACAGTAATTACAATGATTTCCCAAGCCGATGAGTGATTTCCATCGTCTTTGAAGAACTCCACCTTAAAAGCTTAAAGACTGATGACCGTTTCCCCTGACCCTTTAAGAGAAGAAATCAGAGGAAAAGAAGAGTTGTTCTTTCGGCTTCTGTAAAACTCTTTGGCTGTGTGTTTTTGTCTTGCTTTGTTTTCCTTTTGTGTGTTGAAGGTCCCCTGTCCTTCCAGCAGGGATCCTTTTCCTGCTCAGGAGACGAGGGAAGGCCATGCCATGGCGGCGTGCTTCCTATTTTTCATGCACGTTTCCCACAATTGCTACTTTCTCGGCTCCCTAAACCATCCCCAGATCAGAGCATGTGTCCTGAGGGATGGTTCTCATTTGGGGTCTCTCTCTGTGTTTGATTTGGACACCTGTTTCTATTTATAGTTTCTGAGCTCTCTGAGTAAGATCAGGTTTTCTCTCCTTTCATGGCTCCCCTCTGCCAGCGCAGTCCCTGCTCCTCCTGAAAGTCCCTGGCTTTGCCATCATGACGTTTTACGCTGGGATGATTGTAATTCTTAAAAGGGAGCTTAAATTCATCCCTGAACAGTTTATGTTTGGGTTTTTATGCATCTTTACTGTCTCTCTAAAGTAGAAATGTTCATGCGTAGGAATTAATCAATTTTCTTCTTATTATTATAAATAATAACACAAATCTTAACTTTAAAATAAGCTTTTTTTTTTTTTTTAAAGGCATTCCAGGCTATTAAAGGAAGTTCATTTATTGCAAATGTATTGTCAGGATTTTAAAATCTTGGAACTGTATAAATTTCCTTAAGTGGATATTTTCTCAACAACTTGGTGAAATCTTGATAATGAAATTTATTTTTTTTAAAAATTAGCTCAGTTTTTCAGTAAGCAAAAGCAATAGAAAAGCATTTTTCGCAAGGTGTGTTTCAGAAATTCCTGTAAAGAAAGATCATCTTTCTAGTTTGTATTAGACTTTATTTTTGTTTTAGTGCAGAACTTTTCTCTGGTGAACGATCTTTCATTGTGAGTAGATTTTGAGCATTAGAAATATCAGCAAACTATTGTACAAGGAACTGAAAAAAAGCAAGTAAATGGTTTAATCTGTGACCTGCTTTTTCTCCTTGCAGCTTGCTCAGTTTTGTTAGCTCGGATTTTTTGTCAACCCTAAGTTTTCAGCTTGAACTGAAAAATACCCGTTGCTTGGGTAGAAGACCCAACTTCCCAAACATGGGAAATAGTTTTACAAAACTTATTTCAGGTTTTCTCAGCAAGTGATAAAGCTGCCATACATTACATAAAATTATATTGATATGCTATGGTAGCATTAGAGAGATATTATTTGTCAAACGAATATACAAATTTACAAGGTAAGACTTCTTTCCTAACTTTAGTCCCTGTTTGCCTCCTTTTGTGTTCTTCTTCAGTAACACTTTGCCTCCTGCGAGTCACATTTACTTCATACCAGAAGTGTAAATATTTTTTTAAATATATTTTATTGATTTTTTTACAGAGAGGAAGGAAGAGGGATAGAGAGCTAGAAACATCAATGAGAGAGAAACATCGACCAGCTGCTTCCTGCACACCCCCTACTGGGGATGTGCCCGCAGCCAACGTACTTGCCCTTGACCGGAATTGAACCTGGGACCCTTGAGTCCGCAGACCGTCGCTTTATCCACTGAGCCAAACCGGTTTCAGCTAGAAGTGTAAATATTAACGATCAGTCTTTTCTCAAAAAACAAACAACCACAGCACAGGAAAAAAAAAATCCAGGCTGCCCTCTTCCCTTGTGCTCAGTTTGTTTGCCTCTCCCTATGGAGGCTCTCACCAGGCCAGCCTAGTGTCTCAGGTTTGGGAACACTGCCCCTAGGCAGATGTCACGTGACTTCTCTTGCCTGGTTTAAGCTGCCAGGGCGGACCCAGACAGGCCTCTTCCTAGGCGCCACTTGACTCGGCGGGTTTACTCTGCTGGTGCAGTGCGCTGGGCCTCAGGTAGCTTTCAGGTGTTTTGTTTGTTTGTTTGTTTGTTTTTGTTTCCTTCTGTCCCCTCCCCAATTTTTTTTTAAGAAAAGCACATTACCTGATTTAGGTTCAGGCCAAGTCCTGCTGTGTGTCCTGCTTCTTAACTTTACACTCTACACTTCTACAGCAATTAAAAAATAAATCATCTACCCTGTCCAGCACAGCAGCCCTGGCTTTTAAGGGGCTTTCAAAGGACATGGACTTAGCTGGCCTGCTGGAGGCTGGCGCGGTGGGTGGGATGTGGCAGAAGGGGTGTCAGGGCTCCTCCTGAGATGGGCTTCTCTTGGCAGACAAGAGCAGCGGCTGTTTGTTTTCCCTAGGAAATCTTCCTAGCCGGCCTTCAGGGGCCGGTCCATGCTGAGGACTGAGACATCGCTTCCTCCTGAGGACTTTCTCATCCACCCTTCTTCCTCCTTTCTCTCCCTAATCCAGCCACACCTGTCATTTCTTTGTTCTTGTATTGTCATTCATAAAGAACAGGGGAATTAAAATCAATATTCAGGGTGGACATGAATGAGAAAGACTGGAAGGACTGAGCTGGGAGAGCAGGAGTGGAGGCTGGGCCAGTGCGAGGTGTGCACGTGGACTGCTGCCTCTGGGCCATCACCTCCTGCCAGTGGGGTCCCCCAAAACTTAGCCAGTCTCCTGGAAGGTTCTGCTGACAGATCCGGGCGCTGAGGAAGTAGGGAATATATTTGAAACTGCCTACTGGGGGCCTAGGGCACGTTGTGGGCAAATATGTGCAGAGTAGTGTGCAAATATTAGCTACTTGAAATCCCAAATGGATGCCTTGTGCTACGTAAAGCTATTTTGCCATATACGTGTATATCAGTGAAAGGCAAATGGGAAGTTTGCAGGGTATCGCAGCTGTATTCTCCAAAGTAGGTGCTGTTGCCTCAAACTCCCTAGATGGCAACGTAAACTTCGATAATGCTCCTTGCCTGCCATCAGGAGGCAGCGAAATGAGCGTGTACAATGTTATCAGTGTTCTCCCTGGAGACCATGAGCGTTCCTGTACGTGTGAGGAGAGGCTGAAGAGGCTGGGGCAGACGGGCTTTGATGTCTTGCTTCACGGACAGGATCATATGGTGATGAAGGTTTCAGGCTCTTCGTGTGACAGTGGGAGAGTGTCCATGCGAAGCGAGGGTGTATCTGTGGGAAAGACATCTGGAAGTTATCACGTTTTGCATAAATAAGTGGTACTCAGGCTCAGATATCAGAATATGCTACCAACGATGAAAAGGGCTAAATTGGGCGTTGAGGTTCAGCCGTGAACGTTCTTTTTAATTTGTATTGGAAAGGAGAAAGGGCGGGTGACAGATCCCGTTACGTTGGGTCCTTGGGTCGGCTTTGATGTGTTTCCTGTGATATCAGAGAACGGGACGGAGAGACCACGGCTGGAGTTCCGGCTCCCGCCACCAGACTCCAGCGGGATGTCTGCGGCTCCCGGTCTCCTGCCATTTACAAAGAAATCGATGTTTTAGTGCTTAATGTTCTTCGGTGTTGAAAACATGAACTCAATACTACTGTGTCTATTTTGCTCACTTCTGTTTGTCTCCCCCGTCCCCCTCTGTTTCAGTGGCACGCCCTCTCCCGCGAAGAGCAGGCTAAGTATTATGAACTGGCGCGAAAGGAAAGGCAGCTTCACATGCAGCTCTATCCAGGCTGGTCTGCGAGAGACAATTATGTAAGGCCGCCCCGCGCCCGCGGCGCTGCTGTCCCTCATCCTCTCTCCCCACGGCTTTCAGGAAGGACGTGTGTCTCCCTGTGTGTCCAATGCTGGTGCTGTGGCCTATGTTTGGAAATGAAGAGACTTCATAACATAATCACAATTTGAAAGCTTTGAGCTGTCACAATTTTTATTTTTATTTTTATTTTTTTTGCTATAAGTGCTAATACATTTTTTAAATGAAACTTTTTAAATAAGTAAGAAAACACCTTATGTTTTCTTTCATACAAAGATAATTAAAAGACCTTATCATTGAAAGGCTGGCAAAAGCAGTTTTCTAAGCCCACAAGCTCACCAGGCCCAGTCTCCCAGCAGCTCCCGAAGGAGACTTCTGGAGTTGAGTTTTCTCCCCTGCCCTGGGCTTCTGGTCCCGGGGCAGTGATTAGAATTAGCGTCTTCTGGGCAGAGCCTCTGCCAGGCTCTTTCAGTGGGAATCCGCTTCCCGCCCAAAGGGTTTCAGCAGTGTCCTCTTCGCACCCGGGCTCCTCTGTCCGGGAGGCGGTCTGCCCGGGAGGGGCAGCTGGCCGACCCTCTCCGGCCCAGGGGGGGGCTGTGCTGTGCTATGAACCTGTATAGAATGGATGAGCATTGCATCTTGAATGTCTTTGAAGTTTCTGGTTCTGACCCTGAAGTAGAGAAGTGAGTTTTTACTTTTCGGAAGAGATAAAAGAAACATCCTCTCCCTCTCGCTCTCTCTTCTGTCCATATGGAGAGATGGGAAGAAAGTTTTAAAGGCAGCCAGTGTCATGTGACTTTACCTTGGAAGATTTTCCTCAGCACAGTTTTTAAAGGAAATTGTTTTTGCAAAACTTGATTTTAGGATTGTCCTGAATGAAGGGGAAACCCATTCATTATGTGTTACATACAATTTAAAGTAAGTCTATTAATTACTAAGGCAAACAGAAGTCTATTAATTACTAAGGCAAAGTAAGTCTATTAATTACTAAGGCAAACAGAAGTCAATCAAGTGATAGCACTTTAACTAAAGGTATTCTTAAAATAACAGTGTAAGAGTAGTCTAAACAGGACTATCTTTATTTAGCTTAGCTTTTAGTGTCAGAATGCTAGTCTGATCTTCACTGAGATCATAGTAAGTATAGCTCAATGATTTACTATTAAAATGCCCTATTATTCTATGGCATTTTAGATTTTATAACTTCAATTTGTGTGCATAGCTTTTATAACTGAGGTTTTCATAAATCAACAACAGTGCACACATTTTCTTAGGTGAGATCAGCCAAGTATTTATTAGAGCTTTTCAATTTAGTGCTTAATAACCTCAGTATTAGATATAATTTTATGAAAAATATTTTTATGCTTGCCATCCATGACTTTTGTTTTTTTGCATAGGTTGACATTAAGGCATCCGAACGATGTAGCTCTTTTTGCTTGCTATAACTGTGGGTTCTCTTGAAACACCTGCTTGTCCTTGAAATGTGGCCTAGGTCAGTGGTTGCCAACCAGTGGTCCTCGGACCACTGAGGTCCATGAGGTCTGAAAGGTTGGCGACCGCTGGTCTCGGTTATTTCACAGAGGCTGCAGCCACATGTTCTAGGTGTGTGCTGGGTGGCTGTGTGGGGAGGGACCGGGGGACACAGCCCAGCGCAGCACCTACCTGTGGTGAGTTAGGTATGGCGGTGAGCTCCGGCTGAGGGAGGGGTGGGGTGAGGGAGAAGCAGTTCCTGGAAGAGATGGCAGGAGAGGTGAGTGTTAAAGGACGAATGGGAGGGAGCAGGAGAGAGTGAGGAAGTCAGTTCCCGACATGAAACAACCTCGCCGCCTTGGGAAAACCATTTGAAAGGGTGATGGGGATGCCAGTGAGCAGCACACTCTCCCGCTGCCTGCTCCCCTCCCAGAGCACTCAGTAGCCTCAGAGGCCACTCTGCTCTTCCTCACACGCCAGTTCCCGCCGGCGGCCTCGGTGTTTGCGAGGATAGTTCAGTCAACTTTCCAAAGTCTTATGGCCTCAGCAGTCAGGCCCTGTGATGTGAAGAAAAACTACCTTGATGTGTATAAACACATGCTTTCATGTATTCACACAATACATTCAAGATGGTCTTACCGTCTTATTTTTTACTGTTAATGTGATTTCATACATATTTTCTCTTCACCCAAGGATGTGTTTATTGATTTGAGAGAGGGCAGGGGGGAGGGGGGTGTAGAGAAAATGAGAATGAATATGAGGCATCTGTATCTCTTCGTTGACTGCCCATCTGTGTTGTTGTATCTCATTCACCCACGTGTTCTCAGTACAGTCTATAGCATGACACCGTGCCTATCTTCTTCCAGGGTAAGAAAAAGAAGAGGAAGAGAGAGAAACTACAGGAATCCACATCAGGTAGGCACCCTGTGACTTTTCCGTAAATCCTCACGCTTCTGACAAACACCTTTAAAGTAGTTTGCATCTTTCTACACACACACACACACACACACACACTGCTTTATTCGGCAACTGTATCTTGCGATACTTCCACTTCGCTTTTCCTCCTGAGATTCTTTAAAGATGTTTTAGGAGACCTTTCTTTTCAATGTGACTTTGTGTGCGGGAACATCTAAAAACTCCTTTCCCCAACCCTGTCACCTGGGATCCTGGGTAACTGTGGTCGTTTGTTTTGCTTTGTTTTTGCTTCTGTTGTCTGTGTTCTCTTTGCCTTATTACTACTTCTGTTCTTCTATTTGCAGAACTCTTTACAGTAAACAATTTTTTATGATGATTCTATACTATGCTACCTTATATCCCCCTGAGAATCTTTTTTTTTTTTTTTTTGTGGTTTAGGTTATTTAAAAATATAAAACATGGTGTGAGGGTTTATCTTTCCTACACATTAATTCCAGGCATCAGTCAGTGAGGTCCTGTTTATTCCCCCTTTTTCTTTCATTAAAAGTAAGGTCACTTGTCCTGCACAAATAAAAACGGCTGGTATAAGAACCATAAAAAAAAAAGTACAGCAAACAGGTCCACATGATGTTGTAGCTACTACATATTTGGAATGTTCAAAAACCTCTTCAATAAAAATTTGTTAAAGACACAATTTTCTGCAGGTACAGGTCCCAGAATGACAGCTGCCTACATCTGAAACATGGTAAGAACGACTCTCTGGCCCCGCTGCTGACGTTCCTTATACACAGAGGCACTTGCTTGCGAACCTCCTTGCTCACTCAGCATTGCTCCCTTAAAGAGGAAACGCCACCAAAATCAAATTAGCGCTTTAAAAAAAAAAATCTGATGGTTTTTATACCGGCTATGTATTTGCAATATATTGTACATTCATCTCATCTCTCCCCTTCTTCCTGCTTTGCTCCTTTAATCTTTCTCCATTCCCTTTTTCCCTTACTCTCTTCTGAGCCATTCCTTACTCTGAGTGGCAAATCTGCCTCCTTAAAAAACAAACAAACAACACAAACCAGCAAGCAGAGTGCGGCCTTCCTCCGGCCTGGGCCTGGGTGAGGAGGCCCGGCCAGTCTGTCTCAGCTCGGCACCATCTGCTCTCTAGGGACTTCCTTTCAATAGAGGTGACACACAGCCAACTTAAAAGTAATTCACTTGTTTCTAGTGAGAAAGATGTACTTGTTTGTTTATCTGTTTATTAAACCTGGCATGGGGACTACTTACTTGATTAATTGTATTCTGCTACCAAGATTGTTCTTTATTGGTAACCATTGCTAGCTCTCCCTCTACTGTTTGCAATTATAACATTTATTTCACTTCTTTTTGCTCCAATATTATTTTTGACCTCATAACCACCAGCCTGGGAAACCTGCCTTGTACATTGATTCGGTCTTGGCTAAGTTTTGAGTCTTTAAAACGTAGTGTGTCTGCATTTCCTCCCAGTGACGCCTCTTCCCGAGGAGCCACCCTGGGTTCTGCTGTCTGTCTAGCAGCCACATCCAGGTGCTGTCCGTTCTGTCTCTTGGGTCTGTCTGGCTTTCCTCTCTCACTCGCCGCTGCCTCAGCCCAGCTCAGGAGCGCAAACTTTCCATCGGATTACTGCGGCAGCCTCTGGGTCCTTTTCCTGCCAGTTCCCAGAGGATTGGCTCAAACACAGACTGATTATGTCACTTCCCGACTGAAACAGTCCGTGCTTTTCACCGCCCGTAGGATCAAGAGCAAACCACTTAGTGCTGCCCCACCTCTCCCCTCTCCTCAGGGTTCAGCCTTCAGTCTCTCTCTCTCTGCCCTCCTGCCCTCCTGCCGGTCCTTATGAGTCCTGTGGCCAGTCCGGGCAGAATTCCTAGCAGTTCCTGGTGGGTGGAGGCTGCTGCACGCACGGCCTTGTGCCTGGAGAGCCGGGCAGACCGTTTGGCTCTTGGCTGGAACCAGGTGATTCTACTTAGTCTTTAGAACTACATTTTGGTGCTGAAATGTCAATGGAGTTTCCCCAAGGAGCCAGCAGAGGTTTGGGTACCAAAGAGATCTGAATTTTTTTTTTAAATATTTTTTATTGATTTTTTACAGAGAGGAAGGGAGAGAGAGAGAGAGCTAGAAACGTCGATGAGAGAAACATCGACCAGCTGCCTCTTGCACAACCCCCACCGGGGATGTGCCCGCAACCAACATACATGCCCCTGACCGGAATCGAACCTGGGACCCTTCAGTCCGCAGACCGACGCTCTACCACTGAGCCAAACCAGTTTCGGCGAGATCTGAATTTTAAATCCACCGTTTGCCTGGGCAATCTATTTCAGCTTTTTTTTTTTTCTTCCTTTTTTGATTCTCACCAAAGGACATGTTTTTATTGATTTTAGAGAGAGAGGAAAGGAGAGAGAGACACACACACATCAATATCAGAGAGAAATATTGGTTGGCTGCCTCCCGAATGTAGCCTGACTGGGGATTGAAGCTTGAAACCTATGTGTGTGCCCTGACCAGGAAGTGACCCTGCAGTCTTTTGGTGCCTGGCATGATGCTCCAACCAACTGAGCCACCCGCCAGGGCTCTCCTTCAGCTTTCTCATCTCCGTTCCCCTCCTCTATGGAATGGGGATGATGGCACCCCCTGCAGTTGTTTCTGTGCCACATGTGCCCGCCTTCCTCCTCCTCCTCCCTCGTGGAGGAGACCGACTCAGGTGCCCTCTCCTCCGTGCAGCTCCCTGACCTCACTCACATTCCCAGGTTCTTCAGAATCCCATCGTCGGAGTTCTGTGATATCAAAACTCTTCCAGCCCTGGCCAGGCAGCCTGGTTAGAGCATTGTCCCCATATGGCAAGGTGGTGGGTTCAATCCCCAGTCAGGGCACATGTGAGAATCAACCAATGAATGCATAAATGAATAGAACAACAAATCTCTCTCCACCTCTCTCTCTCAAAATCACTTAAAACACAACTCTTCTAAACTAATGCGGAGAGCCAGGCTTTTCTCTGCGTGGAAAGAGGGTCATTCCTTCATCTAGGTGTCCAAGCAAAGAATCCAAAAAAATGTCACAGGTGCTCATCTTTCATTCAGCCGAACAGCTGTGGTCCCAGGACCCATTCGGAGGCCTCCCCGCTTGGTGATTAGGGGCAAGGAACAGAAAGATGACTTAGTCACCTGCCCCCGGGGGCTCGTGACATCACAATAGAAGTAATCCCAGCAGCCATCACACACACGAGCTTGTGGGACTTTTTGAACTTTTTTTTTTTTTGGGGGGGGGGGAGCGGTGTGAATGTTGTCCTTGTAAGTGCTGATGCAGGTTGGACAGCAGTCCGCCGTTCTGTGCTCTTCCCCAAAGGGAAGATCCTCCAAGTGCAGGGCGCTGAGGACTGGTGTTCACAGACTCGCTCCACTGTCTGTGTGCATCAAAACCTCTAACGCTGTTTCTTTTTAAAACCATGAAAATGTAATGCTATATTTCAGAGTGTGTACTTGGATTTGTGTCCTTATTGATTAACATCACCTAGTATTTTCCATTAGAAGATTAAGCAGAGTGTATTTTTTGTTCTAGAGTGAGTGTATCCCAAACAACATTTAAAAAAAAAAAAGAAAAGTCATAACTATCTTTGTGCTTCCTTGTCGTTCACTTCTTTCTAAAGTTAAGGTGTCCTCTCTGAGCTGTCCCAGAGGAAAACAAAATAAAGCGGCCCCACCTCCTCCAGCAAAAATTCCCACAGCCACGGGGGGGCTCCAGACGGTGGGGCTCCCCTGGCTGCTGGGTCATCCTTCAGCCTCTGAAGTCACTGTCCCCTCACTGTCCTGCTTCGGAGAGCTGCCCTGCTGGCCCCTTGATAAGAATTACTGAGCAGCCCTGGCTGGTTTGGCTCAGTGGATAGAGCATCGGCCAGTGAACTGAAGGGTCCCGGGTTTGATTCCAGTCAAGGGCACATGCCTGGGTTGTGGGCTCGATCCCGAATAGGGGGCATGCAGGAGGCAGCCAATCAATGATATTCTCTCTCTCTCTCTCTCTCTCTCTCTCTCTCTCTCTCTCTCTCTCTCTCCCTCCCTCCCTCCCTCCTTCCCTCCCTCCCTCTCTCCCTCTCTCCCTCTCTCTCTCTTCCTTCCTCCCTCTCCTTTTCTCTTCCTCTCTGAAATCAATTGTATATGAATTATTGAGCAGAGAGGAGCTGACTTGCATTCATAAAGATCTCAGTAAATTACAAATGATGACACTCTACTCTTCCCCACACCCTCTCTTGTGTTAGGAGTTCAGAGACCGACATGTATAGTAGTTGACTTGTCCCGGCTTCATTCAGCATGTGTTGGGCGCACAGGGGAGGCCAGGCTGTGAGCCTGGGTCAGAGTGGGAGGAGGCGCAGGAGCTCCCCGCTCTCCTGGTGCTGTACCGCCGTGTGGCGGTGGTTGATGAAGGAGTGGGAAAGTATGTGTTATCAAAATGAAACTGGGCGTGGGCTTGATGTCTGCTTTAGGCTGGCAGGTGAGAAAGGGCCTTTCTGAGGATGTAACTCTTGGGGACACCCGGGTGTTACCCCTGAGAAATGGAGGGTGTTGTGTGTATGGTTCTGAAACAGCAGTGGAAAGAGGGAAAGTCAAAGGAAGAGAGTCTTGTGTTGTAGAAGGAGCTTGTACTGGGAGTGAGGCCCGGCCCCTCCCGTCACCCCTGAGTGAGCTGTGGGGCCTGGGGCAGGTCATTGCCAACCAGTGTGCCTCTGGTTCCTCGCGTGGCAGGACTGGGAGCCTCCGACCAGCTTCCTAGTCTGCTCCCCATGGTCTGCACTGCCTCCCAGTGTTAGCAGAGAGACTCGGGTCTCTAATATTCACTCGTCCGCAGTCTCCATCTGTGCCTGGGTGGTTTGTAACTATTACACGCCTGTGTGATCTCGGGTGACTTGTTCCCTCGGTGGCTGTGTTCTGCTCCTGCATAGGTCGCCCTGCCCGCCCCCTTCTCCCCAGGCCAGGGCCTGGGTGCGCTGCCTCTAGGGGTTTGATTCTCCGCTGACCTGATCAAGTGGCTCCATTTGACAGACTGAGTCATGCTAGTGCTGGCTTCACCTTAGATACAAAGGGAAGACAGATAAAATACGTGATTAGAGTCCGTCATGCAGGTGGTGCGATGTGAAAGCTCCCTCGGCTGGTTTTCAGTTCTGAAGGGGCGTAACGGAGTATTAGTAAGTCCCGCTGCTCCTCTCTGCGGTCAGGCAAAGCTGATGGGGCACAGGGCCCAGGCAGGGGAGGTGTGTGACTCCCAACAGGAAGAGTTGAGGGGTTTTTTGTTTGTTTGTTTGTTTTTAATTGATTTCAAAGGAAGCAGAGGGAAAGAAAGATAGAAACATCAATAAGAGAGAATTATTGATTGGCTGCCTCTTACATACCCGCTACTGGGGATTGAGCCTGCAACCCCAGAACGCGCCCAGCCTGGAATTGAACCCTCACCTCCTCGCTCATAGGTCAGTGCTCAACCATTGAGCCACACCGGCTGGGCTGGAAGGTATTTTTTTTTGAGATGGTTTATTTGTCTTATGTACACAGGGAAAGATAGCACTGTTGTGGTGTCCTTAAAGAAAATCTTTCATCCATGTCTGTTGCTCAAACGCTAGAGACTAACATTACTCTAAACTAGTATGGAACCATCAACTCAAAGGAAAATGCCCTGCTAACAAGGAAAAGACTCTCCTCAGCGAACCAAAAGCCCTCTGGAAGCTTTGGTTTCTACTCTTTAAAAGATATGTTTCACTTAAAGCTTTTCCTTTTGTTGATGGGAAATGCCACTGCAGTTGCCTCATGCAGACCAAGATAAAATTAGCCGATGCAGCAGTTCCTCGTACACCCAGCTGTGTCCCTGTTCCCTGTGTTTCCACTTCTGGGTCTTATGAGAAGAGTATTTACTCTGGTGAAATCATGCTGAAACAAAGAATTGGCACTCACCCAGTCCCTATACCTGGCAACCACTTCCAGGACAATTAGAAATGGATCTGTAAAAGACATTCTTCTGGCTTGGAGGTGACTCCCAAGCTGTGTCTTTCCCGAAAGCCAAGTTCATCCTTAGCTTTGGGGCTGTGGGAATGCTGGGAGCGCAGGGCCTCCGGGGATGAGACTGCACCCGTTCTCCTCAGGTCCAACAGGAAGGCAAGTATGAATGCCAATCGTTTGTGTGTTTTTTGTTCTTTCCTTTTTTAAAATACTTTTTTATTGATTTCAGAGAGGATGGGAGAGAGAGAAAGATAGAAACATCAACAATGAGAAAGAATTGTTGATTGGCTGCCCCCTGCACACCCCACACTGGGGATCTAGTCTGACCCGGAATCAAACCGTGACCTCCTAGTTCATAGGTTGACACTCAACCATTGAGCTACACCAGCCAGGCTAATCGTTTGTTTATTCTCTGCATGTATACAGTGAGGACGACCCCTGCGAGTAAAGAACTGCAGTAGGCAGTGGGGGTGCTTGCTCACTGGGCCCTGTCCCTTCCTGGCGTGCTCCCAGCTTAAGAAGATACAGATGTGCAAATGGGTAATTAGGATAATGTGCTTTGTGCTAGGAAGGAGGCGCATGCAGTGCATGATGTAAGAATAAAGAGGACAGGAAGAACATAAATCAGAGTGAGATCGGGGAAGGCTTCCTAGAATAGGCAGCACTTGAGCTGCTCTGTCACAGGGGAATGCTTGGGTTTGATAGAACAGGATCGAGTTGCTGTGAGCATCCAGCGTTTTGGTACATGTTTGATTTGGAACACACAACATCTCAAGAGTTTGTCAGAAGTCAGAGAGTATCATCAAAGACTGAATTTCCCTTCCTGAGCTAATCAAGATTCATAAGGAATTAAAGAAGCAAAGAATTAGAATTTTTTTTAGAGAGGATTATTATTATGAGTTTACTGATTTAAAAAATGTAACTTTACAACTTGGTTAGTCACTTTAGCAGAACCAATACAAACAAACAAACAAAAAAGCCCACCATCTTCAAGTTATATAGATTGAGAAGATATTATAGTGATACTTTAATGTATTTTCCTTGATTATATAACCTCAAAGAACTAGTTTAAAAGTAGAAACATGCTATCTCTAAAAAAGCAAAAAACCTCCGGTTCAGTGCAGACACAGATGCACACAGGTGCTCTGTACAGATAGACCTGCATTTGGCTTTATTGTGTGTACTTGCTAACCTGAGAAATTAAAGTGTTTTTACTTTGACCTTTATTTTTCTGGAGCCAAGAGGTATATAGGGGAGGTAATTTCTAGTCCAGTATAGAATGCAATAGCTATTTGTGCAGTGCTTGGACTTATATGTTTAAAAAAAACTATTCTAGCTTTCTGTTTGATGGTGGTATTTGTGAGCCTGGCGAGGTGGTTAGGGATGGGGAACCTGGGGTCCCTGGGTCCTGTGAGGCCTCCCCACGGAATGGATGGAGACATCTTCAGGGCGGATGATAGGACTGCGAGCCTGGGTCTCTCAGGGCCCTGCCCTGAGACTGGGAAGTACCCTGCCTAGGAGTCAGGGAGTGGACTAAATATTCAGTGGTCTTGCTGAGAAAAACGTTTATTTCAGACGAGTGACCCAATGTACGGATTGGTATACATTGATGGAAATTAATTAGAAAAAATATTTTAATATACGCTTAAGCCCTGAGTGTGACAGGCACTGAGCAGGGGACACGGGTGCTGGGGGCTTTTGGAAGGGGAACCCCAGGGGTGGACACGGCAGCCCTGGCAGTGGTGCTTTGCGGCTCCCGTGGGCCTGAACCAGCGTGTCCTGGGAAAACGTGTGACCTGCTCCGCCTGTCTGCTCCTTCGAATGGAGGCCTTGCCCAGGGCCCCTCTGCTGTTTCCACAGCGGGTGGAGCCTGGCGGCGTGGCATCGCCTTGTAAAGGATGGGCGGTTTGCTCTGCACAGGGAGTGGGCGTCTTGGTGGCAGCAGAGGCTCACGCTCAGCCCCTGCCCTGGGCATGCTCCTGTCTGAGATGGCGGCCTGCCTGTGTATTCCCTCCTCTTCCGTTTGCCCACAAATCCCTGCGAACCTTGTCACAGCTGACACCTGACTACCATGTTCTTTACTAGGGACTCCGTGGAGAGAACATTCAATGAGAAATGTGACATCGGCACGTAAGGGCAGGCCTGGTCACTCCGTCTTGAGTAGAGATGGCAGCCTGGGAACACTGTGTGGCTGCACCACGCTGCATGTGGGCTGCGGGTGTTCAGGTCCTGCCCGTTCTGCAGGATGCCTTCTGCACACGGCTGATGGCGCCTCAAGATCCCAAGGAGCAGAAGGAACCCATGCTAGCGTGAGCAGGGCAGGGAATCTATTTTAAGGATACAGGAGCGTCCAGTGGAAGCCAGACTGTTGGGCTAAGGAGAGTACTGGAGGGTGGGTGGCCTGGGAAAGCTGTCCAAATGTTCTTCCTGCCTCCTGCGTCCGTCCCTCCCTGGCAATTGCTTCATTCTCCCTCCTGCAGATTGACTTCCTGAGTTCTTTGATCCTCAGTCCAGAACTCCCAAGCTTAGGTGTTGTTAGAATCTCAGTCTCCCAAAGAGATGGCGAGTCTTTCCAATCCCAGAAAAGGGGCTCTGGGCAGCCTAGCTCAGCCGTCCCAGATCCATCCTCAGCTGTGGCCGGAGGAGGCGGTCATGCTGCACCGGTGGCTGTGGGGCTCAGTGTTCTAGCCCGGGGTGAGGAGTGGGGAGGAGAGGAGCGCTACGCAGCAACCCACAGGTGTGCATGCAGCTCTGCGGTCAGCTGTGGCCGGCCTGTTAGCTTAGCAGACAAGGCGGTTCTATCTAGACAGCTCTGCGTTCATGAAGACATGGGGAGGGGGTTGCCCACGTGGGGAAAGCTTTTGAAATCTCTGCCGTGATGCAGTATCCTTGCCACCAATTCCTCTTCCTTCTTTCCTGGCCAAAAGAGCTAGAATTGTGTGCGAGTTTCCTTGGGGAACAGAAACGCGGAACCAGACCCTTGGGTCTCAATGTTGATCACATGCCATTAAAATACAGGAGGGAGAGAAGTGTGAGGCCCGTTCATCCCTCTTAAGACACGTAATACTTGGTCTTGTTCATGAAATTGAATAAAGGTCAATGCACAGAAGAGTTGACAGAAAAAAGTGTTTTGGACACTTTTTAAAAAACCAGAACATTCTGGTTCTCACTGAGCCGTCGGGATTTAGAGAGGAAATCAGCCCTCCTGAGTAAGGGGGTTTCTCCGAGAACTCTAGGTTTGCCTTTCACTTAAGTTAACAAAGCATGTAATGTTTAACTCTTTTGGGTGTAGCTCATCTTCTTCAACAGAATACGTGGAAATTAAATACTTCTTAATCCTCCTGTCATTATTCCACAGTGCACATGTGTGACATGCATAGTTCATGCTAATGAGGAATTGGTGCTGTTGGCCAATATTCTTAATGACCCCTGTCAGGTTGGATTTTTAAAAACTCTGCTCTTGCCCTGCCTGGTGGCTCCGTTGGCTGGGGTGGCTTCTGGTACACCAAAAGGCCGTGGGTTTGATTCTCTGCCAGGGCACATACCTAGGTTGCAGGTTCGATCCCCAGTCAGGGTGCGCGCAGGAGGCAACCGATCCAGGTTTCTCTCTCACATCCATGTCTCTATTACCCTCTTTCTCTCTCTCTCAAAATCAATTTAAAAACAAACAGATCCTTGGTTGAGGGTTAAGAAGAAATTGTTTTAAAATCTGATCTTGACAATATTTTGTGCGTTCCTTTTCTGTCTGAGACCCTACCCCTCTTGGACGGTAATGTGCGCCTGCTGACATGATGTGGATCTGGAAGAAGGCGAGGCTTATTTAAATAATAGATAAACGGAAGGTACATGTCCTCCTCCTCCTCTCCCCTCCACCCCCCAAGTTGGCATGTGGAGGTTGCTCTGACGAGAAAGGGGAGTGTGTGCTGTTTGTGTGAGGGAACTTGCTGGCACTGGGGTAGCTGGAGGCCCTGCCGCTTTCTCGCCCTCAGCCGTGCTCTTTAGAACTGAGGCTGCCGGGCTCACTGACAGCCAGGTGAGCGAGGCGGTTCTGCCGAAGCCGTCCGAGCCCCGCAGTGAGCCGCTTTGTTCTTTTTGGCAGAATGAGAGGAAGGTGTGGTGGAGAGAACATGTGCTCAGGGCTCCAACCCTGTTCCTGCCACCTGTCGGGGGGTGACCTCAGGCGTGTTGATTAACCTCCCTTAGCCCCCGTTTCCCTATCTGTGAGCGATGATTACCTGATGCTGTTCATGGCAAGTACTTGCCGGTGCCTGGCACACCCGTGCTTGGCGGGCACTGCTTTTCCTCCCCCCTCACCAGCTCCTTGCAGACCAGGCCGCCTTGGAATCCACAAGGCTGTGCTCCACAGGGAGCCAGGAGGCCCTGGCACTCTCGGGGGTCACCTGGGATCCGCCCCTTGATGGCCGTATGCCTCAGCCTCCCCTTAAGCCACAGCCGGACCGGCTCCGTCATGCTTGCTTCCTGCTCTGAAAGGAGGCACTGCTCGCCTGACATACATGACATTGCGCAAGGCAGAGTTCACGCCCTGAGATCACAGGAGTTTGTCGGTTTGCCCTGAGGCAAGCTGAACGCTCTGACAGTTGGCGTGAGGTGTGCCGCGCGCTGCTGTGAGGCAAACTTTGCAATTAAAACCTGTTCCCTTCACAGGTACCTGCCCCTCTTCACCTCACAGGTACCTCTCCTCAGATTCATGCCGTAACTTCAGAACATTTGCAGGCCCTGTTCCTTGCTAGTCACATTTGGGTGGAGGATGAAGGAAGGATTTTTTTATTCTGATCTTTGAACCTTCTTCATGGTTTCTGAACAAGGACATGATCCTACCTGACACCACGGGGCTGGGGGCGGTCTTCCCTTATTCCCTCCAGCCCCGCTCGGCTGCCCCACGGAGGAGAGCGGCCCTCCACATGCTGCCTCCGCCTGGGGAGCGGGGCCGGGCTGCGGAGCCACCGCTGTGAGCTGGCAAAGCACCAGCTTCATGGATCTCCTGTTAGAGCAGGAATGACCCCCTTTCTCTTCTTCACTTTGGAGTCAAACCTAGAAAGCTCCAACGCCTCAGAGCCAGTGCTGGTTCTCTCTCCAGACAGGCCCATCCTGAAACCTTTGGGCTCTGGTTCCATCTGGCCAGGGGGCCGTTTTTGCCAGACTGGGGTTTGGTCCCGGAGAGAGAGCACCAGGGGATGCAGCTGGGGGAGGCGGTTGCCTCGGGCCTCCTGGGAGCCCCCTGTCCAGAGGCCGGGCCTCGGGAGTGGCTCCCGGCGGAGGGAGGAGCCTGAGCGCTGACACCAGGGCCGCTCCCTTTGAAGTGGGTGCCTAATTGCGGCTTTGATGGCACCGGCTTCGGGGTGGGTTGGGCTGGGCTGTGCTGGGGCTCGCCTGGCTCGCCAGGCCTCGCCGCAGCCCCCAGTGGAGCCTCAGATGTGGGGAGTCTCTCGTCTCCCAGCGTCATGCCTGTGGTTTCTTGAAAAGACTCTTGATTTGACCAGTTTTATATCTGTGAGCCACCCTGCCAGCCCCCCGTAGTCCCACTTGGAGGTGAGACTCTGTCTGCCCCGACAACCCTGTGTGTGTGGAAGCAGCCGGATTCGGACCGCCACACCCGACAGCGAGGCAGTGTCTCTGCCCACGTGTTCAAATATTTGGCCACTGGTAGGAACGTGTCCCAGTGGGGGCGGGCTGCTCTTTGTCCCTTGTACGGAGGATTCCGAAGCCAGCTTTTCCGGAGGAATTGAGAGGGGGCACATAAGGAAATGGTGGCAGGGGGTGTGTGGCTACCTGGGAGAGAAATGGCTTCCCTAGATGCTGAGATTCCCATGGGAAGCGCAGCACGTTATCTCTGGGGAACGGCCCCAGGCAGCAGGCTCCTTCTGATTCTTGTCAGTGCTGCGCTCAGCTCAGAGGGAGGTGGCCCATGGGCGTGAGGTTGGAGGGGAAAGGGCGCCTCGGAGAGCGGAAGTGGGGGTGCTACAGGCTATCGGGTGTCCAGCCCTGCTCAAGGACTAGGACCACAGCAGGGCCGTGCAGGTCTTGACATCATGACCTCACAGTCAGACGGTGGCTGAGATGAGGGATGGACCGTGTTTCCTGCAGCCAGTCTGAGGCCCGGTCCTCTCCCGCTGTGTGGGCCTGGCCCAGGGCCGCCGGCGTCCGCATCCCTTAGAAAACCAGCGGCTGCATGTTCTCCTGTCACATGGAGGGAGAGTGGCATCGCACAGGAGGACAGGCGCTGACCGTGTCCTCAGTGGACAGCAGTCTGTGGCTAACTGCCCTCTGTTTGGTGGTGGCTCTGTCTTCTCAGTAACTACCCAGGTACACAGACATTTCCGCGCAGTTTTGATGAGTCCTTTTGAGGCCAATCGTGCCAGCAGCAGCCAGTGCGCCCGGGTCACCGTGCCCCCGGCTCTGAGCCGGCGCCCTCCCTGCCCCTCAGGCGCCCCCTCTCCTGCCTGCGCAGCCCCGCCCCGGAGCCTCTCCTCCGGGGGCAGCACGTGGCCTGCAGGCCCCCCTCCCCCCCAGGCCAGTGTGCATCCTGACACCATTTCAAAGCTTCCTTCCATTTCTCCTCTAAGCCTCTCTCCGCTCAAACAGCATGAAGAAATTCACTGTTAGAATTAATTTTTTTTTTTTTTTTTTTTTTAAAGAAAACTTGTAAAAAAAAAAAAAGAAAACTTGTGCTGGCAACAAGGACAGCACAAACACGAATACTGAGATTCACCGGAGATGGCCGGGGACCCGGGTCGTCGGACCCAGAGCGGGGAGGGGGCACAAGGCCGCCCCAGGTTCTTCCCGGGTGAAGGAACCAAGCTTCGGGGTGCTTGCACTTTCCCTTCATCCAGGTCTCATCCTGGTACAGTGTTTATTTTATCTTTAGTTGCTTTAGAAAAATCTTAGCTCATTTTAGGGTTTTGGGGATCCTTTGTGAAAGTCATCAGCAGCATATCAAACAACAGTTTCTCAAATACTTGTCACGTGTACATACCAAGGCTGGCAGTTATTGGAGATCTCAGTTATTGGGAAGGAAAAAAAGAGGACTGTAAAGTCTTGGGTGAGAGTGAGAGGCCTATGCGCACGGAGCACATGCCGGTCGGTCGGTCGCAGGGGCCGGCGGTGGGCATGTGCCTGCGCGGGCGGATGGGAGCTGGGGTCAGTCCTGTGCAGGAGAATCACAGGGCGGACCCCCACAGCACACAGAACACCCAACACTGAGAACAGCTCTTCCCCTGATGTGGCCATCGCCCGCCATGACAGTTCACGTTTGTCCGTGATCCAAAGTATTAAATGGATTTTTTTTAAAGTGTATTTCCCATCATAACCTATAACATGTATATACGTACGTGGAACCAAAATAAACACCATTTCAATAAAGTACGCTTGCCTCTCACGTAGTCTGTGGATACGGGGCGACCATGGGGCAGTCCGTGCAGCCATCGCCGAGTCAGCAAAGTGGACTCGTTCCGCGCAGAGATCGTAGGTCACGCGCCGTGTTCAGTAGGCGGTGAAAAGCTTGCCGAGGCCGTAGGCAGAGTCCCGTTAACAGCCTCTCCTGTGTTCCTTCCTGAGGTGGAAAACGAAGCTCATTCCCCACGTGCAAAGCCAAGGCGGCGGCCCCGGGACCCCTCCTGGAGATGGAAGCTTGTTGAAACCCAGACCGTCTCCACGGCCTGCCCTGCCGACCCCAGAGGAGAACCGGCACCACCTTCACCCTGAGGTCACTGCTAGAGACACTGATCCACAGAGACAATCACTGCCGAACCCCCTTCATCTACTGCAAGAGCCACGGTCCGCAATAAAGCGCTAAAGGTTTTTTTTAAAAAGAAGATTTAGCAGCACACAAAACGCCAGCGGGCCCTGGGTCAGCTGAGCCGCTTTCCCCCCCGACCGCGTGTCCGCCGTGCACTTCCCAGAGCATCTTACATCCACACCGGTAACCTCTCGGCCAGGACGGCGGCCTGGCTGCCCCCGCGGGCCTTGGCCGCCCGGACTCGGCAGCCGGCGTGGCCATCGGCGTGCCCGCGGGAACGTGTGGCCGAGTTCTTCCCTCTACATCCCCGTCTTCGCTTCTCTCTCTGCCTTTTTCCCGGAGCTTTTATTTAACAGTGCAAAAGGATCAAGTTTGCTTCCTTTTTTTTTTTTTTTTTAAACTTGAATATTTTTTTAATTTACACTTTTTAGTTTTAATTTTCCTGTATATTTTGCTAGCTATGAGCTTTTAAGTAAAATTCAAAGATCTGGAAACGTTTGAAATAAAAAGGAACTGAAAAGAAGCCACTGTTTTTTTTTTTTGAGCAACATCTTGTCCGGGAAGTGGCCACGTCCACTCTGCTGGTCGCAGTCGGCAGTACTATTCCATTTTATTTTTCTTCGGATCTCCTTTTTGTTTTTGTTTTTGTTTGTTTTTTAATGGTAAACCTTAACAGATACTTTCGGTAGTCCAGTTTGCAGTGAATTTTCATTTCTTTCCTTCTCACCCCTTCTTGTAAAAAGCCCAGCACTTGAATTGTTATTACTTTTAAATGTTCTGTATTTGTATTTGTTTTTATTAGCCAATTAGTGGGATTTTATGCCAGTTGTTAAAACGATCATTGATGTACCCTTTTTTTTTTTTTTTTTTTGTTCAAATAGCAAGGCCCAGCCTTTGTCCCAAACTGTCATCTAACGTTTGTCATTCCAGTTTGCGTTAACGTGCTGAGCATTTTTTAAAAGGAGCTTTGTAATAAAAATTTTTTAAAGTCTAATTTTTTTTAAAGCACGAAGTACCTGATCATCTGGAGTTGGTGATGGTGAACTAACTCCATGGGCCAGGCCACAGCTGCTCTGACCCCGACTGCGGGGCGCTGCTGCTGCTGCAGCTTTCACGGTGCGCCTCCAAGGACTTGTCCGGAGCGGGAAAGGGCCCCTCCGCCTCCTTCCCCGGAGGAGATGGAGTCAGGGCCAAAGGGGAGAAGCGCGTCCCCAGGATGCGGACGGGACTGAGGCCCTGCCCGAGCCCCTCAGAGGTCACCGTGGGCTCCCCCGCAGCTTGTCTGCAGGTGTGCCGCGCTCTCCGCTTCACAGCTCCCTGCTTCTCAGACAGAGTCCCCAGGTCAAGGTGTCCCAGTGCTGGAGGAAGGTTTTAACTCCCTCTCGTCTCCCCAAAGTCCACGTGTCCCCAGTACCGAGTTTGTAGTCTAGAATTCTCCCTTAAGCTTTTGGTACACTGCTAGCCTATAGGTTGGTATATGACTTAGCCAAAAACACACATTTGCGCTTCAAACATCGGTATTTCATGGTTTTCCACGATGGGTCTCCCATCCATTGAGATAGCATTTATACAATTGGTCTAACTTAAGTCTCTAGCTGAAATCCTATCTCTTTTTTTTCAACTTTCAATACAGCTGGGGAACAGCTGGCTACCATACTTGTAATAACCCTCCGCATACTGTACTTGAAGATTGCCATTAAATCACCCCTCAAATTTCTCTTCTCCAGGCTAAGTAATCCCAACTCCTTGAACCTTTCATCATCAGTCCTTTAATCATTTTTATTACTATCCTCTGGAACCTCTCCAATTCCTCTTCATTTAGTCCTAACTTGAACCAGGGAAAAATGTCTATTTTATGTTCAGGGGACCTACTTTTTATAAAGGTTTCATATTTATTTGAAAATTATCTGAGCTTTTTAAATATACACCAATCAAGTAGTTATACCTGAAACCCCACCATGCTTTTTTTCAGGAGTCGACTAGAAAATCCAACAAAATGATGTAAAAGGTGACATTAAGTGTTACTTTTATTGGGGGGGAAGGGTTGTAGCAACATTATTAATCGGCTTTTCTGGATCTTAGAAATAAATCCATGAATAATAAAAGCCTGTCTATTAAGTAGACAGCAAGGAATCAGAGCTGAGAATCAAGCCTTGCCCAAGCCTACTACAGCCCTCTCTATGGATACCCCTCCACAATTTTCACACACAAAAAATAACAATGTTGAAAGAAATGGGTTGTTTGCATCCTCTCTAAGCCAGTGGTTCCTTCCCCAAACCCAGGCCCCTCTTGTTTTTCCATTGAGGATATTTTTCCATCGCTTTTTTAGAGAAAATGGAAGGGAGAGGGAGACACAGAGAAACATCGATCTGAGAGACACATTGATTGGTTACCTCCCCCAACCTCCCCTGAGTCTGCAACCAAGCCACATGCCCTTGACTGGAATAGAACCTGCGATCCTTCAGTCTCCAGGCCAACCTATCCACTGAGCCAAACAGACTAGGGCCCCTCTTCTTTATTTTGCTTTCAGGATAACTTTTCCCAGAGAACTTTGATCTGGATGCACAGTGCTCAAGTCTTGCCCATTCTGCCCAAATCCTGCTTTCTGCCACAGAGGGTTCCGGGGAGGGAGAGCCAAGAGCCCCTGGAGGCACAGACCAAGGGAAGCTGTCCTGGGCGCCTGGCAGAGGGGCTCTCCAGCCTCTGCTCCTGGGCTTGGGTGACTCGGCTTTCTTCCCTGCAGCAGGCTCAGCGCTGACCGCCTGCCTCCAGGAGCACGATGGCCCCCTGTTTTCCAGCCTTTCTCTGAGGCCACAGTTGGCGCACTGGCCTTTCCAAGGCGTGTTTTCTCCTGGTTTAATTTGTTTGACTGCTAGGGTTGCTGGCAATGACCTGTTGAGCTGGAAGGAGCCTTTGAACAGGTATTCCAAGTACAATATTTTCCTTTTTTATATTTTATTGATTTTTCACAGAGAGGAAGGGAGAGGGACAGAGAGCCAGAAACATCGATGAGAGAGATACATCGACCAGCTGCCTCCTGCACACTCCCCAACAGGGTTGTGCCCACAACCAATGTGCATGCTCTTGACCGGAATCGAACTTGGGACCCTTGAGTCCACAGACTGACGCTCTATCCACTGAGCCAAACCGGTTTTGGCCCAAGTACAATATTTTCTTTTCTCTATAGTTTGGTCTAAGGCTGCAACAATATGAAAACCTTTACTCAGGGCCCGGGAGAAATAACATGTCTGTGTGGCTTTCCTTTTAAAGGAGAAAAATCACGAGGGAGCAACACATGTTCTGACAAAAAAAAGGAAGCATATTCCACATGACAGTGGTTGTACAAATACATTTACCATATTTTCCATGGAATGTTATCTTTCATACAGAGAATCTTAGGAGCTGCCTGAACTTCCGGGGATATAAACAGACATACACGCAAAATTTTGAGCTGCTTTTTACTAAGGTAGTTTGCAATTAAGCGAATTAAAACAAATAGAATGATGTGATTCTAAATGCTTAAGTGTATTGGGAGGAAAATAAGATAATTGATTTTGTTGTCTCTCACTTAGTGGACACCCTTTTGGAAATAGCTCAACTTCCACACCTCTCTAATGGGAACACCTATATTCTCCTCCTCTGCTGCCAGGAGTGGTGGTGAGGGAGGCTAGGAGAAGGGCGTACAAGAGCTTCCTTTGAAAATAAACATTACTCACACTAGACAACCCAAGTTAGAACTTTATACATACTAGGTAATAGAGAATTAATAACTTAGAGTAAAACTTGAAGAACTCCAGTGAACACGGGCTACTCACTTCATTGCCCGTCTGAGAAACAATCGAATGTTGTCTTTGATAGGCAGCGCTGGGGGCCACAGCAACTGGTGTAAGAGAAATGCCCGGCACCCTCATCCAGTACATATCACTGAGCACCTGCCAATGGGCTGTGCTGAAGTGGTGGCGCGCCAGAAAAATGTTTGCACGCTTACTGGCCATCCCCTGTGTTAGAATGTACAAGCATTCTGTTGCTGATAGTAATTGGGACTTTAAAAACCAGCTCTATGTTAGGAAGGAGGTGGTGCAGCAGGGAAGGCCTGGTTTGGAGTCACAGAGCCCATTCCCACCACTGCTGTGTGCCAAACACCCACCCCTCTGGGCATACCTCCCTGTGGGCTAAATGAACAGACCAGTGCCCTCTACAAAGGAGAGACTCCTGCCAGATAGGAAATAACTAGTAAGCGAATTTCCCCTTGAATTGCTTTGTAATTTGTTATTAAACACACTTTCTTTGCTTAGTGTAAAAAAAAAAAGTGTGTTTGTACTGCCTATAGCCATAAAACATGTGAACATGTTTCTTCTGTCCATGGCAGCAATTGGTAACCAAGCCTAACCAATCCATCTGGACCAAAGATCAAGGAAATATGGAAAATGGGTAGGGTTTGGATTGTACTGGTCATAGACACTAATGTGTTTACTAAGTACTTTTCTTAATCTGTACTAGCTTGAGATGCTACCAGCTAAATTACTTAAAAATGTTTATTTCCCTTTAATAAGAGAACTTGGTAGGCAATGTATGATTTGCCAGATAGAATAACACTGCTTAATTGAATAGGCAATCACACTGCTTAACTGTTTGACTTTGCAGTCCAGTGGAATTAGTAGATTAGTCACTTCCTCTTCTCCATCTCTAACTTATGAGCCCACCAAAGTAGAATGGAACCCTACCAATCAGCCTGTTTGTTGTTACAGATTCTACCAAAGTTAGGTCAGACACCTGCTGCTCGATTGCAGAAAGGTGTTCGAGTCCAGCTTGCCCTCCACACCAGCTCGGGTCACCCTTAGTGTGCTCCTGGGCTGCCTGCTACAGTCTCCTCCGTCACAAGCTGTGCCTACCCTGGTTCTAAGGTTCCAGTCAGCTGGGCTGTTCTTTGCTGGGTGTCCGGTCCCAGAGAACTGGAACCCATCCAGCAGCCCTCACAAAACCTGGCCCATTTTCATGAGCTTTTTTCCTTTAAAAAAAAAATTATAAATATAAATATAAATATAAATATATATATATATATATATATATATATATATATATATATATATATTGATTTCAGAGAGGGAGAAATAGAAACATCAATGATGAGAGAAAGACTCATTGATCACCTGCTTCCTGCATGCTCCCTACTGAGGATGGAGCCCGCAACCCAGGCATATGCCCTGACCAGGAATCGAACTGTGACCTCCCGGTTTATAGGTGGATGCTCAACCACTGAGTCACACTGACTGGGCTCATGAGCTTTCAATGCCAATGCAACCCTCTTCGTATGTGGCCACTCCAACTTTTACTGACACTTTTGGATGACTGTCTCTATTCTCCTCTTCAGTCTTTCCCCCCTTGTACCATATGGAAGGGGAATTGCAAGTGGTGATCAGAGACCCTGGAGTGCAGAGTCCCAACAAGGCGGTGGTCCCTGGGGAGGGATGGGCTGCCAGCTGCAGGTCAGGGAGTGCGATGTGCTGTCCCTCCCTGACAGCCCAGCACTGGACAGAGCTGTCATTTTAGTAAAAAGATGCTATAAACTAGTTCTCTCCTAGCAAGAGAACCCCCAACACACAGGAGGCTGAATAGGAAAGGCAGGCCAGCAGAGAAAAATTAAAACACAAGCATTAATAACCACCATAGGCCGAGGACTGAAGAACATCATGTCAGCTATTGGCAGAGTCCACAGGAGATGGAGTGCTGAAAGGGCAGTTGGTCCCAGACCAGGATGCACTTGGGTAACTCAGCTTCTGACCACGTCCCTCCCCTGCGCCACCTTTCACCTGACACCAGTTAACAAGAGCTGCTCACCAGAGAGCGTCTGAGGGCAGCTGTCTCTCCACGGGACTCGAACCAGGTTGCTGACGCAGCAGAGAAGACAGCCGTGGTCCCATCCCCCTCCCTCCACTGGACCATTGAGTCTCAAACGCTCTAGTAACCTACCTTCCCAGATGTATCTCCAAACCTGCACAGGGCCCCAGAATGAGGCATTTAGGGGTCAGTCCTTCAAACTACCCCAAACAGAAACCTTAGTTCAAGCATGTCTTCCTCCTCACACTGGTTCTGGCTTCTCAGTTCCCCGCCTTCTGAACCTGAGGGAGTCAACAGCTGCTATTCCAGAGGCTTTCCCTCTGGTCTCTGCCACCTAAACACCGACTGTGTTTTCCTGGTGGGGTACCCCGGGTGGGGCTGAGGCATCTTGCTGAGGCTCGGAAACCCCCATCCAGACACCCAGCGGCTCCATCAAGGAGGCCTGCATCGCCCCACCGCCACGCGAAGGGCTTTGCCTTGACCAAGTACATGATGATGGGATGAAAGTCTAATTTTTCTTCTGTTCATGTTCCATCACTTCCCCAACTACCACGTTGGGAAAATCTTGGGGCCTTTTCTCCTCCACACTTGCGGTTCTCCCAGGGTCTTAAATCACCTACAGTGTGCCAGCCATTCACACAGTGCGGCTTACCCAAGTGGCAGCCACCCCGCAGCTCAGTGGGAGCTTTCCTGTGTGCGCTTCCCTCCTGGTAGCCAACCAGCCCGACCAGCTGCCCAGGGGGCTCAGGGAGACCTTCCCGGGAGGCTGTGGGGGTGGCGCTCCATCACTTATCTTCTTACCAGGCGGCCCTGCAGCTTCACTCCTAAGACTCTCTTTTATAAGACCCGTGGGCCCTTCGCAATAGTCAGCACCCCTCTCCCCCCACCCCCCCGCCCCACGCCCTCCCCCTGTGAAACGTCCAGGCCTTTGTAAGCCTGCGGGCAGTGAAGAACTCTGGCTTCCTTCCAAATTGGGCAGAGGAGGGAGGTGGTCACAACCAGCCTGCCCGCAGCACCAGCTCAGCCTGTGACAGCCCTCGTTTTGTTTGGTCTTCAACAGCCCGTGGACAAGGGGCCGTCGTCTTGCCCACTGTGCCAGGTGCACCCGGAAGACAATCCCTGGGGTTGCTCAGGTTGCGTGGGCTGAGCATTAAAATCCAAGTCTAATTAATTCCGAAGTCCATGGTACTAATCATGTATTCCAGTTAATTCTGCAGCAGCTGCAGATGGTGATTTTAAATAAAACATTGAATTCATGTCAATGATGGGATTTTTCTGTCTTTCAGGAGTTAACAATTCCCACTGTAGAAATAAAAACTATGATAAAAAATATTAAGACTGACCAAAACAGTATGGCTCAGCGATAGAGCATCAGTCTGCGGACTGAAAGGTCCCGGGTTCAATTCTGGTCAAGGGCATGTACGTTGGTTGCGGGCACATCCCCAGTTGGGGATGTGCAAGAGGCAGTTGGTCGATGTTTCTCTCTCATCGACGTTTCTAGCCCTCTATCTCTCTCCCTTCCTCTCTGTAAAAAAATCAATAAAATATATTAAAAAAATATTAAGACTGATTTTTAAAATACAATTTACACGAATAAATGGGTTAAAAACAGCAATGCTCCCATTGCTCAAAGCACATTTTAGGTTACTATTCATGTGTCATCAGTGCCTGTTTACAAGAAAATTGGTCCCACCAAATTAGCCACACCTTGTACTTTTGGTAGACTTAACTGGTTAGTTACTGAAGTTGAAATGTTAAAGGAATTAAAATCAAGGTGGGACAAGACAAAAACTTGTTTCAAATGTGTGAAAGGTGTAACGTGAAAACCACAAGAGAAAGCAGAGTACGTTGTGTAAGCCATGACTAACATGAGTTCTATCCTCTCCGCCAATTAGTGGTTGAGTCTGAAATGAGCTTCTGAAAGTTGGCATGTTAACGAGTCAGAAAACTTACTCTAGAACGCCCAGTGGGGAATCATTTATACCCCCAATTGTATATGTTTGCAGTTCCAGGATCTGGCCATACCTTGCCCCACACTGCACCATGTAACAGGCCCTGAACTGGAAACATATCTTACCACTGATGTCAAAAGCTAGCCAACCATTTCCCCTGAGAAACTGTTATTAATAGTGAATCTTATGAACAGCAAAGGGCCACAGTTTTTATTTTACAAAGACATCTTCATAAGCATTAAAACGATTCTTCAGAGAACGCCATCTTGCTAAGCCTAACTTCAACTGGGTGATGGCTATGCCCAGAGGCTCCCAGAAATTTTTTCACAAGCCATGTCATCAATTGTGTGGTTCTTCCTAATATCGAGGTTTCATTCTATTACAGGAACATAATCACATAGAAGGGAGAACAGGGGACCCAGGAAGAGGGGCAGCAGGAGTACCCTCTTTCCAGACCTGACGGAAGAGCCTGGTGGCTGTTGGGAGGAGAGTTTGGGGAGGTGAGAAGCCGGGTGAAGTCAGACTCGCAGATCCGCCTGGACAAGCCGCTGAGTGCAGGGGAAGCCAGCCTGGCCCTCTATTCCTCCTCAGTCCAGTTTGCAGCGTGGACCTCAGCAAAAGGCAGCAGCTCTCGGTGGGACTGAGGACCCCACCATCAATGCCTCTTTGTACAAGAATGTTCGACATTCCTTCCTGGGCCCAAACATGAGGCATGAAAAATTTTTTGAAAATGATAAAAATGCTCAGAGGCCACCTTTTTGACTTGCTGAAAGTGCATATAAAAACCTCAGCCAGAAAAGGATCGCTGTGGCCCTACCCTCACATCTTGGCAGACGGATGGTCCAATTGCCGTCTTCTCTCTTCCCTGACTTGAGGGGTCAAGAAAGAGCCTGCCATTTTCAGGACAAAGGCCCACATCCTGTAGGCACTCCAGTCAGTGGGAGGAAATGAAGCCCCGCCGGAGGCCAGACGCCGGTCAAAGGCCAAGAGCCAGCCCAGAGCACAGGGCTCAGGCACCAGGGTGACCCTTAGAGATGGAAACGTGGTGGCACCACAGGTGCTTCCTTTTTCGCATTAGGAAATGTTTTATAAGAATAACCTAAAAGCTTCCTAAACCGGGGTCTCTGTGTGGTAGAAAGGCACGTACCTATTTATGTTCCTATGATGCTATTGTTAGATTCAAGAAAAAAAAAAATTACTAAGCCCCCTTTTGTCATGAAGTGGGGGGTGGGGTGGCAATCTCTCAACCATTAGACTTATGCCCCAGGACACTAAACAGGGATGCCCATTTTGGGGACAGTCCTGTTTGAAAGTCTGGATATGAAATTCCCAAATGTGCTAGTTTGTATTTATTTTATCATCAAAACTAGTTCTAATCCTGGCTCTGCTACAAAACTGCTGGTGACCTTGGGCACATGACTCAGGGTCTTTGTGAATGAGGTCAATGGACCTCAGGGTTTCTGATGTCCTTCAAGCCTCAAAATTCTGTCTTAGAAGACACTTTCTCAAGCCAATGATTAAAGAAGCTTATGTTACATTATTTCCCTTTGCTGGCAAAGCAGCAAATGTTCCTTAAAAATTTTTTTTTCTGTGCCCTTTGCATACTTAACCACCATAGTTTTATTGGCAAGAAACCTGGAGCGATGGCTACAGTCAGCACCCCACACACACTTCCACACGAACACCTCCTCCTTACCTCTGCCGCTTTAAAACAGCAATGGACCGAAAGAGGTGGGACACAGCTCTCGGCTCAATTACCAACCTTTGCTTTTGTAATCATTTAAGCATGTTACCATTTAAAGTTATACATGTTTATTTCAATTCGATTTTTTTACAGGTTACAAGACTGTATTTTATTAGATCAATTTGTAGGCAGTTTGCAGTAACGATTTTTCATGAAAAAGAGAGAGAGACTATACTCATCCAGATTTCAGATGTGAACGAAACATCTTCCTGCAAACCAAGAGCGTAGCGACGTTCCTGCCGGTCCAGCAGATGATGAGGGGGACGGACAGGACACTATGTCGTACCCAGGATGTGGGGAGAGGCTCACAGCTGCAGGCGGACCTCTGACAAAGGTGAGATGCAGCGCTGCTCCCTACAGCGCTTCACAGACACAGCGCGGTCGCACCAACGCCCAGGACCCCCCCGTGTGGCAGTGACGAGCCCTGCACGCTCTCAGGGGAAGTGCTTTCCCTCCATCAGGGCGTGAATTCAGGCGATGCTTTATCAAAGTGACGAGGTTCAAAAGAAATGTTTGCTCCAAGGCACCGAGGGTGTAAAGCTTTTTAGAAAATACACAGACATGAACAGACTAAAAAAGGGAATTCATTCTCAGTAGAGAACCCTGCTACAGGTAAATAATTATTTCAGACAGATTACAATCAATTGCACGCCGCAGAGACTGTGCTGGGTGGGAGCAGGTCGACCCCAGGGCACTCCCGCGGGCACTTGGGGCGGCTGCTAGTGGAGCTTGCAGGTCTCTTCCCGGAGCCGGAGCAGCTGCGCATCATTTGTATTTGTAGAACCCTTCTCCAGTCTTCTTGCCGAGCTTTTTCTCCGCTACCATCTTGTTCACGGACGGGCTGGGCTGAAACAGGGGGTTCTGTGTATCCATCTCATGCCACCCTATTGAGAGGAGGGGAGAGGGCTCAGATGAAGTGCTGGGTTTATTTTCACATCTCAGCATTCCCAGGCAAGACTGGAGGTCCCACTCTGATGTGGGAGAGCCCCTTGGGCGTGGTGCCCCCCAAGCCAACACGGCAGAGAAAGGCTGAGCGGGTGCAGCCCCGGGGCCCCAACGGAGGTGAGCTGCCTGCCTTCCCCCCACCCCTGGCTCCTGTTTATCCAAACCCTTCCTGAAATCACCGGTTCAACGGTGAACCCTTCACAGTCAAACAACTTTCAGAACATGTGAAAAATCCGAATTTGCTGCTGCTAGTATGTTACATCCTCTTAAAATTCCGGAATTCATGCTTCAAGTAGAACCTTCATCACTCAAACACCTACGTATTCTTTGTGAATGGTAGGAGCTGATAGTATGAGCTACATTCAACCTCAATAGTTTTAATAATGATTTTTGCCCCGTTTCAGAGCCTTCACAGGCAAGGGGACACATTACAGAAAATGGCTGGTATCTGATTGCAGTGCAGGCATACAAATCAGAGTGTGTGCGAGAAGGCACAGTGCGTCAGTGCTGGTTTCCTGGCTTCACACTGTGCTGTGGTTTGTGATGGAACTGAGGGGTGATGCTGGGAAAGGGGTGAAGAGGGCTGTCTGTCTTATATTTGAAACTTCCTGTGAATCTATAATTATCTCAAAGTGAAAAGTTAAAAATAAAAAAGGTGCCCTGTGCAGCAGAGATGCTAGGCAGCCGCATTTTTCCTTCCTCTACCACCTGGTAACTTGAGTTGTTAGGCTGTGTGGGCAGGACTTCGGGAAGTCTCCTAAGACCCCTTAGAATTTCAGTTTTAAACAGGCCTGTCAGGCACAATTGAGAGAGACTAGCTCCACTCAATGAAGAAAGACAACAGAGAATCCCAAGTCGTACCGTCCATGATGAACTTCGTTGTGTCCAGCCCAACGTAATCGAGAAGCTCAAACGGGCCCATGGGGTACCCAGCTCCCAGCTTCATGGCGACGTCGATGTCTTCCTTGGATGCGTCACCTAAGGAGAAGGGGAGCCCTGAGTTACTGTCTTCCCACAGTTCTCCTTGGCAGTTGCTAGTTCCGGAATTGCTATGGTTTTGCATATTTGCACATTCAAAAAATATCGGGAGTCAGGATTTCTAGCTTAAGATTTTGTGTCAAGAGGGACATGCCAAACAGGTCACAAGACTTTCAAAGCTGTTTTGTAGGTGAATTCTGCCCATGGAGAGAGAAAAGCCCCTGATTCCGACATTAGTTCCTTTCTAACGGGTTGGAAATTTCCAAATCTGGAATAATATATTAAAATATCATTTAGATATTTTAAAATCTAAAACAGATTTTTAAAAAATATATTTTATTGATTTTTTTACAGAAAGGATAGTCAGAAACATCGATGAGAGAGAAACATCAATCACCGCCTCATGCACATTCCCCGCTGGGGGTGTGCCTGCAACCAAGGTACATGCCCTTGATTGGAATTGAACCTAGGACCCTTCAGTCCATAGGCCGATGCTCTATCCACTGAGCCAAACTGGTTAGGGCTCTAAAGCAGATTTTTGATTGACTTTTTTATATTAAAAAAATGGGCTCTTTTATATAAAAAGAACTAAGTTTTCCCTGACGGGTTTGGCTCGGTGGATACAGTGTCGGCCTGCAGACTGAAGGGTCCCAGGTTCGATTCCAGTCAAGGGCATGTACTTTGGTTGTGGGCACATCCCCGGTGGGGGGTGTGCAGGAGGCAGCTGATCGATGTTTCTCTCTCATCGATGTTTCTAACTCTCTATCCTTCTCTCTTCCTCTCTGTAAAAAAACTAATAAAATATATTTTTTTAAAAAGAACTAAGTTTTATACTTTTGTATTTTTTATTTATTTATATATATATATATATATATATATATATATATATATATATATATATATCTTTTTCAGCTTTCTTGGTTTTGCAAGTAATGAGTAGAATCACAGTCACATAAACACTTCAGTCAAAATAACATTTGAAGAAAAGCCCAAACCTGCTTTAGAACTGCCATGAAACCTTGAAAATGTGCTGAGAAGACTAAGACAAGGGTCAATGTGCTTCTTCCTAGGAATTTCATCCTGAGCATACTATCCTTGGGCCACAGGACGCCTTTCCAGAGAACAGCCTGTCCCTTTCTCCGAAATCGGGAATGGGAAGTCTGTAGTAAGTGGCTATCTAAAATTTTGTTCCAAAGCATAAAGGGACAATTATACCAAAATGTTACAAATACTCAGAGAAGATTTCATACCTAAGTATTTTGGATTTTGGGGTATGAGAAACAGGAACTATTTAAAGATTTATAAAGGAAATTTTTAAAAGCAAATTAAGTACTGCCAAAGGATTTCAAGGCGATTAAAATATCAGCCAATTATCTCATAAGGGTGACATTATTAGTACTCCACTAATTAGTTAACCAGAGGGTCCTGAGAATCACGGTTTGAATTTCCAGTCATAAGAAAGCAAAGAGAGCAAAATGAGCATACACACTAGCCTTATCAGGCGTCCTCATTCACTCATTCAACCTGCATTCATATCTGCCAGGTACCAGGCACCCGGACTTAGAATGAGACAAAGAAAATCAAGAAGAACACTTAAGTGTGAGTACTCAAGATATAATGGGAGAAGTCGGATGTGTACACCAAAAATTTCACCATTAACAAGAGCTGAAGACTCATGCAGCTGTGTGGGCAAAGATGGAGAGGTTTACTCACTCCCATGACTTCACCAAAACCACCACCAGCCCCAGGTCCTAAGTATCCTGATGAGAACCCCAAAGGAAGAGCAGGCAGCGAAGGGCATTCCAGGCAGCGGGAACAGCATGTGCAAAGCCAGGAATGACAAAGAACATGGCAGCTGAAAGGCGGATTCTGCTCAAGGAATTCCATTAAACCCCAAGGCTTCTGTGCTGTCAGAGCCAGAATGCTGGAATGACAGCCTCGCACATTCCTCTGGCTCAGCACCTGCCGTTCCCCTGCCAGGTGCCCAGTGTCCTCAGACTTCTGACATCTGTGGGCCTCTGCTCACTGCCACCCCTCTCCATGCATGCAAACTAAGGGCTCGAGGCTGGCACTCCTGCCATCCTCTTTGTCTTTCTCAGAGGTTACCGGTCACAGCCTAGCATGTTGGTTATTTACTGAGGGCTCTCTCATCTCATAAGAATATAAGCTTCCTGGGGACAGAAATCTCCTGGCATAATGGTTTCAACTCACCTCATGCATTTAATCAAATCTATATTCAAGGACAGGCAATGAACCCTAGAGGCAAGACTGTGATTCCAGATTCAAAGACTCATTTAAAAAAGTAATATGAAGACAGAATATTACAAAACAAAACAAAACCCAAAGTTTTACAGCACAACTCTAAAAGTTCTATTCTGAGTTAATACAGAGCCAAAGAGGTAAAAAGAGAGAGAGAGAGAGAGAGAGAGAGAGAGAGAGAGAGAGAGAGAGAGGGAGAGAGAGCGCTAAATAAAACACACATATAGATTGGTGTGCCATGTGGGAGTTAAATGTGGTGGGGTGTTTCAGATTAATAATTCCTAACTTACTTTATAGCGGAGAAGCTGATGCCTCTACAAAGAAAATGTACATACATGCAAAATTCTGCATTAACCTTAGGAGGTTCTTGGAACCCTCCTCCCCAGATAAGAGTCCTCAACTCTAGACAAGGAAAAGCCTCCTCAGTGAACTCCCAGATCTCCTGTAGCCTGCGAACCTGGGATCGCCCCCACAGGGCTCTTGCTGGCTCATCAGCACCACCTACCAGCCACGCTTGGAATTAACAACACCCCGGGTCACAGCCACAAGGAGCAGAACCTCTGCGAGCCACCATTCCTTTATTCAGCAACAGGGATCTCAATGCCTGTCCTGTACCGCACACTGAGGCTATGAAGATAAGACCCAGATACCGCTACAAAAGAGTAGGGAAGGAGAAAGACACCTGTCCTGCCTCAGGAACTGAGTGGCAGCAGTCCCACGGACAGCCAGAGCGTAAAGACACTGGCAACACAGATCAGGTCCAGCCTGCAGTCCTGAGGACACATGGTGGCGTTGTGAGAAAGGTAGGGCAAGATATGTGATGACAAGACAGGGACAGAGGGTGAGGAAAAAGGCCCCTGGAACGGACACTGTCCTTGATGACGACAGGACTCTGCATATGTCCTGAGCAAGGAGTGACAGTGTGAGCAGGACATCACAGTGACTGGAGGCCAGGCTCATGGCACTCCCAGGTGTCACCTGTGGCCCCATGACCCTGCCAGAGCCTACCATGGCCTGTCAGAGGGCCACCTGTCTGCTCCTGGGCACCAGCCTGCTCAAAGGTGTGGAGAGTGACTCTGACCCACAGGGGTGAGGGTGACTGACTCTACCAATCAGGCCTTAACAGCAATGGGAATGAATTAGAGCGACAGAAAGAGGACAGAAGCTGAAGGACACAGAGACACCGAGGCTCAGAGGCAGAGAGAGCGGTGGAGTGCCCGGATACCATGGGGAGTTGGTACAAGCTCTGGTGCAGCCTGTGGCTTTCTGCAATGTGTTCAGGTGCCAGGAGGCCTGAGTGGATGATGACTGGCATGACCCCCTGCTGTAATGCCCAGCCCCCTCCTGCTGAGCCTGCACCTCAAAGTAGCAGTGTGCCAGCCCATGTGCGTGGAGCACTCACACCAAAGGTGTATCCCCAGTGTCTGTGTGGACTGAATGTTTGTGTCCCCCAATTCGTATGTTGAAACCCTCCCGCCAATGAAACGGTATAAAAAGGCGGGGCATGTGGGAAGTGATCAGGATCAGATGAGGTCATGAGGGTAGAGCCCCCATGAGTGGGATTAGAGCCCCTCGAAGAGCCTGTTTTCTCTCTGCAATCTCCACGTGAGGACACAGTGTGAGGACACAGCGAGAAGTCAGCAGCCTGCAGCAGGCCCTCACCAGAACGCAACCCTGCCATCACGTTGGCCTCGGACTTCCAGCCTCCAGAACTGTGAGATACAAACTTGTTACAGGCTACCCAGTCTGTGGTATTCTCGTTACAGCAGCCTGAGCTGCCCAAGGCAGTGTTGTACTGAGTTTTCTTCAAGAGTCCAGAAAAGGCCCGGCGAAAGAGTCAGTGTACATCTTCACTGTTCAACTCTGCTGCTGGGCCCTGGGCTGCCCCCCGCATGGGGCAGACACAGCACGCACTGTGTCCGCACCCCCAGGACAGCATGAGACCGTCTGCAAACATGGCAGAGACCAGTTAGGAAAAGATGCGAGGCGGCGACGTGTCTGCTGCCTGAAGGAGCCCCGCTGAGGCAGGCTGACTAGCACAGGGGAGCTGGGATGACGGGGAGGAATCGACAGTGACAAATGAACAGATGTGACAGGCAACAGAGGATCCAAATTGGGTTCAGGTTTCCAAATAGAATGGATGCAGGCAGGTGAGCACAGACAATGGAAACGGGTGGCAGGGTGCGTCTCGCACACCTCTGTGTTGGCTGAAGGAGGCAGCATCAGGGACGTGTAAGGAGCCTGAGGTGTGACATGAGGAGTCCAGGCCACAGTGGGCTTGCTGGGAGAAAGCCGCGCCCCCGACATGATCCCCAGCTGTTCTAGAAGAATGGGCTCCGGCCCCCAGGTCCTGGGAAGCAGCTGGTGGAGGCAAAGGGACAGCAATGACAGGTGCTGAGGGAAGCGTCACAGGCAAACTAAGGGCACCTCCCCCAGAGGTCAGCCCCCCCTTCCAGCTTCCCCTCACCAGCCCCTGGCGATGGTGAGGCTCAAAGGGAATGCATCTGTTCAGAAAGAGTCCACTGCCGGGGACTGGGGACAGAAGGCAGGAAAATGACTTTTGACTTACAATCACATACACAGTCCTTGTGCAAATATGTCAGTGACAGTACGTCGCAGTGAGAAAAACACCATCAGGAGGTGAATCACCCACATGCACTAGTCTAACAAAAACCAACCCTGTCTTGCAAGGCTGGGCAAAATATTTCGAGCTTCCTCTGAGGTGTAATTAGGCGTGTTTGTTGATAGATAAACACAGAAGTGTTGGTTTGATCTTGGAGCAAAAGTGAGACAAATGCTCTCCTGAAACACAGAGAAAAGTTTTAATATTTAAAGCAGATTTTGAGGAAGCAAATGTGCTTTCATCTCTCTGGAAGAGCTGGTAGAAACGTTTTGTTTCGAAATGACATACTCAGGAGCAAGCATTTGTGAAGTAATTGAAAACAATTACACTTGCTTTTTATCCATCCTATTAAGGCTCTTTGCCTTTGAAGCTGACATGATAGTTACCTTTCCAGAAATGTGGTGGGGAAGGCAGGCAGGAGGATACATGACATTTTATAATCTGGACCGGGTCCCAGGTCTTATATGTCTATCAACAAGTACTGAGGAGACATTTTAGACTATTCTTAAGGTTAAAAACCCAAGCTGCACCGTGGCATCATCAGCAAGGCCGGACAGGGCTGTCAGAGGTGCTCCTCAGCGCAGGCCAGCCTTGTTACTTACTTCCGATCACCGTCACAATTTAGAGCTTTAAGGAAAACTGACGGTTTCCTAGCCCAGTGATTTTCACATTACTACTATTTTAATCAATAACCCTTTAACCGAAAGCAGAGATCCAGGATAGTATAAAGCCGTGCTGGGCGTGCAATTGCTCTGGCCAGGACTAGGGAGGAAGGTCCCAGAGCCACCTCAGAGGCGTCACAGGGAACCCACTGGCAGAGGTCCAGGGCCCAGGGTGAGGCCAACTCCCCGGGCTAGAAATGGATGCTCCTTCCCTGCTCTGTAAGGCCAGCCCTCCTGCAGCCCCTGCCTGCCGACATCCAGCCTGCGGCTCCCACCTGGCCCAGGGCAGCTACCTCGTTCGTACCTCGCTCGTACAGCCGGACTGCCTCCATGAGGTAGGGCACCAGCAGGCGGTTCACAATAAACCCAGGCGTGTCCTGTTTTACGAGACAGAAAAAGAAAAGACGTGAATTTTCATTGAACTTTATCTTTTGTGAAGTCACCAGGCTGCCCCTTCTCACCCTTATGTTACCACATTTATGAAGCTATACATTTCCAAAACTTGTACTATAGTAGCAGCACAGCCTTACTTCCACTTTACATGACAATTTATCCAACAACTATGGTACTTAACAAAACCCCAGATGCCCCCACTGCATGATCCTGAAATAAAGGAAGGTTAAGGAAGGGGGCATCAGAAGGGCACAGTTTGGGGGCAGACAGGTTGGGCTCAAATTCTAACACTCTCTGACCTGCCTCATTCTGAAGTCCAGTTTTATAATCTGTGAAATGGAGTCATCGTTCCTATGTGACAAGTTGTGCAGAAAACAGTTTTGCTGTGCACACTGCCTGCGCTCAACGGCAGCCCCTCTGCTCCTCTCCTATGTGACTTTCAGGGATCTAGAAAAAGCAACACTCCAACTCAAACCCCCACAGGAGCACTTCTCCTGGGCTCCTCAGAGCCATTCCTGGGCCACTCGGGACTTTCTCCTGCCTTCCTGCTACAACAGCAGGATCCGAGCTGGGGACAGGTTCCAGAACAATCGACCCGAGGCCGACCGCTGGCCTTTCACACACACCACTTAGGACCCACCACTCTGGACAACTCCTTCCACTCTTTCCCTCGCATCGAAACTTTCGTCTGCCCTGGAGACCTCGTATGGGATGTGGGATCACCTACTGATCTCTTTTGGGGGCTAGCAGTGCAGTAATTTTTGGTGGTATTCATGTGAAGCTGATTCTGTTAATAGCCCCCTTCTTTAAAAAAAGGCTGTGATCTCCCTGCAGGCAGAATTCTCACCCTGCCTTGGGTTCCATTTCTAAGCAATCTGTACACACTGAATTAAAGATGACCCAGCTGCACTACTCTTACACCTGCCTGACTGCATGGTGCACACTGGGCAGCCAAGCCGCAGGGCTTATACCTCCTTCCAAACGTCCCATACCCCTAACTCCCAGGAATACAGACATGCACACGAGGTCTGTATCCATTTAACCAAAATTGTATTAATGAAATGATGATGACTTTATGATCAGGGAGAAAATGCTTTTCAAATTTAAAAGGTTTATTAAAGAAACTCAAATGAGGCACACCATATACAAGGTTAGAACTCAGAAAGCAACCGGGAAAAATATCTGCTCTACTTAGAATATACAGCGTTCTAAAGTAGATAGAGTTTACATCGTCTACATACAGAGCCTGAAAAGAGGCTAAAACTCACAAAATACTTAAACAAGCTACTAATAAAAAAACTTTTCATTGGAACAAAATTGGCATTTGCCAGTAAGATTACTGGGAACAGGTTTTTCCCCATTAAAATATTCAGTGTTGTTGAGGATACTGAGACAGATACTCTCATAATGTTAGTGGGAAGTAAAGAGACATTGTCCTTGAATAAAGCAATTTATTTTTATGAAATCGTACAACTTACATTGTTCATGCTTATCAATTTATTAAATATACTTGTGCCTGGTAGTGTTCTAAGTACTTTACAAACATTAATTTATGCCCTGGCCGGGTGGCTCAGTTAGATGAAGCACTGTCCCATACACCAAAAAAGGTTGTGGGTTCCATTCCTGATCAGAGCACATACCTAGATCATGAGTTTGATCATGACCTCTTTACTGTATAATACATTCTGGGCAGCCAAGCCAGTGTACAGGAGGCAGCCAATTGATGTTTCTCTCACACATCAATGTTTACCTCACCCCCCTTTCTGAAAATCAATAAAAACATATCCTCAGCCGAAGCCAGTTTGGCTCAATGGTAGAGCGTCAGTCTGTGGACTGAGAGGTCCCAGGTTCGATTCCGGTCAAGGGCATGTACATTGGTTGTAGGCACGTCCCCGGTGGGGGGTGTGCAGGAAGCAGCTGGTTGATGTTTCTCTCTCATCGACGTTTCTAGCTCTCTATCTCTTTCCCTTCCTTTCTGTAATAAAAAAATCAATATATTTTTTTTTAAATTGGGGAAAACAAACAAACAAAAAAAAGCACATATAATCAGTTGAGGATTACAAATATATGTATATAGATAGGTTATATATAACTTATTATATATAATTTATTCCTCATTTAACCTTGTGAGATAAGTATTATTACCTCTTTGTAAGGTAAATGACACTGAGGCACAGAAAGTTAAGTGACTTGCCCAAGGTTACACAGCTAATAAGTGCCAGAGGCAAGAGGTAAACCCAGTCTGGCTGGCTCCAGAGTTCATGGCCTTAACCTTTTTACCTCACTCTCTCCTGCCCTGTGAGGTCTCACTATGAAAAGACACACTGCAGGCACATGAACGCCACTCTTCTATGTCAGGTGCTGGCAATTACCAATACAATCCTGTAGTCCAAATCCAGCCCCCAGCCTGTTTTTAAAGTTTACTGCCACACGGCCACATGCATCTCAGCATATGCTGTCTCTGCTGCCTTCCCGCTACAACAGCAGGATTGAGAAGCTGCAGCAGAAACCACGTGCCCTAAAACACTCAGGCCCTTTCCAGGAGAGCGTGCAGATCCCTGTTCTATGTGGGGCCTGATATCGTCAGGATGCCTCTCCAAGAGCCTGAATAACTGACCCAGAAGGACTCCCAGGAAGCGCTATGGCCTAGTCTGGACAAAGTGTTCTGTATAATATCACAGGTACTTTTATGAGACCAAGAGTTCCCATCCCCCGTGGAAGAACAGACCCTTGCTCTCAGAAAGTATTGATGACGCTGTGAGCTTGACCACTGGCTCGGCCTGGCACCCCCACTTTTACGGCCAGCCTCTGATTTGCTACACCCTGTTCTTTCTAGCCTATTACTACTACCTGCCACTAACACAACATAAACTGGTAAGGAAGTCCAATCATAACATCTGGTTAGAAACGTGATTTTTAAGAAGCCCAGACAATTTAAAACCACAAAACTAAACAAATAAAGAATTAGTGTTAGCAAAGTGAGACTCCCTAATAGCCTCCATCCTGGGCTGGGGGGCTGGCACACACCGCTCTGCTCTCTCTGGTGCACAGGGTCCACAGTGAAAGGCGACTGACTCGGCTGATTCATGAACAACCTGAGTCTTCATGGGCTAATACAACACTGTGAGTTCAAACTCAAGAATCTTTTAGAAAGCAAAAATAGGCTATGAAAAGAACAACGATATAGAAAATTAAGGTTAAAAAAAAAAAAAGGTGAGATAGTTATTAGTTATAAAAATTCGTAACAGTGTTCTGTGACACAACAGCCCCTTTGAAAAGCTGCCACGTCATGCAGAAGTGTTGCCCTTAAATTTTGGGAGAACTAAGGAGTAACTAAACATATGGGGAGACTGGGGTAACCAACATGAGCCGTGGGGAGCCAGGGGTGACTTTACAGCTCATAACTGGGGATCCTAAGGGGAAAGGTCGAGGCATGCTTTCCATTTGACCACACTTCTCACTGAAAACAAAACACACAAACCACAACGCAGCACTCCACGGAGAAGCAGCTTTCCTAGCATGACCTGGGGCAGGGCGGGCTGCTCTCCTCTCATCACCTCCTGACCATGCGTGCTGCTCCTGCCAACAGCGACGCCCAGTGTTCTGTTTGGGATGCACGTGTCCATCAGGCTGTGCCGGACACACAGCGTGGTTCTGGCTCCTAAGACCCAGAAGCTAAAGCTGATGGTTAACAAAATCCATTTATGGAAACACAGCCACTCATCAACAGTCTGCTGGGCCCATCTGGATCTCAGACTCCCCATGATGGCCCTGGCGAGTTAAAAAGGAGGTGTGGCTCACTCTACCCAACCCGTGGACAGGCCGCAGTGTAAGTGCTCCATCTCCCGCATCACTCTCCTATGCAAGAATCCCACCTGGAGCAAGCCAGGTTCCCGGGAAAATCACCCCTTCCCATGCTACTCAGACTCCACCTTGCAAGTAACAGGATGCTTTCCCAGGGCTTTGCTGAAGTCCAGCAGAGATTCAAACGTCTTCTGGCTGGTCATTGGAGTTTTAATGACCTGGAAATGCAAAGTGGAAAAGAATTATGACCAAGAGTCAGCACATAATTTTAACAGAAAAGATCAAGAAACATTGGCCAAAAGCACTCATACAGGCAGCAAAAATAGCTTTTGTTTCAGAATAGAAGGATCCCAGCCAGAAACAAAATGTTTACCAAAATGCACACTTTAAGACCGTGAAGTACTGCAGAATACACAAAATCAAGGCCTAAAATGTAAAGGTGAGGGTTCGTGTAGGAGAGTTTTACAGACTTTGTTGTGAGACAGACCTGGGCTCAATCCCAATTGTACCACCTCCTGAGACTGAAAGGACACTGAAATCACTCTACCTGTCTTAAGGAATGGAGGCAAGACTGTGAGGTAAGGCAGGATCGCAGCCCCAGCAGACAGGAACTGCTCCCTCAGTGACGGCTTTGGCTGATGTTTTACCTGCTCCTGTTCACTATGTCAGGGAGGTAACTAGAGGAGCCTAAAGGCTCTCTTTGCTTCTGAAGAGGCCAATCACAGAGGAAGGCTTTCATTTCCTGCAAACTGGGGCCCAGGGCTGGGGCTGGCCTGCCAGGCACCTTGGGAAGGCCCCCCAGTCCTCGCATGAGGACTAGTGCAAGGGTCTGTGGGCCACTGGGATCCACAGGCAATGGCACAAGCACCACGCCTGGCAGGCAGCCCTAAGGAAACATTGACTGTACCTGTCAAGAGTTAGATTCTGGCAAATGGAGAGAGAGCCAACTGAATTCATACTGAAAAATAAAAAAACACACACAAAAGGACACACACACACACACACACACACACACACACACACAAAATGTATATTCCACTTAAGAAACTTCACTGAAAGTCAAAGCAAAGAGTCTGGTCTTCTCCATCAGACCCTGTCTATGAGCTTAGGCAGGCCAGACCAACCCTGTGAGCCCCTCTTGTGAAATGGGATGAGGACACCTGATACTTCAGCCCTACTTGAGAGTGCCATGAGCCTTAATGAGCTAGTACCTGTGCAAGATAAAAGGTGCATCTAAGTGAAGAGGTTCTCATTCGTGCTTTAATGTGAGCACAGCTTGGGGTGTGGTGGGGTGCCAGGACTCTGAGGGAAGTCAGTAAGTGGAAGCAGGAAGAAGTGCCAGGGAGATGGGGACGAGGCTGGGAAAAACCCAGCCAGACACCGCTCTGTAGCATCACTCCTCGAAGAGCAACCTGAGAGCTGATCTAAGAAGGTGCCGCATGTCCCACCAGAGCTGCAAAGATGGAGTAGGGCACAGGCTGCTCGGTATGGAGTCTTAAAAATAACGTGTTAAAGAAGTCAACGGTAAAGGCTTTTAATGGAGGGCTGCATATTCATTCACTCAACAAATAGCTACATGCTACAGATAACCTGCTTACAGCTCCAGCAGATCCGAAAAGAAAAAAAAAATATATATATATATATATTGTGTGTATCTATCTATCTATCTATCTATCTATATATATATATCTCCAGCTCCAAGTAAAAGGCAAGAGCCATTCAGACACATGTGAGAGCTAAAGAATAAATGGTGAATAGAGAAGAGCTCTTTATTAGAACACAGATTTTCTAGAGAATGGTAACATTTGCTAATAAGTATTAGCTGTTAACAACCAATGTGCAACTTTTTCAAAGACACAGATGGACACTATCTGAGAAATGCAATTGAAGACAACATTATTAGATTTTGAAGTAAATCTTAAAATATGTCTTTATCTCCAAAACACAGATGCACATGATATGCGTTTTACATAAGAAAGTAATTAGTTGCTAAGTACAGAAATGTTAAAAATTCCATTCCACTTCTTTTGCTCTTTTCTGCATAAAAGAGGGTAAATGTGGTTTTCTCTATCCCCTCTCCACTTAACTTCTTCAAAAACCGCCTTAGGGAATGGGGTAAATTAGAAGAAGCTGAGCAATGTTAGTAGAACAGACAGATTCCTATCGCAAGCTGGTCAGAGCTGTCACTCGACAGAAAACTACAGGAAAACACAGTCCTCCTTAACCTAACGCTCACGCTGCTGCGGGTGGGGTGGGGAGGGCAGGGATAAAGGAAGGAACGAGGCCTGGAGAAGGCAACAGTGGGGAAAACAGATCCCGAAACACTCTGGCTCCACGTCCCCCACACTTCGCACGGCAATAAATCTCCAACCTCACAGCAAATGCTACTTTAATAGCGGCTGCTCCTCACACCCCGTAATTAGTCCACTGTAAAAGGCAAGCTGCCACATTTCAGGTACCAACTGTCTAGTGTGGCTCCATCTTCCTCATCCCCACGTCTCCAAGCACATAGAAGCAGCAACCAGGAAGGCTGGGGCATCCACCCAGGCCACTCCCTTCCAGCTGTGGGTTTGTGGTCAGGAAGTTCAAGGTTATCAGGAGCTCTTTAAAGAGCTCTGATCACAGCACCCAAAAGATGTGCCTCAACCTGGGGACCATACTGAGGCCCTATTACATGAGGTCAAATTCGCCCCAGGAGCAGTGGTGATAGTGGCTCTTGTGTAAAACCAGGCTGTCTAATAAGAATTCCACCGACAGCCTGGAGCAAACTGGCCTCAACAAGACCAACTGAACACGTGTGGCTCTCCGCTGAGTTACATCAAGCCAGTGATCTTTAGTGCTGCCTCCCAGTCAGATGCCTCTCTCTGCACTGCCCACCAGCTAGGAACAAACAAGTAACTAACATTCCACGAAGTTAACTGCCCTCCTGGACATCACGGGTCAGAACACAGGGCTGTGGAGAAACGAAGCACAGGGGCCTCCCTTTGGCTCTGAAAGGATAGACTCTGGCCAAAAAAACACAGCACAAGGACAAGCTACCCCCCGCTAGAATCCTTCCAGTGCAATGCCCCATGGCAGCGCGGGTGCGATCGGAGAAGCAGGACGGAGCTGCAAAGCAAGCAGACGCGCACAGCAGGGGCCACTGACCTCCACGAGCTTCATCATGGGCACTGGGTTGAAGAAGTGGAGCCCGGCGAAGCGGTCCTGCCTGGTGGTGGCATTGGCTATGTCCGTGATCTGCAAAGAGGAAGTGTTGCTGGCAAAGATTGTGTGTCTGTGGAGAGAAAGTTGTAGATTATCGGAATGAATCCCATCTTTGGGAACAGTCAGGACTACTCTCAGATGCGATGCACGCCTGCCCAGATCTATCGTTCTGACCCCTACAGGAAGTCAGAGAAAAGACTTCTTCATATAAGAAGCTAAAATCAAGTGACCTGGTTCACTTAATTTTTTTAAAAATATATTTTATTGATTTTGTACAGAGAGGAAGGGAGAGAGAGAGAGAGTTAGAAACCTCGATGAGAGAGTCATCGATCAGCTGCCTCTTGCACACCCCCTACTGGGGATATGCCCGCAACCAAGGTACATGCCCTTGACCGGAATCGAACCCAGGACCTTTTAGTCCCCAAGCTGACGCTCTATCCATTGAGCCAAACCGGTTTCGGCTAATTTTAAAATTTTATATTAATTTAAAAATTATCTGTTCCAAAGGCGTAATCTTTGCCAATCGTTCCTTAATTTTAGGGAGCAAAATTTCTTCTCTCTACTTGTGTTAATTTTCATGGCATGAGGGGGGAAAAGGAAGCAGCTATTTAACCAACCTCAACCACAAAATAAAACTCTAAGTAATCAAAGACCAATGTGAGAAAGGATGCATCTAGACACTCAAACAAAAAATTATAAAGAAACACCTGGATTCTCAACTAGAACCATCAGCTAAGAAACATGACCGAAGACCTTTTCCCTCAGTGAAAAGCTCTGCTTCTCCACTGAACGGGAATTCACATGAAAAGAGAAGAAAAGCCCCTGGTCCAAAAGCAGTTTAAGGTTCCACATGGGAAAGAAGATACCCGGATATATATAAATGATAAATGCAGTTCAAGGTACTTTGTTCCTAAAAAGGCAGTACCATCTTCTTTTGTGCATATACAATATTGTTAAATTTAAAAAAAAATACCGACTTAAATTAAAAAAAAAAAATTAAGACCACAATAAAGTGTGGTGCCAAATGAACAACAGGCAAATCTTTAACTAGGCAAGCCTTCCAAGCTTTCCTATGGCACCACCTTGTGGATGAGTAGATACAAAACAGCCTAATGCTAACTAAACCACCAAGGCCTGGTCACAATACAACAGGAAGGACAGCAGCCCTTTACTGACCGGATCGGGGGTTCCTGCTTACCAAAAAATCAGGGGCAAGTGGGAGGAGGGGCAGAGGCCCAGAGGAGAAACAAGTGGGTCTAGAAAGGAGAGACGATGAGGTGAAAGGAGAAGCCAGTGTGGCTGGTGGCTGGTGAGGCGCCTCAGGGAAAATCCTCTGGGTCTTCTCAGGAGAGCGCTCCCTTTTAAAGAGCCACAGCACCCAGCTTTCTCAACAACTTCCAACTTAGCCAATTTAAAAGCCAGGTAGAGGGGCGTTTGACTTTTTTTTTTTTTTTTTTTTAAATTGTAGTTTTCAGCCGAACCGGTTTGGCTCAGTGGATAGAGCATCGGTCTGTGAACTGAAAGGTCTCGGGTTTGATTCCGGTGAAGGGCATGTACATTGGTTGCGGGCACACCCCCAGTAGGGGGTGTGCGAGAGGCAGCTGGTCGATATTTCTCTCTCATTGACATTTCTAGCTCTCTATCTCTCTCCTTTCCTCTCTGTGGAAAATCAATTAAAAAAAAAAATGTAGTTTTCAAAGCTGCTTGCTTTTTGATCAATGGAGGAAATAAGATGAACCTCTGTCCATTCTAGAAGGTAATGAGAAAAGATCCTCTGTAATAACCACAAGTGTGGTTGCCACAAACCACACACCCTGAGCCACAGCTGCAGGGGCATTTGAAGGGCATTTGCAGGGCATCTGAAGGGCAACCCACTTGCAAAAAGGGGAAATGACGGTGCGCTGATTGCAGGACACATTTTGTGAAAGGATGAAGTCACAACAGAGCCCAGGCCCAACTGTCCCTAACTTAGGGCACTCCCAGCACACGTTTTACCAGAAGGGGGAATGTCTCCTTCCACTGCTCCTACCAGCACCTCTCGTCTTCTTCCAACACAAACACAATGTGCTGCACAATAAATACATTCAGAGGGTTGTCTCATCTTCCACAAAAGTACGCCTTCACATGTTCCCTTTCTTGGACCATCTTTTGTTTTTCCCTTTCTGACAGCCAGGTAAAAAAAAAAAACAAAACTATTTTCCTCCTAAATGTAGTGAGAAAAATTCGACAGTGCCAGCCTAATGATCGGTGGCAATGTCTGCAGGCCAGAGTGTGGAGAAGACAAGAGGGGGCGGTGGGGACTGCGGTGGGTCAGAGTCCATGAGTGTCGACAGGGAGAGCCAGGACTCAGCTGACTAGGGGCCTTAGCCAAGCTTTCGTCTGCAGTTCTTACACACGGGAAGCCGTGTCCTCCTGCAGGGCTTCCATCTGGAATGCTATCACTGAAACATATTTTCATCTCCTGTTATAGGATCTAACTGTAAAGCACTGCAGTGCAGTATATCTCAATCAAGCTACTTAAAATGAAAACAAGTGTGTAGAGAAGGACACCTGATGGCCAGAAGCAAAGTCACATCTGCGGTAGGCACCACTTCCCCTATCTTACAGATTACTAAGTTAGTCTTAGAGTTGGAACTGGGATGGACTTGGAAATTATTTATCCTTAACCCAACTCAAATTACAGATGATACAACTGAGAGCCAGAAAGGTTTGCAGGCAGTCCACAACCAGAGGGAAGTGATGGGGCTGGCCCCAAAACCCCTCACTTTCCCTACCGTCCTCCCATTACTGGATGCTGACATAGAGGGCAGTCAGACCTATTACTGTCACTAGGGAATGACCAACATTGAAATACTAGAGTCCTGGTGCACAAAATTCGTTCACTCAGGGGGGTCCCTCGACCTGGCCTGCACCTTCTCAGGGGATGTCCAACTGACGGCTTAGGAGTGGGCCTAAGATGGCAGTCTGACATCCTTCCGCCACCGCTGCTGCACTTGCCAGCCGCGAGCCCAGCTTCTGGCTGAGTGGCACTTCCCCTGCGGGAGCACATTGATCACCGGGGTGTTGAGCTCCTGCCCCCTGGTGCTCAGTGTGTGTCATATCAACCATTCGTTTAGCCATTTGGTCAATTTGTATATTAACCTTTTATTATATAGGATAGGCCAAACTACTCGGTTACACTCCCTTTCCTGGGGCAAGTGCCTGCTTATCGTAGAGGGCTTCCTGCCCACTTTGGAGCCAACACCCTTACCAAGAGAGTCGTCGGTTTCTGCAGCCCCTACATGCCAGCGTACAGAGCATGAGCATGCAGACTGGCAGTGATAGACAGGTGACAGAAAAATAAGTCTCTTTTCTTTGCTGGGGCAGGGCCTCTCCTGACCCCAGGCCAAAGAGCTCTATGGCTGGTATGCAAGGGTCTCTCTGTAGCCACTGCTCCCTTGTGGCTAAGAATTACTTGTGTCAGATAATCTTATTCTGACCAAGACAAGTGAGTGCAGCCAACAAAACAAAAGGAAAGCATGAATGAGTCAGTCAGGTGTCACTGTCACCAAAGCCAGAGTCAAGCACAATAGAAGGCCCCAGGCTCTGAGAACATGAGCTGCACTTGCACAAGCGTGCTGACCGTGTGCAGCCCTGAGTCCCAGGCACCTGCATGCCTGACCTTCATGGGGCTGGCTGTCCTCTCCACCCTTTGCCAGAGCCTGGTCAGAACTTAATGCTCCTTTAATGCTCACAAGACTGTTATGATTTAATACAGATAAAGCTCAGAACAGGAGAGTCCTGGGAAAACATTATGTAGACAGAGGCACCGCTTTCTCTTACACCATCCTGTTAATTCCACCCAAATAAGGAAACATAAGAAACTGCTCTGAGAATTGCCGAAACCGGTTTGGCTCAGTGGATAGAGCGTCGGCCTGCGGACTAAAAGGCCCTGGGTTCAATTCCGGTCAAGGCATGTACCTTGGTTGCGGGCATATCCTCAGTGGGAGGTGTGCAAGAGGCAGCTAATCGATGTTTCTCTCTCATCGATGTTTCTAACTCTCTCTTCCTCTCTGTAAAAATTCAGTAAAATATATTAAAAAAGAAAGAAAGAAAGAAACTGCTCTGAAGGTCCTCAGCAGACATCGAAGGACATGCCCAAGCCTCCTCCGTCCTCTGGCCTGCGAGGGCCTATGACCCAGATGCTGCGAGAGGCAGCGGCCTGGCCCAGATGGTCCCTCCTGGGAAATTCCACCCTTGTTTGGGGACCAGGATCAGATCAGGGCAACTGGATCCTTAGGAAGCAAACTGGGAATAGTGAATGGAGAGCACGGGAACGAGCTGTGGGCTACAGAAGGGCAAGTGGGCTTACAGCCAGAAGCCACATTCCTGGGAGGAAGCCCTCAGACCCAATGAAGACGTCAGGGTCCACGTACTCGGAAGCAAACTTGTCCAGCCTCTTGAAGAGCTCGTTCTTCACCTTCAGGTTCTCCACGATGGCCTCCACCACCAGGTCCATGCTGTGGACTACAGACGCCGCGTCCGTGTTGGTCGATACGTTGCTCAGGGTCTTCTCCACAAACTCACTGCCTGCCTATTGCCAGGAAAGGAAGGAGACATTCACTGAGCTCACTGGAAAACGGGGTGTGATTGACTGCTAAGGAAGGAAAGAGGAGGGTGAGCCTAGACCCACACACCTGACACAACTTGAATGTACCCTGGGATTCTGAGAAATGAAACTCCCTATATTCCTGCTTAGGGACAGCGGCATCTCCATGTATGTTAGATACCAAGGCAAGAATTCGGCCTGTGAACAAGCCCTACTGCTGGTCAACTATCACTGTCAGCTAGAGGTTATAATCTTCCAAGCTCCTGGCCAGCTCTGCTCTGGTTACTAAACTGTCCATTTACAGCGCCTGTACTGGCCTGCTGATATCTGTTCCCAGAGTGACAGGCTGCCAGGTTCTCATCCTGGAAGCCTATAATTTGTCCTTCCAGGGAAGGGTGAAAGCTTAGCTCAGGACCATCCATCAGTGTGGGAGGTGGTGCTGACTATTGCCCTCTCACAGGAGGTAGGGAAGAGCTGAGTAAGGGCAACAGAGAGGGTAAGAAAGCCAAACTCAGCATTCACCAGATAATAATCGCCCAGCACAGGCCCGCAACTGGTGTTTCACAAACATGCCAGGCACGGCCTCTGCTCTCAAGAGCTTCAAGTCCCATCTTCCTCATCGTGACTCCAGGTCTCCACAAACAGACCTCAGGGCAGGAACAGACAGTTCCACCATTTGGTTTTCAAGATGGAATTTGTCCAGGGACATCAAAATGGTCAGAATTAGCCAAGGCTCCCAACTCATCACTGAACAGCCAACTATCAGAGCTGTTCTAAAGAAGCATGAAGTGAGAGGACAGGTCAATTTTAAATTTCTATTGGCTGCATGTTATAAAGTGAAAAGTTAAAATTTTTATTGAACCCAATAAATCAAAGATATCATTTCAAAATTAATCAATTTATTAATTTTGGATGCTTGATATTCTTTTCTTCTATTGAGTCTTTGAAATCTGGTATCTGTTTTACACTTCCAGCATAACTCAGCCACATGTCAATTGAGCTAGTGCTACTGTACGGGTCAGCACAGAGCTAGGTTAATACAGTACGTCAACCAGACAGGCTGAAGATGACCCGTCCCTCTCAGAGGATGTCTCTGGCAGAGGTGAGAAATGTCAGGAGAATGGATTCCTAAGGAGTGACTCTTTGGGAGCTCAGCTCCCTGGGCAAAGGGGCATTTATTTACACGCAGGACGGGGCTGAGTCTCTGCCCACTGGGGACAGTCTGCAGAGTAAACAAGTAAAAAATGCAGGTTATCTGGGTTCAAACTCACTCTGAAAACTAGATCCACCCTGCCCTTCTGATTTTTAAAGGGTGATTAGATATTAAGAAAATGCATGAGATACCCAAAACATGAGATACTACTTTCACACCTCCTATGATGGCTTTTATGAGGAAGGGAGGGAGGGAAATAACAAGTGTTGGCCAGAATATAGAATATCTGACATTTTTGTACATGGTTGGTGAGAATGTAAAAACAGTGCAGCCACTATGGAAACCAGATTGGTGATTCCTCAAAAAAAAAAAACAAAAAAACAAAAAAAAACAACAAGATTACCATATAACACAGCAATTCCATTTCTAGGTACATAACTGAAAGAACTAAAAGAGAAACTTGAACAGATGGTATACTGATGTTTAGTGTAGCATTATTCATAATAGCCAAAAGGTAAAAAAAAAAAAAAAAAACAATAAAGTGTCTACTCACAAGTGAATGGATAAACAAAATATGGTATACACACACAATGGAATATTATTCAGTCATAAAAAGGAATGAAATTCATGGAAGGGCCTTGAAGAATTATACTAAACAAAAAACAAATACAGTATGATTTCACTTATTGAAGTTTTTATAATAGGCAAATTCAGACAGACAGAAAGAATGGAGGTTAAGAGAGACTAGGGAAGAAGGGAATGGAGAATTATTGTTTAATGGGTACAGTTTGGAGAGATGAAAAAGTTTTACAAACTGTGGTAATGGTTGTATAACAGTGTGAATTAATTAAAGTCACTGAGTTAAAATGGCAAATTTTTTATATGTATTTTATCAAAATAATTTTTTTTCTTTTAATGCTCACCCAAAGATGTTTTTTTTATTGACTTGAGACAGAGAAAGAGAGAGAAAAAAATGGGCGTGAGACATAAACATTTATCAGTTGCCTCCCAACCAAGGATCGAGCCTGAAACGTAGGTATGTGCCCTGACTAGAAATCAAACTTAACCACCTCTTTTGGAGTATGTATGGGGTGACGCTCCAACCAACTGACCCACCTGGCCAGCGTGATAAAAAGACTTTTAAAGGGACCCATTCACATCCTCATGGATTCCTCAGATGAAAAAGAACAAAATCCCCACCTGCACTCTTCTCTGCCTGTATACGGAGAATTTTCATTCAAGCCTCAAGGAAATCGATCCTAAGCAAATTTAACAAAGTGACAAAGATAAGCAAAGATGCACCAGGATGACTTTTGTAGTACTTCTAATTATTTGTGAAGGAGTCAGTGAAACAGGGTCCCGGCCGTCCAGGCCTTTCTCAAGTTCCTGCACCTCTGGCCCTGCTGAAAGTGACAATGACTGTATTTTCCTCTCTCACAAGTATATCAATAACAGGCATACCTAAGCAACTGAAAGTTGCTATTGAAACACAGTATTTATAGTCTCGTTCTCTTGTTAACTTACAAGTACGAGAATTATCTTCCTGTTTTTCTCTCGTGCATCCTTATAACACAATAGGTGTCATTCAATCCTAAACTCTCAGTGGACAGAATGAGTTCACCACCTGCAGAACTTTCTCCTCAACCTCAGATCCCACCCAACAATGTGGTTATTTACTTCTCCTGTTTTTTAGTGATTATGTATATATTGGTCTAAAGTTATGTTTAGTGATTATGCTATTATATTGGTCTAAAGTTATGGAGAAATGTTTTACATAAACAAACTGAAAAAGTAAGCAAGGGCCAGCACTTTACCCTTCCTTCAAAAATGTGAAACGGCCGAGGCCGGTTTGGCTCAATGGATAGAGAGTCGGCTTGGGGACTGAAGGGTCCCGGGTTCGATTCCGGTCAAGGGCATGTACCTTGGTTGCGGGCATATCCCCAGTAGGGGGTGTGCAAGAGGCAGCTGATCGATGACTCTCTCTCATCGATGTTTCTAACTCTCTATCTCTCTCCCTTCCTCTCTGTACAAAATCAATAAAATATATATTTTTTTTTTTAAAAAGTGAAATGGTCAGAGAACTGATCTTGAAGATGCTGAGAACAAGAAATTACCTGGGGATTGTCTGCAAACTTCTTCTTGGCTATTTTCTTAAGGCTTTCCTCAATTCCCTTTTTGGATTTTGCCAGGATGTCATCTGCCTGGTCCACCAACACTACTGTGTGGCCAGTAGCTGCAGCAACCTAAAGCAAAAGAATAATAATAATTTTATTTAGAAAAGAAAATATAAAAGCTAAATAAAGAGTTTCATATTCCTCATGAACTCTACCACTATTCTAGTCAAAATACTAAGTCAGCATAATAAGGCCAACAATATCTTAGACACAGAGTTTTTGCTAAAAACACAGCTCTCACCAGGCACTGTTCTAAACCCTTTATGTCAGTGGTTCTCAACCTTTTTAATGCCACGACCCTTTAATACAGTTGCTCATGTTGTGGTGACCCCCAAACATAAAATTATTTTCTTTGCTACTTCAGTAATTTTGCTACTGTTAATGAATCGTAATATAAATATCTGTGTTTTCTGATGGTCTAAGGCGACCCTGCTAGGGGTACGCAACCCACGGGTTGAGAACCGCTGCTATAAAGCCTAATACCATCGGAAAACACAGATACTTACATTACAGTTCATTAACAGTAGCAAAATTACAGTTATGAAGTAGCAATAAAAATTATTTTATGGTTGGAGGTCACCACAACACGAGGAGCTGTATTAAAGGGTCGCGGCATTAAAAAGGTTGAGATCCACTGCTTTATGTGAATGATGACAAATTCTCAAAACCTGAGGTTTAAATTAAAGGCCCCATTACAATTACCTCCTGTACAACACCAAAGCCACAAGTGATGTGTAGCTACTGAAATTAATTGAAATTAAGTAAATTAAAAATATAATTCTTCTGTAAAGTATATGATTGTCCAACTACTATGCTATACATATGAAACTAATACAAAATAATGAATGTAAACTGTAATTGAAAAAAATGTATTTTAATTTCAGTTCCTCAGCTGCACTAGCCATATTCTAACGCTCCATGGTCCCCCACATCCGTCCTCAGAGCTGGCACGTCTGCATGGCTCTACGCCTCTGTTCTGCTCTTCCGCAGTCCTTACATCACCAAGAGGTAAGATTTAAACTCTAGTAATGGTACAAACAGACTCTTGTCCCCAAGGGTTATGTAGTAACAAGACTCCTATTTAGGAGGGCAATTCCCCTCCCTTCCCCATGCCCACTGCAGCCGAATCCCGAAGGTACTTTAGTGAAACTGCCACAACTTTGAAAGCAACAGTTTAGTTTAGCCACAGTCCCTATGTCATCACAGTTTGCCCATAGCTTTGGCCAAGGCTGTGGAATGGTTGATGTGACTAAAAATAGATCTGGTAACATTAGAGGCAGATGTTGTAAGTGAATGAGTTCAAGCCATAGGTAACTGGGCACATGCGACCTGATGCAAACATACATGACACAAGAGGCCAGACACTGAGATGCCTCTCTGGGTGTGAGAAGCCTTGCAGAGCCATTGCTTGGGAGTTTCTGAGGCGCCAAAGCTGCATAGGAGAGGGGCAGATCAGCGAGAATGAACCTGCCCGGAGATGACAGAAAAGAGAACAGTTGACTCTTGAACAACATGGGTTTAAAACTTCACTGGTCCACTTATGTGTGGATTTTGTCCCATAAATACTGCAAATGTATTTTCTCTTCCTTATGGTTTGCTTAATAACATTTTCTTTTCTCTATTTATTGCAAGACCACATATAACATACAAAATATGTGTTAAGCGACTGTTTACGTTATTGGTAAGGCTGCAGGTGGGCTATTAAGTTTAGTTAAGATTTGGGGAGTCAAAAGTTATATGTGTATCTTTGACTGCACTTCTAACCTCCACATTTACTAGGGTCAACTGTATATGATTCTAAACCACTGTCAGGAGATTTGTGAAACCAGGCAGCTAAAACTCAAAGAAAAAGGAAGGGGGGAAAAAAAAGAAAGAAAGGAAGGAAGGAAGGAAGGAAGGAAGGAAGGAAGGAAGGAAGGAAGGAAGGAAGGAAGGAAGGAAGGAAGGAAGGAAGGAAAAAAAGAAAGAAAGAAAGAGCGAGTGAGCAAACTCAAAGGCAAAGAGGTGCAAATCCCAAAGAAAGATTTCCAAAGAATAAATACTTTTAAAAATGGTAAGATAGGTTTCAAATGGAGGTTAATTACAATTTTCCCCCACCCACGCTTCTCCCCTGAAAGCTGCAAGTCTGTGCCTGTGGAGCCTGGAGACGGTATCCAAGCCCACCCAGGGACCAAGGAAAGGAAGTCTGCCAGGACCAGACAGTCTGATAAGCCCAGCAGGGCAAAGGGGTGAAGGAGGAATGAGTCATCTTGATAAAAGGGCACAGGCAGTCAGGCAACTTGCCCTCTGGGCAGAAGCCCAGGCTGCAAGCCAGCAGGCAGCACCGTCAAAGTAAAACCATGTCCAGAAAGCAAAACACCCACTGACCCAGACAAGAGTCCCCCCTAAGCAATGACAGACCAAGGCCCATCTAGCCAGCACCTCAATCACTGGACACAAATGTGGAAGTCCAATTCAATAAATTCAAAGAAAAAAGTAAGAGCAACTTTAGAAACTGTATAAAGACCATGTAGCAGGCCTGAGACTGTTTTCACCCTGGGCTGGCATCAGGGAACTCAGACTTGGGGAGGGCTCTCACCATTCCCTGGTAAGAATGGCTCGCTGCACCTGGACTCTGTGCACCATGGTTTATGATGAACACCGGCTTTCCTTCTGAGCTCGGAATTCTAGTACTTGCTAGGTAGAGGATGCCTGCGTGACCAGCCCCAATAAGAGCCCAGGGCTCTGGGTCTCTAATGAGTGTGCCTGGTAGACAGCACTTCATACGTGCTGTCACAGCTTGTTGCTGGAGGAATTAAGTATGTCCTGTGTGACTCCACTGGAAGAGGACTTTGGAAGCTTGGGAATGGTCACTCCAGACTTTACCACATTAGCCTTTCTCCTGGCTGATTTTGCTTTATATCCTCTTGCCCTAAAAAATTATAACCATGAGACTAAAGTCATACCTGGGTCTCCAGTATCCATGAGAGGATTCGTTCCAGGACCCGCTGTGGCTACCAAAATCCACAGATGCTCAAGTGCCTTATTAAAATGACATGGCATTTGCATAGAACCTATGCACACCCTTCAGTGTACTTTAAATCAGCGGTCACCAACCTTTCAGACTTCATGGATCATCTGTGGTCACTGGTTGGTGACTGCTGCGTTCATGATCTCTAGATTACTTATAAGGCTTAATGCATTGTAAATGCTATGTAAATAGTTGTTATAATGTATTGTTTAGGGATCAACTTTCTGGAATTTTTCTTTATGAGTATTTTAAATCCAAGGATACATAACCAGTAGATATGGAGGGCGGGCTGTGAGCCTTTTTAGTAAATAACCAAATCTGGAGGTGGGAGGGCAAAGGGGTTTGATGGTGGTGAACCCTGACATAGAAACTAAGAAAATAAATCTCAAATTCCAGATGGAGCTGCTGATGAAATCAACCTGCTTTGAGACAGGCACTCCCGGGGAGCAGCTGAAGGGGGGCGGGGTGACTGCCAAATGCACATCCTCTGCAAGGCTGTGGCAAGCAGGGTGCTGGCTGGCGAACCTCCTACTTTTGTTTTGGCTCCTGTGTTCTGACAGTCCCTCTGGAATGACACAAGTGACTTTCACTTCGTTCCTTTTAACCTCTAACTTAGCTAGACCAGACAATAGTTCCTTAGCTTCCCAGCTGCCTGGTCCAAGCCCCCTTTCCCCACCTCCCCTCCAGCAGGCATCACTCAGGCGTTTTTGCTCCTCAAGGTATTGGGGAATAGAGGGAATTCAAGCACATTTGGTACAAGATGAAGTCAATGCTGAAGGAAACAGAGGGGGGGAAAGAGGGCAAAGTCCTTTTATCTAGAGACATTGTGATTTCACTTAGAAAATATGAAAAACAAACTATATATGGTTCCATACATGGATTGTCAAATAAGATAAAAATTGCCATGGTGAGAATCCCATCAGGCAGCAGATGTCAGAGGCTGGCTAAGAGGAGTACACCGGGAACTGGCCAGCTCCATAAAGCACTAACCTTAAAGAGGGGGGCAGAACAAGCAAGAGAGGTGACATCGCACTGTTTTTCAAAGTCATCATCATCCTGTTTGACTGTGATAGTCACAGGGCATTTTTTTGTTGTTGCAGATGAGCCATAATGCTAGCCTTATAGTACACCTTGAAGGTGTAAGCAGAACCAAATCTGGAGAGGAAGTACCCTCAAATATTCAAGTAAACAAAGAGACGTTATAGAGACAATAACATTCAACCAGAAAAAACCATGGCCGAAAAACATTTCAGCCTAAATGCTAACTTTCCACTCCTGTCCTAAGTCCTCTGATAAACTGCCCCGCCTCCCCACGAGAAGACTGGACCATTCAGTCACTACCCGGCTTCACCCGGGGTCTGAATGAGCACACTTCAGACAACACACATAGGTAGACAGTGGCCAAAAAACAACTATTAATTCAAGGTGACCTTCAAGAGAGCCAAGTGCACATGTCAGATGACCATGTGAAAGTGACAGAGTATGTGAAACACTTGTTAATTTTCCCCTCTCACCCAGAAGAGGTGAAAGCAGGGGCCAAACCTAACAGAGAGGAGGCGGCAGGTGTTCTTTCCCCGTTTCCGCAAAACTTCCCGGAGCCGCACGCACAGTGGAAGAAGCTGCTCCCATGGAACTCGGCTCAATGCTTCTCCCTTTCTCAAATCACTGGAGCACTTTCTACAATTTTGGACTCTCCAAAATGTCTAAACTGGTATTTCTGGTCTAGTGAGAAAGCAACACTTGTATGCTCTAAATATTATCCCTGGAAGGTTTTTAAATTTTTTGTAAACCTTTCTACTTTAGCTTTTCTTTCCTTGGTTTAGGAAAATACAAAGGGAATCTTATGATGTAGTTATTCCAAGACACTGAGAAAAAGGATATCCCAGTTTCAACCCAAAGTGAATACGGATGGTCTGAATGAAGAAAATCAGGAGAAAAAGAGATATTTGGCAGGGGGAGGGGGGAAGGGGGGAAGAGAGGTATAAGAAGGTATCAGGGGATAAATGTTGATAATGTAAGGAGATGTGAATTGGGGTGATGATCAAACAATACAATATGCAGGTGATGTATTATAGAATTGCACATCTGAAACCTACATACTTTTATTAACCAATGTCACTCCAGTAAATTCAATAAAAAATAAAAAAAGAGGAAATTTAACTCTCCATCATTTTACGATAAAGCACTGTTATGCAGGCCACAATTTATTGCATAGCAATAAACTACCATAACAGCATAACGCAAAGTGATTTCAATTAGAGCAGTATTTTCATTCCATTATGGCTAATGCTCAAATCCCTTGTAATCATTTCTTGCAGTCATATCCTAGGGACACACGGTTGGCACACGGTTTGCAAGGCAACTTCGTCCTCTCAAACCCCAGTGCCAGCCCGCAGTGAGCACTCAATGCACAGTTGCTGAATGAATCAGTGATGAATGAAGCATATCTAGCTCACTGTTTGGTACACATTAGATGCTTAATAAAATATCCATAGGACTATGGGGTCCAATGTTGGGATTGGTATTCCTCTCCTACTGTGTGTCTAAATGGCCTATCACAGGATGTACTCAGGATGCAAGCAATCTGTCCCTTCCCCCCACAAGACCCATGTCAGCCCTGACAGCTGGGTGACTCTTATTTCAAACTGGCTCAAACAACTGAGGCAGCCTTAAGCATGGCTAGGCAGCCACAGGCCACTCAGAGGCCATCTCATTTCTGAAATTTTAATCAGTTTTGTTTCTCTCCAAGATCTGAGAGGGCTTATAGAGGCAATAGTCTCTACCTACCCTCAACTAGTCTTTAAAAAGAAAAAAAAAGCCAGCCCTGGCAGGCATTGCTCAGTAGTTAGATCATCGGTCCGTGCACTAAAGGGTCACAGGTTCAATCCCCAGCCTGCTGAGTATGAGAGGCAACTGACAGATGTCTCTCTCTCACAGATATTTCTCTCTCTTTCTTTCTCTCTTCCCCCAACCCTTCTGCTCTCTGAAAATCAATGGAAAAAAATATCCACAGGTGAAGATTAACACAACAAGAACAAGAAAAAAGAAAAAAAGCTAAATGAAACAAAAATAAGATGTCCTGTACTGAGGACCTACTGAGGGCTGAGCACATAGCTGTAGGTTCCAGGACAATTTCTGATCAATCCAACAACTCTGTTGAAGAAGATATCATCCTCATTTTGCAAAAGAAGAAAGAAAATTAGAGAGGTGGGGGGTCACTCGCCCAAGGTCACTCAGCTGTGAGGCTGTGTAGCCAGGTTCCAAGAACCAGGCTCCAGAACTTGTCTTCTTGTAACCTAGATTGGAGTACAAGGAATGCTGCCTGATTTGTTGAGACAACCAGATTTCAATAGACAATACTCAAATGCTATCTTATAGAAATGTCATGGAACTGATACTTGGTATTTTTCCCCCGCTTTACTTAGTAACTATGATAAACTCGATGAAATAACAATAAAATTCCTCCTAAATAACCACTTGTTAGCTCCTCCCCAAACTAAAGTCCAAACTAATACACCTTTGCAGTCCTTATGAAACTGGCATCATAGTCCATTTTATAGATGAGGAAACTGGGCCCTGAAGAGGTTAAATAACATTTCCAAAGTCCCACGGCTGGTAACACATACGCAGCCTTCGGTTCAATCAAATCACGGTCCTATCCACAGCAAAAATGACCTGACAAATAAGAACACCTATACAGACAAATGACAGTTTCCATGTGAGCATTAAAGACTCCAAAGTGCCCCTCAACACCCATGGCTCTAGGATAGGGGCACCCAGTGTGGGTCCGGGACCAGCTGCACCCCCACCTGGGAACTTATTAGAAATGCACATTCTTGCCCTGCAGGCCTGGCTCAGTGGTTGAGTGTCCACAAAGCCTTTGGGGGCGGGGGGAGGGAGGGCACTGTCACAGCAAACTGAGAGTCTGGACCTGAAGCCAGGGCTGCTTGCATCCTGAGCCCTCCCATGCGGGCTGTTCCTGGCCCCAAAAAGCAGGGCTGGGTCTAAGGGAACAGTCTGAGGCGCTTCCAAGCTGGAAAAGGGCTGGACTCGGACGGAGCCTATCTGCTGCCTGTGACAGGAAACACTCCTTAAGCTCTGTGGGCTGTCTTATCTGTAAAAATGAAGTGATAGAGCTGTTGGAGGATTAAATGAGTTAATGCATGTTAAATACCCAGAAAGGTGTTGGCTGTATCACAACAGCTGGTTATTTTTATTCTAGGCAGCCTCCTTCCTCCTGCAAGAATCTGAGGCCTAGCACTGGCTCCAGGTACAGCCTCCTAAAATAATTTATTTTGTTTTTGAGCTTACACCTTTCTGATCCCAAGACGTGTTCTCTTTCTGATTTCCACTTTCAGGTTTTCCCTTCTATGACCTTTCACTTTTACAAACAGGCTTGGCTCTCTCTTCAGTTAAAAAAGAAAGTAAGAAAAAAGGAGTGGGGGAAGCACAAACATCCTTAGCCACCTGAAGCTGGCCTCGCTTTCTGACCAAAGTCCTTCAATTCCTGAGTGGCACACAGTGTGGAGCACAAGTTCCAGAACCAGACTTCCCAGGCTTAACCAGGGGCTTAGCTACTCACTACATGACCTTGAGCAAATGATGCAGCCTCTCTATATACTACCGTATTTCCCCGAAAATAAGACATCCTCCGAAAATAAGACCTAGCGCATGGAAAGATAAGACATCCCCTGAAAATAAGACCTAGCGCAACTTTGGGAGAAAAAATTAATATAAGACACTGTCTTATTTTGGGGGAAACAGGGTAATAGAGTTTCCTGATCCCATCTTACAGGTTTGTTGTGAGGATTAAAGTGCTCAGACCAGTGCTGGGCACATGGAAGACGCACAATGCTTGTTAGCTGATGCTCTCCTCACTACATCAGGTGTTCCACTCTCTCCTGAGCCATGCAATTCACAAACTAGCAACATGGTTCCCCACCACCACCTCTGGATTGGATCACAGGTTCTTATCAATGATCTTCTGATTGCTAAAGCCAATGCCTGTTTTTGGCTCTGCCTTGTGCAGCCTGCACACTGCAACTAGGGCTTCTTTTCTGAAAAGCTCTTCAGTTTCTTATCTCTGTCTATTCATTTGAGATATATTAAGTGACTTTTCTTAATCTTCTCAGACTCTAAACAAAAGTATCTTTTAAGTTTCTGCTTTCAATATTCTTTTCATCTGGAATCATCCTCATAATTCCAACTGTGCTAAAACCAGCATTTCTGTCCTAAACTACAGTCATCATCTTGATCCTGAAACCAGTTCCTCTTGACCTTCATTAATGGTGCCACTTTTCTGAGGGGCATCATCTGACTGAACAAAAACGTTTCCTTTAATTTATCCTTACTGTCCAAAGAAACTCCATTCATTATTCAAGGCCCATTTCAAATGCTACATGCTCCATTGAAGCCTTTCTCCCCAATAAATGTACTCTTTCCTCTTTTTGAAACCTATTTTTATTGCTTTTATTATGCTACTTTATACCAAAGTAAACTGTGTCATTTGGATCTTTGTGTAACAATCTCTGCTCTTAGATTTAAAATCCTGCAATGGCAGAAATTGATTTGGTCTTTGTAGCACCTAATATGTATCACATGCCTTGCACATGATGGCTGTCTAATAAATAACTACTAACTACCTAACACTGCAGAGCAGTAACCTGAGCCTGTACTCTTCTCCAGCCATGGCAGCTCCCCTTTCCCTGCTAGTTCGTGGCTCCAGGCCCCTGCCTAAGTGACTCCCACCACCAGGAGCTGCCTGGGGGACTCCAACTCATCCTTCATAAGCCAACGCAAGCAATCTCTGCTTTAGGGAAACCTCTCTTAAACTCTAGGAGAGGCAGTCACTTCCTCTTGTGCTTCCCCTGATTTACATATATAGCAGGTCTTTCATACAAGACTTCAAATACTGAGAGAAAATAAATAACAGAGTATGAAGCTGGTGTGAGCCACTAAAGGCCACTCAGTTATGTAATAATGGTAGCCCACCACCCCCAGGACTTTAACACAAAAGCTATTTTATGAAAAATCTCACATAACTGCCCTGGCTGGTTTTCTCAGTGGTAGAGCACTGAGCCAGGGACCAAAAGGTCACAGATTCCCGGTCAAGGGCAAGTGCCTCGGTTGCAGGTTCAATCCCTGGCCCAGTCAGTGCAAGCAGAAGGCAACCAACTGATGTGTCTCTTTCACGTCAATGTTTCTCTCTCCCCCTCCTCCCTCCCTTCACTCTCTCTAGAAAGTCAATGGAAAAAAATACCCTCCGGTGAGGACTTAAAAAAATCTCACAAATCTCAGCAAAGAGGTCACTAACCAACCAGTATGTAGGAGAAATTCCAGGTATTAAAGAAGAAAGATGGAAAAGTTTACCAACATCAACTTTTGATGATGAACTCAAGATGTTACCTGGAAAGCTTTCTAAAACAGCTGCTGCATCATCCACTTCAGACTCTGAAGTTGATGTTGCCACAAACACCAAAGCAGTGTGGTTCTGGCACAACCCTACCTGCAGCCCACCAGAATTTCCAGTAATATAAATTATAAGTAATACTATTATACAATAAATGCTTTTGCCCATTTCTCTGTAAAAAAGATCAATAAATATATTTTTTAAAGAACGAATAAAATGCCTAGGAATAAACTTAACCAAGGAGGTAAAAGACCTGTACATTATAAAACATTTTATAAGAAAACTGTAAGACATTGATGAGAGAAACTGAAGAAGACACAAATAAGTGGAAAGATAGTCTCATGGACTGAAAGAATTAATACTGTTAAAATATCCATACCACCCAAAGTAATCTACAGGTTCAAGCAATCCCTATAAAAATTCCAATGGAATTTTTTACAGAAATAGAACAAACAATCCTAAAATTTGGATGGAACCATGAAAGACCTCAAAGAGCCAAATAAATCTTGAGAAAGAACAAAGCTGCAGACATCATGTGCCCTGATTTCAAACTATATTACAAAACTATAGTAATCAAAACAGTATGCTACTGGCAGAAAAACGGAGACAAAGGTCAATGGAACAGAGATAGAGCCCAAAAATAAACCCACACATACATGGTCACTTAATTTATGATAAAGCAGCCAAGAATATACAATGGGGAAAGAACAGTCTCTTCAACAAATGGTGTCCAGGAAACTAGACAGTCACATACAAAAGAATGCAACTAGACTGCTGTATTACACCGAATCCAAACGTTAACACTTGAAGTCACTAAACTCCTAGAAAAAAGACAGGAGACAAGCTCCTTGACATAGGTCTTATGATGATTTTTTGGATTTGACACCAAAAGCAAAGGTAACAAAAACTAAAACAAGTGGGACTATATCAAACTAAAACACTTCTGCACAGCCAAGGAAACCATCAACAAAATGAAAAGGTAACATACTGAATGGGAGTAAATATTTGCAAGTCATATATCTGATAAGAGGTTAATATTCAAGACATAAAAATCACTCATACAGCAAGAATAAGTAAATAAATAAATCTAATATAAAAATGGGCAGAGAAACTAAATGGTTATTTTTTCAAGTAAGACATACAGGTGGCTAAGAGGTACAAGAAAAGGTGCTCAATATCACTAATCATTAGGGAAATGCAAATCCAAACCACAATGAGATAGCACCTCACACCTGTTGAAATGGCTATTATCAAAGAGTCAAAAAGTAAGAGTCGAAGAGGATGTGGAGAAAAAGAGGACCCTTAATCACTGGTGAAAGGAATGCAGATTGGTGCAGCTACCATGAAAAACAGTTTGACAGTTTCTCAAAAAATTGAAAACAGAACTACTATATGTTCCAGCAATTCCACTTTTAAAAAAATGAGAGCACTAACTCACAAAGATACATGTATCTGTATGTTCATTGAAGCACTATTTACAATAGCCAAGATACGGAAGCTATGGAATCAACCTCAGTGTCCATTGATGGATGAGTGGATAAATGAAATGTGGTGTATATGTATGTGTACACACGAGAGAGAGAGAGAGAGAAAGATAGAGAGAGAGAAAGAGAGAGAGAGAGAGTGAGAGAGAGAGAGAGAGAGAGAGAGAGAGAGAGAGAGAGAGAGAGAAATGTTATTTAGACATTAAAGAGGAGTAAATCTTGCCATTATAACACTGATGGACCTTGACGGCTTCATTTATACTAAGTGAAATAAGTCAGATAAAGAAAGACAAAAACCATATGGTCTCCCTTATATGTGGAATCTAAAAACAAACTGAGCTTATGGATACAGAGAACAGATTGGTGGATGCCAGAGACAAGGGAGTGGGCAACGAAGAGGGTTAAAAAGTACAAACTCCCAGCTCTATAGTTAGCAATACTATATTGTATATTTGAAAGTTGCTAAGAGAGTGGATTTTGAAAGATTTCATCACAAGAAAAAGTTATAACTACGTATACATATGGTGACAGATATTAACTAGCCTTATTATGGTGATCACGTCTCAATATATACAAAAATGGAATCATTTATGTTGAACATCTATAACTAACATGCTATATTGGCAATTATATCTAAATTTTTAAAAAGGAAGGAAATTATTGACACATGCTACAACACAGATGAACCGTGAATATATATTAGGTGAAATATTTCAGTCAGAAAATACTGTATGATTCCACGTATGTGAAGTACCCAGAATAGACAAATTCAGAGACAGAGGGTGAAGCAGTTTCGCCAGGGACTGGGGAGAGGAGAGATAGGGAGTTGTTTAATGGGTATGGAGTTTTGGTTTTGCAAAATGAAGAGCGTTCTGGAGATGGATGATCATGATGGCTTTCCAAGAACGTGCATGTACTTAAATGCCACTAAACGGTATATTTTTAAGTGATTACAATGATAAATTTTATATGTATTTTTACCACAATCAAAAAACAAAGACCACTGATCTGATTTAACACAATACCTTCATTTTACTAAGGGGAAAAAACCATAAACTAAAGCAGAAAAATTATTAACCTAAGATCACATGCAGGCACTAGTGTGCCACCTAAATGTAATTCTGTAAAAGGTAGTTCTGTCTAGATTGCTTACTCCATCAAACTCTTCAAAGGATCCCTGTGTCACAGAATAAAACTCAAGTTCCTACACCTGGCATGCAAGGCCCTCCAGGATGGGGGTCCGCCTCCTCCCCAGATACAGTGTTCACTGTTGCCTGGCACTCCACCACCACGAGGCCTGTAGCTCCGTGCATCTGCTACACCTCTCACCTCCAGGCCTTTGCACTGTCCACACCTCCCCGACTTCACCTCATTAAATATGCCTGAGTATCACCCTATATACTAAGCTTCCTTACTCCAAGATCCTGTCAGGCCCAGGCTATGTGTGCCTCATGCTCCTATAATATCCCCACACCCCCTTACCACTGCACCCATCGTAATGTGTATGATCACTTGCGTAAGTGCCATCTCCCCTACTCTTTTACTGCAGGCTCCTGACTAAATGTCATTCATCTTGGTCTGCTGAGTACTTGGACCACACCTGGCGGTGATGGACCCTCAGGAAATGGAGACAACACTATATGTGGTGGAAAAGCCAAGGTGAGACTAGATCTTTTGATGGTCCAGAGCTGTTTTCATCAGGGTAACTGAGGGCCTCCCCTCACATTGTGAACATAATTATTTTCTTGAGGGTTCTTACTTAGGAATGAATTTCATGGGCCTTGGATACAAGTATTCCGTACTCATTCCTGAATTATGCAACAGTGCCACCCAATTTATTCCAACTTTCTGAGAATGAGATGGCAGTGGAAGAGAGGACCACAAAAAGTAACAGGACTCTTTTCCTGGTCCCATAAACATCTGTTATTTTTATAATAAGTAAGGAAGACTCTTGCTGGCACTTTGAGTGACCATAATTTAATCAATCCTTTGAGAACTCTTGTTCTCTATGACAGTGATCTACACACTGTAAGACTTTGAGGACAAGCAATCCTGCAATGGAAACATTTTATTTGAAGGTTATGTCCTCAGCTCCATGACTTCTCTAGCCTTGGTGGAAGACAGGCTTAGCCAGAGAGAAATATTTTTAGACAAGGGTGCTTCAGAGCTGTAAAAATAGGCCCAGTGAATAGGACACTTGTCAAAGCCAGAGTACTCTAGCCAGAGCGTCAAGTAAACATGCCCAGCAGAAGCAAACATATCACCAGATTGGAAGCATTTTCTCTAAAGCATAGCCTGAATGGTGAATTTTTATTTATTTATTTATTTATTTATTTATTTATTTATTTTTAATATATTTTATTGATTTTTTTACAGAGAGGAAGGGAGAGAGATAGAGAGTTAGAAACATCGATGAGAGAGAGTCCTTGATCAGCTGCCTCTTGCACACCTCCTACTGGGGATATGCCCGCAACCAAGGTACATGCCCTTGACCGGAATCGAACCCGGGACCCTTCAGTCCCCAAGCCGATGCTCTATCCATTGAGCCAAACCGGTTTCGGCCTGAATGGTGAATTTTTAAAAATATATATTTTTATTGATTTCAGAGAGTAAGGGAGAGGGAGAGAAAGACAGAAACATCAATGATGTCATAGAATCACTGATTAGTTGCCTCCTGCATGTCCCACACTGGGAATGGAGCCTGCAATCAAGGCATGTACCAACTAGGAATCAAACCATAACCTCCTGGGACATAGGTCAACGTTCAACCACTGAGCCACGCCGGCCAGGCTAAATGGTGAATTTGTAAGAACTATGTCCACTGTTCAGTGAGGTGTCCCATAGGCCCGAACACTATAGGAGTGCGTTTCATCAACATCACATTCTCTCGGAAAAATCGAAAATCTGCACAAACTATCTGCCACAGTGGAGTTCCAATTGCCTCCTGCTCCCCAGAATAAGTGCATGCAATCAGTGCTGCCCACGCTGACTGTGCCCGAGGCTCCCGTGCCTTGCCAACAAGGAGTGGCTTTGGGTCCTCATGATTTGATCTCAAAGAGAAGCCACAAATCAGTTATATCTCTCAGAGCTGGCAATTCTGGGTTTATAATTATCCCTGTCTGTGTAATACCATGAACTCTGCCATCATCAGGAGTTGTCTTCACCAACTTGAACAATCAGAAAAAGGCATTCCTTTGAGACTTTCAACCACCACTTACCACTAGAGTCAGCTAGCTTATTCTTAAAACAGTTGAATTCATTGGTTGGCCTATTTATAAAAACTTAGATTTTCCTATTTCACAAAGTATTTTTAAAAAGCCAAGATAATGCGCCCTGACTGACCAGGACTGGGGAATCTGCAACTCAGGAACATGTCCTTGACCAGGAATCAAACCTATGACCCTTCAATGCACAAGCTGATGCTCTAACCACTAAGCCAAACCGGCCTGGGCTAAATACATACTTTTTCAAAAAATTCAATAAGCATCTGGGTTTGGTAATGTAGAGAAAATAATTTCTCTTCCAGGACTCTCCTAAAAATTCTGGGAAAAAGGGATAACAGGACATATTGATGGCCATCAACCAAGTCTTAGTTATATTTAAGAATATCTGCCCTCAATGGATAGAGCGTCGGCTTGGGGACTGAAAGGCCCTGGGTTCGATTCCGGTCAAGGGCATGTACCTTGGTTGCGGGCATATCCCCAGTAGGGGGTGTGCAAGAGGCAGCTGATCGATGACTCTCTCTCATAGATGTTTCTAACTCTCTATCTCTCTCCCTTTCTCTCTGTACAAAATCAATAAATAAATAAATAAATAAATAAATAAATAAATAAATAAAAGAATATCTGCCAAAACCAGTTTGGCTCAGTGGATAGAGCGTCAGCCTGTGGACTGAAAGGTCCCAGGTTCGATTCCGGCCAAGGGCATGTACCTTGGTTGCGGGCACATCTCCAGTGGGGGGTGTGCAGGAGGCAGCTGATCGATGTTTCTCTCTCATCGATGTTTCTAACTCTCTATCCCTCTCTCTTCCTTTCTGTAAAAATATCAATAAAATATATTTAAAAAAATAAAAAAAGAATACTATCTGAAAGATGCTGCCATGATGGACACTTTCTGGGTAGAGAAGAGAGCTCTGAATACAAACTGCTCTCTAGGAATATTAGTATGCAATGTCTGTTAGTATGAGTGGCGTTTTAGTGGAAGGACTAATTAAGAGGCTCCCACAAGAATCCAGGTAACAATGCGTGGTTCAGGAATCACAGAGGAAAGCACAGGGGAGAACCCCTCATGGAGGAGAGACTCACAATCTTTTTCAGTGTGGGTTATAGGTCAACGCTCAACCCTATCTGACCATGACCCTACCTTCAGAGTGCATGTGGCTGGAAGAACAACAATGGTAATAATAAGAGGAGGAAACTCTCTGGAAAAGTTAGAGGGAACATGATGAATTGAATTTTGGTAACTGACTTGGAATCTATTGGCAGGAAGATGGTAGCAGAGCATCCAAATGGAGATGATCTAACTTTGAGTCTAGCTGGTATCTGTTGATTCCAAATAGCCACAAAGGACCCCCTTGTCTGTGGAGGCCACATCTCCCCAGAAGACAGCAGAGACCAGAGGTGCAGGCACAGCTATGGTTATCTCAGACTCGGGGATCTCTGGCCAGCTGAACAGGAGTTGAGAGAACAGAGTCCCAGCCCCAGCTCTGCCTCTGACCCTTGACCCCAATATCATCTCTGTAGGAGTAATTATTAAAATGGTCACATTACTTTGAATGGAATAAAATGTTACATTTGTAGAATTTTTAAAGTGCCAGGCTCTGTTGTAAATGCTTTTATGAATTCACTATAATACCCAAAAATGTCTATATGGAGCACTAAGATTTTTTTCCTCAACAATTCATATGGTCTTAAAAATCTTTAGAATTGTTTGATCTCCCCATATCTCCCTATTAAATATCTTCCAAGATAAAAGAATCTAAAATAAGAGAAGTCAACACCAGATTAGATCTGAGGGAGCTATATTGAAAGCATTAAATGAACAATTACCATTGAACACACGAGTATGACTCTAAGCACTTAGCTCATTTGCCTGTCATAACATTGTGATAGCATATATGGATTCCCAGGTAAGGGACAGAGGCAGAGAGGGTTAAATGACTTGCCCAAGGTGCCCACAGCCAGAAGAGGAAGGGCTGGGGTCCACACTCCAGCAGGCACCTCACAGCCTGCTCAGTTTCAAGCACTGAACCACCACTCACCAGAAACTATCCCACCGCATGGTTAGCATAACCCCGGGGAGACACAGAACAGAGCGCAGCAGCGTTATCTTCCAGGAGAGCTGGGCAGTGAGGGGGATGCCTAAGGCAGATATGGGGAGAGGAGAGAAGGGGGAGGAAAGATAATTAGAAACTCAAGTAGGGGACAAATAACAGTGAGGCTGTACCTACCACAGAGCAGAGAATTCCCCAAACCTGACTGAGGTGTCATTTCTGCTCTACAATGTCCAAAGGTATTCCATGGCATTCTTTTTATGCTGGTCAGCCCCTCCGAAAGTCCAAGAACTAATATGCTGACAGAAGCTGGTTTACTGTCACGAGGAGCGGAGAACCGCCCAATGAAGATGTGAGCAACAATACAGGAGGTGAGGAAGAATGTCATGACAAACATATCCCATACCCTTGAGGAGGAAGTTAACACCTGGGAATACAAAATTCCTTCCATAAGAACACTCACAAGAAGAGACTGTGTCAGTCTCCTACGATCCCCAAACCTCCCCCAGGCCACTGCACTGTTTTCAAGCAAATTTCAACAGAGGTGAACTCACTGCAAAACAGAGAGAATACAGAACAACTCTGAACCCTCTTCTATTTGGCATCAGGAAATTCAGAGCTGGGGGAGGGAAGAGAACGGTGAACAAATGCAGAGGCTGGGAGAAGCTTCTGGGTCCACCTGAGTCCTCATCAAGCATCACAAATGTCAGGAAAATGTTCCTCTGTAGGTGAGAATGTTGCCCCCTCCCTTCTTTTGTTTAACAGCCTAAGGAGTTCTCCTCAGAAGAAATGTGCACTTTTTGCTTTTTAAGAGGGACCAAAAATAAAAGCAAAGAAAAGTTTTGGGTGAGAAGAACCTGGATCCAACCCCCTTCAAGATGCAAACTTTCTCACTTCCTCCAAGAAGTGTAGAGCATTAAAAGGAAGTCTGTACTGGAGCCTTGAGAAATCCAGCCTCAGAAATTCCATGCCCAGGGAACTCACTGACTCCTCACCAGTACCTTAATGAAAGTTCTCTGGGCTGCTTGTATGAAAAAAGGCAATGCACAAGAAAACCTTATAAAGAACTCATTCTGTAAACTGCAGAAAAGCACAGCTAGTTCCTTTCTTCCCTTTTTTCCTCGTTTATACAACAAGAAACAACCTGATCCCCACTCAAGGGTCATTCGATGCTGTAAGCTTTGCCAGCCCAACTATCCAGCTGAAGACAAATTGGCAATCAGAACCAAGTCAGAAGTGTATAATGGGCAAACAAAAATAACAAGTTAACCTGACTTAAATATTAACCTGCGGCCTAAGCAAATTTTTAAAATTTAAAACAAACGAAACAAATGACAGGCAAAGTAGACATCCTTGGGGAATACATATGTACAAATGACCTGTGCACTGATCAATTGTAATTAAGCACAGACCTCACTTGTCTTAAATTGCTTAACTGTTCAAGAAATGTGTCAGGCTCCCACAAAATCTGTTTAATTTTTTCCATGCTACTCAGCATAAACTGGAATACAGCAAAAATGATAAATAAAAAAATATTATGGACACAGACAACAGTGTGGTGATTGCTGGAAGGAGGGGGATGGGGGAGGTGGAGGTTATAGAAGGGATAAATGGTGATGGAGACTTGACTTGGGGTGGTGAACACACAATACAGTGTACAGATGATCTGTTACAGAATTGTGCACCTAAAACCTGTATGATTTTGTTAACCAGTGTCACCCCAATAAATTCAATAAAAAGGAAGCAAAGATTGTAAACAGAACTACACCTTAAAATTAAAGCTACTTCAGAAAGAGTTCAGGAGAGTGAAGCTAGATGTGACTTAATAGCCTACCTTAAATGCTAGTTTGTGCTTGTGGGGGTTTTGTTTGTTTGTTTGTTTTATTAATTTTAGAGAGGAAGGGAGAGGAGAGATAGAAAGATCAATGATGAAAGAGAATCATTCAGTGTCATCCCATGCACCCAAAGGTTGCCGGTTGGAGGTCGGGGCACATATGTAAGGCAACTGATCATTGTTTTTCTCTCACACATTGGTGTGTGTCTCTCTCTCTCTTTCTCTCTCTCTCTCTCTCTCACTCTCTCTCTCTCTCTCCTTTCAACCCTTGCCCTTGCCCTTGCCCTCGCCCTCTCCCTCGCCTTCTCCCTAAGCATGTCCTCAGGTGAGAATTAGAAAGAAAAAAAAAGCTGTATGAGGATGAACAATACAACAGGGAGGACAAAAAGTGCCTTCACTCTTTTCAGAGGCCCCTGGACAACTGGCATTTACCAGTCAAGATTAAGTGAGATTCATGCCGAAACCGGTTTGGCTCAGTGGTAGAGCATCGGTCTGCGGACTGAAAGGTCCCAGGTTCGATTCCGGTCAAGGGCATGTACATTGGTTGCGTGCACATCCCCGGTAGGGGGTGTGCAAGAGGCAGCTGGTCGATGTTTCTCTCTCATCGACATTTCTAGCTCTCTATCCCTCTCTCCTCCTTTCTGTAAAAAAAAAAAAAAAATCAATAAAATATATTTTTTTAAAAAAAGAAAAGAAGAAGTTATAAAAGACTAAGTGAGATTCAAAACTCTGGGGAGGGAGGGCATGTATGGGGGGGATGGAGGGGAAGGGTATATGTACACGGATAATTTAATAAAAAATAAAATTAAAAAAAAGATTGAGATGCAACAGATTCACAACCAATATTCTCCACCTACACATTACAGACCTACCTTAGCAGCAACAATCTGAGATGGTATGAGGGGTTAAGGACAAGCAATGAAGATAATAATCATAAAGGCAGCTAACCCTTTGTGAGCTCTCACTAGGTGCCAGACACTGACTTGTGCTAATTCACTCAATCCTCTAGATTCTACTATGAGGCTAGTGCTGGTATGAGTCCTAGTTTAGAGATTAGTAGGCACAGAGGTGAAGTAACTTTCCCATGTTAAGACAGCCAACGTGAGGCAGAGCCAGCATATAGGCCATCCAATTCCCCATACTGAACTGGAGCCAATCTCCAGTCAAACACATCAACTTCTCTTTGTGGCACTTAATCGGCAGAACAGATTCACCCTCTACCAAAAGTGGTAGGTCAAGGAGCATGAAGAATGAAGCAATACTGCTTAGAACTACAAACCTGAAGGTGGAGTCCAAAATGGATCAGCTAAACTGCTGAAACCAACCAACCTACTGCTGAGAGTAGCACAGAGGTGTTCTGCAGGAAAGTGTGGTTCCCTCCACAGGATTAGAGCTTCCATCTAAACTTTAGATTCTAAAGTGACTGAGGCTCTTGTAAAACTTGTTCTGTAAGAATGGAACTACTTACCCTATGACTGTCCACTATTTCAACTTTTGGAATGGCAGTCCATTGTATTTCCAACCTGTGGATAAACAGCTCTCGCCCCCACCCCACCCTTAAATTTCAAAAGGCACTCACTCCCCTGGTCCAACTATTCACATCTGTGTTCCCATCGATGTCACCCTCCTCCCCCCTTTCTGAAATGAAAGCTCCAATACTATATCCATAATTTTAGGTGCTACCTGTGGGCATGGTTGTGCGGGATAACACCCCTTTCTGGGCAATAATGGATATAGAATTCTAAGAGCTGAACAACCTGAAACAATGCTTTCTACTTAGTTTCTAATCCGCTTCCACTGATGTCTTCAAGTCACCATTAACAAAGTTTTTTGGACCCGTTTTTTCCTATATTGGTACTAGAGGACGGGTACATGAATTTGTGCACAGGTGGAGTCCCTTGGTCTGGCCGGCGATAGGGGTGAATTGGGGGGTTTGGTTACCCAGGCCCCATTGGGGCCAATCAGGGCCAACCAGCGGTGGGGAGGGACTGCGGGAGGTTGGCTGGCTGCAGGAGATTAGCTGTGGGAGCGCACTGACCACCTGGGGGCAGTTCCTGGACTGAGTGTCTGCCCTCCGGTGGTCAATGTGTCATCATAGAGACCGGTCAACCTGTAGAGAGGTCAACAGGTCATAATGGTCACAGGCTTTTATATATATAAATGGTAGGCTTAAGGCCCTAATATTATCTTGTTTTTAAACAAATACATTATTTTATACCTTCCCACAACAAATCTCACTCTCACAGCTGTGGGAGGTTTTTGGTGGAGCAGGGGAATACAAGTGTGCTCAAGCTTGAATATCCTATGATATAGTATAATATTTGGAACGTTTAGGTTAAAGGGACTTACTCCTCACATCTCACGTAGAACGTAGATAAGGGGACACCATAACCTAGCAGCAAAGGCATCCACACAATAAAGAGGGAAATGTATGTCCAAACACATTATCTCGGAAGAGAGAAATGGAAAACTGTAAGAAGTTGGATAAAAAATTAATTAAATACATATTTTAGGAGACAATGCGATCAAATTAATATGTTGCAAAACGTGTGCAGGGAGAGGAAAATTAAGATATATAATAATAGTCAATGGTTTTTAAAAGAGCAAGCATGGAAATGTGGACTTGACTGGAAAGACACTGAAAAATAAACTCTTTCATGACTGTAGCCACTGCATTTGAATACTCCACTAAGAAAAATTGGATAATGGCCTCCACTTCAGCAATACAATGATAAATATAATCAACTAAGACACGGGAATCGAGGTTCTCCAATACCAGCAGGAATTTGCTGGGTGGAGGGGTGGAGAAGCAGCAAATATCACAGTATCCAGCTAATCAATTGCACAACTGACCTTGAGCCACAGTTAGGCTGAAACACGGCAGTCTTGAAGATGGACATTGAGACTGGAGGCCCTCGGCCCCTTTGTCTTCTCCCACCTTCTCCAAGCCCCTCAAACGTGCAGTTCTCAGCAAAGTGGGAACTAGGTCAAAGGTCAAAGTTGCCTTGCAAGGCCTCTGGCGGACTAACAGGGCCTCCCAAGCTCTTACTAGGTAACTTTTTACAAAGTGCTACAAAAGCGATGAATATTACTATTCTTTGTAACCCAGAAAGCAAAGGAAACACACGGGAGGTTGGAAAGAGATCCTTTTAGGAGAGCATTAAACTGCTCTTACAAAGACCGTATAATTCTAAAAAAGTTCCAGGTGTCTGGAAGCAATTCAGGTGTAAGCCAAGAAGCAAGCAAGCAAGTTATGTCTCAGCCTTGGACACGTACAATACTATCTTCTCTCAGCAGAACCCAGTTCCAAGTGCACTCGCTAGCACGCTCCACCCAGCCCCCCTGGGGCCCTGGGCCCGGCTGGAATTTAGAGATCAGGAAACTGAGGCTCGGCCCCAAGACACTGTATCTTTGGGGAATGACCACGCACAGGCCCAGAGGCAAGACGTTTCAACTACACGGGGGAGGAGCACGGTGAGAATTCCCGGGTGCCCCGTGCACCCCGGTCTCTCCGCGGATCACCCCGCCGAGCCGCGGGCCGCCAGCGCTCCCAGTTCCGGTGGCAGCAAAGCGAGCGGGTGCGCTGCCAGGGGGCGGCTCACCTGGGCAATGCCGGCGCCCATCAGCCCACCGCCGATGACCGCCACGTGCTTGATGACGATTTTCTTCGCCGTGGCTGAGGCTGTGGACGAAGAGGACACACTGCGCACAAACTGCCTGGTGACGAAAGCCATGGTGCTGCGGGCAAACGGAGGCGGCGGCGGCGGCGTTCGGACTGGGCTAAGAAAGCGCGACTGCAAGGCACTGACTGCCAACAGACCTCTGGGGGCGGAAACGAGGCGGCCCCGCCTCCCAGCGTTCCCCGGGCGTTCCCATGACGTCACCGGGGAAGGGGCGGGGACTCGCGGCCCGCTCACCTCATTGGCGGAGGCGGTGGGGACGGCCCTCTAGCGTCGGAGCGCGGCGCCTACGTGGGCTGGTGCGGGCCGCCGCCGCCTTCTGCCGCGGAGCTGGGGGCTCTCAGCGGCGGATCCTGGAGCTGGACCCCGGGTCGCAGCGGGGCAGGGCGGTTAGCGTGCAGGCCATTCCTCGGAAAGCCGCAGACACCTGGTAAGATGGAGGCAGACTGTGGACTAATTACATCATCGCCTCTGATGCTCCTGCAAACCTCAGCGCCGAGTTTATATGTGATCTTTGGCGGTGATGCTGAAGGGACCCAAAATGAGCAACCTTGATTCATGTCACCAAGTAACCAGCCCTAGGGGTTATTTTATTCCTGTGGATAACGAGTGTTTCCCGCTAAGTCAGAAATAAACCAGCTGCCCAACAATCGAAATAAATGTCTAACAGCCCATGATGAGTCTCAATGTAAAGATCACGCCCAGAGAGTTAGTTACTCATTTCAATGTTAGACATCTGATGGTTTAAGGTCAAAGGGAAACTTGTAGAGTAATTGATACCAACTAGGCTAATCTCCCTCGTGTAATTTTGAATTACAATAACTTAGTAATAGAGAACTTTATTCACTTATTTTTAAATATGTAATAAGAACTCACAAACTCACCATGGAATCAAAAGTAATCTCCTTCTATGGGACATATGTACCTAAGGAATTCTGTGTTCACCATTCCTTTGCTTTGATCTCATCTAATCCTGTAAAAATATGGGAGAAGCACTTTTGCTGAGGACTGTCGGTCTTGGGAGAAATACGGTCACATCCAAAGAGTAAAGTCCATTAAATGTTAGAATGTAGCAAATGCAAAAAGCCATGGGATCAGAAATGGAAAAGGAAAATTACACAGAGAAACCTGGTAATTTGAAGAATTAGTGTATTAGAAAAGAAAGGTTTCAAGCATGTTCAAAGGTAGAGACAAGAAAAATATTGCCACAGGAGAAGAGGAATTTGGTGTGAAGAGAGCAAAGATCATAAATTAGGAGGGTGCATGGATGATCCCTAGATGGATTTTAACCTTTCACTCTCAGTTACAAGTTATGTCTGATGCAAGGCCAAACATGTTCTAATGACAGTGTTGTCACTATATTTCTTAATTTCTTTTTTGTTAATCCTCACCCAAGGATATTTTTTTCATTGATTTTTAGAGAGAATGAAGTGGGGGTTGTGGGCGGGGGAGAAGGTGGGGGGGGGTGATGCGGGAGGAAGAGAAATATCAATGTGAGAGAGATACATTGATTGATTGTCTCCCACATGCGCCCTGACCTAGGAGCCTTGGATCAAGCCTGCAATCAAGGTACTCACCCTTGACCCTGAATCAAACCTGAGACCCTATGGTCCAAGGCTGACGCTATAACCAGCGAGCCAAACTGGCCAGGGCATCACAATATATATTCTCTAAATGTGTGTAGTGTCAAACAATGCCAAGAATTATGCATTTGCAGATCCATGGTTTGTTTTCCTCAGGAAAGAGAGAATGACCAGTGCTGTATTTTTGAGTGATTCTCAAGTCTGAGGCTATCTGTATTATGTAAATGTGATGTTGAGAAAGGACCACTGAGTGAGAGGAGCCCTGGCTTAGTCCCTGGTGGGCAGTATGACCATCTGCAGACACCTCCTGGGCTCCAGTGTCTTTGTCTATGAAAGAAAACATTTGGGCAGATAACTTTGCAGCTGTTTTCTACTGAGAGTCTAACTCCCATTTACAGTCTTCTGAAGCAAGGGCCACCCTGCCCCAACTCCCGCACAATCCTGGTCAGATGACAGTTAAAATAGATTCATTCTCCTTTTGCCAGGACTGCTAGTCTTTTCCCAAGTGTGGCCTTGGGCTTTCGGGTGCCCAGTAACGACTTCTATGGTCCTTGCCTTGCACAATCACCCAGTTCTTAGGGTCATGCTTCCTTTCTGCAGAATGGAGTGCTGGGAAGCATGACCTTGGTCACTGAGCCAACTCAGAGACAGCAAAGGGCTGGCTCAGAGAATGGAGTAAGTAATGACTACTTTGTTTTGTCCTATAAATGGCTAATTGTAATATTTTAAAAACTGACATCAAAAAGCATTTCATTTGTTAATATATTTTTATTGATATTTTACAGAGAGGAAGGGAGAGGGATAGAGAGAGAAACATTGATGAGAGAGAAACATTGAACAGCTGCCTCCTGTACTCCCCCTACTGGGGATGTGCCTGCAACCAAGGTACATGCCCTTGACCGGAATTGAACCTGGGACCTCTTGGTCCACCATCTGACACTTCATCCACTGAGCCAAATCGGTTAGGGCAAGAAGCATTATTTTAAAATATACATAGTGGTGGGCTCTCGGAATGGCAGAAGCAGGGAGTGCAATTGGCCCTTTCCTTCCAACAAATTAGCAGTCTATAAAAAATATCAAAGTCTTCCAGTCTTCCTGCTTTGTGAGGTAGGCAGGCAGAGTGGAGCTGACCCTGTCTTCATACTGTCGTGTGATAGATACCTAGGGACAGTGTGTTTTAATCAGGAACACTAATAGGGGAGGATTCACTGAGTATGTTGGAATTTTCCTTCTATTTGTGGGAAAGTAATGATTTCTGGCTTACTGGGGAAACAGTGTTTTGTTGAGTGCTTTTTAGATTTCTTATGGCAGAAAACCAAATTTCATGTGACTACTCAGAAAACCAAATTTCAAGAACAAAGCCCAGAAAGTTCAATCAAAAGCTAATCTACTGCAAAATTAATGAGGGTTGACATTGCCACATTTGTCAGAAGGGTTTTCAAGGAAGTTAGTCATATGATAAGCATAAAATACATATTTAGCTTGAGAAGGACGGTCATGTATTGCTGTATCCCACTGAAAGATATTCTCTTATAACACACTAAAGGCCCGGTGCACGAATTTGTGCCCCAGTGGAGTCCCTTGGCCTGGCCTGAGGGATCTGGCCGAAACTGGCTATCTATGACATCCCCTGAGGGGTCCTGGATTGCAAGAGGGTGCAAGCCAGGCCGAGGGACCCCACCAGTGCATGATCAGGGCTGGAGAGGGACAAGGGAGGTTGGCCAGCCGGGGAGGGACCGCAGGAGGGCTCCAGGGCATGTCTGGCCCATCTCTCTGAGCCACTATTGGCTGGACCCCATAGCAGTGGTTGAGCGGCCTTAGCATATCATTAGCATATTACACTTAGATTGGTTGAACAGAAGACCAGACAGCATATTAGGCTTTTATTATATAGGATAAGGCAAAATCTCTAATGACACTGAACAATTTTATAAATAAGGTTATCTTCTTTAGCTTTTAGAAAAAAAAAATTTATCCTGGCAAACTTTAAGCTTTGATTGTGTTAGCAACTGTTCTCTACTTTTTTTTCTCTACTGAGAAAATTCATTAAATCCTCACAATAACCCTATTTGATAGGTACTAAATGTACCCCTCTTTTACATGTAAGGAAACAGGTCCAGAGAGGTTCAGAAACTTGGCCAAGGTCACACAGCTAACCAATGGCACAGGCAGAATTCAAATTCAAAACAGTCTGTCTTCAGGACTTGTGTTCTTAACCGTTATGCTGTTTTGTCTCTCTTCATAACAACCCAAAGGCTACCACTTCTATTCTCCTCTGAAGGTGGAAGAATCAAGGTTCCAAAGAGTTAAATCATTTATTAGATGTAACCTAGTACCTAATATCTGGCCAGGCTCAGATTTTAACCCACTCTGACCTCAAAGCTCCCACTCATTTCATACTTTCATACTCATTAGAAAGTTGCTTGCTGTTAAGACAAAAAAAAAAAAAAATGGTGGGTGGTTTCCAGTAAATGTTATGTATGTCTGAATTTGGAACTTAATTGTTTTACTAATATTATAAAGGTGAAGCAGATTGATTTATTTAGGCATTCTTATTAAGAAACCCCAGAACTGCAACTTTCACAGAATGATTCCCAATGTTTACATCTATAGACTACAAGAGCCATGAGTGGGTTGTTGTTTTTTTAATTACAGTTGATATACAATATTAGTTTCAGGTGTACAACCCCATGGTTATACCTTTATATAACATACTAAGTAATTATGCCAATAAATCTAGCACCATATATAGTTATTATAATACTAGAGGCCCAGTACACAAAATTTGTGCACAGGTAGGGGGTTCCCTCAGCCTGGCCTGCACCCTCTCACAATCCGGGAACCCTCTGGAAGGCAGGCAGGCAGGTAGAGTGGTTAGGGACGATCAGGCAGGCAGGCAGGCTCCCTCCTCCCAATAGTGGATTCTGTGAGGAATGGGGCTCCCTCCTCCCTCTTGTCACAGTCCAGTTTGAAGGCCGGCCACACCCCCAAAAGCACGAGACCCAGAGTTCCACACACCCTGGTAGCCTGGGGCCCACAGACCCTTCTCACCTCCACGCCCCAGTGGCCCGGAGCCCACAGACCCTTCTCGCTTCCATGCCTCGATGGCCCGGGGTTAAAGACCCTTCTTGCCACCACTGCACCTTGGAGGCCCAGGGCTCACAGCATTCTTGTTGCGCCCATGCCCCAGCGGCCCAGAGCCCACAGATCTCTCCTGCCACCACACCTCAGATGCCCAGGGCTCACCCACCCTTCCCACCTGCATGCCTCGGTGGCCCAGGGCCCACAGATCTCTCCCGCCTGCCAGACCCCAGAGGCCCAAAGCCCACAGACCCTTCCCTCCTGCATGCCTCTGCAGCCCAGGGTTAAAGACCCTTTTGGCCGCTGCCACCACTGCGCCTCAGATGCCCAGGGCTCACAGACCCTTGTCGCCACCACCACGCCTTGGAGGCCCAGAGCCCACAGACCCTTCCTGCCTGCGTGCCTCAGTGGCCAGGGGCCAACTGTTTGGTCATCCGTCCTGGTCATGATGGCCCTAGGCTATTATAAGTATAGATTATTGACTATATTCCCTATTTTACGTTCTCATGAATATTCTGTAACTACTAATTTTATTTTGAAATGCCTTCATCTTTTCCACCCAACCTCCCAATCCCTCTCCCATCTGGCAACTGTCAAAATGTTATCTGAGTCTGTTTCTATTCTGCTTGTTTGTTTATTTTGTTTTTTAGATTCCACATATAAGTGAAATCATTATTGGCATTTGTCATTCTCTTATTTCACTTAACATAATACCATCTAGGTCCATCCATATTGTTGCAGATTTCTTATGGTTGAGCGATATTCCATTATATATATGCACAACTTCTTTATCGATTCATTTCTTGACAAATACAATACTTAGATTGCTTCCATATCTTAGCCATCTATATAAAGAGGCAATATGCTAATTGGCCATTATGGTATCCCAGTAACAAACGGACCAATTTGCATATTGACAGACCAGCAGGTGCGTGCGCAGCATGGGGACTTGCGTGAGGCCCCCAGCACCAGAGTCCTTTTTCTCCCAGGTGCATGCGCCTGACAAACACTCTTGCGACACTATCCAAGAGCACTCTGCCTGGGGATGCCACCAACCCTTCCCTGAAGTGGGGGGAACCGAGGGGTGACACCCGCATGGCAGACAGCCAGTTCTCAGGGCACGGTCAACAGATGCCAACTAGGGGGTGCACACACCGGCGGTGGCCCGAGGGAGGGGTCACACACGCAAATCAAGAGGGTGGGGACCCAACACCACGAAGGAAGAGCCCAGGCGTGACAACAGAGAGTGCACAGGCAACCCTCACACCACAGGGAAGCTTCCGTGGCTTTCTCCAGCCGTCCATTCATTCATCTGCCCGTCCAACTCGGAAGGAAGCTTGCATCCTGGACAGAAATCCCTCTGCCCCCAGGACAGCCGGGCCCCAACATGGCTGTGCGAGCATGCCCGTCGCCTGCAAATTCCGGAGGGGAGCAGGCACTTGAGGCGGAGGGGGGTGGGGCAAGGTGGGGGTGGCCGCGGGGAGAGTTGTGGGGGAGGCCTCTGCACACCCCACCTCCTCTTCAGCACTCAAGGGGAGAAAAGCCTCGTGCACGCACATGAATGCACACGCGCGCACATAATGCAGCAGTCCCCGTGATGGACACCTGCCTGGCCGGCTGGACCCTCCCCCAACTTGGAGGGGGGAGGCTCGGGCCATGGTAGGCAAGACACAACTGCATTGTCGCTGAGCCCCTCAAAGCCGGTGCGAGAGGGGCCCAAATGCCCAAAGAGAGGCAGCTACAGGTCCCAGAGAGGAAAGCCCATTGGTACTAAGACAGGAGGAAAAACAGAATTTTTAATTAGCCTGTAAAAAGAGTAAAAGAGTGAGGGAGGAGGGACAAGAATGGGAAAGAAGGGAAGGCTGTAGGGAATAACTTTATAAAGGAGTCAGTAGAGAACAGAGTTAAAGAAGGAAAGAGGATGTATGAATGAACTCTGGGAACTATAATGAAAATCAAGTATGGTTATGTACTGGGGACAGATTTAAAAGTAGAAGTCAGAAATGAATATAGATAAATGATAGTGAATAACTAGGCAGTTAGATATTATAGATAGATATTAAAACAGTGGAGTAAGTAGAAAAGAGTGTATGGGAAAGGCAGGATGAGAGAGAAAAGAAGGGAAGGAAAGTTTTAAAGGGGAGAAGGTAGAGCTTAAAAGGAGAATGGGAAGAAGGAAGAAATGGGGGAGGGAGCAAAGCAGGTTCAAGGGAGGAAGTGAAAAAAATTAAGGTGGGAAGGAAGGAAAGGGGAGGGAGGGAAGGGTAAAGATAAAGGAAAGAAGGAATGTGGGGAGGGAGGGAGGAGAGGAGAAAGATGGGAAGAAAAATAATGGAACAGAAGTAGGAAATAAGGAGGAAAAAAGTTTATAAATGATGAGTAAGTAGGAAACAGTTACATAAAGGAGAGATAAAAATTGTGTGAGAGGGAGAAGCCAATAAGGAAGTCAAATACAATTGTGTGTGAAAGGGATAAGATTTTTAAAAATCGCCAAAACTGCTGTGGTTCAGTGAATAGAGCGTCACCAGTAGGGAGTGTGCAAGAGGCAGCTGATTGATGATTCTCATCAATGTTTCTAACTCTCTCTATCCCTCTCCCTTCCTCTATGTAAAAAATCAATAAAATATATTGAATAAATAAATAAATAAATAAATATAAAAAATAGTTAATAGGGGTGACCAGGCCAGCAGGGGAGGGCAGATAAGGGGATCAAGCTGGCAGAGGAGAGTGGTTAGGGCAGGCAGGCAGGTGAACGGTTAGGAGCCAGAGATTCAGGATTGTGAGAGTGATGTCCAACTGCCAGTCTAAGCCCAATCCCCGTGGGCTCCCACATTGGAGAGGGTACAGGTTGGGCTGAGGTCCCCCCCCCCATGCATGAATTTTGTGCACTGGGCCTCTAGTCATATATAATAAAGGGCTAATATGCAAATTGTTCCCATGGGCAGGAGTTTAACTGACCAGGAGTTAGATGTGCACTAATTACTGGGGGGGTGGCACAGAACATGGTGGGTGTCAGCGATGCGGCACTGGCAGCGGGCAGTAGTGGAAGCACTGCCAGTCCCACTGGGGCCCCAATGAGAGCGGGACCGAGGTGGGATGGTGGAGCAGGTGAGCGGGTGGTGCCAGTTGCCCCACCGGTTACCCCACAGATTGGCCCAGATTCCCAGCCAGGCTAGGGACCCTACCTGTGCACGGATTACATGCACTGGGCCTCTAGTTGTAAATAATGCTGCAACAAACGTGGGTGTATATGTCTTTTCAATTTAATGTTCTAGGTTTCTTCAGAAGTGGCGTTACTGGGTCCTTCTTTGTCCCTTTGTTTTAAAGTCTATTTTACCTATTATGGGTATTGCTACCCTAGCTTTTTCACTTGTTTTATTTTTATTTTCATGAAATATCTTTTTCCACCCCTTTACCTTTAGTCTGTGTGTGTCTTTCAATTTGAATTGAGTTTCTTTTCTTTTTTAATATATTTTATTGAGTTTTTACAGAGAAAAAGGGAGAGGGATAGAGAGCTAGAAACGTCGATGAGAGAGAGACATTGACCAGCTGCCTCTTGCACACCCCCTGCCAGGGATGTGCCCGCAACCAATGTTCATGCCCTTGACCAGAATCGAACCTGGGACCCCTCAGTCCGCAGACCAACACTCTATCCACTGAGCCAAACCAGTTTCGGCTGAATTGAGTTTCTTATAGACAGCATATATAAAGATCTTGTTTTGTTATCCATTCAGCCACAGTATATCTCAAGTGGAGCATTTAACCCATTTGCATTTAAAGTAATTGTTGATAGATACGGATTTATTGCCAGTCTGTTTATTATTCATATTTTTTTTTATCTTTTTCTTCTCTCCTTTGTATTTTATTTATTTTTAAATATATTTTATTGATTTTTTACAGAGAGGAAGGGAGAAGGACAGAGAGCTAGAAACATCGATGAGAGAGAAATATCGATCAGCTGCCTCCTGCACACCCCCTACCAGGGATGTGCCTGCAACCCAGGTACATGCCCTTGACCAGAATCAAACCTGGGACCTTTCATTTCGCAGGCCGACGCTCTATCCACTGAGCCAAAAACGGTACCGGCTCTTCTCTCCTTTTTAAAAAAATATATGTTATTGATTTCAGAAAGGAAGGGAGAAGAAGAAAGAGACCAAAACATCAATGATGAGAGAGAATCATTTATTGATGCCTACTGCACACCCCCCTACTGGGGATTGAGCCCATGACCCTGGTTCATAGGTTGATGCTCAACTACTAAGTCTCACCAGCTGGGCTATTCTTCTTAAAGAAGACCTTTTAACATTTCTTATAATATTAAATGAACTCCTTTAGCTTTTTCTTGTCTGGAACGCTCTTTATATGTCTTTCAATTTTAAATGATGGCTTTGCTGGGTGGAGTAATTATGGTTGTATGTCCTTGCATTTCACCACTTTGAATATTTCTTGCCAATCCCTTCTGACCTGCAATATTTCTGTTGAGAAATCAGCTAACAGCCTTATGGGAGCTCCCTTGTAGATGTTTATCAGCTTTTCTTTTGCTATTTTTAAGATTATTTGTTTTTTACCTTTGGCATTTTATTTTTTTATTTTATTTATTTATTTTTTTAATAAACCTTTATTGTTCATATTATTACAAAAGTTCCTCATTTTTTTCCTCCTCCACCAAGTTCCTACCCTCTGCCCTTTCCCCACCCCCCCCATTGTCCTCATCCATAGATGCACAGTTTATGTTCAGTCTCTTCCTGCACTTACCTTTGGCATTTTAATTATGATGTGTCTTGATGTGGGCCTTTTGGGGTTCATCTTGTTTGGGACTCTGCTTCCTGGACTTGTATGTTTTTTCCCTTCACCAGGTTAAAATACTTTTCCATTGTTGATTTTGCAAATAGGTTTTCAATTTCTTGCTCTCTCACTTCTCCTTCTGACACCCCCATGAGCAAATGTTAGTTTGCATGAAGTTGTCCCAGAGGCTCCGTACAACTATCCTCATTGTTTTGGATGCTTTTTTTTTTTTTTTTTTTTTTTTCCTTTTGCTGTTCTGATTGTTTTCTGCTTATATTTTGAATTGCTGATTTGGTTCTCAACTTCATCTATTCCACTGTTGATTTCCCATCTATTCCATTTCAGTTAGTGGATCCCTTATTTCTGTCTGATTGGGTTTTTTTTGTTTGTTTGTTTGTTTGTTTGTTTGTTTTTTTAATGCTGTTGAAGTTCTCACTAAGTTTCTTGAGCATGTTTATAACCATTGTTTTCAACTCTGTATCTGGTAATTTGCTTGCTCTATTTCACTTAGTTCTTTTTTCTGTAGATTGATCTGGCTTTTATTTGAGACCTATTTCTTTGTCTCCTCATTTTGACTTCTTCTCTGTGCTTGTCTCTATGTATTAGGTAGAGCTACCACATCTCCCAGACTTGATAGAGTGGCCTTCTATAGTAGGCACAGCCTCTCTAATAACCTAAACTGGGCACTCCAGGTGCGCCTCTTTGTGAGCTGTGTGCATTGTCCTGTTGTAGTTGAGCCTTGATTGTTATTGGTATCATTAGGAAGTATTGATCCCTTGGCTGATTGGCTCCAATCAGCTGTGAGTAAAGTGGAGGAGCCTTTAGGGGACAACCTGATGGAGTAGGACTTGTGTCAGCAGGGCACTGGTGTCCACCAAATCTGCCCCTGAAGTTGTCCATTGGGTGCACTGGTTTTGGGGCCTTGCCTAGGACCATTGGCTGCTTTTGTGCCTGGCTTGGAGTTGCCTGGGAGAGGCCAAGCTGTGAATCAAGGCTGGCTGCCTCTACTGTCAGGTCTAGGGCCACTTAGCAAGAGGGATGAGGTACATAGAGACCAGATGCTGCTTGTTTGAGAGATTTTAGTAAAAGTATGAAGCATGTGCCAAGACAGTCTATTCTTATGGAAAATCCTCTAGAAACTGCTTGGGTAGGCTCTCGAATTTGGTGGGGTGGAGATCTCAGGGAATCACCAGGGCAGAGTAAACAGTGATAGATATGGCACCCTCCTGCCAGCTCTGTTGTAGGAGGGCTCATCAAAAGAACAATAGCTTCTGCCAGCACTTTTGTCTGAGAGAAAGCTGCCCCCTCTCCCCCCAGCTCTCATCCTGATTGCAGACAATTCAATTCCTCCACAAATGTCCCTGGTGCCTTTTCAGCTGCTACGCCAGTGCTGGAGCTCAGATGGAGTGAATCAAAGTAAGTCTGTGTGCAGGCCCTTCAAAAGAATTGCCTGGGACTCCAGCAGCCTCCATCTTACTCATCCTCAACCCCCACTGGTTTTTACAGCCAGCAATTACGATAACGTCTCTTTCCAGCACTGAAACTCTGGGACTGGGGGCCTGGTGTTGGGCTGATACCCCTCACTCCTCTGAAAACAAGTTATTCCTCCCAATTTTTAAAAAATATATTTTATTGATTTTTTTTTACAGAGAGGAAGGAAGAGAGATAGAGAGTTAGAAACATCGATGAGAGAGAAACATCGATCAGCTACCTCTTGCACATCCCCTACTGGAGATGTGCCCACAACCAAGGTACGTGCCCTTGACCGGAATTGAACCTGGGACCTTTTAGTCTGCAGGCTGATGCTCTATTCACTGAGCCCAACTGGTTTCAGCTCCCTTCCACTTCTTATCTGTCACACGTGGGTGTTCCCCATCTCTGCCTCTTCTACCAGTCTCGTTGTGGCTTTTTTAAATCCCTGGTTGTAGGACTTCCATTCAGCTAAATTTTAGGCAGTTTTGAATGATGGTTGTTCTGTGGTTTAGTTGTAATTTTGATATGGTTGTGAGAAGATGTGAGTGCCATGTTTATCTATGCCACCATCTTGATTGGAAGTCTCAACATTTCTTAGTAGTATAAGCAGGTCTTGTGGTGGTCAGTTCTCTCAATTTCTGTATATCTGGAAAAGTATTTCTCCCTCATATCTAAAGCATTACTTTACTGAATAGATTATTACTGGATGATGATTTCTCTCTTTCAATAATTCGAATATTTGATTCCATGGTCTCCTAGTTTGTAGGGTATCTGCTGGAAAATTTGATGATGATATAATGGGGTTTCCTTTATATGTTCTCATCTTCTATTCCTTGGCCTTAAGAATTCTTTCTTTGTTGTTAGTTTTGACAGTTTTAATATATTATGCCTTGGAGAAGGCCTTTATGGATTTAAATAATTAGGTGTTCTATTAGCTTTCTTTTGGATTTGAGGATCCAATTCTTTCCATAGATTTGGGAGGTTTCTGTTGATTATTTATTTGAATAGACTCTTTTATTCTTAGTATTTTGTTGAATTTATTTGGGATAAGATTGGTTAATAAAATTTAATAGGCTCTTAGTTCCCTTCTCCCACATTTTTCCTTCTGGTATATATTTTATTCTTATGTTGCTCTACCTAATGGAGTCAGATAGTTCTTGTAGAGTTCTTTCTTTTTATTTATTTTTTTTACTCTCAATTCTCTCTTATTCCACCTGGATCATTTCTAAATTTCTGTCTTCTATACCACTAATTCTTTCCTCCATCTAGTCTGCTCAATTTCATAAGGTCGCTAGTTCATTTTTTTGAGTTCTTTAGCTCCAGAATTTGTTTAGTTCTTTTTTTTATAGCTTTAGTCTCTTGGTGAAATACTTTTTTGTCCATTGATTTTATTTTAGAGCATGTTGAATCATTTTTCTGAGTTTTCTCGTACCTCATTGAGAGTGTTTAAAAACAAAACAAAACAAAACTTCAATCTTGAATTCTGTCACTTAAGTCACAGTATTCAATGCCTTTATTTCCTGGAGATATTTTTTTTTCTAAATTCCCTTGTTAACTTGGTTATTCATTGTGCTTTGTGGATTACTTCTCTGCCTGAGCATTTGTGGAAATGGAAACTTAAAAATTACTCACCACTTCAGTGTTTAGTAAGTAGAGGCTTTTCTTTTGTTTTCCAGTAGGTGGTGGTAAAGTACAAATTTTTATTCTGGAATCTCTGGAGTGGTGTACTTCAGCCATGAAAAATACCCCGTATTTTCTAAGGAGGTGAGCATCCCCTTTACATTGGGTTGCCTCTATCTCACTGTATCTGTCACCCCATAGATTTGGAAATGGCGGGGTATGGGTTTTCTGTATGTTCCTGATGCTGCCTTCCTGTAGCCAAAAGCCACCAGCCAGAGCTGCTCAGTCTGAGTGGACCCAGCTGTCTCTACCATGCTTTGCTGGGGAAAGGTAGGCAGGTTCACATATCTGGGACTCTGTTTCTCTTCAGTGGATTAGACACAAAGGATACAGACCATCACAGCGCCATGCTGTTCACTGACCACATAAGCTAAAAAGTTTTTTTCAGCCAACTAAGGATTTTACGGCCAGATTAGGCCACAGGTGGGTGGAGTGGGCTGGTGCCCAGCTCTGCTAAATCCTCTGTCTGGTGCTAGTGAGATAAGGAATGCTGGAACCCTTTATTCTGCTACTCTGCTTCTTGGCCCAGCCTCAATGTGTGCCAGCCACCCAGGCCCAATTACTGCCTCTGCCCCTCTAGTTTGCCTCATGGATGTTACAACCCAACTGATCACTGCTCTCTTGTCTGCTGAGGCAGAGTAGGCACCAGACTGCACATGGCTTCTGTCTCTATCTTCCCCTCACCCCGAGTCCTGTCTGTGCCACTTACTCAGATATGCCCACATTCAGGTGTCTCAATGAGTGTCAGCAGGTTATCCTTTGTAGATTTAGAGTCGTCCAATTTATAACTTCAGGAGGAGAGACCTGGAGGTCCTTCACATCACCATGCTGTTCACTATCCTACAATGATTTTTGACTTACAGAAAATATGCAGAGATGGTATAGAGAGTTCACATATCCCCCTCACCCAGCTTCCCTTGAGTTTGACATCTTACATAACCATGATACTTTTGCTAAAAAATAAGAAGTTAAAATGGTACAGTGCTATTAACTAAACTCCATACTTGATTGGGATTCACTATTGTTGTTTTTCCCCTTAATATAGTATTTTGTTCCAGGATCAAGTCTGGTATACCACTCATTTAGAAACAGATACTTTAAGAACCTTTGTGCTTATACTTAAGTGTTATCCAGAAATGTAGTTCCAGTCTATATTGCCAATATAGTATGTGAATACATCTCACTTATCAATTATTTTCCTCTGTAAAATTACCTTTAAATTCCAATGGGTAAAAAATAGTATCGTACTGTTTAGTTGCATTTTTGAATAATTTAAATATTATTTCATATATTGGTCATTTGTATTTTCAACTTTTTTTGTCTCTGCTGCTTATTTTTAAAAGTAGGATATTCTACTCATCAAATTATTAACACTTTGTACATTAAGGATATTAACGTTTTGCCAAAGATGATACAATAATTTTTTATGGTTTGCCAATTATTTTTTGGCAATAGTTTTATTTTTATATCATTATATCTATTCTGCTTTATTTTTATGATTGAGTCAAATACTTTTTTATGCTTAGGAAAGTAGCTCCTGTCTACAGCCATACCACCCTGAATGCGCCCAATCTCGTCTGATTTCGGAAGCTAAGCAGGGTTGGGCCTGGTTAGTACTTGGGAGGGAGAAAAGTAGCTCCCCATTTTTATATCAAAAGTTTCATACATATATATAGATGCATTATTATTACTTTTTAGACCTTTGGGTGTTAATTTTGATGTATGGGAAGTGGAAAAAAATGTTACTTTAATTTTATAAATAACCAGTTACTCTAGCACTGTTTTTTAAATATTGTTTTCTGTTCCTTCATAGTGTGCTGCCACATTTATACACTAGAATATATAGGTCTGTGCTTTCTATTTTATTTCATTTGTTCATTCTGCTGTTCGTACACAACAGTTTTATGATTCATTATTCTAAAAGGTAGTATTTAACAAGTTGCATGCTATATGGTAGCTCATTTTCAATAAATTACTAAGACCATTCAATGGGGAAAAGACAATCTTTTCAACAAATGGTGCTCGGAAAACTGAATCCACATGTAAAAGAATGAAGTTCGATCCTTACCTCCTGCCATGTGCAAAAATGAACTCAAAATGGATAAAATAAACTTTACATAAAAGCTAAAACTATAAATCTCTTAGAAGATAACAGATAGAAAGCTTCATGACATCACTAATCATCAAAGAAATGCAAATTAAAACTACAATGAGGTATCACCTTACACCTGTCAGAATGGCTATCGTCAATAAACAATAAACAGTGTTGGCGAGGATGTGGAGGAAAGGGAACTTTTCGTGCATTGTTGGCGTTGTACATTGGTGCAGTCACTATGAAAAACAGTATTGAAGTTCCTCTAAAAACCAAAAATATAACCACCATGTGACCCAGCAATTCTACTTCCTGATATTTATCTGAAGAAATCCAAAACACGAATTCAAAAAGATACATACAATCCTATGTTTATTGCAGCATTATTTACAGTAGCCAAGATCTAGAGGCAACTTAAGTGTCCATTGATAGATGAGTAGATAAAGAAGATGTGGTACATATATAGAATGGAATATCACTCAACTATAAAAAAGAATGAAATCTTGCCATTTGCAACTACATGGATGGACCTAAACCATATTATGCTGACTGAAATGGGTCAGACGAAGAAAGACTAATACCATGCAGTTTTATTTACATGTGAAATCTAAAGAGCAAAATAAATCAGAAACTAATTCATGAATAAAGATAAATTGATAGTCACCAGATGTGAGAGGGTTGGAGCAATTAGTGAAAAAGGTAAAAGGGTTTAAGAAGTACAATTTGCCACATAAAAATAGTCACAGGAACGTAAAATACAACTTAGGGAATGTAGTCAATAATACTGAAACTATACATAGTGTCACAGGGGTACTAGATTTATTAGAGTGATCACATTATAAGTTATATGAATGACTAAGCACTGTTGTATATCTGAAACTAGTATAATGTATATTCAACTATAATTGAAAAATAAATTAAAAAAATTTTTTTAAATACTTTGCCACAAGAGCTTGTTTAGGTTCATCCTTTCCTTAAATAATGCTGGACTTTGACTTTGAAAATAAGAAACTTGGGCTGTGATACAGTTGTGAGAATAAGTATATTACCCAACTGTCTAAATGTTTATATAATACTGTGGTTATCTCCTTCTTTTTGGAGGTTTACTCCCTCTTCCATTTCCTAACTTGACATCTGGTAAAACAGAATTTGGTTTAGCAGTTAAAAAAAAAAAAAAACAAGAAACAACAAGAAAAAACACATGAGACTATTAAAGTTAAACTGAAATGTTTAATAAAAGCATAAAAACTATGCTAAAGATGAAGACTAAAAATTAGATATTAGGCAAATTTATAAAACAAAGTGCTACAGTTTTTACATTTCAACAAATCATAAAGTATAAAATGTCAACATGAGCAAGGAAAGCATTAATAGCCTTTTTGGTGACTAGCCATATAAAGCTGTTTTTAAAGTGCTACACTGAGATATTATATTTAAGAGTTTAGTAAAGACCTGATTTCAACATAGTCACACATAAAACAGTTTTTTCCTCAAGTAAGCTATGAACTGTTTTGTTAGGAAAGTTGAAATTAAGCTTGTATAAAATTAAGGAGTAAGAAATTTGTTAATCCCAAATTACCAGTGCAATTCAAAAGCCTATGAAATTCCAGATCAGTAACAAACTGTCCTGTTCAAGGTGCACTTTAATCCACACATGTATCTTATCTAAAATCCATATCACAGCCTCTCCATTTACTTACAGTTTGTTTCAGGGCATTTAGTTTATTAGTTGTGTTTTCTTTATTAACAAAAATCCTCAAGGCACCTATAGATTAGCCTATGTTTCATTTGTCCATATTGAAAGTGCAGAGGGTAGGTAGACTGCTAGGGATCAAGTGGTGGCAGTATAGAGAAGTGGTTTAGAGAGAACTCTCCAGGCACAAAGACTGGTAAATTTGAAATGAGTCTTTTCACTAGGTACCTAAACATCTAAGTTTTAGCTTTATTGGCTACAAAATGGCATCCTCCTAATAATCTGTAAGGATTATGTATGCCTACAAGTAAAGCACTGAATATGGTACCAGCAGAAGGAAAGGCTAAAAAATCTAGTTGTTTATATTATTATCATGATTACTTCTATATAAGGAAGAAGTACTGTGGATGAATAAACGAAAAGGCTCATCTCTCTTTGGACTGTGTTCTCATTGGGAGCAATACTGCATACTGGGCAGGACAGTTCTTGTACAGAATTGCTCAGACATTTGGCATCGGGTCCTAAGGCATCAAAGGCCAGTAACACTCCCATCGTTGTGATAATCAAAAATACACCCATACATTTCCAAACACGCCCCCCTCCCCCCGAAAGAGATCGTTACCTTTATTGAGAACTGCTCTTCTAGAGGGGCCTTCTTTATTAAGAAACAATTTAGTTATTTTAATACGAATAATAATTTCTTACTGTCTTTGATTGTATTTAAGGATGCAATACATTAGGCCTGGTGGCAGGGAGAATAGGAAAGAATTCACTACAATCTGAATCCTAGTATAAAAATTCCCAGGCTCACTATTTAGGGCTCAAGCCAAAAGGTAGAGCTGTATCTTTGCAAGTAAACTCAGCAGAAAGGAATTCTGCCATGAAGCCACGTCTTCAGCTAGTCTGACTGTCATTTAGTTGAAATGGAAGGTAGACATATAAATTCATGACCTTTCCTCAACATTACTGGACCAGGGTCCACTTCCTCCCATGTCTACAAAAAGTAAAAACTAAAATTACAGAAAGATTAACAAGAACAACCCTCACACACACACACACACACCCCCCCAAACTGGCACAGGATTTGTGGCAAGGAAAGCTCTAATTCAGTCTAAACTCACATCCTTTTCTGACAAAGTATTTACGTCTGAGCACTTTAATGTTGCCACAGGTCTGAAATAGGTCGGTCTTCCTTCCATTCCTAAATGTGTTCTTCAGAACTTAACAGTGTTTTGATGATGTTAGGAAAGGTATAGGGCATTTGACCGTCTTAATGCTGAGAGAGAGAAGGCAAGTTTTGTTACCACATGAAATGACTAAGGCACTGAGATGAGAAGAAATGCTCATTGGTAGAAGCCACTGGGAATAAAATCCAGATCTCCTGCTTCCCAATCCAGTCCTCTAGCCCCATTCCCTAAACCACAGAGAGACGTTACTAAAATGGCTGAAGTAGCTCCTCCTGCTGAGGAGCCCGGAGATGAAATCTCCCATACGTTCTACCCTCTTTTTAGTGTCCAACCTGAGCCTAACCTGGATCCGCTAAGTTGCTGGATCCACTGTCAAGTGCAGAAAGAAGAATGTGTTTAGAAAGACATGTATTTACATCCTGTTCACCATCTCCTTTCAGAGATGTTCTTTATCTCTTTGAAATGATTATTTTAAATGGATTCGGGGCTAAAGTTAGACCATATTTTCCAGTCAGATTGGGCTTCTCAGAATCCTTAGGTAAAGCGAATGTGAAACTCTGCATCAGGCTCACAAACGTCAGGAACAGTTCCATCTTTGCCAGCTGCTCTCCCATACACACCCGCTTCCCTAAAATAAGAGCAGGAAAAAAATAAGCATTATAATATCATCTCTTTTCCTGTCTCTAAAAGGACACATTTATATGAAATATCTAAATTGTTCTAAATACAGATAAAGAGTTTTAAAATAAAATTGCCACATATGCCACATGACCTCCCACAATAATGCTGATTAAAATTTTTAAATAAAATTGCCACATATGCCACATGACTTCCCACAGTAATGCTGATTAGAATTTTTACATACGAAGCTCACATTTTAACTCCTCATAAAAATCTATTTTCATTCTAGACAGGAACTAGAGACAGATCTGATTCTTATCTCCTCCTAGTTATATACCTACTTATTTCTTTCCTGTGCTCTTACCTGGATGATTAGGGAAAAAATAAATCAGATTAAGACTCCAGAGTATTCCTTCTCTAGGAACCTAAAGGAGCAGCTGCTGAGAATAGAGAACTCCTCTCACCCACCAGCCATCAGACAGTCAAAAGCTGCTCTGAACTTCAGCAGTTCCTTGGCACACAATCAATCACTAGAACAGTTCAGAGATGACAATTCCTAGGCATATTTAAAGATTTAAAACCAAATTGCTTTCCCTTAGTTTTTAAAATCTGAAATGAACATAGTGGAGATCTATTATCTAAATGATTTATCTCTTATATTAGCTTGCCCGGAAAGAAACATTTTTAAAACAGTATTATGAAATAATAAAATATTCTTTTGGTTCTCATTCATTTTTAATTATGCCATTAAGAAAATAAAGTTAACTGACCTATCCCAAAAGGAATAAACGTTTCTCTTTTAATAAGTTGTCCTTGCTCATCCAGAAATCGAGTAGGGTTGAAATCATTAGGTTTCTCCCAAATGGCTGGGTCTCTGTGCACTGCCCACAGGTTGGGTAGTATCACTGTGCCTTTAGGAATAGTATAGCCTTGGAGCACTGAAACAAACAAACAAAAACAGGGTCATTCAGCATACTTTTTACTAATAGTTTTTTAAACATTGATATCTAAAAAATACCTAGTGACATACCAAGCTCTTAATTTGCTGAGACTAAACCTTGAGGTACTTGCAGGCAGGGGCAAGACCTTACCACTTGGCATCCCTTTCTCCATACTACCCCAGGATCCAGCTTGAGAGTTGTTTCAACGGATGTTGAATTAATGCATTAGATCAAACCATAACAACATAATAATGAAAAGAAAACACATAGAAATCACAGGGTATACCAGTTAAACTTTTCCCAAAGAATAGAAATTTCTAATCCTATATAATAAAAGGCTAATATGCAAATTGTCCCCTCCACCAGGAGTCTGACCTGGAGATCAGTGAGGGGGCAGAGCTGGCCCACTGACTGCCCTTAGCCCCTCCCCCCAAGCCATCCCCCCTCTAATTGCCTGCCCACCCCAATCGGGGGAGGGGTTGGCCTGCCAACCACCAGCGGCCCCTCCCCCTGCTGGGGCAGGCCAGATGGACTCCACCCATGCACGAATTCATGCACCAGACCTCTAGTACTTGTATAAAACTTTATATTTTACAGTCTTTTATGTCCACACAATAATGAGAAAGGTAACAATAATAATAAGGTAAAGGGATGTACAGGGAAGTCAGCATTGCCTCTTAATTGGCAGAAAAATTCATATGCACTTTAAGAGATGCCCCAAAGATACCGCACACACAGTAAATTTAATTTGTACCAAAGAAATTGTTAAATGCTCTAATGCCATTTATAAGTGATTGCCTCCTACAACAGTCTCATAATTAATTTAAGCTGCTACATCATGAGCTGTCTCCTGGGAAGTAAATTCCTTGTTACAAGTGAATTTGAGTGCCTATACAGGGTGGGCAAAAGCAGATTTACAGTTGAAGTTCGTGAAACACAGTTTATTCTTGTATTATTGTTTATTAATTGTATTATTTTTCATATGAGCAACTGTAAACCTACTTTTTCCCCACCGTGTATGTCAAGGGCATAACCAAAAGGACACATTTCACCATGAGAGGTTGAAACAGGTACCCTTAAAATCAAAAGGGCTCTTCCAACTCTTTAATATTTATTCTTCAGTTGCAGAATTGTAACAACTGAAGTGGGATAATTCCAAATTAACATCTTGCTGGCCATCTATTTGGAGCCAGAACTTGCTCTTGTGGCCAGCTACTTTTAGTAGTTTTGGCAACCCATGGCTCTCTCTTTTTGTTCCACAAACCAGTGTTTTGTTCTTCAATAATAGTTCAGCTAAAAACATGCTATTGTAGTACTTATCTTGGTAAATATGATGCCAAGAACCAAGAAAAGGCCATAAGACAGATAATCTGTTGTACTTTTTGCCTCCACCCATATATATCTTGAAGTTGCAAATATAGCCACTCTTACTTTCACAAAGCATCCTTACTAAAATTCCACATTTTATTTATTTTTGCTGGATAATACATCTTGAATCTGATGCATCCTCTCCATGGAATTGTTGCTTCATTGAGTGATAACTGCTGTTTTGGTACATATAAAGATTTAAGTTTCGAGATAAAGTGATGTGTAAAGATGGTCTATGTTACATGTTATTTGTAAATTATCATTCAGATGAGAGAATGTAAGTGTTTACTCAAACCTCTTTCTATAAATATAGTTTTTTGGAACTATGGGTGATTCAAGTAAAGGATTGGTTGAATAGTAATCTTTTCATTCTGGCTTTTTCGTTAGTCCCATCAATATAATTAAACCAAGAAGAATCAAGATAGCGGCATAGATAAACACCTATACTTGCTACTTCTTACCACCACATCAAAATTAGAACTAAAAGGCAGAACAACTACCACCCAGAACCGTGGGAAAGCTAGCTAAGTGGAAGTTCCACAACTAGAGAGGTGAAGAAGGTGCATTGAGACTGGTAAGAGGTGCAGAGGCACAGAAAATGCTGGCACCCGGTGTGCTGCTTTTCGAATTGGGAGGGAGATACAAGCTCTTGCCTGCTCTGAATTCCAGTTCTGTGTGACTCTGGGAGACCCAGATACATACGGGGAGAAACTGGACTGTCTGGCATTGTGACAGGAACGCAAGGGCCACTTTCTCTCAGAGGTGCTCACAGCAATCATTGTTCTTGCATGGGTTCATGGGAGGTAGAGACTCGGGGAACTCTCCAGTGCAGGGCTGACTGGAAGCCATTGCTGTTTGCTCCACCCTGGTGATTCCCAGAGACCCCACCCCTCCCAATTTACAACCCCACCCAAGCTGTGTGCAGCAGCTTTTGCACATGAATTGCATGTCCTTTCTCTGCCTAAAACCTGTCAAACTGTAGCTGGGTCAGAGAGCCCCAGAGCTTCTAAAAGAAGGCCCAAGACCCAGCAGCAGCCTGCCTTGCTTCAGAGTTGGGCCTCATCTGGGCACTTCCAAACCCCATATAAAGGAGAGGAATTTGCAGATGTCTCTGTAGCTCCTGCTAGGTGGCCCCAGACAGTGGCTGACCTTGCACCTCCTTGGAGATCCGAGAGCCAGTGTACCCAGCGGTCAGAATGAGACCATACTGGATTATAACTGTTTATATCTATAAGAGACACACTCAAGGGGCAGACTCAGCACCAAAGCCCCAAATGAAGCAAGTCCTGCCCCATAAAGGTGTCTCCTGCACAACAGATCTTCTAGTGTAGAAACAGCTGGTCATCACAGCCAGTTGGCCTAGAGGTCAATTCCTCCCAGTGATACTAACATCAATTAAAAGTTAACTACAACAAGACTGTGCACACAGCCCACAAAGGGGTGTACCAAGAGCATCCACCTCAGGTGACAGGAGGCTGAGCCACTAGGCCTAAAGGACACCTACCACACAAGGCCACTTTATCAACTCAAGGAGACTTAGCAGCTACCCAGTACATAGAAACAAACACAGGGAAGCAGCCAAAATGTGGAGACAAAGAAACATGTCACAAATGAAAGAAATGGATGAGAGCAAAATACTGGATATAGAGTTCAAAACCATGGTAATAAGGTTACTCAAGAATCTTCTAGATGCCCAAACTGGTTTGGCTAGAGTGTTGGCCTGTGGACTGAAAGGTCCCAGGTTCGATTCCAGTCAAGGGCATGTACCTTGGTTTTAGGCACATCCCTAGTAGGGGGTGTGCAGGAGGCAGCTGACCAATGTTTCTCTCTCATCGATGTTTCTAACTCTCTCTCCCTCTCCCTTCCTCTCTGTAAAAAATAATATATATATATATATATATATATATATATATATATATATATATATTTTTTTTTTTTTTTTTTTAAGTATCTTCTAGAAACCTCTGAGAAATTTAGTGAGACCCTCAAGGATATGAAAAAGGACCAATCAGAAATTAAGCATACACTGACTGAAATAAAGAATAATATACAGAGATTCAACAACAGACTAGAGGATCCCAAGAATCAAGTCAAAGATTTAAAATACAAAGTAGCAAAAAACACCCAACTAGAAAATCAAAAAGAAAAAATAATCCAAAAATATGAAGATAGTGTAAGGAACCTCTGGAAAAACTTCAAATGTACCAACATCCAAATTATGGTGGTGCCAGAAGAAGAGAGAAAGCAAGATACTGAAAACCTATTTGAAGAAATAATAACAAAAAACTTCCCTTACCTGTTAAAAGAACTAGACTTACAAGTCCAGGAAGCACAGAGAACCCCAAACAAGAGGAAATTCAAAGAGGATCACACCAAGACACATCATAATGACAAAGAGAAAATCTTAAAAGCAGCAAGAGAAAACAGTTAGTTACCCATATGACTGTCAGCTGATTTCTCAACAGAAACTATGCAGGCCAGAAGGGAGTGGCAAGAAATATCCAAAGTGATGAATAGCAAGAACCTACAAACAAGATTACTCAACCTAGCAAAGCTATCATTTAGTATTGAAGGTCAGATAGAGAGCTTCACAGACAAGAAAAAGCTAAAGGAGTTCATCCCCACCAAACCAGTATTGTATGAAATGCTGAAGGTATTCTCAAAGAAGAGGAAGAAGAAGAAAAAAGTAAAGATAAAAAATTATGAACAACAAAGTGACAACAAATACATATCTATCAACAAGTAAACCTAAAAATCAAATGAATAAAAAACCTGATGAACAGAACAGACTGGTGAATGTAATAGAATCAGGGCCATGAAAATGGAGCAGATTGACAGTTCTTGGGGGGAAGGAGTTATGGGGGCTTCCGGAAGAGATTGGACAAAGAGCTTACACCTATGAATGAGGTCAGTGGGTGGGGGAAGATGGGGGGAGGCCTGGAGTAGGGTGGGAACCGAGTGGAGGGGAGCTATGGGGGGGAGGGGGGTAGGAACATCTTTTTAAAATAAAGATTTAAAAAAATATATAATTAAACCAAGAAACTTCTTTATATCCATATAAGTAACTTTCATCTATGGTGAAGTTTTAGCAAAGGTTTTGTGGTATTTTTCCACGTGCTAATGTATAAATTGGTTTGAGAAGTAATGAGATTGAAAAAATTCTTATCAAAAAATAAATTTGTTACTTCACTTATACTTTATGGGTCTTCAGGTTGAACAGTTATGCCTGAAATGTTTGTACAATCCTCAAGGTAAAATGTCTTTTTCTGCCCATTCTTCTTCAGAATCACTTTCACTGTTGGATACTTTCCATTGCTTTTGCTTTCGTGATAGTCTAATGTCAAACTCATTACTATCTTCTGACGAGGTACTATCTTCCAGCTGACTACCAAAGTCACTCGGCCAATCAGACGCGGTGTCTGCATATAATTCACTCTAACATTCTTTTCTGCCGTGACACGTCTGTTTTAAAAACTTATGCCATAATCAAAAATGGATAGAAAGAATAGATGTATTTCTTGTCACGACTGAGGAGTTGAGAAAAAGGCAGGCATAGGAAAGAGGAAAACTAGGGACGGCTGAAATAAGTACCCAGCAGTGAAGTGGCTTGCATCTTGCAACTCTTATAATCTGAGCCTAATCAGACATAACTAAGAAAACAGTCTAGAGTGTTCTTTTAAAATTCTACATTGCTTTCAGACCTTAAAATTACTTAATGTGAGTGGAAACACCAGTTGACTCCTGACCAGTAAAAAAGGTGTTAAAGGCCTTAATTCCATATTTTGACTAGCTCTTCTGGCCCCTAAGAAGAGGATGGAGAGGTGGGTGCCTTTGTCAATACTAGAGTTTCTTCTGTCAAGGCAGCCACCGCAGATGGCAGCTTAACTTGTTTGACCATTGTGAGCATCTGTGCTCTGAAGAGCAAGCCATTTACAAAACAAGCTGTGTGGAATGCCAGTACAACAAATAATGGACAACTATCTGCTGAAGCATCCCCTGGACACCTGATTATCTATGATACAGTGCTAAAGTGTTGGAAGGATCAAGGTGGGTGATGGACACCATACCCTCACCTCAACTTCCCTGGGCTGGGCTTCCCATCAAAGGTGGAAGTTCTAGACTTGCCTGTTTTCGCCGAGGTCATATGTGGAATGGAAAGCGGCACTACCATCGTCATCCTCTGCACCTCCATGATGGTGGCTTCTGTGAAGGGCATCTGGGCCTTGTCAGTGAAGGAAGGGACTCGGTCAGCACCAATGACCCTTTCAATTTCTTCGTGAACCTTTACTATACAAAGAGAGAATAAACCAGAAGATCAGTCACTAGTAAGTTGAGACTTCCCTCCTATGCCACTTACCATTACCTTGTATGTACAACCAGCAATGTGGCAGTACAGGCCTGATTCAGCCTGAGTGAAGTGAAGCATTGATCAGATATTCCAAGTGGAGCAAGCTAGCCCCTGTATTTAGGAGTACTCTGAATTATTCTGTCGTGTGAATAATGGATGGACTATCTAAGCCAGGGGTCCTCAAACTTTTTAAAGTGGGGGCCAGATCACGGTCCCTCAGAGAGCTGGAGGGCCGGACTATATGAACTACTAATTCCTACTGTAACACCTCGGCTGCGCTCACTGCCCAAAAAACCTGGCGGGCTGGATCAGACTCCTCTGTGGGCCGCATGTGGCCCACGGGCCGTAGTTTGAAGACCCCTGATCTAAGCTTTACTGGTATATGAGATAATATATGGTAGCCCAACAAGGCTCCCAGTGATCTTCATGCCTCTTAGTTTACACATTCAATTTTAATTGATTTTTAGAGAGAGAGAAACATTGATGTGAGAGCAAAACATCTATTGGATGCCTCTTGCACATCCCCTACCGAGGATGGAGTCCACAACCTGGGCTTGTACCCTGACCTGGAATCAAACCAGCAGCCTTTTGGTGCATGGGACAATGCCCAACTAACTGAGCCACACTGGCCAAAGCTTGGTTTACACATTGTTACGCAGTCCCCTCCCACATTATACTAAGTTGGTCTGAGTGACTAACAGAGTAAGGGAGGAGTTGGCATGTCAGTTCTGAACTTAGCTTATAAAAGACACTGTGGCTCCTGTCTTGGCCATTCACTCTCTCTAGGGTCAAGTCAAGCAGCCCTACGGCAAGGTCCAAGTGGTAAGGTCTGCAACCAATAGTCAAGTGGGTGAGCCATCTTGGAAGTGGATTCCCCAGCCAGATTTGACTACTACATCATGAGAAATCTTAAGTCAGACCATCCATTCTAAGCCACTCCTGGATTCCTGATTCTCAGAAACTTTGTGAGATATTATTTTAAGATGCTAAATTTTGGGATAATGTGTTACTCAGCAATAGATTAACCATTACAGATAAGCACAATCCCATCTGTAGTAGGGAGAAAAAAAAAAAAAAAGCCCCTCAAAGATGTCCACAAGCTAATCCCCTGAAACCTGTGAACATTCTGCCTTACCTGGCAAAAGAGACTGCAGATGTGATTAAACTAAGGAGCTTATAGTGGGGAGATTATCCTGGATTTTCTGAGAATGCTCCATCTAATTACTTGAGTTTTTAATTGGAGAACTTTTCCCAGTTGAATTTAGAGGCAGAGGAAATGGGACTACAGATGAGTGGTCAGAGAGAGGCAATATTTCTGGCTTTGAAGATGGAGAAAGAGGGCCGTGAGCCAAGGAACCCAGAAATGGATTCTCCTCTAAAGCCTCCAAGAAGGAACGCAGCCCTGTCAACCTCTTGAGTTTAGCCCAGTGAGACATGTGTCAAACTTCTAACGTGCAGAACTAGAAGAGAGTTACTAAGTAGGTAGTTATTCGTTATAGGAACAACAGAAACGAATACACTTATCTTCCTGGTTCATCCACTATGCACTGCCACTGGCATCCACTGCCTATTGGGATTGATGCAGTGGAACTAGCTGTGTGAGTTTGTGAAAGTCACAGAACTTCTCTGGACCTCTGTTCTCCATTTTAAAAACAAGATGAATGGGTTTGGATGATCATTATGATTCCCACCAGCTCTAAATTGTTATTCCTCTCTCAAGTTCTTTCTTAGTCACAGTTTCTACACAGAATCAGCCCTGTACAGATTTAAAGCAGGGGCAAGTAAGTATGACACGGTCTAGAAACGTGGAGTTTCAATAGTACCTCTCCATTGCTTAGTGCCAGGAGCCACAGGATCACCAAAGTTGCTGATCCTAATTTATATAACCCAACTTTGCCATGAATAAAGGAAACACCTATTAATTACCTTGTATGTCAGGGTACAGTGACATATACAGAAGGCACCAAAGCAAAGAGTTAGTCGTGGTATCAGTCCCAGCAATGAAGAGATCACTGATGATATAAAGTAAGTAATCTTCATTAAAACTACTATCACTGTTGTTTTTCTTCTCTTCATCCACATGGAGAAGGTACATGTCTATGAAGTCCCTTGGGTTCTCAGCGTCCAGAGATTCTCGATGTTCTTTGATCATTCTTCTAAGGAAACCGAGAATATCATTTTCAATTTGCCTGAATTCCTTAAATGGTCCGAAGGGAAGATAATAAAGCCAGGAACATATGTTGACCAGTTGGAGCTGGCTGTTCAGACAGATTTCTAACCCTCGTGACATAAAAGTAAGCATTTTCATAAACTCACTATTGTTGTAATCAAAGCGCCGGCCAAAACACATAAGGCAAATGATGTTAGAGACAGCATTGTGGACAATGGGGAAAGGATTGAAGGGGTCTCCTCCATGTTTTTGCATTTCCTCCTTCACATATTTGAACTCCTTAATAATCTTGGGCTCCAAGTTAAGCTTTCCTAAGCCAAAATGACGAAGAGTTGAATGAGAGAACTTCCTCTGTTGTCTCCAGACTGGACCATAACGTGCGAAAACAACTCCTGCAAACGGACACATGAGGAAAGACGTTGAGAGATGGCAATACTTGACAATACTCACCAGGACATACCAGGAATATATTCCGTATTTCTCAAGTCACTTGTGCAAAGTTCATATACATATAAAGATTACCATCCAAGACAAATGATTAGCAAAATGTAATTAAAAAGATAGTATATGTTTCTAATAACAAAAATCATATGCAGTTTGATTAGGGAAAAAAATTTGGTATACAGCTTATCATTATAGATTCTAACTCCTGGTAAAATGAAAAGCAGTGATTTTCAATTTCTAGAGTTAGTGTGCATTTTAAGATCTTATTTTCATAAGAGTGAATCCGGGCTTTGAAAATATTTCACGCTGGATACAGCCTTTTCTAAACATTCTGAACGGAACAATTAGCATGGTAGCAGACTGCAGATGAGGGCAGGGATGGTATCTGATTGTGCTCACCATTAAAATCCCAGCTCTTGGTATAGTGCTGAGTACAAAGGAGGAGCTTGTTAAACATGAGCTGAATAAATCAATAGCACAGCTGAATTAGAACATTGGCCATTATAGTTTGAAGTCAAGTAACTGGCAAGTAATCTAAAATGTCTATTGTTGGCAACTTCCCTAATTTAAAAACATCTGAATTCAAGGTCACTCACAACTATATCTTACTTGACCTCACTTATGTTACACATCTTCCACCACCAGAGCCAACAGAATTGCTCTCAGATATTCCTTGTTTCCCGTCATCTTTTTCATCCTCCTACTTTCCATGGTGTGTTTTACTGTTTCAGCCAGTTCTCTTCCTTTCCCACTTTTAATCTATGTATTTCTGCTGCCTTCAAAGCATGCTTCATTTGCTTATCAGATAGTTCTGAATGCCTACTAGGTGCCAGGAACTGGGATGTAGAACAGTAAAAATAACTACTGTTACTTTATAATGAAGTATTAGAAACTTTATAGTTAATCTAATATCTAATGGAGAAGTTTCCCTCTCCCCCACCACCATCTTGTTTTTTGAAAATTGTTTTTCATTATGCTTGGCTCTTTACTCGTTCATAAAACTTAGTTCTATTTTTTTTTAATTGCCTTTGGGATTTTGATTGGATTTAATTTATAGATTAATTTGAACATTGACTTCTTTTTGATCACTGGACTTGCTTGCAGTCCAAGAATAAATACAACTTCAGTTATGTTTTATGCTTTTTTCAAAACAATGTTAGACTTGGTTTTCTTAATTAAAAAAAAAAAATTCTTTATTTTTGAAAGTATTATATTATGTCCCCTTTTTCCATTGACCCCCCCTCAGTTCCCATCCCCTAGCCCCAGCCTTCAGCACGCTATTGTCTGTGTCCATGGGTTATACATATATGTATACAAGTTGGTCTTGATTTTCTAATTTTTTAATTCATATTCATAAATGAAAATACCTGTAAATTTTATTTTTTTATAATGTACTTGTCTGGATATACTGGCCTCCTAAAATTAACCATCATTCTGCTACACCCACAAGCCATGCCCACCAGCCACGCCCATCAGCCAGTCAGAGCGAGTATGCAAATAAATCCAACCAAGATGGCTACAGCCAGAGAGGGCAGGAGAGAGGCTTCCGTTTCCCAGGCAACAGAGGAAGCCAAGCTTTCTACCTGCCCTAGCCGGCCTAAGCCTCCACTCAAGGCTACAAAGTTTTAATTATAGAAGGTAAACAAATCCAAACAGAAATAGTGGCAGCCACGGAACTGGAAAGAGCAGGAGGCCAGGGTTGTCCCTGGCAATGGAAGAAGCAAAGCTTTCCACACACCCTGGATGGCCTAGGCCTCCGCTCCAGGCTACAAAGTTTCAATTGTAGAAGGTAAATAAATTCCAGATACCAGGACCTCTGCTTGGGTTGCCAAGGCGTGGCCTGCCTGCAAATTACCACAGGCCCCTTGCTCAGGCCACCCCATGCCCCAAGGGAAGTGTGTCCAGGACACGCTTCAGGACAAACCAGCTGGCCCCCACCCATGCTCCAGGCCTCTATCCTATTTAATAAAAGAGTAATATGCAGATTGACCATCACTCCAACACACAATATGGTTGCCCCCATGTCAAAAATCCTGCCCCCATGTGGACACAAGATGGCCACCACAAGATGGCCAGCAGGAGAGGGAAGTTGGGAGGGACCAGGCCTGCAAGGGAGGGAAGTTGGGGGCAAACAGGCTGGCAGGGGAGCAGTTAGACATCAATCAGATTAGCAGGGGAGTGGTTAGGGATGATCAGGCTGGCAGGCAGAAGTGGTTAGGGGCAATCAGGAAGGCAGGCCGGTGAGCAGTTGGGAGCCAGCAGTCCTGGGTTGTGAGAAGACTGCCTGTTTAGGCCCAATCCCACTGGGATTGGGTTTAAATGGGCAGTTGGAGAGAGTGCAGGCTGGGCTGAGGGACACTGCCCCCCCACCCCCCCCGCCCACGAACCATGCACAAATTTCGTGCACTGGGCCTCTAGTTCTTAATAATTAAGTCTGACAAGGTATACATCAGCTTTCTTTCAGATATTTTCTTAGTATAATTGTGTCCTTTCTTTTACTTTGAATTTGAATGAACTCTTATGTTTGGGGTATGTTTCTTTTTTTGGGAGAGGATATAACTCTTTTAAACAACATTTATTTGGATGAAAAAAAAATACATTCTGGCCATCATTTAGCCTGTAAACTTAGTCCATTTACATACATTTAAATACTATTCCTGACATTATTTTGCACTTTCTACTTGTCCTACTATGTCTATCCTCCCCCTGCCCACCCTTCCTTTCTTGCCTTTTGAGTTGAGAGGACACAGGTGAGTGATCACCCTCCAGTTTTTAAAAAGCTTATTAATGTCTAGTTTAATGGCCAGCAAACTACAAACCAAAGGCCAGATCCAGCCTGCTACTTCTTTTTGTATTGCAAGAGAGCTAAGACTAGCTTTTACATTTTTACATGGTTGAAAAAAAGTGCAAATAATATTTTGTGTTATTGACCATCTATATGTCCACTTTGGTAAGTATCTATTTAGGTCCTTTGTGGAAATCATATGAAACTGAAATTTTAGGGTTTATTACTAAAGTTTAAGTAGAACACAGTCAGTTATTGAGTCACTGTAATTATTTACACAGTCCATAGCTGCTTTTGCACTAAGTTGCAGAACAGTCACAACAGAGATTGGTGGTGGGGGAGGAGATTTTCTCTGCCAGGGTCCAGGCCAAGAAAGGCAGTTTTCCTTGTTTTGCTCCTGGCCAGGTTTGTTGAGTGTGCTTTGCCTAATACACTCCGAGTTAAGCTCTTTAAGAGTTTTCTCTATCTAGAGGTAACTTTTCATCCAGTGTGGTACAAGGCCATCTCTCTCTGCCCTTGCTTCTCCAACACTGCATTCCTGATGGACCAGGAGCTCAGTAAAACCCAGTGTTCTCCAGAACATGTGTTTTCTATTTTCTGCAGGGGTGGAGCGATGGTAAGGAACTGGCCTAACAGTAATACCTTATAGGCATTTCAAGCAATCGCTCTTTTTAGCTCAGTTTCACCCCTGTACCTCCAATTCCTGAGCCCAGTTCTACAGAGTAAACTGTCTCACAGTACTCTCCTCTGTAGATACATAAAAAGGTTGTCATCCTTCACTCTATGAACTCATTTACTAATCCTGTGTCCATTTTTTGTCTTCAGACAAAGCTTTTTATTTTGATGTAGTCCAGGGCACCTGTCAGGCAGCCAGGTTGTGATGGCAGGCCCAACTGTCTGGGGGTGAGGGGGTGGGTGATGTGTCACAATGGCAGGGCCAGGTGCGTTAAGTCAAGGTGACAGGGCAGGCAGGCCAGGCAGGTCAACGTGGCAGGGCGGTTGTCCAGGGCACAGTTGTGGTGCAGGACTGTACATACATTGCATCACAGGTGGAGTGTAAGCTTCTGTTAAAAGTCCCTCTGGTTTAGAATGTGATTGTCAAGACAAGGATGGAATGGGAATGTTTCAATTATTCCCCCAAACAGAACACTGCCTTTGTTCTGTTTAATAAAGTTCCATAAACTACTTCCTAGACAAACACAGCTTAGTCACTCTTCCTGTCTTTAACCAGGGCCAAGTTTTTTGCTCAGTCAGCATTTGCTAAGTATTGTTGGGCCTCCTTTCCTTTCCTTGGAAAAATATGGTCTCTCACGCCATTTCAGGATTTGATACTATAATAATTCCAACTATCATCTCATCACGTAAGACATATGAGATTTCTACTTTGTTCTTTTACTCAAGGAATTTTATTCTTCCTTTGTTAGGTCTTCAGTCTGTATCATCTACTTACCATCTTTTAAATTACACGCCTGCCTGTTTCAGAAATACTTTATCCAGCAAAATGCCCTTTTTCTATCAGTTTTCCCATATTTATTTAGAATCTCCTAAATAAATGAGGTCCTGCATGCTTGATACTAAGAGCACAAAGATTTAGAAGATACAGTCCCTGCTCTCAAGATGCCTATAGTCCTGTGAGGAACTGGGTAACCCAACAATCCTAATATACCGTTATATGTTGGATTGTATTGAAGTTGCATCTTGTACTGAATGTTGAACACCGTATCAGCTAGGAGAAGGCAGTGCTTCTCAGAAGAAAGGTCATCTGAGCTGATATTTGTTAATAAGGATGTGCATGAAGGAACCGCTTAGAAAAATAAATAACTTTAGCAGTGTCAAAAAAAGTATTTCAGGAAGAGTTTTTGATGATGAGCTAACAGGAATGAGGTGCAAGACAGAAGTGACACCAAAGTGACAGTGCCCAAGAATGCCAGAGATGAGAGACATTGACAGAATTGATGGCCTCAGGGTTCCAAACTTTACAAAATACCCATGATGTGGAGCCAGAATGACTTAGGGTCTTAGAAGTATTTGGAAGAGATCTGGCATAGCCTATCATCTTCATTATTAGCCCTGAAAAACAATGCTGGTCATGAATCTATTGGTTGGGAATGACAAAACAAAACAACAACAAAAATACCCTCAAGCTAGTTTAACAAAAAGATCAATTAGGATGTGGAACCAAAAAACAGGAAGGGCCGAGTGTCACCACCTCATGATACAAAATGTTCCAGAACTTTTTTTTACTGCACCCAGATTACTGCACTTCCTTCTGTCTGACTGACTTTTTCCTACTGCAGACCAGCTTTTACAAGAAAATTGGTTATCTTAAGATGTCTAGTCCCCCATTTTCACCGCCAGAGAGAGAAAAGCCCTCCATTCCCCAGGTCCAACCTCAAAATTGCTGGGGAAGGATTTAAATGCTTCACGTATGCCATAGTGATACCAATTTGGGACACCTTAAGTTCATTTTGTGGCTTGAGGTTTCCAAACTATGCCACAAGTATAAATTCTTACCCCAAAACCATTTGAGGATAGGCCTCTAGTTATGAATTCTTGAGTTCTGTGCCCAGCCCAGAACTCAAGTAACCAGTCTTACAAAGAACTGAGATAATCTCATCAATCCACCTTTGATCAGGGGTCTATCCCTCAACTAGTCTTTGAGACCAGGGAAGAGAGTTCTTATAAAGATAAGTCATCACTTGGCCCAGCCACAGTTAATGTCTACAAAAGAATGGTGGGGACAGAGTTCCCCAGACAAAGGGGGTGCTCTTGTCAAAGGAATAGATTCTAGATAGTTGAAACAAAAATCCACCTCAAACCAAACAAAGGTCAGGCTAAACTGACTATAATGCATCCTCACAAAGGAATACTGTACACCACTTAAGAACTTTGCAGAAGAACATATTTTTTTAATTTCCCCTTTTTATTGAATTTATTGGGGTGACACTGATTAACAAAACTATACAGACTTCAGGTGCACAATTCTATAACAGATCATCTGTACACTGTACTGTGTGTTCACCACCCAAGTTTAGTTTCCATTCATCACCATTTACTAGTATCCCCTCTATATCTTCCTCCACCTCCCTGCAGCAATCACCGTACTACTAACTGTCCATGTCCATGAGTACTTTCTCTCTCTTTTTTTTTTTTTGCTCAATCCCTCCACCACCTTCCTATCCAGCCCTCCTCCCAACAGGTGTCAGCCTGCTCTCTGTCTATGAGTCCGTCACTACTTTGCTCATTAGTTCATTAGATTCCATATGTGAGTGAAATCATAAGGTACTTATCTCTGACTGGCTTATTTCACTTAGCATAATGCTCTCAAGGTCCATCCATGCTGGCGTGAGGATAAGATTTTCTTATTTTTTACAGCTGAGAAGTATTCCATTGTGTAAATGTACCACAGCTTTTTTATCCACTTATCTACTATCCACTTATTATAGAAGTCCACAGGGTCATAGAAGTGTTCCTCTTAGTAGGAATTCATGCTCTCTTACATAACTATTTTAAATAACTATTCTACTGCATTTACCATAAGAGTCAAGTTATCTTGTTTTTCTCACTCATTTTCAAATTCCCCAGATGAACTTTCATTTCTATCTTCAGTTCTGAACTTCCTTTTGAGTCTTCTTCCCCTTCTAGGCAGCCAATGCTGATAATGTATCCCATACTTTTAAACTTCTTCATAAATTTCTTTGCCTTTCATTTGTATGGCTTTGGCATTTGCCTAGACTCTTGCTCCAAGTCTCTAGCAATGCTTCACAATTAGAAATGATCTAATTTCTATCAACAGGGAAATAAATAACAAAAGCTAGAAGTAAAATTATACTTTAAATATATGATATGTAAGTTTTAAATATATATACCAAATAAAGTTATGTACTGTTTATGAATCTGAAGCAAATCTGGGTGGTGGATAAATGTGTTTATATTGCTCTCTGAATCTTCAATTTGAACTATTTTATAATAAAAATAGAGTGCAAAAACATTTCAGAAGAAATGGGCCACACTTAAGAGTAAACCACTTCTTTGGTAGCTTTGCTTCTGAGTTTGTAGCTTTATTTTCTGTTCCTGCTCAGGAAAAAAATCATATGAATTAATGAGTGTGATGGGTACAGCTGACGTAGTACATTTAATAGCCTATCTAGCTTATTGTAGTGTTTATGGGCTTAAAAAGAGCACCAATCAAAGTATATTTTAAAAAACTCAAATATAATGGTAACCTTCCCACATTCTAGATTGTTTTGGCAATGTGTTAACTATTTCCAGCCTTTCTATGCATATCATAGTTTATTAAACATTCCCTGTCTGCTAGTCTTTAGCAGCAAAATTATTTTCAAATATCTTGTGATAAATATTTAATAATGTTACTGGCCCCTAATTCACAATATCATTTCTTTCCCCTAAAATTATGCACATGTTGTATCTGAACAGTTTCACATATTACAATTTTGCCACTGGAAACCTATAGCCAAAGTTGGCTTGGGCACACCTCAAGTCTTGCTCGGCTGAGCCGCTCAGCCTTTTAGCTTTAGTGGCCTTGCTTCTTCATGTTGGTCACGCTGTCCATCTCTTGACCTGTGAAGTTTACTCAGAATTCATCTGCTCTTTCAATTCTTTGATAAGCATCTTGAAATAAACTCACATTCTCTCCTTTAATTCTACACTCTTGAAAAAGTTTCAACTGTAAAAATTTTCCTATCCAGATGGTCTATTCTCTATTCCAAGTTAAGTCCACAAGCATTTCCTTTGTGACATATGGTTCTTCCTCTACTTTTTTATAGTCAATTACCTTCACCAGCTACAGAAATTTTTCTCAATTCTTTCACATGCATCAGAATAAAAGGAGCACTGCCTAACACATCCTGTCTCTTGGAGCAGGGGTGGGGAACCTTTTTTCTGCCAAGGGCCATTTGGATATTTATAGCATCATTCACAGGCCATGAACAATTATCAACTTAAAAATTAGCCTGCTACATTTGGTCAAACCTTTAACTCACCCCTAATGCCTGGGCACGGTCAGACCAAATGATTTACGGGCCTTACACAGCCCTCTGACCGGATGTCCCCCACTCTGTCTTAGAGGAATGCATGCATTAGTTGAGATGTTTCCCCAGGCTCACAGTGCTTCTTAAATAAAGAGGGATTTCATAATAATCTGTGCTCCAACTAATACTTAGAAACTGACTCATTATAAATTCTTGCTGAAACCCGGTTTGGCTCAGTGGATAGAGCATCGGTCTGCGGACTGAAGGGTCCCAGATTCGATTCTGGTCAAGGGCATGTACATTGGTTGCGGGCACATCCCTGGTGGGGGTGTGCAGGAGGCAGCTGGTCAATGTTTCTCTCTCATCGATGTTTCCAGCTTTCTATCTCTCTCCCTTCTTCTCTGTAAAAAAAATCAATATATATATTTTTTAAAAATAATAATAAAAATAAATTCTTGACCAAACTATATATCCACCAAAAAGGACCTCAGAGAAGAAAACCTAATTCCTACCTTTAAAAATCTAGAAGAGCTGGGACCGGTTTGGCTCAATGGATAGAGCGTCGGCTTGGGGACTGAAGGGTCCCGGGTTCGATTCCGGTCAAGGGGATGTACCTTGGTTGCAGGCAGATCCCCAGTAGGGGGTGTGCAAGAGGCAGCTGATCGATGACTCTCTCTCATCGATGTTTCTAACTCTCTATCTCTCTCCCTTCCTCTCTGTACAAAATCAATAAAATATATTTTAAAAAAAAAAATCTAGAAGAAAAGACAGACATGCAACACAAAAAATACGATGTGATAAGTCCATCAACAAATGCCTGTATGCATGCATTCATTAATTTCTTGATTACCTCCTCTGTGCCAATTAGTGGGGACACTGGTTACCAAGATGAACAAAATCTTTGCCCTCACAGAGCTCACATTCCAGTAGTAGACGGAATAAGCATGTGATAAAGTGAGTTGTGGTACTGGAAAGTGTCTAAAATCAGACTAAAGGCAACATTTGGCCTGAGAGATGACAAGGAGTCAGTCAAGTGAAAAGTTATTCTGGGCCCACGACAAACCCAGTGGCCTGAGGCAGTCACACCCTTGGCAGGAATTGGCTTGGTGTGCCTGTTGAAATGTACAAATAAAAGGAGAGTGGGAAGAGATAAAATCAGAAAGGCAGGCAGGGGCCAGATTCTTCAGGCACAGTAGGTCAAGTATGGAGCTGGAGGCAACTGGTTTCAGCTAGGAAGTGACATGGTTAAGTACATGATTTTTAAAAATAAATCCCTTAGGCTGATAGAGAGATAAAAGGCTGGTGCAGAAGCAAGCGGGCTAGTTCTGAGGCTTCTGAGTATCAGAGAAGAAATGATGGCAGTTTGGAAGAGGATGCTAACAATAAAGATGGAAAGCCGTGGGTGGGTGTAGACACATAAATGCAGTAGGAACTGACAAGTGGTCAAGTGACTGGTAGGGGGTGGGGTGGGGGTTAGAATGAAACAGTGATACCAAATCATAGAGAAGAGGGTAGAGCACCTCTGCCTGGGAGTGGAGAGGTGTCTCAGGGACCACCTTCTCAAAGAGGTGACATTTAAGCAGGAATGGAAAAACAAAGTAAGTGTTGGTGAGAATGTGGAGAAATTGAACCTGTCATCACTGATGGGAATGTAAAATGGTGCAAGCACTATGGAAAGCCATTAGGGCACCTACTCAAAAAATGTAAACAGATTTAAACTCGGATCAGGCAATTCCACTTTTGGGAATATACCCAAAAAATTAATAGCAGGGACTTGAACAAATATCTATTTTTTCAACTGAGTAATTATTTATTGAGGGTCTGCTTAGTGTCTCTTCAGCAAAAAGAAGCATTGGAAACACAATTTCGGTCATCAAATGCCCATTTCATGAAAGATACTGTAGAAAGGTGGGTAAACAAAGACGGTTAGGAGAAATCACCAGGCCGATGATCCTGGTCTGATGAAGGAGACTGGACGAGGGGGCTGGCCTCACGGTGGGCCCGGCTGTGCACGGAGAAGCCCCAAGCACTCTGTTCACATTTGGTTACTTGGGAATGGGTGTGGTGTGCCCCAGGGACGGTATAGAGTAAGGCTTCGAAACAAGAACGTCCGCTGCGACTCTGGAAGACCTGTGACTAGTTTGGCACAGCTATAAGACTAATCACCAGGATAGTGTGGATTTGAGCTGATAATAAAGACCTTTTGCAGTTTTGAGCAGAGGAGACATACTGATTGACAGCATATATTTTGACACCACACAATCAGGAAGTGGCTGATAATACATTTATAATTGTAATTTTGAGGGTGAGATCCCATTATTTCTGGTTTACATAAAAATTTAAGAAGCTTGCCCAAGTTCACGCAGCTAAAGAGTGACAAAGGCAGGATCTGAAACCCAGTTCTAACTCCAAACCCAGAGATTTTGAGCATTTTACTGTGGTCTCAGAATCCTAGGCAGTCCACCATCTGGTTATTTATTTATTTATTTAAACAGGTTTGACATCCTGCACCAGCTCATTTCTATACTTTAAGCTATTTAAAAATGAAAAACTGTTAAACAATGGTGGTTTTTGCAGTGACATCGGTGAAAGAAGGCTTAAAAAGGGAGTTTTTCAATAGATAATACATACAGTAAAATTCAAAGGACACAAGCAAAGAGGGAAGTTTCCCCCAAACTCTTATTCCCTTATACAAAGGCAAACACTATCAACCATTTATTGTGTACAATAAGGATTTTCTATAAATACATAAGCATTTTGTGTGTGTGTGCTTGTGAGTTAAAGATGGCCACAAATTCTTATCTCCTGTCCACTCTTCTCATGGACAGTGGACTCTCTCTCCCCTCTCCCTGCATCGGGAAGAGCTTTTAACCTACAGACTGCAGAAGTGACGTTCAATATTTGCTTCCATCCACCTGAGACCCAGCTGCCATGCCGTGAGAACCCCAACCCGTATGAGAAGACCACATGAAAAGAGCCAACGTGCTTCACAACAGCCCCAGCAGAGCGCCCGTGACACAGCGCCAACCGCCAGGCAGAGGAAAGCCCCAGGTGGCTGTGGCCCCGTCCAAGCCACGTGGCACCAAAGCACAAGCTGAGCCCAACCAACCACAGCCGTTAGCACTTGTTTGAACTAAAGTTTTGTGTTTTGTTTTGTTTTTTTTAAAATATATTTTATTGATTTTACACAGAGAGGAATTGAGAGGGATAGAGAGCTAGAAACGTGGATGAGAGAGAAACATCGACCAGCTGCCTCTTGTACACCTCCCCACTGGGGATGTGCCCGCAACCAACGTACATGCCCTTGACCAAAATCGAACCCGGGACCTTTCAGTCCGCAGGCCGACGCTCTATCCACTGAGCCAAACCGGTTTTGGCATGTTTGAACTAAGTTTTAAGGCCATTAGCTACATAGTGGTACACTAAGTTATTTAAAAAAAAAAAAAAAAAAAAAAGATTATCCGTTGTTCTTATTTTACTTATTTCCTTGGATATCTTCCAATAAGGCCATTACATGGATGGTACAAAATTTATTCAATGTCTTTCAATGAAATGTTGGTATTTGCCTATTTTCTACTTGTCTAAGTTCATGCAGCTAAAGAGTGACAAAGGCAGGATACAAAAAAATTCATGGATGTATTGTTCCATACATGTGAAAGTATATGTTTAGTTTAAAATTCGCCTCTTGTTTTCTAGAGCTACACTGTCTGCTAATAGCCATAAGATGCACTCACTTTCTCAATCTTACTATCTACCTTTAGCTAGTGAACAGCATAGAGAATATTTCTGTCATTACAGAAATATTTATTATATTATACATAAAAGTGCAGGGGTCAGGCGAAATTCCTGAAGAAGACTAAATGATATTTTAGGTTTCTGGGCTATATAATCTCTGAGAGAAATACTCTGCAATTATAATGCAAAAGCAGTCACAGACAAATGGTTGGTAAATGATCATGATTGTATTCCAGTTAACATTAAAATTGGAATTTTATTTAATTTCCATGTCACAAAATATTATTTTGATTGCATTGAAATTGCTTAGAGTATGTGCGTTTTTAAGTTTAAAACCAGGAGGTCTCAGTTTAGTCCCCAGTAGTGGGTGTGCAGGAGGAAGTCTCTCATCATTGATGTTTATACCTCTCTCCATCTCCCTTCCTCCCTGAAATCAATAAAAATAAATTTTTAAAAAAATAAACAAAATTAGATTGCCCTCTTAAGAGCATTTTGAAATACTACTTCCTGGAATGTCATTAGTTATCGCAAATAAACTCCAATAAACTTTCAAATTTCTACAGGTTTGAACCTTACATTTTACACCAAGCATGTAAGCAGATTACATGAAATAAATCTCTCTGTGTATATGTGTGTGTGTGTGTGTGTGTGTGTGTATTATATATATATAATAAATTTGTTTCTCTGAAGGAAAAAATTAAAATTAAACACTAGATTGCCCTCTTGAGAGTATTTTGAAATCTTGCTTCCTGGAAGTCAGCAGTTAGCTCAAATAAACTCTAATAAACTTTCATAAGAATTTTCTACAGGCTTGAACCTTCTTATATCAACAGCAGCTTCCACAAGCATGTAAGCTGATTATATAAAATAAATCTGTATGTTTGTGTGTGTGTGTGTGTGTGTATATATATATATATATATGTATATGTATATGGTGTGTGTATACACACACACACACACACACACACACTCACTGAGTGGCCAGATTATTATGATCTCTGAAAACATAATAAGCATAAGTTGGCTACTCAGTGTGTGTGTGGGGGGGGAGGAGGGGGGAGGGGTGTATTTTAGAGGCCCATTGCATGAATTCGTGCATGGGTGGAGTCTGGCCAGCCTGGCCAGGGGAAGGGGACATGGGCGGTTGGCCAGACTGTCTGCTGTCAAACTCCTGGTCGAGGGGACAATTTGCCTATTAGCCTTTTATTATATAGGTTATACAATAATGGTGGCCAGATTATTATGTGTTCAAATATCATAAAAATCTGGCCACGCAGTGTGTGTGTGTGTGTGTGTGTGTGTGTGTGTGTGTGTAGTGAATTCATCTGTTTCTCTGGAGGAAAAAAAATAAAAACTAGAATTGCCCTCTATCAAGATTATATTATTCTGGACATATAAATGCCTGTTTCCCCATTCCTTTAATAACTGCTAGAAAATGAAATCTCAACTATGAGTTTTATTTGCACTAACCTAGGTTAAATCATCATCTTTTAATTTTGTATGAAGATTTATCATCTTTTTAACTATTCATATTGGGTTATTGGGCTTTTATGCTTTGATTTATTGGAACTGTAGTAGATAGAAAAATTAACGTTGGCCAACATCTTTTACCAGTTTTGTTGGGGTTTTTCCTTAACAGATATTTGTACCATGTTCATAGCAGCATTTTTTCCACAGGAGCCAAAAGGAGGAAGCACGCAACTGTCAGGGGATGAACGGATAAACAAAATGTAATCCATACATACAATGGAATATTAGTCTCAAAAAGGAAGGCTGTTCTCACACATGCTACACCATGGATAGACCTTAAGACATTATGCTAAGTGAAATATGTTAATCACTGAAAGACAAATACTGTATGATTACTAAATTCATAGAAGAGGGAAGAAAAAAAAAAGGAGGTTGCCAGGGACTGAAAAAAAGAGAACTGAGGTTAATATTTGTTTAATGCTCACAAGACTTCAGTTTGGCAAGCCAAAGGGTTTTTACAACAATGTCAATAACCTAATGTCAGTGAACTGTAAGATTGAAAATTATTGAGTTGGCAAATTTTATGTGTATTTCATCACAATCTAAAAAAAAAGAAAAGCAGGCAGCCATGAGATTGGGAGAGAAATTCCAGGTAGAGGCAGTAGCCTGTGTAAGGCATGGAGAGGGTGAGGTATGAACTGTGACTTCAGTTTTTCAGTGAGATGTTTAGAATTTTATGATCATCACCAGGGTCCCAGTACATGAAATTCATGCACTTGGCAGGGGAGGGGAGGTCCCTCAGCATGGCCTGCACCCTCTCGCAGTCCGGGAGCCCTGTGGGGGGGGGGGGGGGGGATGGGGGAGAGGGATGGAGGCAGCTCCTGCGTTGAGTGTCTTCCCCCTGGTGGTCAGTGCACATCATAGTGAAGGGTTGTTCTGCTGTCCAGTCAATTTGCATATTAGCCTTTTATTACATAGGATTATATAAGATTACTACTATTCATTTAGAATCCTGATGCAAAACTCTGGCTTACTCAGATTCTAAAAAGCCTGAGTCTCTTTATGCCACATTCCAGAGACAGTAAGTAGCGGTTCACTTACTTAATAAATAGTTATTGAGATTTTCTACGTGCCAGACACACAGGAATTACCCTAAGCTCCTGGATGTCAGTCTACTGGTGAAGGCCCACATCCTGGCCCCAGGGTACAAAATTATGTAGCCTCAGTTTTGGTAAGTGCAGTGAAGGAAAAAATCTTGAACAATGAAATTGTTCTAATAACAGAGCTTAATTTTTGGAGAAGCGGGGGGGGGGGGGGGGGGGGGAGGGGGGGGGGGCCTCCCTGAGGCAGACATTTAATATCTGCAAAGGAGTGACTCAGAAAAACAAAACAAAACGTCTGGGACCTATGTTAGCCAATAGGACAAAGGAGGGGAAGGCTGACGAAGGGCAATAGATAAAGCAGGGAAATAAATAAATAAATAGGTGGATGGGTGGAGTCAGAGGAAAAGTAAATGTGATATTTTATTGAAGCAATGTGTTTCGTTTCCTAACCCAGAAAAACTGCCCAAGTTAGACTCCAGCAGGCAGGAATCACTGCGGCTACAAACTCAGTGCATTAAGTTTGCCAATGAAGGCTCCTAAAGTGTTTTCCTGGACTTTCTATTTTATGGGGAAATAAGATATCTTAAACTCTTGCATGCAAAGCTCAGAAGGTGAAAAGAATCCAAGTTTCCTCCTGGGACAGGGCCTAAGGGGAGTGAGGCTTGGTTCTGGGAAGGAGAGAACACCCCTGCGGAGATGCAGCCAGGCTTCACACTTTGCTGTCACCCCTTCCCCTCCCATTTCCCTTCCTCCTGATCTTGAAATATGAACGAGTAAATCCATCAGCTGCAGTGGAATGGCATCTTAAAGGCCATGGAAAAGGAAAGCACCGCCGCTAACCTCCTCCCCTCTCTGGACTGGGACGCAGGAGTGCCTCTGCGGCGGCGGGGTGCGTGCGGCTGGAGGCGGCGCAGGTCCGCAGCCTCGCGGGTTCCCCAGCCCCCGGGCCCCGCTCACCCTTCTCCTTGGTCACTCGGGAGACCAGCGGCAAGCGCGGGCGGTCGCTGAAGGCCTCGGCCTGCTGCACCAGCGCCTCGCGCACGCTGTGGAAGTCATTGAGCACCACCACCAGGAAGGGGCCCATGAAGAAGCTGTAGATGTTGCCGTAGACCTTGGCCAGGTTGGTCAGCAGCACCTGCGAGGCCGGCATGGATGGGTCCAGGTTTGACATTTTCATCCCTAAATTCACCCAGGACCTCGCGCGGAGGAAGGGCGGCAACAGCACGAAGCCGAAGTTGCCCACCACGGGCCAGGGCGTGGGCCCGGGGGGGATGCCCGGCGGCCGGCAGCGCCGCACCCAGCTCCAGCCGAGCAGCGCGGTCAGGCCGAGCAGCAGCAGCGCGCCGCCCGTGGGGTCCAGCCGCAGCAGCCCCAGGGGCGCGGGCAGGAGGCTCAGGGGCCAGGGCAAGCCCTCGGGGGGCGGCGGCGCGGGGGTGGCCATGGCCGGTGCAGGGACGGCCTCGGGGTTCGCCCTGCGGCCCCAAGGAGAGCGCTCCCCTGGCCGCTGCGCGCTGGGAGCGCGGCCTTAACCGCGAGCGGGGAGGGCGGGGCGGCGGGGCGCGCCGGGATTGGCCGGCCCGGGCTCTCTCCCGCCTCCTAAAGAGGCCGCGCCCGCCCCGCTGCAGGAAAGGTCTGCAGGACGAGGTGGGGTGCTCAGGCTGCAAGTCTGGGCTCAAATGGCCGAAGCACTCCCTCCTTTGGGTCCAGCTTGGCTGTGGCAGGTCCTAAAAACAAAGATGCTAGCTGTGCGTTCTTGCGCTCTGGTTGGCTGCTGGGCTTCCTAAATCATTCGTTTGGATGCTGAGTGTATACATCTTGCGGGGGGGGGGGGGGGGGGGGGGGAGACACACACATACAATAGGTCCCCGATGTGGCACAGCCTCCACCCCAGCAGCTCCACCCCGAGCTGCAAGGGGGAGTTTCCGCTGCCCCAGGCCTGGTAGCCAAAGGGCTGGGCTGCTGCTCTTTATCTGGGATTTGCAGTCAAAAAGGCCCTTTCCTCTTCCCATAGCCTGGAGGGTGACGATGACGTAATAAATGCAATGTGTGAAATGTGTAGGTGTCGATGGCCAAGCTGCGGGAAAGATGGGGAGTGGGAGGCGGGGGGAGGGGGATGTGATGGAGTCAAGTTCTTGGAACTGGCCAGGGTCCCAGGGTCGGGCAACCTCTGTATGCGGAGAGCGAACGCACAGAGCTCGTTTTAACCGCTGGCCTGGGTAAAGCAGACGCCCTGTTTGAGGAACTTGCTGCGAGGATATAAGAAGCTGATGATATAAAGAGAACATGAATAGGGTAAGGAAGGGTGACGATATTATTATTGATACGGGGTTGAGACATTACAATTGTGTAATGATTTTAAGACAAAAGTCTATCTAATCTTTCATCATCATGGCCCTCTTTTACCTCTTCTACAGGCTAAATCCTCCGGTTTTATTTTATCTATTGAAAGGTCAGTTTCATGTGAATCACCTTAGTTGATCATCATGAACAAATGTTTCCCTATTTCTGGTTATTGTGTGTGCTGCACACACTCAAACGCCGCACACCATGCTGTACTTACAAAAGTGGGACCAAAGCATCGTGAGCCTTCTTATGTGTTCTGTGATCCTTTCTGTTTTCTGGAAATAAGTGATGCCAGGAAGCTATGCTAACTTTCAAGTCTACTCTGTCCTAATGTTATTTTTGCCATGTTCTTCACAAGTCATTTTAAACTTAATTAAACACACTCCTCATATCTTCTATAATTAACCTTTAATTTTATATTACTTTTCTCTTTTTTAATTTAGAAAATATTTAACATTTAAACTACTGTACTTGTTTGCAGATATGAACTTCAACATGTCATCTGAGTCTCTTCATGGCCTTGCTCTCTGAAATAGTAGCTAATAATGTCTTCCCTCACAAGCATCTTAAATTCACAAATGATTTTAAAATAGTTGGAGATATGACTAATTTTCATCCCTAACAGACACCTCTTGTTATAATTGCATTGATAGCTTTTTCCTAAATATTCTCTTAATTTGTTAGATCTGTCATGCAGTTAGGAAGTGTTATAGGCTGAATTATGTGCCCCCCAAAATTTATATGTGTAAGTCCCAAACCCCAAGGACCTCAGAATGAGACTGTGTTTGGAGACAGGGTCCTTAGAGAGCTAATTAAGGTAAAATGAAGTCATATGAGTGGGCCTTAATTCAATATAACTGCTGTTCCTAAACAGGGGATTAGGACACGTGTTCACCGAAGGAAGGCCATTTGCAAGCCAAGAAGAGGCCTCCGAAGAGACCAATCCTGCCAGCACCTTGATCTTCAGTCTCCAGACAGTGCAGACATTAGTTTCTGTTTAAGCCACCAAGTCTATAATATTTTGTCATGGCAGCCCTAGCAAACTATAAAAAGCTATATTATTCATAATGCTATTTTACACGTGAAGCCACAAGGCTCATACAGTACTCCTTAAGGATGAATTTCTCCAAATTGTATTCAAAGCTTTCTTATCAGAAAAAAAAGAATACTTTCTTCTCCATTATTCCTGTTTATCTGTTTATTTGTTTGTTTGTTTATTGTTAATCCTCACACGATATTTTTTCCATTAAGTTTTTTAAAAAGTGGAAGGGTGGAAGGGAGGGAGGGAGAGAGAGAGAGAGAGAGAGAGAGAGAGAGAGAGAGAGAGAGAGAAACATTGATGTGAGAGAGACACATCAATGAGTTACCTCCCAAACATGTTCCAACAAGCCAAAGATCGAATCTGCAACACAGGTACATGATCTTAACCAGGAATTAAACCTGAGACTCTTCAGTGTGCAGGCTGGCACTCTAACCACTGTGCAACACCAGCAGGGCCATCCTTCCTATTTTAAATAGGGCAATAGCATAATAATCAGTAGCAGTAAAGGAAAAGAATACTAAACAATCTTTGGGATGGATAGAGAGGGGAAGGAAGAAAGGAAAGCATTAAGAAGAAGAAAATAATTTTTTATTAAATTCCCAAAGATCATTTTTTAAACCACTCACTTTTCCACTGAAATTCTTTCTTGGTGTACATGGATTTTGGCCAGAATTTTTGGTAACAGTATATCCACAATATCAAAGTACTTATTATTTTGTCGTGATGAGTGGTGTTAAATTACTCCATTTGTAAAACTACCATTGTCCAGCTGGTTTATAGTTTCCTGGGAGGTAAATGTCACACACTACACCCACCCAGAGTCAGTGAGCATGAACAGAAAGGGCTTATGGCTTAAGAAGAGTTTTCAAAATGAAAAGAGAAAGTAAAAATGCTATTTATACTATTTAGTTGTGCCACTAGCCATTTAAAAACTAACCCCTTCAATTCCTTTAAATCCCTATGATTTATGCTCCTTTGAATGTCCTCTATATATAATGTTTATGTACTTTTTTATGTACCCTTTGAATGTCCATATGCTCTACCTGAAGTTGGATAATAAATGTGTCACATCTAGCATAAGGATTAAATGAAATCGTTAGCACAATGTCTAATGTTAAAGTCAATAAGAACAAGTGTAATTATAATTATCATTGGGGCCCTGATAATAGCCTAAGCCCTGCCCCCTTTTTTTCACCCCTTGCAGCTTTGCCTGCCCTTTCCAAAATTAGATTGTGAGACTGGCCCAGATATTAACTTGTTTTCTGAATTCAGCCTTTATGCTTGTGTGATGAACATGAATATATAAACGTGTCCATCTTCAATATTACCCACCTGAATTCCTCTGCAGTTGCATGCATATACTATGATTTTCCTGGAGAAAAGAGCAAGGGAGGGAGGCCTCTGGGGGAAAAAAATCTAAATATTAGTGGGAGGCAGACTGAAAAGTAACAAAATGCAAATTCCAAAATTTCTTTTTATTTGGACAAAATGACGCCAGAATTGGGACCAACTTTTTGTTTAATGCCCAGACTGGAAACAGTCCAGGTCTCCTTCAACAAAAGGGGGTGGGGAATGAAACTGCAGTGTATTTGTAAGATAGACTACTGCTCAGCAATTAAAAAAAAAAAAAAAGGAGGGGGAGGAGTATGCTGTACTACCCTCTCCCCTACACACACACTGCACTGTGATTCTTAAAAAATGTACTGAGAAAGACACACACACAAAATTATATGCTGGATAACAGCAGTTATAAGTGCTAGAAAGGGACAACCAACTTATGGTGATAGAAATCAAGATAGAGGGTGAGATTGACTGGGAAGGGACATAAGACATTTTTCAGAGGTGGTGGAAATGTTCTATATGCTGATCAAAGTGTTGGTTACCTGGGTATATGCAACTGTCAAAAACTGTGCATTTCAGCTAGGTAAATTATATCTCAGTAGAACAAATTGTTTAAAATATATTTTTAATGATTTCAGAGAGGAAGGGAGAGGAAGAGGAAAAGAGAGATAGAAACATCAATGGTGAGAGAGAATCATTGATTGGCTGTTTCTTGCATTTCCTCCACTAGGGACTGAGCCCACAACCTGGGCACGTGTCCTGTCCGGGAATCAAACGTGGAATCCTGGTTCATAGGTTGACAGTCCATCACTGAACCACCATGGCTGGGCTCAGTAGAACAAAATTTTAAAATTAACAAAATCCAATAGTTTGAAAGAAAAAGACACGGTGAAGTAAAAAGACTTACCTGTTATAAGTGAAGCCTGAAGGGGAGGGCAGTTGTGGGTGATCGGGCCAACAGGGAGGGCAGTTAAGGGTGACTGGGCAAGCAGAGGACAGCAATTGGGAGAGACCAGGCCTGCAGGGGAGGGCAGTTCGGGGTGACTGGGCAAACAGAGGAGGGCAGTTAGGGGCAATTGGGCTGGACAGGGAGCAGTTAGATGTCAATCAGGCTGGCAAGGAGTTGTTAGGGGTGATCAGGATGGCAGGCAGAAGTGAATAGGGGCAATCAGGCAGAGGCAGGCAAGCGGTTGGTAGCCAGCAGTCCTGGATTGTGACCGCCCATTTAGGCCCAATCCCAATGGGTCAGACATCTCTCAAGGGGTCCCAGATTGGAGCTGAGATGAGGGAGACACACCCCTCCTATGCACAAATTTTGTGCACTGGGCTTCTAGTCCTATATAATAAAAGGCTAATATGTAAATGGAACAAATAAACAACCGGTGGCTATAACATGTGCTGACCACCAGGGGTTGTGAGTGGAACATGGTAGGCGTTTGCCATGCAGGATGGTGGAGCAGTTGAGCGGTGGCACCAGACCAAGGCAGGTCACCGTCATTGGAGCGAGCCTCTGGTGGTTATTGAAAAATCTTTACTCCTGTGCACTGCAGTCCCACCTGGCACTCACACCCACTGCCAGTGTCCCCAGTGCTGGCCCCCATCACTCAGCACTGGCAACCAGCGGCCCCAATCACCCCTCAGGGCATCTCCACCTCCCCCTGCTCCTGATGGGAGATCGGGGCCAGCAACTGCCTCTCACATTCACTGCAGGCAACTGCCCTGCTTACACCCACTGCCAGAGCTGACCCCTGTAGCACCTCCAGCTGGTGTCAGAGCTGTCACTTGCACCCACTACCAGTGCCCAGCGCCAGTCCTGATCGCTTGACACCATCAGCAGGTGTGAGCAGCGACTGCTGGCCCTGATTGCCCATGAGCACTTCTCCAACTCCCTCTGCTCCTGAGGGGAGATCGGGGCAGCAGCAGCCACTGGCACCTGCTACTGGCACTGCACTGGTCCCAGTCACTCCACACCTTGAGCGGGTGCAAGTGGGGCAGGCGCCATCAGTGCATGGGAGCACTGGAGGTGGGAGACAGGGTACCAGGGGCCAAAGGGGAGGAGCCAGACGGGGGCGCAGAGGATGGGCTGAGACCTAACCCTGTGCCTACCGCAGCCTCACAGCCCACAGTTTCTTTCAAGGTACACAAATTCGTGCACTGGGCCCCTTGTTGTTATAATAACAACAATGACTAGTAGTCCAATATGTAAGTAAAGAGAATCAGAAGATAAAATAAAAAGTAACATTCCTCTTAAAAGTAAACTTACTCTTACTTTAGTTAGCCTTCCCATAATTGTTGCTGACCCCTAACCTTTGATCTTTATGTGAGCTAAATAAAGCCTTTCTGAAATCCCTGTTCCTCTCTTCTGCCTCATTGGCTCCATTTATTATGAAGAAGTCAGCATGAAAACCACACAAGAGCTCTGCCCAAATCTACCTGGGTTGCCTTGGGCAAGCTGTAAACCTTCTTTTTCTAAAAAATGTTTTTTTTTTTAATTAATTAAAAATTTTTCTCTTTTAAAATTAAATTTACTGGGGTGACATTGATAAGACCATATATGTTTCAAGTGTACATTATTGCATTGTGTGCCCTCCACCCGAAGTCAGATCATCTTCGATCACCATGTACTTGGCCCCCTTCATTCTTTACTATTCCCCCACCTTCCCTCTGGTAACTACCATACTGTTTGTGTCTGAGTTTTGGTTTCATATCCTACACTAGAGGCCCAGTGCTAGAAATTTGTGCATGGCAGGGGGTGGTGGTGTCCCTCAGCCCAGCCTGCACCCTCTCCAATCTGGGACCCCTCAATGGGATTGGGCCTAAATGGGCAGTCAGATATCCCTCTCACAATCCAAGTCTTCTGGCTCCCAATTGTTCGCCTGCCTTGCCTTCCTGATTGCCCCTAACCACTTCTGCCTGCCAGCCTAATCACCCCCTAACCACTCCCATGCCAGCCTGATTGATGTCTAACTGCTCCCCTGCCAGCCTGTTTGCCCCCAACTTCCCTCCTCTGCCGGCCTGGTCACTCCTAACTGCCCTCCCCTGCAGGATTGATCACTCCAACTGCCCTCGCTTGCAGGCCTGGTCCCTCCCAACTGTCCTCCCCTGCTGGCCATCTTGTGTCCACATGGGGGCAGGATCTTTGACCACATGGGGACAGCTATCTTGATCTTGTGTATTGGAGTGATAGTCAATTTGCATATTACTCTTTTATTAGATAGGATAGAGGCCTGGTACATGGGTGGGGGCCAGCTGGTTTGCCCTGAAGGGTGTCCTGGATCAGGGTGGGGACTTCCTTGGGACATGGGGCGGCCTGAGCAAGGGGCCTATGGTGGTTTGCAGGCCAGCCATGCCCCCTGGCAACCCAAGCTGGAGGCCCTGGTATCTTGAATTTATTTACCTTCTACAATTGAAACTTTGTAGCCTGGAGTGGAGCCAAGCTTTCTGCTTTTTCCATGGCTGCCACTTTCGGTTTGGATTCATTTACCTTCTATAATTGAAACTTTGTAGCCTGGAGTGGAGGCTTAGGCAGGCTAGGGCAGGTGGAAAGCTTGGCTTCTTCCATTGCCAGGGGCATCTCTAGCCCCCTTCCTAATCTCGGTGGCAGCAGCCATCTTGGCTGGGGGTAATTTGCATACTTGCTCTGATTGGCTGGTGGGCGTGCTGGTGGGCATGGCTGGTGGGTGTATCAGAGGAATGGTCAATTTGCATATTACTCTTTTATTAGATAAGATATGAGTGAAATCCTATGGTTCTTAGCTTTTTCTGATTGACATTTCACAACATAATATTCTCAAGGTCCATCCATGTTATTGCAAATGCCAGTATTTCATCCATTCTTATGGCTGAGTAATATTCTATTGTGTATGTGTACCACATCTACTTTATTCAATCCTCTATCGAAGGACATTAGGTGCCTCCATGTCTTGGCTGCTATGAATAATACTGCAGTGAACATAGGGGTGTGCGTATACCTTTGTGAATAAATGTGTTGCTGTTTTTTTTTTTTTTTTTTTTTAATTTTGGGGGTATATACCCAGGAGAGGGATTACTGGGTTATATGGTAACTTTATTCTTAATTTATTGAGGAATCACTAAATTGCTTTCCATAATAGTTGTACCAATCTACATTCCCACCATCAGTGAGTGAGGGTTCCCTTTACTCCACAACCTCTCCAATGCTTGTTATTGCTTGTCTTGTTGATAGCCATTTTAACAAGTGTGAGGTGGTCTCTCATTATAGCTTTTTAAATTTTTTTCTTTATTGATTAAGGTATTACATATGGGAGCTTATACCCCCAGTGTCTCCCCCCACACACTCATGCCCTCACCCCCCTGTTGTCTGTGTCCATTGGTTAGGCTTATATGCATGCATACAAGTCCTTTGGTTGATCTCTCCCCTTTACCCCACCCTCCCCTACTTTCCCTCTGAGGTTTGACGGTTGATAGCATTTCCCTAATATCTAGAGAAGTTGAATATCTTTTTTTTGTATCTGTTAGTGTTTGTATGTCTTCTTGGAAGTGGTCATCTGCCTGTTGTTTTTAATGCTTTTATTGATTTTTTAGAGAGAGGAAGGGAGAGGGATATAGAGATAGAAACACTGATGAGAGAGAAACAACACCTATTAATTGCCTCCTGCACACCAAACCCCCTCCTGGGGATTGAGCTGGAAACTCAGGCATGTGCCCAGACCTGGAATGCAACTATGACCTCTTGGTTCCTGGATTGATGCTCAAACACTGAGACATAAAAATGAGCCTCTGCTTGTGTTTTTATTGGATTGCTTGGTTGGTGTTGAGTTGTGTGAGTTCTTTATATATTTTATATATTAAATCTTTGTTGGAGTGTAGTTTGTAACTATCATCTCCCATTTGGTTGGGTTACCTTTTGTTTTGTTGGCAGTTTCTTTTGCTGTGCAGAAGCTTTTCAGTTTGATTTAATTTCATTCATTTATTTTTGCCTTTACTTTCCTTGTATTTTGGGTTAAATTCACAAAATGTTCTCTATGACCAAGATCCATAAGTACCTATGTTTTTTTTCGATGTACTTTAATGTTTCAGATCTTATATTTAGGTCTTTGATTAACTTTGAATTAACTTTTGTACATGGGGACAAACTGTACTCTAGTTTCATTCTTTTGCTTGTGACTTTCCAATTCTCCCAGGACCATTATTGAGGCTTTCTGTTCTTCACTGAGTGTTTTTGGCTCTTTTGTCGAAAATTATTTGCCCATATGCAGATGGTTTCATTTTTGGGCTCTTAATTTATCTTACCAATATCCTGTTGTTGACACATAGGCTAATTTCTTCCTTCCTGTCTTTTTCTCTTTCTTTCTATCTTTTTTTTTTTTCCTTTTCTTTTCTATTATGAACACTGCTGTGAACAGGTCTTTGTGTCTGTTTTTCTGTCAGTGCCATGCTGTTTATTGTGGCTCTGTAGTTTAACTTGAAGTCAGGTTAGTATGATACCCCCAGCTTCATTCTCTCCCCTCAGGATTGCTTTGGCTATTCGTGGTCTTTTGTGGTTTCATAGAAATCTGATTTTTGTTTGTTTCTTTAAAATATTTCTTTTTGGGATTTTTATGGGGATTGCACTAAATCTGTATATTACTTTGTTGCCATTTTAATTTTGTTGATTCTTCTAATCCACAAACATGGAATATCTTTCATTTCATTGTGCTTTTTTTCAATCTTTTAAAATAACACTTTGTAGTTTTCAGAACCTATAGGTCCTTCACATCCTTTGTTAAGATTATTCCTGGGAATTTTATTCTTTTTGTTGCAATTGCAAAAGGTATTGTTTTTTACTTTTTTTCTGAAGTTTCATTGTTAGGATATAGGAAAGCAGTGTGTTTTTGTACAGTGATTTTGTATCATGCAACTATACTATCTTTATAGTTTTATGGTGGAGTTTTTAGGGTTTTCTATATACAGAATCATATCATTTGCAAAAAGTGACACTTTTACTTTTCATTCCCAATTTGGATGCCTTTTATTTATTTGTCTTGCCTGATTGCTCTAGCTGAGACTTCCAAAACTATATTGAATGAGGGTGTTGAGAGTGGGCATCATTGTCTTATTCCTTATTTTAGGGGAAAAGCTTTTAGTTTTTCACCATTGAGTATAATGTTGGCTGCGAGCTTATATATATGTATATTTGGCCTTTATCATATTGAGGTACTTTCCTTCTATACCCATTTTACTTTTTTATTAAAAAATAGTCTAAGGATCTTTATATTTCCTTTTTATTAAATTTTTACTGATTTCAGAGGGGAAGGGAGAGGGAGAGAGAGATAGAAAAATCAATGATGAGACACACTGGGAATTGAGCCTGCAACCCAGGCATATGCCATTACTGTGAATTGAGCTGTGACTTCCTGGTTCATAGGTTGATGCTCAATCACTGAGCTACACTGGCATTTTATTGAGTGTTTTAATCATAAATGGATGTTGTATCTTATCAAATGCTTTTTCTACATATATTGATATGGTCACATGATTTTTATCTTTTGTTAATGTGGTGTTTACATTGTTCTATTTGCACATGCTGAACCATCCTTGTACCCCTGGAATGAACCTCACTTGACTGTGATTTATGATTATTTTTTTCTGTATTGTTTTATTCAATTTGCTAGTCTTTTGTTTAGGATTTTTGTATCTGTATTCATTGGAGATATTGGTTTGTAGTTTTTTGTTTGTTTGTTTGTTTTTCTGTGTGCTTTATACAGTCAATTTTGGTACCAGGGTTATATTGGCCTTATAAAATGTGTTTAGACAGTATTGCCTCTTCTTCAATTTTTAAGAAAAGTTTGAGGAGGATGAGTATCAAATATTCTTTGAATGCTTGGTAGAACTTACTAGTGAAGCCATCTGGTCCTAGACTTTTATTTTTGGGGGAGGTTTGTTTAAATTCCCTCACTGCTGATCAATCTATTTAGATTTTCCAGTTCTTCATAACCCAGTCTAGGAAGGTTATATATTTCTAGGGACCAATTCATTTATTCTAGGTTATTGAATTTGGTGGCATATAGTCTTTCATAGTATTCTCATATGATCCTTTGTATATCTGTGATGTCTATGGTAATTTCTCTTTAATTTCTGACTTTGCTTATGTGAGTCTTTTCTCTTTTTCCTTAGTGAGTCTAGTCAGGAGTTTGTCAATTTTATTAAATCTTTTAAAAGAACCAGCTATTCGTTGTATTAATTTTTTGTATAGTCTTTCTGGTTTTTATTTCATTCAGTTATGTTCTAACTTTTTATTTTTTATTTTTTTTTTACATATTTTATTGATTTTTTTAGTTATGGTCTAACTTTTATTATTTTCTTTCTTCTGTTGACTTAGGGTTGCTTTGTGTTTTTTTTCTCATTCTTTAAGATGTAATGTTAGGTTGTTTACTTGGGGTTTCTCTTGGGAAGAGCAGTCTAGGAAACCCTTCTGCCTCTTGTTTTCTTCAGATGGTAAAATGAGGGAGTTGTAACACAAGGACTGTAATATTCCTCTAATCCTTTATACTCACCCTCTTAAGTGGATTGTGAGGACTTTGAACTTGTCCCTGACTAATAACATTCTTAGTCAATAGAATATGAAAAAAAGGGTACTTTTACAAAGTAAAGCATAAGCCAGAAGATGGCTGACAGGTAAATACCTAGCCGCAGCCGCACACAACAATTTCAATAAAGTACAACTAAAATATAAAATGGACATTACCCAGAACTACAGGAAAGTCGACTGACTGGAAATTCTACAACGAGAAGCAAGGAGAAAACCAGAAGGAAGCGCGGAGGAGCTGTAAAAGCCTAAGGTACTGAGACATGCGGAGCACAGAGAGGATGGAGCCGGAGAGGAGGGCGGCTGAACGCATGGCTGGCGTTCCCTAGCAGGAAGGAGATAAACGCTCCGACTGTGCTGGGCCCCAGTTCCGACTCCTCTGAACCCCAGTTCTAGGCCAGACCCCGGGGACCCAGGCTCATCCATAGGGAGCTGGGCTGCGAGGGGGAACCCCGGGAGAGCGGCGAAAGGAGGTCCCGGCGGCGCGCAGAGAAGGGACTGTTGGCTGTGCCGTGGGATTGCCCTGGCCGGAAGGAGACAGGGGCTCCAGACTGCTCTGAAGGCCACCTCCAACCCCACTGCCAACTGAACTGAACCCCAATACCGGGCTCATTGGGGGAGAGCATAGACTGTTTGGCAGCAGGTGAAAATCGAGGGCACCTTTCTCTCAGAGGCACTTGCAAGGAGTACTGAAGGACCCACATAGGGAGGGGCTGACGGAAGCCAAAGCTGTAGGCTCCACCCTGAAACCCCGCCCCATCCAAGCAGAACACAGAGACTTTTAAGGCTACCAACTCAGGAAAGCTGCAAAAATGCTGAGACGAAATAGATCACAAACGAAAGAAATAGAAGACAAAAAGCGACTGGATATAGAGTTCAAATCTACGCTTATAAGGTTTTTCAAGAATTTCCTAGAAAAGATGGATAAGACCTATGAGGATATGAAAAGGGATCAACTAGAATTAATAGGAATCAACAAGAAATGATAAGGGATCAACAAGAAATAAAGAATACATTGACTGAAATAAAAATATTATACAGAGTCCTAAAAACAGAATGGAAGATCGCAAGAATCAAGTCAAAGAGTTGGAACATAAAGAGCCAGAAGACACTCCTCCACAGAAGCTAGAAGGCAAGAGAATCCAGAAAATTGAAGATGATGTAAGAAACCTCTGGGACAACTTCAAACGATCCAACATCAGAATTATGGGGGTCCCAGAAGATGAGAGAGAGCAAGATATCGAAAACATACTGAAAGAAATAGTGACAGAAAACTTCCCCCACCTGGTGAAAGAATTAGACTTACAAGTCCAGGAAGCACACAGAACTCCAAACAAAAGGAATCCAAAGGGGACCACACCAAGACAAATCATAATTAAATTCCAAGAGCAAAAGACAAAGAGAGAATATTAAAAGCAGCAAGAGCAAAGAAGGTAGTTACCTAGAAAGGAGCACCTATACGATTGTCAGCTGATTTCTCAACAGAAACCATGCAGGCCAGACGGGAATGGCAAGAAATATTCAAGGTGATGAATAGTAAGAACCTGCAGCCAAAGATAATCTATCCATCAAAGCTATCACTCAGAATCAAAGGTCAGATAATGAGCTTCACTAATAAAAAAAAAAACAAAAAAAACTAAAGGAGTTCATCAACACCAAACCAGAATTATATGAATTGCTGAGGGGGTTCTTTCAGAAGAGAAAGTAAATAAAGATAAAAATTATGAACAACAAATACATAACTATGAACAAGTGAATCTAAAAACCAAGGAAATTAAAAAAAAAATCTGATGAACAATATTAACTGTTGAATATAATAAAATCAGAGGTATGGAAGGGGAGTGAACTGACGATTCTTGGGGAAAAGGGGAGAGGGGGATGTGGGAAGAGACTGAACATAAACTGTGCACCTATGGATGAGGACAATGGGGAGTGGGGAAAGGGCAGAGGGAGGGGTGGGAACCTGGTGGAGGAGAGCAATGGGGGGGGGGGGCGGGGAGGAACATTTGTAATAATATGAACAATAAAAATTTATTAAAAAAAAAAAAAAAGTAAAGCATAAGCCAGTTACCTAAACAAAACTAATAGGATTGTTGCTTCTGGTTCAAGTAGGAATGCTTGGCCCTTTGCCTAATAAGGAAGTCTCATTTCTAAGTCTCAGAAAAATCACATTATAGGAAGGCCATTGAAAGCTTATCTATTCTTTCTTTTAAGCAAGAACAGACAAGCAAACCAGGCATTAAGAAGTCAAATTTTCACTTAGATTTTAAAGATAGTAAGTAATACATAGTGTTTATAGAAAATTTGAAAATGCAGGAAATTGTAAAGGAGGGAATAATCAACATTTTACTCTTTCCACTCAGAGGTAATTTGTAACATTGCCGAATGTATCATTCCACTCTTTTTTTTTAAACTATATAAGTAATATTCTAAGTGTTATATTTCTATTTATAACATTCACATCTATATATATAAAAGCCTAAGTGACCATCGCAACCAAACAGATGATTGAACAGGCTGCTTGGGGCAACCAGGCCAGGAGGGGGTTAGTGAGGGGTGACCAAACGACTGAACAGCAGGCTGCATGGGATGACCAGGCCGGCAAGGGGGCAGTTAGGGGCAATCATGTCAGCGGGGTGTGGGGGAGGGCAGTTAGGGGTGACTAGGCTGGCGGAGGGGACAGGTGGGTGTGACCAGGCCAGCAGGAGGGCAGTTAGGGACAGGCAGGCAGGTGAGCAGTTAGGAGCCATTGGTCCAGGATTATGAGAGGGATGTCCAACTGCCAGTTTAGGCCTGATCCTGAGATCCCCTGAGGGGTGCCAGATTAGAGAGGGTGCAGGCTGGGCTGAGGGAACCTCCCCCATGCACGAATTTTATGCACTAGTATTTAGTAAGTATGTGAATCTATACTAATAAAAGAGTAATATGCTAATTAGACTGGGAGACCTTCCAGACATCCTTCTGGACAAAGCTGGGGGCAAACCACCCCCAGATGGCCCTTAGCCCCTCACCCAGGATGGCCACGCCCTCTAGCAGGGACTCTCACCCCAATGGGGGCATGGAGCCTGCAAACAGCCCTCAGCCCCTCACCCAGGCCAGCACTGTTCCCAGTGGGTACCCCCACCCCAATGGTCACGTGGCTGCCCTACAAACTGCCCCAGGCCCCTCGCCCAGGCCAGTCCCACCCCCTAGAGGAACCCCACCCTGATCCAGGACCCCCTTCAGGGAAGACCAGCCAGCCCCAACTGTGCACCAGGCCTCTATCTATACTAATAAAAGGGTAATATGCTAATTAGACTGGGAGACCGGACAAAGCCATGGAGGCAGGGATGAGGCAGAGGCAGTTAAGGATGATCAGGCTGGTGGGAGAGGGGACAGCTGGGGGCAAGAAGGCCAGTAGTGGGGGCAGTTAGGGGCAAGCAGGCCAGCAGGAAGGTGAATGGTTGGAGCCAGTGATCCAGGATTGTGAGAGGGATGTCCCAGATTGGAAAAGGTAAAGGCGGGGCTGAGGGACGCCCACTTCCCCCATGTACAAATTTCATGTATCAGACCACTAGTAAATATATAATTAACATTTTCCATATTTTTCTCTATAAGTCATTTTTAATTACTTTATTCTAGTCCAGGGGTTCAATAACCTTTTCTGTAAAGAGTCAAATAGTAAGTATTTCAGACTTTGCAGACCACTTGGTCTTTATCACAACTATACAGCTCTGCCACAGGAGTTGGAAAGGAGCCATATACAATGTATCTAAATGGGCATGGCTATATCCGATTTAATAAAGAGGGAATATGCTAATTGACCATCACTGCATCACAAAGATGGCTGCACCACAGCTGAGCCTTAATGAGCAAAAAGTTTCCATAAGAAGCCTTAACAAGCAATCAACAGGGACCTGAACCTATGCCATCCCCTGGCCCCATGGAGCTTGACAGGGGATCTCAGGCTGTGCCCCACACCTGGCAGGGCTTGACAAGGGATCTCAAGGTGTGCTTCCCGTTCTGGTGCTGGGCTAGGGGACCTCAGGCTATGCCCCCTGCCTGGCAGGGTTTGACAAGGGTGAAACTGGCCTGATCTGGATCTACCCCAATGGGGAGGTGGGCAGCCAGGTCTAGGTCTCATGCTATTTTGAGGTGCATGTGGGTGGGTACAGACTTAACTCTGGGTCCCATGATGACCCCCAAACTCTGATAGGAGGAAGGTTTTCATATACATTTTACTAATTTTCTTTCATCTCTGACACTTCTATTATAGAGAAAGGGCAAATATCAATATTATTGATAAATTATTTTCTCTAATTAATCCCCTTTTTAATGTGCACAAATTTCATGCACTGGGTCACTAGTATTTAAATAAAACTTTATTTATGAAAAGAACACAGCAGCAATTAGACTTAGCATGCAGGCCATTATTTGCTGACTTCAGGATTTTAAAAAATCTTTATTCTTTAGAAATATTTCTAATTTTATCTAACCAATATCCTGTTGTTGACACATAGGCTAATTTCTTCCTTTCTTTTTTCTTTCTATCTTTTTTTTCATCGTTTCTTTTCTATTATAAATAATGCTGTGATATATATGTTTTGATAATTCTAGCAGAATACATTAAAACATAGAATTTTGGTATTAAGGCTATTACTACATCAAACAAAGTACACAGACATACTCACCCACTCAAACAGGCATGCACCTGCTTTTATACCTCAGAGATAGCCTCTATTTAAAAGTATGATATAGCTCTGGCTGGTGTTGCTCAGAGGTTAGTGTTGGCTCACACACTAAAGAGTTGTGGGTACGATTCCCAGTCAAGGGCACGTACCTGGGTTGCAGATTCGTTCCCTGGTCCTTATTGGGACACATCCATGTTTCTTTCTCTCTCTCTCTATCCCCCTCTCTCCTTCTACTCTCTCTAAAAATCAATGGGAAATATCCTCAGGTGAGGATTAAAAACCTAAAAGTGTGGTATCTATCCTCTCAGATTTCTTAATGCTGACATAGATTCCCTCCCTCCCCCATTTGGCCCTCATTCCCTCCAATGGCATCATGCTTTTAGTTCATTAACCTGCTCTTTTCACTAACTGGTGTTTTTTTTTTTTTCTTAGAATCTCGCCTTGTGACTAAGTATTGATCTGCTTCCCTCATCCTGTTTAAACATTTGTCTCGTGTTTCATTAAAATCGATGGTCTGAAATCATCTAATAAATATTTACTGAGTGTCATGCATTGTTCCTGGCACTAAGAATATTATGTGAACACCAGAGGCCCAGTGCATGAAATTTGTGCACGGTGTGTGTGTGTGTGTGTGTGTGTGGGGGGGGGGGGGGCGGATGGGGGAGGAGGGATGGTCCCTCAGCCCAGGCTGCACCCTCTCCAATCTGGGACCCCTTGAGGGATGTCCTACTAAATGGGCAGTTGGATATCCCTCTCACAATCCAAGACTGCTGGTTCCCAACTGTTCACCTGCCTGCCTTCCTGATTGCCCCTAACCACTTTTGCCTGCCAGCCTGATCACCCCCTAACCACTCCCCTGCCAGCCTATTTTCCCCTAACTGCCCTTCCCTGCAGGCCTGGTCCCCCCCAGTTGCTATCTCCTGCAGGCCAGGTCCCTCCCAACTGCCCTTCCCTACACGCCTGGTCGCCTCCAATTTCCCTCCTCTGCCAGCTTAGTCATCCCTAACTGCCCTCCCCTGCTGGCTTGATCACCCCCACTGTCCTTCCTTGCAGGTCTGGTCCCTCCCAACTGCCCTCCCCGCTGGCCATCTTGTGATGGCCAACTTGTGTCCACATGGGGGCAGGATCTTTGACCACATGGGGGCAGCCATCTTGTGTGTAGGAGAGATGGTCAATCTGCATATTACTCTTCTATTAGATAGGATAGAGGCCTGGTGCACAGGTGGGGGCTGGCTGGTTTGCCCTGAAGGGTGTCCCAGATCATGGTGGGGGTTCCCTTGGGGCATGGGGCAGCCTGGGTGAGGGATCTCTGGTGGTTTTCAGGCTGGCCATGCCCCCTGGTGACCCAAGTGGAGGCCCTGGTATCTGAGGTTCATTTATCTTCTACAACTGAAACTTTGTAGCCTTAAGCGGAGGCTAGAGTGTGTGGAAAGCCTGGCTTCCTTCATTGCTGGGAAAACCCAAACCTCCCTCCTGCTCTGTGTGGCTGTAGCCATCTTAGTTGGATTTGCATATTCATTCCTGATTGGCTTGTGGGTGTGGCTTGTGGGCATGGCGGAATGATGGTTAATTTGCATATTACTCTTTTATTAGATAGGATAATAACCCTTCTTGAAGTGCATAACAAAGTACTAGTACTTCAAGGAGCTTAATCTCTAGTGAGAGAAGACAGATACCAGATGAACAAATGTATACTATAGTGATATAGTGATAAGTACTAGGAAGGAAATGAGGCACATCAAGAGGGCAGCAGAGATTGCTGTGTATGTGTGTGTGTGTGAGTGTGTGTGTGTGTGTGTGTGTGTGTGGTGGGGTGTGCTGTCTTATATAAGGTATTCAGGGAATGCTTGTCTTGGCTAGGTGGATGATCACTAATGGAATGCTTACAAATACGGGGTGGTGGAGGGAGGGCGGGGGGCAGTCTAGACAGAGGAAACGGCAAGTGCTGAGTCATGCTGAGTTCTCCAGGAACAAGGCTTGAGTGAAGAAGGTAAGGTGAGGGGAGGAAAGATAGTACTTACGATTGGGATAATATGATCACTTTTAATCCCATGGTCATAGATGGCAGGGCCAGGGTTTACCTTATTAAATGAACTGTCCTTTTTTTTTTTTTTTTTTTTTGAAAAAATATTTCCACACTAGTAATTTTATTACTCACTTTTCTGGATATTTTTGGAGAAATACAATAAAATAATGTACCTAGTTAGCATGAAAAATTTGTGGGGAAGATATTCAGGGGGAGGTATGTGGGGGTATTTGGAAACATAAGCTTAAACACTTAACATTGTTATCAACTGATACCCAGAAATTTGTACAACAGGACAAATATTTGTATCTTGTATTTTTTTTTTTTTTAAAAGCTTCATTTAAAAAAAAACTTTTAGCCGAAACTGGTATGGCTCAGTGGATAGAGTGTCAGCCTGCGAACTGGAAGGTCCCAGGTTCGATTCCGGTCAAGGGCATGTACATTGGTTGCGGTCACAGCCCCAGTAGGCAGCTAATCGATGATTCTCTCTCATCGATGTTTCTAACTCTCTATCCCTCTCCCTCTCTGTAAAAAATCAATAATAATAATAATAATAAAAACACTTAAATTCTTACAATTTAAAAACTCTTTAAATTGCTTAAAAGGCAGATTAGACTTTATTATTATTGAGTCAGCAAGTACCCACTTATTTCCTATACATTATCTCTGATCATCATCATGACATTAGGAGTTGGTTTCTTCACTCTCACTTTATAGACTCAGATAAGTAAAGTAACCTGCCAAAGGCTGGATGTCTGGGAAACAACTGCTTAGGAATTAAACCTTGGGGCTAAGTTCACAGTCTTTGAATTTTCCATTTCAGACTTTTTCAATATATATATTTCAGACTTTTTCAATATATATATTATTATTATTATTATTATTATTATTTATTTTTACCAATACACATATATGTGGTAGCTACTGAAAAATTTTCAAGTTATAAACGTACGATGGTTTGATAAATGCTTCAATTATTTTAAAGCAAAGTATTTGGTGGCATAGTGGACAATTTCCTTTCCATTGAATCTTCATAAATTCTATTAATAACCCAAATACACAAGTCATTTTAAAACATTCATTCAGTAAATATTTACTGAGTAACCTTATGTGATAAGAATTTTTAAAAAATTTTCTTTATTGATTAAAGCATTACATATGTGTCCTTATCCCCTTTTACTCCTCCAACTCCCCTTCCCCCCCCCCCCCCCCCCACTCATGCTCTCACCCCCCTGTTGTCTGTGTCCATTGGTTAGGCATATATGCATGCATACAAGTCCTTTGGTTGATAAGAACTTTATTAGACACTGAAATGAACATTAAGACAACCCTCTTTAAAGGAATTTTAATTTGATATGGAAACAGGATATATATTTTAAATCTTAAAGTAGTGATTACATCTCACCTTTTGGCAATTGTATATGTTTTTTAGGGAGGAATTCAGAAAAGGTAAAGCTTTCAGGAGATAAGACTTTAGCTGAACTCCCAGGACAGGCAAGATTTGGATGTTAATAATTTCAGGGCTAGAGCCATGATACTCAAGTTTTTGTTAACTGAACTTGGCCAACACTTATTCAATGAGTGTCTTGTAACAACATCTTTCATTTAGTTCTTCTAACAACTCTATGGGATGCAGACTATTATTCTTTCTATCTTCCAGATAAAGAAGCTCAGGCACAGAGAAGTTAGGCAACTTTTTAAGGTCTTCTTTAAAAAGTAGAAGAACTGGAAGAACTGAGATTTGAACCCAGAGAGCACAGGGCCCCCGTGTTGTCTCTTGGGGAGACAGGTGACATTCTGGATGGGGAAGCACATCGCAGAAGAGGACGGATCACTGCAGAACAGAGGACAGAGACAGAGCAGCCTGTCCCGGGCAGAGGGTGCTTAGTGGTTGAGAGCAGTGGGAAGTGCCTTGCATAGGTAGGGCTCTAATTAGGAAGAACCATGAAACCCAAGCACTTGAGACTGCACTATAAGCAGTACTTTAAAAAGACGTGCTTATATAAAACTTAAAAACCCAGGTGTTTGTGTGCCCCCAAAACCCATATGAATCCGCATGTGAAACCCTAACTGCGGGGAGCCATCCATTGTCAGCACTACTTTGCAAGTGCAACAAGGAACTCAGAAGGCTGATGAACCTCCAGCTGTAGCAGAGCGAAAAACTATGCACCGATCGTTCTGTCGAGATAGTGGTGGCTTGGAGCAATTTCCTGACCTAATAACCTCAAAGTTAATCTTTACTGATCTTTTGAGACAGTCTGTCTGCTGCTGGACTACCATGCCTAACTGAGGGCAAGATGTGTATCTAAAACTGAATAAAAGCCGACAGGTCCAGGGTTTCAGAGAGCTTCTCCACGAGAGGGAAGATTCTGCCTGGCCCCCCTAAATTCATATTTCTTGTTTTCATTTGTGCGCGGCCCCTTCTTCAGATCCTGAACCCTTGCTGCAAATGGATGCGGCACCTAACCCCTACTAGGATGGTATAAGATGATGTGATCTTTGGGATGTAATTAATTTTAGGTGAGGTTGTGAGGATAGAGGTCCACGATGAGATGATGAGATTTGTGTCCTTTATAAGAGACTAGAGATCTACCCCCCACCCCCCACCCCCGGTGTGAGGAAGTCTGGAAGGGAGCCCTCCGCAGAGCCTGGCCGTGCTGGCACCCTGGTCTCAGGCTTCCCTGCCACCAGGACTGAGAGAAATAAATGTTCATTGTTTAAGAACTTGCCATTTCGCTAACACATCAGGGGATGTGTGTATGTGTCCCCGTGCCAGATAGAAACATTGTCTTCAAACCATGAACTAGGAAACTGACCAGATAAAAAATAGGTTCACAAGGGCCATCTCCCAGCAAAGATCTCCTTCCTGGAGACGTTGGGCGTGGGCTCTGGGAGTTTAGTCGCCCCTGGGCCCAGCGTCCCTCTGCCACCCTCAGCCATGGCCTCAGGCAGGTATGTGATGAAGGGAACAACAGTTTTGCCCACTCATCACGCATCAATTACAAGGCATGAGAATATAAAGAGGAAAAGCACATATTTATGGGTGATAGGACTGGCGTTCACGTGGAAACAGGAATTCTGCTACGTGCGGGCCACAGGATCTCAGAGGGCTCAGTGGCCAGCACCCCTTGGCCTTGCTCTCAACACAAAACCTGGTCAAGACTTCCAGAGGCGGTACGTCTTCTTTGTTTGCATTCCTTGCACGTGGGTGACTCTTCTGTCGCACTGCGCAGAGAGCGAAGGACGGGCCTGGGCGTTCTTGGGGTCCGCATCTGTGTGGCCCCTGCCCAGCACAGGGAACTCTGTTGGAGTTCCCTCACCTGTGGATGGAGCGTATGAGCCTCCGCTGGCAGGGCTGCTGTGCATGTCAAGTCAGGGGAAACCTATCAGCAGTGCCTTGGGTACAGCAGCTTCTTTTCCTTTTACCCACATAAATACATCGTTTAAGGAGCTTAGAAAGAAAAGGAGATTAGTGCTTGGATCTGGCAACTGAAGTCAAGTGTGCCTGTGCCCTGAAACTTGGCCAGAAGCAAGCACGCATATGGGTTTGGCTAGAGTTTTTTAGAACAGAAAACTCAGCAGTTCATGCCAGGATCAAACAATCCTGCGGTGTCACTGTGGTCCTTTGGGGAGCCCAGAATGGATCAGGACTACACTGACCCCCAATTCCATGCCATTCCATCGGGGCTGTGCTGCTCTTTGAAAGCAGGGCATCCATCTCTCCTTTATGACTTCCCCTTGGGAGGAAGTCCTGAGGGTCACTTAGAGATAGAGCCTATGCACTTGGATGCTCCCCCTTTAGCCTGTGCCAGGCCGAGCGCACGACTGGGTCTATGCTACACGTGATACTTGCAACTGGAACAAACTTGTGAGTCCAACACTGGGGGTCCCTTTGCCTTCAATGCTGTTTTGCACCAGAAACAGTGACTTTCCTCCCCTCTGGAATGTAAACTCTATTTAAATGTAAACTGCAACTGTAAGAAAAATCGGTAGCATTTGACAAAAGAACTTGTTCCAAGGATCAGTCTCCCTTTTAAACAAACTAACTGGCTGAAAGGGAATCAACTCCCCTAACAAACAAACAAACAAACAAACAAACAAACAAACAACAGCACCTTTAACAAACGGGGGTGGCAACCCCAGTAATTATGACAGGGAGGCCGCCAAACAGAGAAAACGGAACTCAGGCTCCAAGCTCTGACACTAGGAACACTTTCATCTCACAGAATGGGGTCACCACTTCTTCTGTGCTGCCTCGCAGGGCTCCGTGAAGATGAGAGAATGTAGGTGGAGCCCAAAAACTGTAAACCGCCCTGTCTCATCACACGGGTGATGTACGGAGTAACGTGTGCATCCTGTGGACACGGGGCATAAGCCGTGCTTGTATCAGTGAATGATCTGGTGTCACGTTTTTGATATTCTCATGTATTTTACCAGAAGAAAATGAAATGTTAGCTGTCAAGGTCTGTGCAGCAGCACATCAGCTCCTTGTATAATGCACTCTGGATAAGGACGCTCTTGGGGCTGTAGCCAGCAAAACTGGTGTGCTAAAGTCTCAAAAGGGAAGATGGGACCAGCTTTTCACCTGAGGCCTGGGTATAGGTGGCAAAAGACTCTTCTGATCTCTACTCTTATCGTTTCCAGATAATCCAAATTAACCCGGACCATATTCAACAACTTAGCCTTTGAACTCTAATTATCTCATCCTAGTTCCTTGGTTCAACTCAATTTATCTTTGGTCATCAGGTCTTCATCTTTCATCAGAGGGTCCAAAAACAAGTCCCCAGTCCGCTGTTGCAATGACGATCCCGTCCTGTGGGGTTCAGCTGAGGACATTACCCCGGCGCCCCCTCCGTGAGGGGAGGAGGGTGACATTTCTTTCTGACAGACCTGATTTTGTCTCTTTGTGAACGAGAATCAGAATCATAGAGCAGGGAACTGACTTTTCTTCTCCACGAATGACCTCATGTTGTTATGAATTATTATTTTTTAATCCTCACCCGATGATAAGTTTATTGATTTTTAGACAAAGGACAGGGGGTGGGGGAGCACCAACCAGCTGCCTCCCGTCCACACCCCGACCAGAGATCAAACCCACAACCTTTTGGTGCAGGGACCAACACTCCAACTAACTGAGTTACCTGGCCAGGGCTGAATTGTTTTTTTCACCTTAAATCCAACGGCAGGAAAAATAACACTCAGTTTAAGTTATCAGCTCACTTTAAAAACAGTACTTGAAAAAAATAATCCACTTGTGGACTAAACTTTTTAAGTCTTTAAAGAAAGCAACGATTTTTTTAATTGAAAGAAATAGTAGTACTGATTTTGAAAATATTGTTGCTGTCATGGTGGTTTATTGGGAAAATAGGAAGTAGAGGCTCTTGTTTTTTTGTGTGTTTTTTTTTTTTTTTTTTTTTAAAGCAAAGCCAAAGAGACTAGAAACCAAGTACACATATGTCTTTAGAATAAAAACATAAATTAGTTTTAACTAACAATTAGGCACTTAAAATGTAAATGTAAAATGGCATTTTGAAGTACAAACTATAGTTACACTTCTAAATTCCTCCTGAAATGTTTTTACAAATACAAAAGCACAAGCATGGAAAACATACTTCTAAACAAAGATAATTTCCTCTTTAAAAAAAAAAAAAGACCTGACTTCAAATCCCATGATAGACCAACGATTAAGGTACTGGTGGGTAGGAGAAAAGAGCTTCTGAAATTCGCATATTTGATTAAAACATAAGCATTTAATAAAACTATTATAATAACATACAGTATATATCATAATGAAAAATATATGTCAGGAAAATAACGCATTCTAGGCTTAAAATTTTACTTTACAACAAGGCACTTAACACATTGGAACAGTACAGTAAGTTTCTGAAAGAAGACAATAGGCTACACCTCTCAAATCTCGCAGTCATATTTCTTTTGAGAACATACCATGACATAACCATACATTTTGCAGCATTAATCATTGCATAGGAGGTAAATTAAATAATGAATCCCAACTTGGCAACTAGATTAGCTTATATTTATAGCTTCCTCTTATTCTTTTAAAGGACAATTTTAAATAATTCCAGAATAAAGAACTAGTCTCATTCATGATTCATTTAGAACACAGCATAGTTAAATTAATGAATAATTTAACAGATCCCAACTTATAAGGTGTAAATCTATCGAAAAACTTATCTTTGGGCACCTTAGACACAATTTTCAGTGTTTAGGTATTGAAGTCAAGAGCACTTCTTAACAGACAAAATATTTTTAGCAAGTAAATCAAATGAGTTAAATTATTGCAACACAATGACATTAGACAAAAATGCTAGGAATCTTTATACATACAAACAGAAAAACCCTCAACACATGGCATATTACTTTTAATATGCTTGATTTTTAAACATGCACACACATTTAATTCCTTCTTTCACTTCCTGTGCTAAGACCGGCTTAAATTTTTAATCGGTTTTACAGTGCAAAACAAAAATAAACGATAAAAAAATAATTCAAAAAAATGTTCAAAATATTCAAGGAACAAGATGTGAACTTTCAATAAAAAAAGAAAACTGCATGAGTTCTATCTAACATGTAAAATAAAAAAAGGCAGCCAACTTGGTGTTTCGAAGTAAACAAAGTGTCGGTTATAAAGAGAGACATTAATGATTGTGACAGTGAGAGGTAAAAATGGCCTGCAAATTTTCTTCAATCAAATGGATAAAAGATTAGAATTGCAACTCCCTGTGATATACGTATATTTTCCCTTTGGGAAAGGTTTAAAATACCTTTAACATAATTCCTTTTGCATTATGCTTTCAAGATTATTGGCAAAAAAATAAATAAAAAACATACGCCTTTTAAAAACTTGAAAATACACTTTAAAAAGTGGCAGGTTTGCGTTCCAAGTCATATAACATATTTTCACTAGGGGACGCTGGTATGCAGCCCAAGAACCTAATGCAAAGTCATCCATAAAGCAGACTAGACTCGCCCTTACTCAAAACAGCCTTCCACAGCAAAACTTGTTTTCCAAGATGCCAGTGAATTATAAATTCAAATTACTTCCACTGGATTTGAGGAAGAATGCTTTATTTCCAGAGCTAGTGGAGGAGCTCCAAAATTACAATGAGAGGAATTCATTTCCATTTCAAAGAATTTAGGAAAGAAGTAGTATAATTTAAAGGAATTATATGTTACAGATACTGCACAAGGGACTAAATTATAGGAAAAGCTTCCAAGAGGAGCACTAATTCACAAAAAGAATAATTGGTAGGATGTTATATCTTGATTAGCAAGGGAAAGGAGCTCCAGAAGTTTATTGTTTCAAAGACAAGATCGAAAAAAAATTTTTTTTTTAAAAACAGAGATATAAGGGACGTATTAATTTCAGGTTTACAACATAATGATTTGCTATTTCTATATACTGTGAAATGATCACCACCCTAAGTCTAGTAATGGTTCACATTTCATATTCCAAAGTGGCATGTTGGGTTAGATCTCAAGTTTGCTTCCTTAAATGTAAATGAGATTCGCTATTCTCACCTTCCCACCTTGAAACCTGATTGTTTTCCCTTCACCCTTGTTCTGGTACCACGCGCTTCCGCAGCGTCTAAGAGACAGCTATGGCACACACTGCCAGGAACACGGGGCAGCAGTGCCCACAGGCGGAGTCAGAAGCTTTTTTACAAGTTCTTTAAAAGGTGATGGCATTATTTAAAAACAAAACTAGTTACCTGGCTAAAATGCAAGTTTTACAATTTCGAGGGCCTCCAGCAACCAATGCACCAGGATTTTAAAAGCTTAAATACGTCCCCTAATTTGATTTGATGAAGAGGGGGCTCTCTCAGACAGACCGGGTTGCCTCATTGAACGCAGAGGCTCCATGGACCGGTGTCAGGAGAGCCAGGCCCAGGCTTCCCAGCCAGATGTTCTTCCTCACAGTCAGCCTGCAGGAATCTAACCTCCGTGTCTTCACACGGAACACCTTGTTTTTTCACCCGTGCCCCTACTTAGTATGCGAAAATGATGTGGGGTTCCAGCTAACCATCTGGCAAGGTATGGTTATGTTTCTTACTGGCTTAGTGATAAATACCAGAAGAACTTCTTGCATTTCAAAACCTGTCAAGAAGGTTTAAGGGTTTTTGCTTCTTGTTTTAAATACCAGGTGAGAGACTCTTTCTTCCTGGTGCTGCATTCAGCTACGTGTCGTTTAGTGATTCTTCTAGCACACAGGGCAGGCGCCACACCGGAAGCACAGAGAATGTTAGCACCAAAGCATCGTGACCCTTCCTGAACACATTGAAGTTTGTTCTGTGCTTCACTCAAGTAATTTAAAGGTCCGTTTTGTACATCCAATCAGGGGCTGACTAGTTCATGACACCTTCAGGGGTGGTTTCTGTTATTTTGTTGTTTGCTTTTCCTTCTCCGTGGCGGGAAATGTTTACCTTCAATGTCAATGTAACTGTCTTCCCTCACAGTCAGCCTCTCTCGTCTCTGTGGGGATGACTGTGTAACTTCAGATAGTTGCCTAAGGTCCTAGAAGTTGTAAGAAATTAAGAACTGTCCGCCATCCCAACAGCATGAAACCATGCACTAACTCTGACAGCGTTAAGTCTGATCCAGTCCCTCTCTGTTTGCATCACCTGAGAGGACTTTAGAAACGACGACGGGCCCCTGTATCGACTAGCTGCACTCACAGCTGGATTCCAACTGCAGGTTCGAGTGCAGCACCGCGGTGTGATTTCAGGGTCAGAGTAAAATGATTCCATGGTGGTGTGTCTCCTTAGCCCTTCCTTCCTATACACACCCCGTTTACAAGAAACTGGGCCTCTTGCAAAAAAAGGCAAGGATGCATTCATTAAACTTTTGGACCCCGTCTTGCTTTTCCCACAAAGCAGACTGTAACCAGGAAGAAGTGGGTCTAGTGAAATGTGACCAATTGCATGTCTGAGTTCCAATGAGCAGCCCTGAAACAGGCCTCACGGGGGGGGGGGGGGAGGGGGAATGCAGGCTGGTTCCCCACGTGGCACGGGCAACCGTTTGCCCACGCGTTGATCAGCCTGTGCCCGGCAGTCTGCCACCCTGGGGCACCGGGTGCAAATGCACCGGGCAGACGGCAGGCCAGGGCGCACACAGGGACCGCTGTGAGCAGACACAGCCCTGTGCCCTGTGCATCTGTCACGGAGCTCTGAAAACTAAATATTTACATCCAAGCAAACTCTGTGGGATGTGCCAAATATTCCCATATTTCCTTAGATCACATTTCTTTTAACGTTTTAAATAAAATGATCTGTTTAAAAAATAAAAATAAAAGTGAAGGTGACACACAGTACCTCGGGTGGTAGCAGCAGTACGTATCCGCAGACCTGACCCTGATGACCCTGATGAGGGCGGGGCGAATACGTTCACCCCAAGTTTACTCACAACCCCTGCGTCTCCCCCCTCCTCGAGAGGCCCAACGCTCAAATCCACTCTGGACATCAGGCTATTCTAGTGACACGGCAGTTGTATCCGCCCAGATAGTTTATTGAAAACCTTGGCAGGTTCTTCTGACGTTGGAGGAAAAGAAATCCTGAAAAAAAAGCTTCGGTGGAGAAAGACGCAGGAAAGGCGGCGTGTTCTTCGGAGGCACCTCTTCACCAGCTCGCCAGGAAGTCCCGGGGGAGGGCAGCTGGCCTCCCGCGGAGGAAGAGCCACAGGAGAGGACTTTCTCGGGAGGCATAAAAAACCAGTTCATCTTTCTAACCGTTTACACAAAATTTGGTCCACGTCTTCAATGACCAGTCAGTTCTCCTAACATAAAAAAAACTCACAAAACTATACCTTTGGTTACAGCGATACCTCTTTTGGCGTGAGAGCCGAAGCCGTGGTGCGGCTCCTCAGGTAGATTTCTCGCTGTCCTCCCCGATCTTCTGGACCCGGGAGTACTTCTTGCATGAAGACTTAAAGCAGCCGGGAGGCCAGGAGAGCGGCCAGGAGAAGCAGCAAGGAATCGAGCCTTGTACGTTTTTCTCAAAAAAGTAGAAGATGGGGAACCACCACGCACGCGATAGGAAATTAGTCTGCGAAGAGACCTTCAGGTTCTGCAAAAGGCGGGGGGGGGGGGGGGGGGAGGGGGGAGGGGGGGGGAGTAAAATGAGAAGTGTTTTTCATGCATCCCGATTCCCCCCGTTCATTAAACTGTCACAGCTTGCCGAAACCGGTTTGGCTCAATGGATAGAGCGTCGGTCTGGGGACTAAAAGGTCTTGGGTTCGATTCCTGTCAAGGGCATGTACCTTGGTTGCGGGCACATCTCCAGTAGGGGGTGTGCAAGAGGCAGCTGATCGATGACTCTCTCATCGATGTTTCTAACTCTCTATCTCTCTCCCTTCCTCTCTGTACAAAATCAATAAAATATATATATATTTAAAAATAAATAAAATAAAAAAATAAACTGTCACAGCTGTAGCAGCAGAGGAGCAGCAGCACCCGGACCCCAAGGCACACTGTCCGCGCCTCCTCTCAACTCAGATGTGACCTGGTCCCATCCCTCCCCAGCCCCTCCGTCTTCCCTCCTGGGGCTCATGCCAATCGCCTGCCTGCAATTCCAGCCACCACGGGGCCTGAGGAATGCAGGTGGCAGTTACCCGGGAGGAACAGTTTGCAGGAACTGAGTAGTGGGATGTGTGGGTCAGGGAGGATGGCAGAGGGAGAAGAGCACTCACAAGGGTGGGCTCTTTCAAGAGGAAAGATTGTGAGTTTGATTCCGTGGTGTCAGCTGACCCCTGAGTGGAAGATGGCAACAGGAGACTACCCAGCAGGAAACAGAGCTGCGAGACAGACCCGCAGAGAGGGCCTTTATCGGCGGGCACCTCTACTTGAGAACTGGACGTGGAGCCTTTGGGAAGGACACGTTTCAATCTCTCCCACACCCTCCAAACGCTGCATGCAACGGACAAAACGGCAAGACGGCCCAGGGTAGGTCATGGCGCACAGACTAACGGCTGGACACGCACCGAGGCTAGGAAAGCACAGGGAGGGGAGGAACAATTCCATGTGGGGACTCGCGGCAGAGAGCGGAGCCCGGGAAGGCTTCCCAGATCAGGTGGCCTTGGGGCGAGCTCTCTCAGAATGTGTGGGAGAAGAAAAAAGGGCATCTGCAAACAGGATGCAGCAGAAACCAAACAAGAAAGAAGGCAGAGAGCACCACGTCCCCCAAAGAGGCACGAACCCCGCTTATTCACAGGGGCTCTATCTGCCTGGCTTCCCAAAACAGTTGCCAAGCTGTTCTCAAGCTTAAGTTCTCTGAAGGCAACGGTTTGCCTAATTGCACCTCAGTGCTGCTCCAGAGAAGGTGCCTGCATTTTTTAAAAAATATATATATTTTATTGATTTTTTACAGAGAGGAAGAGAGAGGGATAGAGAGTTAGAAACATCGATGAGAGAGAATCATCCATCAGCTGCCTCTTGCATATCCCCACTGGGGATGTGCCCGCAACCAAGGTACATGCCCTTGACCGGAATCGAACCTGGGACCTTTCAGTCCGCAGGCCGATGCTCTATCCACTGAGCCAAACTGGTTTTGGCATGTGCCAGCATTTTCATTTAGTATGTGCTCTTCTTTAATTCTCATATAAACTACTGAAGGTGAATTATTATAACACTGTGCTCTGTAATCATACATTTTTGTCCTTAAATGTTATTTATACTTGTGACGTTATTTATTTTAAGACGCGATAGTGGCTATAAGTGCAAGAACTGAACCGAGCTAACCACACGCCTGGGCAGCAACAGCAGCCACTCCCACGAAGCCACCAAGACCCCGCTGTACGAAGGGGCTCCTTGCACGGAGAGAGGTTATTTATCCGAGGGCTGCCTCGGCGCTCTCACCTTCTCGTTGGCCATCGAATGGTACCACCAGAACAGCCGCGTGGTGATGTAATAGGCAACGACGACGTCGACCGTGTAGTGCTCGTGAGCGACGAGGATGCAGATGATCCCGGCGGCGCTCAGCAGCCAGCAGACCAGGTGGTACCACCAGAAGTGCCGGGGCGAGTCTGCGCGGGAGAGAACCGGAGGAATGAGGTCCCCGGAGAGGAGCTTACTGACCCGTCCCTCCTACCGGCCTCAGGCAGAACAAGTCTCCAGAGATGGAAACTAATAACCCAAAACGAGTGGCTGGGACAGCCCAGGGCTCGTTCAGGTAGGAAGGAAGGAAGGAAGGAAGGGGAGAGGGGATGCCACAGGGAGCAGGTGTAAAAGTGGATGACACACATATTAATAACTCCACCGTCTGTGGGACCCTAGCCCAGCTGTCAAGTGAACAGAGACGATGGACTTGGTGTGATAGCAAGGTTAAAAAGATGTCTTCTCAACCAGCAGGACATAGAGTACGAGGAGCCAGGCTGATTCTATAGGAACCCAGGCCCAATGACAGTATCTGCCCGGGGGGTGGGGGGGAACCTTCTGAAGTGGCCCTGCTCCCACGTTTTCATCTGCCTGTGTGACTGAATTCAAACCCACTCACGGCAACGGCACAAATGAGGAGGAGTCCAAATTGGTCAAAAGGCGGGAAAGCAAAGCATGCATAAACGATGCATCGCATCGAATCCCAGAAGCAGGCTGTTCCGAGAGACCACTGGGACCACTGCTTACTCAGGACGACGGCACATGTATAATTTAGAAAGTGACTGTTTCCCCAATTGCATAGGACACGGGCATAACCATGGAGTGCCCTGTTGATGTGGAGAGCCGACTTTAAAGCTGAGTTGTATTAAGATAACAGATTTGCCGTTTTACTTCAAAGACTGGAACGAGGAGAATGTAATTCTCTCCTTGCTCCATGGAAACTTACACAATTTAAAAGATCTCAAGCCAGCCCTGGGCGGGTAGCTCAGCTGGTTAGAGCCGCCATCCCACCAAGGTTGTGGGTTTGATCCCCAGGCAGGGCACACACAAGAAGCAACCAATGGATGCATCAATAAGTGGAACAACAAATTCCCTTTCTCTCTCTCTCTCTCTCTCTCTCTCTCTCTCTCTCTCTCTCTCACACACACACACACACACACACACACACACACACCCCTATCAATTCTAACAGAATAAGGGCTCCCACCGGTTTCGGCGCCCAGCGATCCCTCCCACTACAACGACCCACCAAGTGGGGATGAGTTCCTTACATTCTTTGATGAACAGATACGTCAATGTCAGCACAACCGTGTGGCCGCTGAAGAGGAAATCTCCGCACAGGATGTGCGATCCCGTGATGGACAGCCCGCCCCCGGAGATCAGCCGCAGGATCCGCTGCACTTTGGCCTGAGAGTCTCCGTTGAGCTGAGTGACCCAAGAAGATCGGGAGGAAAATTTACAAGCTGATAAAATCGTATTTCAGCCTAATTTATGTGATGCTTGGAAAGGTCACCAGGTGTGACTTTTTCTTTTTAACTTAAAAAGTAAAAAAAGAATCCCGGGGGGGGGGGGAAGTGCCCAAACTTGGCTTTTATTCATTATATTGGCCAGTTTTAGTGACAGGTTTTTAATTATTCAATGCGTTACTAATAATACATTTTGGAGACGCCGTATCCTGAGCAAAGCTTTTAAAAACATTAATAACGATGACCTCACCACAGCTATGTGCTAAAAAAGATCAAAGCTACGCTCTTCCCTCCTTGCCGGGAGGTGTCATGGTTTCGATGGTTAATATTTGATTTAGCTGAATAGCACCTCACTAATATTGAACAGTGTGTTCATACCTTGTGTTAAGTGGGCAGTCCGAGTGTGTAGATAGCTAAATTAAGATTTGATCAGACACAGTCTAAAAGGGAAGCTGCAATACTTTAAATAATTTTGGAAATAATGGATTAGCGATGCTTGTAGCCATTAACACGTAAGCCTACAAGGAGGCGGAGTGGGCCGAGGTGCTCCCTACGGTGGGGGTGGAAAAGTGAAACACTGACATTCTGGGAGGCCAGAGGGAGGATTTAAGATCAATCTAGAATAAACCGACTATGTTTAGAAAAATAAAGGGTGGTACTCAGAAATAAGACTGAGAAACAGCACATGAGAAGAGAATTATAGGCAGAGCATTAATGACTATTTTGGGGACCTGAGGGAACAGCTGAATGACAGGAGGCCCTTTATACTCAACACCGACCCTCCGGGCAGCCGTCCCCACAGCACGGCCAGCTCCCCATGGCGGCAGCTCGGCTGTGTGGTGGGAAGGACAGGGGAGTCTAGTCCGGGAAGACGTGAGAGAAGGACAGGAAGAGAGTCCAGGGGCAGGGAAATGAAGGTAGCCTCAAGCACGCGGAAACCCATCCCATCCAGGACGGTGGGAATTGGGGCAGGAGAGCTGACCAAAAATACCCACAACGGGAGCCTACACCTTTCCCCAGGGATAGCCACCTGATGGGCCTGGGGAGCTTTCCGGTGTTCGGTGAACCTTGTGGAAAAGCCCACACCACGATCGTTAGCAGCTGAGAAAAAGACGTCAACCAGGATCACAGGGCAGGCTGGAGACTGGGGTTTTGCAGAAATTTAACCATGAAAAGCTTACTTAGGGCCAAAACAGGTTTGGCTCAGTGGATGGAGCGTCGGCCTACGGACCAAAAGGTCCCGGGTTCGATTCAGGTCAGGGGCATGTACCTTGGTTGCAGGCACATCCCCAGTGGGGGGTGCGCAGGAGGCAGCTGATGGATGATTCTCTCTCATCGATGTTTCTGTGTATCCCTCTCTCTTCCAGGACAGCTGACAGCTCAGGACGAGGCTCAGGTGCAGCTCCGAGACATGCCGCCAGCCACACGCAACTCTGTGGAGGACACGATCCGGCCACGTGCCTCATCGGACGAACCACAGCCCTTGAGGAATTTGTCACACGGCTGGTGCAAACAACTGTCAACTCTGAGATCAAATAAGGTCCATACGCTCTGCTCCCAGTCTAAAAGGACACGTTATTCTTTATTTCAAAACCTAATAATTTTTTTTTTCATTTACTCACTCATCCCAACTCAATACTCTAGATTTCTAAGAGCAGAAACACTTGGAGCCATTCCAGGCTAGATGACCCCAAGGCACATACAAACTAGGAGCCAAAACAAGCAGACACGCTCTTCTCTCTTTCAGCTACTCTGGTGACTGGAGCTTGAGAGCATCTGACGCAATACCCTCCACAGGACAGAGGGGGGCACTCTCTCCTCGCCGTCTCTCTCAGGGTTTCGTCCCTCAGGGTGTCACCCCTAGATGTCAGATCACACCCAGAATAAATAGAACAAAAAGTTTTTAAAAAAGAGTGTAGAAAGAATATTGAGAAATGGGGGGGGGGGGATAATTAGGTAAATACTGGATTGTTTCCTCCTCCTGTTCTAATTCTCTTCTAGTTCACTGGAACCCCCGCCACACACCACATAAGAACCCAGTTCCGCCAAATCCGGTCTGGCTCAGTAGATAGAGCATCAGCCTGCGGACTGAAGGGTCCCGGGTTCGATTCCGGTCAAGGACATGTACCTTGGTTTTGGGCACATCCCCAGTAAGGGTTGTGCAAGAGGCAGCTGATTGATGATGCTCTCTCATCCATGTTTCTAACTCTCTATCCCTCTCTCTTCCTCTCTGTAAAAAATCAATAAAATATATTAAAAAAAGAAAAAAAAAGAAAGAGAAAAAGAAAAAAGAACCCAGTTTCTATTCCTTCCCTCATTTTTCAGACACTATTCTATGCCATTACAGCAGGGGTGGGGAACCTTTTTTCTGCCAAGGACAATTTGGAGATTTATCACATCATTGGCGGGCCACACAACATTATCAACTTAAGCGTTCGCCTGCTGTATTTGATCACTTAATTAGCTCCCCGCTAAGGCCTTGGCAGGCCCAGACCAAACGATCTGGGCCTACTGGCCGGATGTTCTCCACACCTGCACCACTGACTATGGAACTGAAGGTGTAGAAAGCTGAGAGGAGAAGCATCAATCATAACAGCCAAAGCAGATGCGGCTCAGTGACCTTCAGGACTCCTCAAACTGTGACCACCACATCCCGTTTTCCACAAAAATAAATAAGGTTCAAGAGAGCCCAGCCTGACGACTGCCAAACCGAAACCTTCCCCTGCACACGTCCCTTCAGCGAAGGTAAGTGCAGTGGCATCCGCAGCCAGGGTGACCGGGGGCTTCTCAGGGCTGGGGCTGTAACTGTGCCAGCCCAGCATGCTTGTACGTGGCCACATGGGCTTAACGAGCTATGTAATTTCATGCGCTATTTATTTATTTATTTATTATTTTTAAAAATATATTTTTTTGATTGTTTACAGAGAGGATAGAGAGTTAGAAATATCAATGCGAGAGAAGCATCGAGCAGCCGCCTCCTGCACACCCCCCACAACCAAGATATATGCCCTTGACCGGAATCGAACCCGTCCGGGACCTTTCAGTCCAAAGGCCAATGCTCTATCCACTGAGCCAAACCCGTTTCAGCTCATGTGCAATTTATTTAAACACACTTTTCAGAACAAAGGTTTTGTGACTGCTAACAAAAGCTTGGGCTGGTGGCTTAACGCAAATCACAAACAGAGGACTTAAGGGAACCCAGAGGGTAGGTATGGGGCAAGGCAGCTGGAAGGAAGACCGTGAGAGCCACGATGTCCCCAGGGACCCGGAGCCGTGATGGCTGCTGGGGCGGCCACAGCCGGCGAGGAGCGAGCTGGGTGAGGCCTGTGAGGAGACCTGACATCCTCCCACAGCAAGTGGGGTCCGTACACACAGCTCTGCCATTGCCTACAGTCTTTTTTTAATCTATTTTTATCACATATTCTTTTTTAAAAAATATATTTTATTGATTTTTCACAGAGAGGAAGGGAGAGAGATAGAGAGCCAGAAATGTCGATGAGAGAGAAACATCGACCAGCTGCCTCTTGCACACCCCCCACCGGGGATGTGCCCGCAACCAACGTACATGCCCTTGACCAGAATCGAACCTGGGACCTTTCAGTCCACAGACCGACGCTCTACCGCTGAGCCAAACCGGTTTCAGCATTGCCTACAGTCTTGAAGGGTGTTCTAGAGAGTCAGCAACAAAGGAGGCAGGCAGATTACCTAGCAGCCCGGTAAGCACATCGACGGAGCACTGGAAGCCACATGCGGGATGCAATTCTCATTCCTGGTCTAACGCAGCGATCGCTTCTGTCGAACAGAGCGGCCATGTCTGCCTCACGGAGTCACAGGTCGGGCACTGAGCACCTGCTCAGACTCCAGGAGCGCGGGGGCTGGTTGGTAAGGATGCCGCCAGAGCCCCCGCTGTCTGTGTGGCCGGGTTATCCAGGGCGACGTTTACTAACGTGGCTTCTGGAAATGGCAGCTCCTCCACCGAGGACACTGTCTGTCCGTAATCACCACTGCAAACCTCACCCACTAGGATGGATGCCTGCGTTTTTCCCCTGAGGCCGTTTCTCCATTTACCACGTTGCAAGAACCCCTTAGAAATGTTTATTATGCTTCTGAACTTCTCCTGTGCCTTAATTTAGCTCTGCTAAAAAATCAGCCAATGTTTAAATTCAATATGTACACTGTTTTAATCACAGACACTCTCTGCTTTGATGGCTTCGGAAAATTACAGCTTCTCCAAACCACACCTATATTTGGGGCGGGAGACTGTTGACTGCTTCACAACAACTCTGTTTTTCCGTCCACCTTGGACATCTGCTTAGTGTCCAGTGAAATACGGTGTCAGACTCCATCCCCTTGTCCAGGGAGCACAGGCAGGATTTGTAAGTCTCCTTTGTTATAAACCAGGGTGCACCGGGGCTGGGATGATTAAAATCTCTCTCGAGAAGCGACTCTCCCCAGAGAAGCTGTAAATCCTGCTTAAGGCAGCTTCAGTGCCTCACACTGTCTCAGCAAAAGGCCACTCTGCCTTTCCAATTGCTGAAAACTGGGGTCATCCTTGGCTTCTTTCTCTTAAACCCACATCTTACTTATTAGCACAACCAGCTGGCCCTACCTTCACCATGTCCCAAAGGGAACGACTCCTCACTTCTTACTCACTTGCCACGACCATGGTTCAAGTGCCTGCGATGGCCACGAGGCCCCATGGGATCTGTGGCTGCACCACCTTGATCTACACAGTTCCATCAGCCGCATGACCTCTTCTCTCTCTCTCTCTCTCTCTCTCTCTCTCTCTCTCTCTCTCTCTCTCTCTCTCTCTCGGACGCACCGTGACTGAGCTGTTTCCTCGGCCTGGGGCTCTCACCCTGTCCACAGGCTCCCTCCCTCCTGTGATTGCTGCCCAGATGCTTTCTCATTGAAGGGGCTTTCTGACCCCTCTGCGAACTAACACCTACCCTCACAGTCCCTTTCACTGGGATTCAGGTTTACCATGCATCTGATAGCCGCCTGGCTTATCACCATGTGACAAGTTATACAGTTCTTTTTAAAAGTATGTTCTTATTGATTTTAGAGAGAGAGAAAGGGAGAAGGAAAGAGAGACAGAAACACTGATGAGAGAGGATCTGCTGCCTCCTGCATACTCCCACTGGGTGTAAAGCCCGAAACCCGGGCATGTACTCTGCCAGGAATCAAACTGCAATTCCTTGGTGCATAGAGTGACGCTCAATCACTGAGCCACACCGGCCGGGCACAATTTATACATTTATCCGTTGTCATCCCTCAATAGAATGTAAGCTGTAAGGGAAGAACTGTTTTAGTCACTGCTGCTACACAGTGCCTGGAACATAACAGGAGCGGAGCACTTGCAGAGTGAATGCATAGGCCAGTAAGTAAAGGTACAACAGTGGAGTCAAATTCCCAACAGCAACTTTGAGGTAGCAGAAAAAATGAATTTTTTATGTATGAAGATACACATTTTATGAACACATTTTAATTTTCTTACCCCTAAATCTAAAGAAAAACAGAAAATATCCTATATAATAAAAGCCTAATGTGCTAAGTGCCCAGTCGTCCGTTGTTCAATCATTCAAAGCTTAACATGCTAAGGTATGCTAAGGCTGCTCAACTGCTTGCTATGATGTTCACTGACCACCAGGGGGCAGACACTCTGACCGGTAGGTTAGCTTGCTTCTGGGGTCTGGGAGATCAGATGGGGACTGAGTGAGCCAGGCAGGACATGCCCTGGAGCCCTCCTGTGCAGTCCCTCCTTGGCTGGCCAACCTTCCCCATCCCTCAGCCTGGCCTATGCCCTTTTACAATCCAGGACCCTTCAGAGGATGTCAGAGAGCTGGTTTCAGCCAGATCCCACAGGCTGGACCAAGGGACCCCACTGGTGCATGAATTCATGCACCAGGCCTCTAATCCTATACAATATTTCAGTTAACAGGTGAAAGTGTTCTGAAGACCGTAACGGAGAACAGGTGTTTAGTAAGTGTTTTCAGTCAGAGGTGCTTACCTTCGGAGCGCACTGGAAGTGCATGCCAGGCACGGGCAGCGTGGTGACGTACATGGTGACACAGCGGTACAGGTACAACGTTCCGATAATAAAGAAGAACCTGCGCCCCACTATGGACCTGAGGGAATCAGAGGAATGGGGGGGAGACAAGGTCACTCGCTGTTTCTGTCCCTAATGTTATACGAGAGTGTGTAACACAGGGGTCTTCAAACTACGGCCCGCGGGCCACATGCGGCCCGCAGAGGAGTCTGATCCGGCCCGCCAGGTTTTTTGGGTAGTGAGCGCAGCCGAGGTGTTACAGTAGGAATTAGTAGTTCATATAGTCCGGCCCTCCAGCTCTCTGAGGGACCGTGATCTGGCCCCCACTTTAAAAAGTTTGAGGACCCCTGGTAACAGAATAAAAAGTAACGCAGAATGGCATTAACAGACCCCAGTCTCACCGCTCATTTCTGAGCCGCCCCTCCCCACAAGCCCTCAGAGGCGCCGCACGCAGTCCTCACCTGCTGTCGTCAGCCCAGGTGGGCTGGGCCCAAGGGGAGCTGAGTTTGTGGGGACTGAGGGTTCTAGAAAACCACCTCTCTGAAAAAAAGTCACTCTCTGAGGGAAAATTCAATGAGCCACTCTGTTTTCAGCCAACTCAGTGCATTAATAAAACTCTCCCGAGGACATATCAAAGGTATAAGCCACCCACAGCCACGGGGGATTAATTGCAATGAGCTCAGGTCATGCCACGTAATTGGACACGCAGGGAAATGGGACAACGCATTAGACCTGTTATATAAGAAACAAGGCTTATTTGGGGACCACCCAGAAGTGTTTTGACAACCTGGGCATTAACTATTTTGTCTATGACGACACTATAGATTTTTCTGAGAATATGATGAAGATGTTCAGAGTATCCTTGTGCATGTAAGAATATTTGATAATGAAGTTATAAACTCATTAGTCTACCCTTATTCAATCTTGACCAAAAAAAAAAAAAAAAAGCAAACAAACAAACTCCAAAAAAAATCCAAAACAAAAGCACCACAAGTCCTTTTCCACTTTATAATTTTTGGCGGAGATTGTTGTCTTGACTGACATTAGCCCGTCCTACACCATCCATGTCCTCGCTCTGAGGCAGTGGTTCCCAGAGGCTGACCCTGAGTGCACTGTTCGTACTACAGCCGCAGAGGGACGGAGTGGGCAACAAAATGAAGACGGAAGCTCCTCTTCTGTTGTGTAGTTCGGGGGTGGGTCTACAGACTCTGGGCTCCGGGGATTAAGAGGCCGGTGGGATCCCTAGAATTCCCAGTTGGAACTTCCCTATTACACACACTCTATTATTCCAGGTCTCCCCTTTTCAGAGCTCTCAAACTTCCAAAGCTGGTAATGGTCAGACTTCTGGACAAACAGGCAGATCCATGCATGTGGCAAATTTTTATGTATGTATGTATGTATGTATGTATGTATGTATGTATGTATATTTTAATCCTAACCCGAGGACAGACATGCTTATTGTGTGTGTGTGTGAGAGAGAGAGAGAGAGAGAGAGAGAACGAGAACATTGGCCAACATAGTACCATGGGCCAGGAGAGAGAGAGAGAGAGAGAGAGAGAGAACAAGAACATTGGCCAACATAGTCCCATGGGCCAGGAGAGAAAGAGAGAGAGAGAGAGAGAGAGAAAGAGAGAGAGAGAGAGAGAGAGAGAGAGAGAACGAACAAGAACATTGGCCAACATAGTCCCATGGACCAGGGCGAATATTTTAAATTTTCTACAAAACTGAGGTCTGAAAAAAATACATGCTGGGACTTCTCATTTAAAGGATCATGTACAAATATAATTTTAGATGCTTATTTCCAGTACCTATTTTAAGAATATTCCAGGGTTTCTGGAGCTAAAATAGAGAGGATCGCCACCTCAAGGAGTTGATGAAAGTATGTATTTATTGCAAGGCTCTGCTTTCAAAGGCTTGCTATTCAGGCTCTGCCTTTTTTAGCACCGAAAGGGACAGGGGACAGACACGGCTGAGTCTCTCCATGTGGTTGAGTGAAAGATGATTCACGTTTTGATTCAACCCCAGGCCCCAAAGAGGTCTGAGCTGGGCTCCATGTGCTAGGCAAGGGGAAGTGATAAGCAGGAATTATATGAGTCAATTATACTCATTCCAGCGTTCTGAGTCCAGCTGTAGAGAAACCTAACTAAGAAGGTAAGGCATTCACTTCTGCAGCCTTGTTGAGGAAAGGAGCTATTACCAATGACATTTCCCATAACCAAGAAGGAGCTTGAGAGAGAAAGAGAGATTTCTCATTCAGCCGGGATGCTCAAAGCAGGTTATAAAAATTACTCCACTAGTTCCTAAAACATACGCTCCAATTCTACCTCAAAAATGAAAATAAAAATTAGTGTGATTTCCCCAGCATCTTTACGATGATGGGTTGTGACCAAAGCAGTATGTATGACTAAAATATGTGGCCAGCTGTGTGACCACAAGTTTTGACATGGTGAAATCTCAGGTAATAATGGAGGGGTAGTCAGCAACAATCAGGTGAAGATTCAAACAAATTAAGATCCTCAGGTTGGCAGCTAGAAAATTTCTTTTCACACATATATGCATACACTTGGCTCTAAATTAAAGGAGAAAGCAGGTCTTTGGCCCAAGCAGTCTCTCTTCTATTCAGAGTAAATTCCAGACACAGAAAAGAAAAATGCTAAAGCTCAGTGCTGTGAAGGCCTATGAGGGGTGGGGGGCAACATGGGGGCTGGGTAGAAGGGGTCAATGGGGGTAAACAGGGAGACATCTACAGTACTGTCAATAATAAAGATAAATTTAAAAAATACACTGAAGTTCAACAAATATAGTTCACTTTTAGCATAAGCATGACATTACTGACAATTTTAGCGGCAAAAAATTCTACTAAGTAAAAGAAAACTGACAGCTATTTTACTTACACATATTAAGAAACACATTAAGAGACACACTTTAAGGAAAATGCTTAGGAATGACTTGCTGGTGGGCTAAGTTTTTTGAAACTGCAAACTTGCATGTAGGGGACTGTTGAGCAAAAATAGATTGAATATTTCTAACCTCAAAGCAACAACCAGCTGAAAGAACAATATAGCATAAATTCCCTCTTCTAAAAATGATCTTGTGGCATCAGCATTGAAATCCTACTGACCTCTGAGTTTTTGAATTGTACTGATTAAACCGGCATACATTACATTTTCAAAGGCCTCAGTTTGTGCCTAATGTTTTGATCAAACTTTTACTTTAGTGGTTTCATTACTAGCATCTTATTAGAGAACATATATCTGAACACGAATAAGGCGAGAAGGGAAAGAGAAGGGCTTTATTTTTTTTAGGGAGTTAACAGGAAAGAAACCACCACTTGAGAGCTATGTCCTATTTTCAAGTGTCTTCAAAGCACAAGTATCTGGCTTAGGACTTCCTGATTCTGCTATACCTGAACAGGGAGACCGAAACCGGGAACTAAAAGCTCCTTTGTGGCGCCCTGGAAACCAGACGTTTGCTTTAGAAATCTAAAACCAAAACCGCACGGCCCGCTTCTAAATCCAGTTTCTGAGACGGATTCTTGGGGCTGGATTGCCAACAGGCCCATGGAAAAGAAGTGCAAAATGTGAGAACTCCTGGACAGAAGTAAACCTCAAAACACACGCTCCCGTCTAGGGTCTCACACAGTCATCGCATTGTGAGTAACGGGGAGAAAAGCTCCCCACACGCCCCTGGCCCCACCTGTCAAGAGCCTGAAATAATTCAGGCATGATGAAGCGAATGTTCCTCCTCCCCACAGCCCTTGATTTATCATACAAATACCATAGTGCCGCGTTGCCTGAAATCAGAACTGCACCTTCAATTCACAAGCCCTGAGTCACCGACCACAGCACCTCTGTTCCTTCCTATACAACTGTCACTTTCGGGCACATAAATGCTTATTGGGTAGTGAACTGGTTATCCAATGTGGCGGGCCTTTCTAGTGATTCCTTTCATCAAGTGCCTGGATAAGACTGAATTGATGAGATAAAGCCAAGGAAGGTTAATTCCAAGTAACACATCTACTCACATCAGTACAATGGTGCATGCCCCCCAACACCCCCCTCAAACCACCCCAAACGTGTCAGACCTACTTACTTGTATCTCAGAAAAAGCCACTGGGTGATCCATAGACCGACTAATATAATCCCATTTATTTCTGATACAGAAAACGCCCACTTCACCCGGTCAATGTAATCGAAGAACTTGTCTGGGAGCGGCGGGCTGAGCTCCTTGGGAGGCACCCTCTCGTGCACCACCGTGATCATGACGGTGGTCAGGACGAGGTTGAAGAGCGCGTACACGAAGGCCACGCCCGTTTTCCACCACTCCAGGGGGAACTTGCTCCTGGAGTCCGTGGGCATGGAGATCTGGATGTAGTCCGGGTACTTCTTGGTGCCCTTGCGCAGCCCGTTGGACAGGCTCTTGGGTTTCCCGTTGCCATTTTTCTCCTCTTCCTCGGCAGGCTCCGCGGGCCGTGGGTACGTGTTGGCCGGGTCGTTGGTTTGGTTTTCCATGTGCTCTTCCAGCTTTGCTGTCTCTATGACATCCATTGTCCCCCCCCCCCCAGGCTTCAGATCCAGAAGGAGACGGGAATGTTCTCAGTAGACACGTTTTCTAATCCTTCTGCTTCCAGGATAAACATGGGCTCTCCGACCGATTCTGTCTCCCGGTGTGAAGCACAGACAGCGGCCCCCAGACGCCGGGGCCTCCCATGCAGCTCTCCGCTCAGGGACGCAGGCCGGCCGTCTTCCCCCCGAGACCTCACTGAGGCTCCTGTGAGAACAAAGCAACACTGCGGTCAGAGACCGTGCCCCTCCACCTGCCAACCACCCAGAAAAGAACACGATCAAGACACAGAAACCAATACCAAAGCCGTTCGCTCTACAAAGGTATCGTCAGAACATCACTAGAGCTGCCGAGGTGGATTTATAAAGTACTGAATTGGTTTGTCTCAGAATTCTTCTCTTTTTCAGCTGATGTCAGTATAAATGGGAACATTTTAATAATCAATTCTTTCAAAGTTTCTTTACAAAGAAGCCAGGACCCAACACTGCAGCCACTTCATCAGCCACTGACACCTGTTGCTAACCATGAAGTCACAATAAGCCGGAACCTTCCCCCGATCACATCACTCCTTCCTAAGACTGCATCTTTTCCAGGACCCTGACAGGACAAAAAACTGTGATGAATGCCCCGCCTAGTGGTGGAGCACAGACCCTTGAACCAGGAGGTGGCCAGTTCCATTCTGAGTCAGGGCACATGCCTGGGTTGCATGCAGGAGGCAGCGGATTGAAGTTTCTCTCTCATCGATGTTTCTATCTTTCTGTCCCTCTCCCTTCCTCTCTAAAAAAAAAAAAAAAAGAAGAGAAAAAAATCAAACATGGTTGGTGTTGCTTAGTGGTCATGGTTTGATTCCCGGTCAGGGCACGTGCCCAGGTTGGGATGTGCAGGAGGCAGCCAATCAATGATTCTCTCTCATCATTGATGTTTCTATCTTTCTCTTACTCTCCTTTTCTCTCTCAAATCAATTAAAAAAATAAAATATTTTAAAAACCAATAAATACATATTTTTTTTTAAAAAACACTGTGATGATTACATGCTCTGAATAACTGTTACCCTCTGCATTTGACAAAAAGTCAGCTTTCTATTTTCTTTTTAAAACTCTGGAATCTTGTTCTGGCTGGGTGGCTCAGTTGGTTGGTTCTCTTCTTGAGACCCAACCCCTGCACCAAAAGGTTGTGGGTTCGATTCGCAGTTAGAACACACACCTAGTAGGTTTGCAGGTTCAATCCCTAGCTGGGGCTCACATGGGGGGCAATCAATCAATGTTTCTCTCTCTCTCTCTCTCTCTCTCTCTCTCTCTCTCTCTCTCTCTCTCTAAAAATCAATATACATATCCTCAGGTAAAGATTAAAAAAAAACACACACAAAAAAAAACCCTGTAATCTTTTTAAGTGACCACTTCAGAATATTTGAGAACTAAATGACACTGCCTCAGTTCACCCTTTTATAGTCAGAGATGCACACCATACACCAGGAAAGCGGACAGCCTTCGAAATAATGCAAAGCCTTAGAGACACAAAGCCCGAGCTATCTCACTGAGGTGACACACCCCACTTGTTTCCTGCAGGATAAAAGCACACACCACAAACGGCATGGCAAAGTAGTCATATTTGGGCGCAGCCACCACAACTTCACAGCAGACACAGGCACCGCGAGGACCCCGCGCAGGCACTTACCCGCCGGCCCCGGGGAGGGCAGGGCGCCTGCAGCAGCAGCTCCACGGACTCCGGAGAGCAGAGACTGCTCCACAGCCCCGAGCACCAGCACCCCCTCTTTATACGCGCCGGCCACACGGCCCAGCTGTTCTCAATCTAGGAAGGCAGCATTTAGCCAGCCTGCGGCCTGGCCACCCGAAGAGGCTCCCACGCCTTCTAATTAGTCCTCGGCCTGAGCACACTGTGCAATTTAAGCACAATCCTCTGCACTTTAGAGGCCTCTCTTTCAGGGTAACTTCAGGGAAACATCAAGGAGGAGGAAAAACTCAAAGCGGTGACAGCTAAGCCTTCATTTGCCGAGAGGGAAAAAAAAGTTGTTAAAATGACACAGTTAATAAGTACAGGCCACGTTTGTTGGGAGCCGGGGACGGTAAACAGAGTGACCACAAGTGTTGACTGTGCACCCAAATGCCCCAGTGGTGCGGGGGACCAGGACAAATTAAAAGGAGTTAAAAGAAAAAAAACCAACGAAATGATACCGGCCTGAAGAGCCACCCAAAGGGCTCCCAGTCTAACCCAAGGGACCAGACTCTTTGGGGAGACTGAAGGGCACGTTGTGCAGGGAACGAGGTGGTCCCTGGACAAAGGCAGCTTTACTCTCTCCCGCTCCCCTGCCGGGACGTGTCCACAGAGAGGCTCAGGCCGTCCGGGGGAGGCAGATGCCGGAGCAAGGTGGGCCTGGCAGAGACACGAGGGACGGAGGACATACGTTGCCGCCGAGGGAGAGCACGAAGCCTCTCGGACATGTCCCTTACTCTGGCCCCTGTGAACACCCCCGCTGCCAGCACACAGGAGTCGGATGAGAAAGAAGCCGTGCCCCTCTGTAAAACGGGGCTCCCTGACACTCTCTGTGGCAACCTGGCCCACGGCCGTGGGGAGAGTAAACATAACGAAGAGGTGCCTCAGGAAGGCAGGGTCCACAGCAAGCCTCCCACACCACGGGGCACTATCCCTAACGGAGGGAGCAAAGCACCAACGCAGCCATTACCTGTCTCGTTTTGCCGACTCTAGGCTATCCCAGTCATCGCATCTTGCCAAACGCCACCCGAATGTCCCCCACTTTCCCGCTCCACATTCTGTTCCAAATGCGAGCCTGGCATTTGTATGGGAAAGAAGCCTGTGATTTTTAAAACCCAGGGCCACCCGTGGACACACAGATGGTCTTTAGAAGGTGGCTACCCAGTTCTAGAACACAGAATGTGGAACAGAAGAAAATCCAATTAGTCACCTTTCAATTTTTTTTTTTTTTTAAAGAGGAAGTGCTCTGCCACTCACCTCATGGGACAACGGTGAGGATGACTGAAATAATTAATCTTGAAGAGCTCTGCACTCCTGGGAGAAAGAGCACTCTGTGAGTGCAGAACCCATTTGTCGTCATTAGTGGCTCGATTGATATTTTCCTTGGGACTTCATTAGGAAGATTCAATACACCAACCACAATCAGCAAGTGTCAGCCAATCCCGGGCCCACTGTTTGTCAGCGAGATGATGATTGCAACAGACTCATTCCTGTGGTCACCCTGCCCTGCCAGTAAGCATCTGGGGAAGTGACAAAGGCCACAGCGCTTCCTCTCCATGGATGGCAATCCCATTAGCTCATTTGCTTAGGGCGCCACACCTGAGCACAGGGCGGATGGAGGGCTCTCAAGGCCTCTTACCCTGCGAAGTACTAGAAGTTAACCTGGATAATTAAAGAGCTAAAGATCTCTAGAAACTAACCTTCCTTTGGAAGACAAATGCAAAACTCTGAATCTTTTAGTTCACCGATATTGTTCTGCTAAGGTATTTTTGTTTGTTTGTTTGTTTTTAGAAATAGGTATGATTTATTCCAGAAATGCAAAGAAGGTTTCGAATTAATAAATGATTGTAATAAAATATATGTAAAAATATATCATCTTGAGTGAAATCAAAAAGGCATTTGATAAGAAAAACTTTTGGGAAAGTTTTCGGTAGTAGAAATAGTAGTATACTCTGAGTGGCCAGATTATGATGATCTCTGAACACATAATAATCTGGCCATTCAGTGTATATCCTATATAATAAAAGGATAATATGTAAATTGTCCCCTTGACCAGGAGTTTGACCAGCAGGCAGGCCGGCCAACTGCCTATGACCCCTCCCCCTGGCCATGCTGGCTGGAGCCCATCCATGCACGAATTCATGCACCAGGCCTGTAATGTAACACACACACACACACACACACACACACGCACACACACACACACTCTTAATGGATTCAAGGCATTCTATCGCAGAAGCACCACAACATTTGTTAAACATTTTTACTACAGTGTTTTTGAAACCTGAAAAGAAGACACATGCTTACTAAAAAAAATCATGTATATACTAGCATGTGTGTGACATACTTTCCCAACAAAAGTAACATGCAGAAGAGTCCTTGAAAAACCAGCAGACCCCACACTTGTGTAGGTAACTGATAGATTTAAATTAGGGAAAGGGGCGGGCTTGTGCGGTAGCTTGGTGACACTATTCTGAGAACAGGTTATGGAAAACATTTTATTTTTTAAAAAAATATATTTTATTGATTTTTTACAGAGAGGAAGGGAGAGGGCGAGAGAGCTAGAAACATTGATGAGAGAGAATCATTGACCAGCTGCCTCTTGCACACCCCCTACTGGGAATGTGCCCAAAACCAAGGTACATGCCCTTGACAGGAATCAAACCGGAGACCTTTCAGTCCGCAGGCCGGCACTCTATCCACTGAGCCAAACCAGTTTCGGCGAGGCTGGAAGTTTCTTTTCGGGTGATGGAAATGTTTTAAAAAATTAGTGACGATGGCTGCACAATTCGGTAAATTTACTAAAAATCATTGCATTGTGCCCTTTTAAAACAAATGAATTTAATAGTAAGTTATAGTTCATTTAAGCTGTTAAAAGGAAGACAGAGCTCATCAAGATAAATGGTTCCTAAAGAATTAGAAAATCAAGGACTATCCCATATTCTGTTACAATCCAGGCTCACGTGTCCCTTACCAGCTGAGCACTTCTTCAGCAGTGATTCTGAAATCACACACACTTCTACAGACAAGACCAAGGCCAATGAAGAGCAGACTTAACAAGATTTGTGAAAACTGTGCTCCAAAAATAAATTTGTAACTAAATAATATAAAGTGACAAAAAAAAACAAACAACCAGGTGAGTTTTCTAACAGAACTCATCAAAATTTACTAGGAGTTAAATGAAAAGATGACCCGTCTTATTTCTCACTAAATAGGATTGCTCACTTTAACAGGCGAGGTAGACAGTTTAATTCTCACTAAAATGAATGCGTGTTTGCACAGAGCAAATATTAGCTGTGTAAGTGTGAAAACAATGCCTGTGAGATTGGAAGTATCTCCCAAGAAGGAGTTTTTGTAGGAGCCCAACGTATTGAGGGGGGGAGCAGTCCTCAGCACATCAACTGCTTCTGATTTCTAAGTTTGAGTCAAAAGTTGCCTTGAAAAATGTTCCACAGGATGTGCTACAATGTGGCTTCTATGTCCTAGCTGTTACTCTTTTTACTGGTGGCTGGAGAATTCCCACGGTCAGATTCAGATCAGACCGAGTTGCATTTTGGAAAGACAACGCTGCAGCCTGGGCCCAAGGGAAGGGAAGCGCTGCAGACTGGGGAGAGGAAGCTCACAGAGCAGTGGAGTCACACGGAAAGACAATTTAGGAATAAACAAATGAATGAATACCTGGGTAAGCAGGGAAGACAGGATAAATAAATTAGAATTATGGAGTGGATGGATTAGGTAGGTAAGGAGGACAGACAGGCAGGCTGACTGGGGCCGTGAAGATAGAAGAGGGCTGTACGAGGAGGTCAAAGATTAGGAATATCTAAAATAATCCTTTCAGTGTCCTTTGGGACACACTGTAAATCACAAATTCTCAGAATTAAAGGGTACTATGGGGACACATCATGCTCTTTTCCCAAAAGCTGGCCTATGCTTGCCCCTGCCCATTTCCCCAGCCCTATTCCTGTTCTGTCTAAAGCTTATGTCTGGAGGGTGGGAGTGGGGAGAATGCCAGTGATTTCTTTCTCTTTCTTTCCTTCTTTCTTTCTTTCCTTCTTTCTTTCTTTCTTTCTTTCTTTCTTTCTTTCTTTCTTTCTTTCTTTCTTTCTTTTCTCTTTCTTTCTTTCTTTTTCTTTCTTTCTTTTCCTTCCTTCCTTCCTTCCTTCCTTCCTTCCTTCCTTCCTTCCTTCCTTCCTTCCTTCCTTCCTTCCTTCTTAAAAAATATATATTTTAGTAATTTTTTTTTACAGAGAGGAAGAGAGGGATAGAGAGTTAGAAATATCCATGAGAGAATCATCGATCAGTTGCCTCTTGCACACCTTCCACTAGGGATGTGCCCACAACCAAGGTACCGGAATCGAACCTGGGACCTTTCAGTCCGCAGGCTGACGCTCTATCCACTGAGCAAAACTGGTTTCGGTGGTTTCTTCCTTTCAGTGTTGAGGAAAAAGAACTAGGCTGGAATTCTCTACTTCCCACCACTTCCAATGTACCCAGGGCCTCAGAGAATAAGCTGGGTTGCAGGCTTATCTTTGAGTTTAAATGCTTATCTACTTTAGCGGTGAGCCAAAGACATCCTCTATAATGTTGAGGCAGTGTTGAATAATCTTCAGGGTAGGTGTCACTACAATCACGGCTCCATGTTTCATGGTCAAACAAAGGCAGCCAGCACTTGCAGAGCAATAACACGCGGAGGCTTTATCAGAAAGGCTAAATCTTGGTCCGACAGTGATAAAGACCTGCTTCCACATGCCTCTTCTTTCTTACATGCCCCAAAGGCTTACGCACCCAGAAGTCGATTCCTGTAGGTCTGAATACTCATTTCTCTGGGATAGGTGTCTATGCAGATTACTCATTAAAGTGAGAAGTTTCTGGTAACGATAAAAAAAATTCCATTTAATATTTTTAGAAGAGATCTAAGTCTGATATTGGAGCTTGTATGTTCTCTTAAGAGCAGTGGCTGGTCTAAGAAAGACAGAAGCAGAAGCTGGATCTAACCATTTAGTATCATACTCCCCTGACCACACTTTTTCTAAATGATGTTAGAGATCTCATCCTAAGTAAACAAACAGATCACCACCAGAGCCAACAGTGTATTTCCTTGTCAACAAAAACAAAAATGTTTTCAAGTTTGGAAGCATAGTATCTTATTACAGGAAAACCATGCTAAGAAAAAAGAAGAAAAAGAATAGTTTCTTAAAAATAATTTCAAATTATTGAAATTTGAATGGTTTGGCTCAGTGGATACACCATTGGCCTAGGGACTGAGGGGCCCTGGATTCGATTTCAGCCAGGGGCACAGGCCTGGTTGCAGGCTCAATCCACAGCATGGGGCATGCAGGAGGCAGCTGATCAATGATTCCCTCTCATCATTGATGTTTCTATCTCCCTCTCCCTTCCTATCTGAAATCAATAAAAATATATTTTAAAAAATAATTTCATAATTGTCTACTTTTACAAATAAAGCTCATTTATTCCATGTCGTTCAGATTACATAGAAATATACCTATTGGTTTCTCTGTCTACCACATGCTGACCAAACTGTGTGTACATTTTATATGATTTCAAAAAAGTTTGCACTGAATAATATGAACGGGCTACTGAAATGGATATTTTAAAATAGCATCTTGAAACACTGCTTGCTGTTTACTAGTGCATTAGAGTGAGACTGAGGTGAAATTACCTGTAAGCAAGAATCCAGAGCAAGGAGTTCAATAACCCTGCTCTAGTGTGGAGGCAAAAGCAGAGACTTTAGGGGAAACATTTAACCCGGTGCCTGTGGGCAGTACATGTTGTGGTTACAGCGGAGAGCAGATGTCTAAGAACAGGAAAGGATGCTTACTCAGTCCCAGCGCTGCTGTGCAAATGACACAAGCTACACAATTTCCTTGTAGAGTTCTGAAGTCTAGAAATAGACATCAACGGGTTATTGGTTATCATATTTCTGCCTAGTGCTCTGTGCCAGCAACACAAATGCAAGAAGTATCTTAATGCAGCCTCAGAGATTTAGGGGAGCACTACCTGATATCCAGAATTAACACTGAAAAATTAAGGAGAAGGAAGGTTCTAGAATGTGCACCTTTGACAGGTTAGCCCCATCTGCTTGTGGCCATTTTGGTGTGCTTCCACAGGCCCTGGTAGAGGGCAGAGGTGAGGAGGGGGCATGAGGAAGGCTAGGTGGCCCTGTGATTCTGGAAGTTGTGTGATTCAGCCCACCTGGGTCCTCCAGGAAAAGAAGAAACATGAAAGGAAAGGGACCATGGTAGACCCAGAAAGCCCTGTAAAAGCCAACCTTTCTCATTCACATTCGCCAATCACAAAAAAGTTCTACAAATAAACAGAGAATATATTCTACTCATAGACAGTATATGCTATTTTCAGCTTCCATAAAAAACACAGATCTCATTCATTTTCTAGAGTTGCTTTTACATGACTTGCAGAATGAGCCATTGCTCTCAAATGGTATCTATCTATCTATCTATCTATCTATCTATCTATCTACCTACCTACCTATCTATCTACCTACCTACCTACCTACCTGAAAGCCCAGAGATCAAATGGCAAACAATCAGAACAGCTGGTTGACCAGTTGCTATGATGTACACTGACCACCAGGGGGCAGACACTCAATGCAGGAGCTGCCCCCTGGTGGTCACAGCTGACCAGGATGAGCAGCTGCTCAGGAGCAGCTGCTAACAGGCCTAGGATGAGGCCGAGTCTCTGCATTTATCAAATACCTGAGACAATCCAGACTCTGGCCCGATCCCCCCAGCTGATGCAGGACTTCTAAGGTATGTTCTAGAAAACCAGGACAGTCCTGCCCTGCCAGTGAGGCTCAGTGGCTGAGCATCAACTCACGCACCAAGAGTCCTGGTCTGAGCAGGTTCAACTCCTGGTCTGGGCACAAGCCAGAGTTACGGGCTTCATCCCAGTAGGGTGAATACAGGAGGCAGCAGATTGATGTTTTTTTTTCTCTCTCTCTCTTTCTCCCTCTCCCTTCCTCTTTCTCTAAAGTCAATTAAAAAACAACAACAACATGAAAAAACCGAAAGCAAAAAAAGCAGGACAGCCCTGAATATCTGGACGGAAAACCAAACTGGGGTAGGGTTTAGAAGTAGGCGCAGCAACACAGTCTTGAAAATCTGGGACAACCTACACTGCCGTTTATACCTTAACAATCGTAAACACAACTACAATTGAAATTAAGTTTGCGTGTCACAAGAGTCCGTCTATTTAGCAGAAATTGTTAGTTATCATATATAAATAATCAAATAGACATAATTAAGTCATGAATATAAGTAAATTCTACACAAACAATATATTCAAGACTTTTCCTTGGCACCTTGGCTCCCATCTTTCTTGGCACGTTAAGTCAGCTTTTCATTCTTGCACCCTTTGCAGTGAAGGCCAGTGATTCTAGGGACCTAACCTGGAAGCCACCCTCATACACACCACTGCGAGCACGTGGGAGGAGACGGAGGCAGAGAGAAATGCATGCAGTGAGTGGGGATGTGTGAGCAAGAAGGCAGAAGAAGGGGGGAACATTGCAGGGGCCCAGCCTCACAGCCATAACTCATTTCCTTGCTTTCTACTTGGAGTTGATTTCCCCTAATCCTCTGCTGACAAATCCTAGGACAAAGCTCCTATGACTAAATATTTCCCAATATTTATAACAAAACCTTCCTCCACAATGTCATACTGACAAATTAACACACACACTTCTGCCCATAATAATCCAAGGATAGGAATACTGGAAGGTGACCTTGACACAAAGCCCATTAAATGCCATTTAAGCCGTAATTGGAAAACAGCCTGAAAACTGAAATGCATTGCTGGTGGGAGCATAGGTTGGTACAATTATTTTGAAGGTATATCTGTCTTTAACCATACGCTGAGTTTTGTTTGTTTTTGTTTTTTAAAGTTAGTATCTCTTGACATAGTAACTCTATGACTGAGAATTTTGGAGCATGTCTTAATTATAGAAAAAATAAACACATTACCCAACAACATACTCAGTGAAACAATCTAAATCCAAGTAGGAGAGTAAAATTTCCATACAATATATTAAATTTATTGTTTTAAAAACAGCCCTGTATTCTTATTTTCTTTTTTCTTTTTTTTAATATATTTTATTGATTTTACACAGAGAGGAATTGAGAGGGATAGAGAGTTAGAAACGTCGATGAGAGAGAAACATCTGCCAGCTGCCTCTTGCACAGCCCCCACTGGGGATGTACCCACAACCAAAGTACGTGCCCTTGATCAGAATAGAACCCAGGAATTTTCAGTCCGCAGGCCGACGCTCTATCCACTGAGCCAAACCAGTTTTGGCTGTATTCTTATTTTCATAAAAATGTAAAAATATGCACTAAAAAGAGACCAAATAAATACACCAAAAGAATATCAGATATTAATGCTGGTGGTAGGGTTTAGAAGTTATTTTTTTTAACTTTCTTTTGTACTTTCCTATTTTCTCCAAATCTTCTGTGATAAAAGGATTCATCTTTGCATATGCTTATGAAAGCATTTTAAAATAGTTTCTAAAAATTATGCTTAAGGTTTAATGACAAAGAAACAGCAGTTATAATTTCAGTGATGCAAAGATGTATATTACACATATAAAAAAGAATCAGAAAAAATATAGCAACTATTAACACCATTTGATGAACTTATGGGCAGTTTTATTTTTTATTTATTCTCAACTGCATTTTCTAATTTTCCACACTGAACATTCTTATAATCAGGAAAATACTAATGGCTATCTTAACTATACAAGTACTGACAGAGTTCACTGGGAGAATGTGCTTTGGTTTTAAAAAGGTCTTGTGTTCTGTACAATCTGAAGTATGTAAAAAATGCATGTATAGAAAAGTCCGCACAAGTTCACAAAAATATTAAGAATGGCTGCCGAAGTGGTAGGAGGGAGGGTGAGATTTTTTCCCCTTCCTACATTTGTGCATGGTCCCTATTTTTGAAATGTTCATTTTAAATGTGTTAATTTATAGCTAAAAGTATCAGAAACCAGGTATAGTTGTTACTATGCTGCCACAGAAGTATTTGTTAACTGAAATCTCTATTTCATGTTTTCAACTCAGCCTCAATGAACTGCAGTAAAAAAATGTATGTTTTGATTGTTGTGTTTTTGGGAAAGTCTGCATTGTTGCTGCTGCTGAAGGAAGCCCGATAAACTAATAACTATTTGGATGTATCAGCCCCAATCTGAAATACATGTATTCGATTCAATTAAGTCTTTATTTAGTGTCAACTTCCATGAAGAGACTTAACTGTGCAAAAGAGTGATGTCTTTTCTGCAGGGTTTATGAGCGAGAAAGGAGTGAGCACTGCTTTATAACAAACCATTTTCATATAATGGGTGTCACTCAGTACGTCACAAACTAAAAACCAGTCACTTATTTGGCAGTGTTCTCCTGAAGAAAACCAGCTGCCAAATAGAAAATCAGGCTAAACTGCGTTTGATGGAAAAGAGGATTCAGTCAAAAATGCAAATCCCTAAGCTAGCTTTTATGAATATTGGTAATCTTTGTGCACCAAGGATGTTTTAATGAGCTTGTGCATTTGAGCATTTTTAAAAACATTTTTCCTGGTATGTGGTGGGTTCTTGCCTTATTGTACTCATTCATTACCAGCTAACAGTTTCTGTCCTCTACTCTCTGTGATAACAAAACTTTGGATATAAGCTAAAATTACCAAATGATTAGTTAAGTCAAGTACAGCATTCAAGAGTATGGACCCTATTTATAGAAATCATTTTAACAAATTCAAAGAACCATTGGAAACATTAACTTAATCCAGTTTGCAAAAATCCATTACAATTTACTGAGTTACAATCCCGAGTGTTCCAAAATTCTAATTTCATATTTTTTTTTTTTTTTTTTTAATAGTATTGTTGCCCTAGCTGGTTTGGCTCAGTGAATAGAGTGTCAGCCTGCGGACTGAAGAGGGGCCCCAGGTTCCATCCATTCAGGTTAAGGGCACATGCCCTAGTTTGGGATCAATCCCTAATAGGAGGCAGTCAATCAATGATTCTCTCTTATCAATGCAATGATCTCTCTCTCTCTCTCTCTCTCTTTCTCTCTCTCTCTCTCTCTCCATTCCTCTATGAAATAAATTAAAAAATAAACTTAAAAAAAAACTAGCATTGTTCCTCCTAATTTCAAAAGCTATTTGTTGCCTACTTTGAATCACTTCTAGGAATGTATCTTAAAGATACTGCATAAACATGAAAAGACTGTTCTCCAAATTCACTAATCAGAATTTTTTGGAAAAGATGCACTTAAAAATTCACAACTTTGGAAAGTTGTAGGTACATATAACATATATTAGATATATTATATAATCTTCAGAAAGATTGTAGATTGAAGATTAGATATATAATCTTCAGAAAGATTATAGGTACATATACCATATATTTGGCATATTGGGTCACATAGCTCATACTGGATTTGGGAGCCACTAGATAACCAAACATTAATATATCTGAATGAGACATAGGGATATATTCACATTAAATTGGGTGAATAAAGACTGTAAAGAAATTTTGGTCCGTTCAAGAAGGGTGTTAACACTAAAGTTTATTAAAGGAAGGAGGGAAGAAAGAAAGGAAAGAAGGGAGGGGAGGGAGGGAGGGAGAGAGGGAGGAAGATAAGGAGGGGAGGGAGGAGAGGGAAGCAGGGAGAGGAGGGAGGGGAGGAAGGAGGAGCATTTTGTTTTTAGAGTTTAGATTTTGAAATACAGAGAAATTATTCTGGACCTATTAAGACTAAAACCATACTGTCCAACAAGATGGGACTGGAGTTTCCTTTTTACTTTTACTTCTATCTAGTGTATGGTTTTACTAAACTTCAAATACTTTTTCAGGCACTTCTCTAAAAGTTGTTACAAAAGTATTTTTCATTGCTCACTGTTTCATTGTAAATATGTTTATAAACAATAAAATAACATCACACAATGTTGGTTGAGGGAATGAAGTTGCAAAATAGTGAGGAAACACTGTGTTATGTATAAATAAATAAATTACATGGTTGCTTGAAAGGGGCTACTACATGGAACAGTTACTTTACCTTTTTTGTACTGGAAAATAAAATAACACCACGCTCTGATTTTAACTGCCTAAAAAGTCAGACAATTACTCACTCAACAATATTTAGTAAGTACCTCCTCTGAACTGGGCACTGTTGTAAGGATACAACAGTTTTTAAAAAATCACTTTCCTCTTGCTTACTTTCTGTTAGCATATAACAGGAACAATAATAATGAAAAGATGAAGTGCCATGAAGAAAAATAAAGCAGGATGGGGCAACAAAAAAACAGGAGGGATATTCAAACTAGCCTTATGAGGTAACAGTCCATACAAACATTTTAAATGAATACTCTTTATCCTGGGGAAAATCAAAGTACCATCAAGTCAAAGGACTATCGAGGACATTTATATTCCAACCTGCTGAAACCCAAGCAAACAAAATAATGTACATCTGTGTACAATATTCTAATTATACTGGTCATCATGGACTTTTATTTCACCAATCATCCGAGTGCTGTCCTCTAAGGAATGTTTGACCCACATGAGGTTTTTAAGAAAAGGTTAAAGATGCAATCTTATGAAGACAGGAAGAATAAAAACGAAGACATTACGTAGGGACAGAAAAGCTGAAGCTATCAAATATCTAATGAGGTGTCGAGATTCCATTTCAATGCAGAAATTTTACAATTTTATCTTAAATAGGTGGGATAGAAGCTAGCAACATTGAAAACTTTAAAAACCACACGAGGTTAATGAAAAGACAGAACTCAAGTTAAGCAGTCCTTGAGGGTAAGTATGTAGTAACTGCGCTGCCCGGGAAAGCCTGGGCGGGAAGGCAGAGGAGTGCACAGCCACGTGGGAGACCGCCTTTTCTGGCTTCCGTCCTGGGCAGAGTGGGCTCGAGTGCTAAGCAAGGAAGGTAACAGAAGTGAAGGCTGGCTCCTATCCTCAAGCGAGTTTTGACTAAGTAACTTTCCCATTTTCCAACCAGAAGTCACTTAAAAACAAACAAACAAACAAACAAAAAACACAACAACAATGAGCCAGGAAAACAATTTTTGTAACAACTTTTAGAGAAGTGCCTGAAAAAGTATTTGAAGTTTAGTAAAACCATACACCAGATAGAAGTAAAAGTAAAAAGAAAACTCAAATAATGAATATAAAATGGGGGGGGGGGGGTCTGGTTATGTATCATTTAAGAAGTTTATAAATCTAGGGTATACAGATGAATTTTTTTTTTTTTTTTAGAGAGAGAGAGAACCATTAATGTGACAGAGAAACATGGATCAGTAGTCTCCTGTACATGCCCCAAATGAGGACCAAACCCGCAGCCTAGGCATGTGTCCTGACCGGGAATTGAACACAACCTTTCAGTGCACGGGACAATGCTCCAACCAACTGAGCCATCTGGCCAGGGCTGCAAACAAAAATTTAAAACTAAGAGCACTCACTTATTAGGTCTAGTAGTTTTTTGATAGAGTCTTTAGGGTTTTCTATATACAGTATCATGTCATCTGTGAATAAGGACAGTTTTACTTCTTCTTTTCCAATCTGGATGCCTTTTATTCCTCCTTCTTGTCTGATCGCTATGGCTAGCACTTCTAGTACTATGTCAAACAGGAGTGGTCAAAGTGGACATTCCTGTCTTGTTCCTGTTCTTAGGGAAAATGGCTTTGGTTCTTACCTGCTGAGTATGATGTTGGCTGTAGGTATGTCATACAGGCTTTTATTATGTTGAGGTATAAAAAAGAAGAAACTTTTACCATGTGCAACAGCATGGATGGACCTGGAAAGCATTATGCTAAGCCAGTCAGAAAAAGGTAAACATACGATCTCACTCATTTGTGGAATATAATGATCAACATAAACTGATGAACAAAAATAGATCCAGAGACAAAGAAACACCGAACAGACCATCCAACCTCAGAGAAGGCAGGGAAGGGTGTGTGTGTGTGTGTGTGTGTGTGTGTGTGGTATGGTGAGGGGCAAGAGATCAACCAAAGGACTTGTATGCATGCATATTAGCATAACCAATGGACACAGACACAGGGGAGGTGAGGGCTTGTCCTGGAGAGTAGGAGTGGCTGGGAAGGGATCAATTGGGGAAAAAGAAGACATATGTAATTAATACTTTAAAGAATTAAAAAACAAAACAAAACAAAACAAAAACAAAAACTAAGAGTACCTTTATTTTTTAAAGAGCCTTTAAAAACGCCAAGCTCCAAAACTTAATAGTGGACAGAAAAGCAGTGAAGTAGTTATCTATGCAGGTTAGCACTGGTCTGTCCCGGGGAGCCAGCTGCAGGCGGAGCTGTTTTCTGTGGAGGGAGGCAGACTTAGCGGGATGATTAAAAACACTGTGAAGGGGAGTCAGGAAACACTTGAAACTCGATGTCCAATTAGTACCAGGAAGCTAAAAGAGGTAATTCCATATTTAACCTTATTCCATGGAATCTAATTTTCATTGATGGCCCTGCACAAATAAAAATATTGGACTATAAATAATTACTTAAAATTGGCTTGTAAGCATAGATATGTTATAAAAAACAAAACAAAAAAGACAACACACCCATAGTTTAAAAAACTAAAAGTAACAGCATAGAACATGAGAGGTTATTTATTTTCTGTGGATTTTTCTGGGAGGGCTGGGGGGGCGGGGGCTGGGGCTTGTTTTTGCTTCCAAAATATCTGTATTAGTAAACTGGGGCCCAAAGCTTGTACTGAACAAGATCAAAAGTGATATTCTGACTAACATGTATCTGCACTTTAGGGGCACAACTTCAGAATTTCAAGGATTATGGGTTGGAGTATCTTTAAAGGAAGAGTGAATTCCATTGCAAGCATGTCAAACTCACGATGGGCAGGCTGGTGGGCTGCATGCAGCCCGCCTGCCCTGCGTTGGATATGCTTGAGAAGGGTTCGTGGCCCTAACAACAGAAAAAGCAGGTGCTTACAACTCATGTCCCCAACTGCCACGGTCCTTTCCCTCCACCAGGCAGGCGCCTCCTCTTTGGTTCCTTATCTCTGCAAACTGCCCCACCACCGACACAGGGTAAATAAAGTCACAGCTATCACCTCAGCTTCACACTCCCCCGTCCGCTCCCCGGACAATCGCCCCAGGTCCTGTCCATTTTAATCGACCGTCTAGTATTAATACTTCTTGCTCCCTCGAGCCTAGTTCAGTTCACAAACACCTCTTCCTTGCAGAGGACAGGAATGAGTCCAAACACATGTCAACAGTCACAAGAAATCAAATCCATCCACCGGAAAAGACACATTTACGTTATTTATTTAGCGAAAAGAAAGCCCACATAGTCCTAGGAACATCAGGCACTGTCAGGATGCTGCACTGCTAGAGTGCAGAGTGACCGTGTGAAGAGAAAAATGGGTAATAAACAGCCAACAGTCTACTGAGAAGGCCAAGCCATGAGCATTCCTGCACCAGAGAAACGGAAGCGCCACAATCAGGGGCTGCTTAGGTATTTAACCAGACTCCCTCCCTCCCTCGCTTTATTTGTTTCCAGTCCATTTTCTGCTTTATTGACTTACTGAAAGCCCTTAAATCTCTCCCCATGGTCAAAAATCCATTGCTTATTTCGACTTAAAAAAGCAAATTATAATAGAATTTTTCAAACATATTATCCTGAAAGTAGAGAGAATAGGGCAGTGAACAACCTCATCAGGTACGATTATCATGGAAAAATCTTTTTAATTTCTCCTCTACCCTGGATTTCCTTTGGAAGCAATCCCAGAGATCATATTTCATCTGGAAATATGTCAGTACACCTCAATAAAATAAAGGCTCTCTTAAAAAAAAAAAAAAAAAAAAGCAACCCTTAATGCCATTGTTACATCCGCTCAAAATTAACATAAATTTCACAATAACAAATACCCTGCCAGCCCGCCTTTCCCGATTATCTTATTGTTTCTCCAGACTGCTTCGCGGTGGTGTGTCCTTCTGGCATCCCTTACGAGGACCTTCATGGTCTGGCCTCTGCCTTCCTTCCAGGCTCGGTTTTTGTGCTTCCAGCCATATTTAATCAATTTCTGTTCCCTTTTATTATTAGGTCTTTACATATTAGGCTTCATGCCAACATTTTCAAAGCCTGGTTACTCATTTATATGTTTGCCATTTGACCTATATATTCATGCACCATTATTATACACATCCCTTATAGATGTTCTACAGATGCAAATCAGACATTAGTTCAGAGGTTGTCAAGAGTAAGCAAATCCACCGAATTAAACAGTACATTTAATAATCATAAAGCCTTTCCAATTTGCATTAGATATTTGGCTAATATGTGGGTGTGATACAGACAGGGACAATAGAGCTAGCCCGAACTCTTAAAGCAGGCTCTGGATTCCTGTTGTTAAAGGAACACAAAACGGCTTCATCTTATTCTGAAAGTGCCACCAACTCCTAAAAATATAAATCAAAAAATAAAAATCAAGGATGCTACTGTTACCGTTTTTCAACAGATAACTGACCAGCTAACTAGACGTTCTCTCTGGAGATTTTCACTCAAGTGCAATCAGACACCTATATTTGAAGATCACCTACCAAATAATTTTTAAAAAAATGTTGGTTGACTACTTTGTGCCACTTGCCTTATCTATAACACAAGATCATGAATAATAACCAGGTAAAAGTAAAAATTTCTCTGGATCTTTAACAAGTCTAATTTATATTGTGAAGTGTTGGGAGCAGCTATAGGGTTAAGCCTCTGACTGGCCTGTTGGCAAAGCCACAAGCAAGTCCCACCTTAGAGGGCATAGCCCTCTTTGCATAATTAAACTTGACCTTATGATGCCCCCTAGATCCTATCTGGGTAGCCAATGGGCTGTGGGAGGTGCAGCAAGTGCTGCCCAAACAAGTGAAACTCACAAGAACATTGTAACTATGGTGACCACTACCTTGTTTACCTCTGGCTATAAAATAAAGGCTCAGCTTACAGTCTGGATCTTTCTCTGTGGCCCCAACCAGGCACAGGGGATCCACCTAGACCCAGCTTATTCTCTTTGTCTGTCTTTTCTTCATCCTTCGCCGGCCCTCCCTCAGGCTTGCCGAACCCTTGGCTGAGCTGGCACAGCACAGTGAAACTAATTGATTATTATATTTCTGGCTTTGTAATTACTTTAAGAAAGCTTTTGTTTGAAAAAGTACTTATAAACACATACACTTTAAATACGACATTGAAATACTTAAGTGTTTAAAAAATGTTGACTTTGTATTCTATTACTGATTTATATTTACATGGTCTAAACTTAAGAATAAGAGCTATAGCTAACACTGACATATAATAGTATTTATTAATTGCCCAAACACTATTCTAAATATTTTATCTTATTTAATCTTCACCACAACTCTATGAGGTAGAGATCATTACTATCCGATTGTACAGATAAGCAGAGAGGTTAAGTGAATTGCCTAAGATCACCAGCTAGTAAGTAGTAGGACCAGCATTCGGTACTTTGGTCATTTCTGACTCAGAATGTCCTTCTACCACTTTTTAGGGAAAGCATCTACAAATAAGCACACAGCTTCAGGGCAAATTCTTACAGTAAATACAAAGAAAAGGGGTAGGGCAGCCCTCCTCAGTCAGAAGAACCAACCTCCGAGTACAGGTCTTTTACCTCTTCAGTTAAGTCTAAGTATCTTAATTTTTTGGTGCAATAGTAAATGGGATTACTTTCTTAATTTCTCTTTCTGAGATGTATAAAAATGCCATACATTCTGGGTGTTAATCTTGTATCCTGCTATGTTGCCAAATTCATTTATTCAATTTAGTACTTTTTGGGTGGAGTCTTTTAGGGTTTTGTCTGTACAATAGTATGCCATCTGTGAATAATGATGGCATGATATTGAAGAGTTTTAATTCCTCCTTTCCAATTTTATTTTTTCTTATCTGATCACTGAAGCTAGTACTTCCAGTACCATCTATACTAATGGTACAGGAATATGCAAATTTTCTGGGACACCATCACGTAATGACCATTCAGCAGGCTGCGTCCCCACCCTCTGCTCAGTCAGCTGCAAGGCCCGGGGTAGGATAGGATAGATAGGAGGGGATAAGAAAGGAGAGGGAGAGGAAGGCAGGCCTGGATGCAGGAGAAACAGAAATACAGAAAGGGAACAAGAAAAAGATGCAGGAACGGAAGAGGGGAAGGAAATGCGGGGCTGCACACGGGAGAGGGTGGCGACCACGGGGAGGGGGGGAGGGCGGAGCAGCTGCACCCGGCCAGGGGCAGGGCACAGGTGGCGCAGAGCCCCGCGCAGATGCGGGAGGATGGCGGTGGTCTCCAGCATGAGCTGTTGGGACGGAGGGGTGGATGGTTGAAGGACTTCGGGGCAGAGGCGCTCCTGCTCCGTGGCAGCAGCGCCCGAGCCACAGGGGCCTCGGCCACCCTCGCTGGGCCAGGCGCCCCGTGCTGTGAGGGAAGGCACAGCTGGGGTGGAGTTAGATACTAAGGAGGGGACGGCTTTTGTCCCTGAGGGCTGGACCCCAAAGACACTGGCCAGGGTTAGGTTGGTGGTGCGTTAAGTGTACTTTGATGACTAGAAGTTGGAGCGTCCCAGGCAGGGAATGGGAAGCCAGGGGAGGGGTGAGGGGGGTGCATTGAAGGCCTGGCTGGGCCTGGGCGTTAACACCCCCAGAACGGAAGCTTTAATATCAAAGTGCGCCCAGGCAGGTCTGGAAGCAGGTCCCAGAGAGGAAAGGGGAAGGTTTCAAAGAGAAACCAGTGAACATGGTGGGGGGGTGGAGGGCTGGGGGGGGAGGGGTTGAGGGCGGAGGGGGGGTGATAATAGGGAAGGAGGGAGGGAGGCAGGGTTCAGGCTCATAAGGGAAAGGGAAGGTGGGAGGAGTAAGAAGGAGACAGACACAGGGAATAAAGGGAGAGAAGGGAGGTGGGAGGGAGGGAGTGGGGAATGGGGCCGCAGGAGGTTCAAAGGGAGGGAGGGAAAGAAAGCAGGAGAGAGAAGGATGCTAATATGGGGTGAAGCCAGGAAAATGGTTAAATAAAAAGAAGAAACAGAATGGGAGAGTAAGGGGAGTTTAAGAGGAGGAGTTAGTATGAAAATTAAGTACAGAGTGATTTTTTAAAAATGTAGTCAATCATCCCTGAGGTCTCGCAGATTGTGAAATGGTACAGGCTTGGCTGAGGGCCCCCCAGATCCCTCTCCATGCACAAATTTCATGCACCAGGCCTCTAGTATTGAATAATAGTGGTAAAAGCAGACATCTCTGCTTTGTTCCTGTTTTTAGGGGAAATGGTTTTAGTTTTTGCCCACTGAGTATGATGTTGACTATAGATCTGTCATATACGTCCTTTATTACGTTGAGGTATGATCCCTCACAGTTTGCTGAGAATTTTCATCAAAAAAGGGTGTTAGATTTTGTCGGATGCTTTTTCTGCATCAATTGATACGCTTAATGTGATTTTTGTCTTCCAATTTGTTTATGAGATGTATCACACTTATTGACTTGCGAATATTGTACCAGCCTGGCATCCCTGGAATAAAGCCCACTGGCCCACGGTGTATGAGCTTTTGAAGGACTACTGCGTGCAATTTGCTAATGTTTTGTTAAGGATTTTAGCATCTACGTTCATCAAACATATTGGCCTGTAGTTGTCTTTCTCTGTAGTGCCTGGTTTTGCAATTAGGTTAAGCTAGCCACGTAAAAAGAGCTTAGAAATGTTCCTTCCTCTTGGATTTTCTGGAATAGTTTGAAGAGGATAGGTGTTAGTTCTTTGCATGTTTGGTAAAACTCCCTTGTGATGCCATCTGGACCAGAGCTTTTGTTTGCTGTAATTTTTTTTAAATTACTGCTTCAATTCCATTAGTAGTTATGGGCCTATTCAAGTTTTTTTTTATCCCTCCTGATTGAGTTTTGGAAGACTGTATTTTTCTAGCACTATGTCCATTTCATCCATGTTGTCCAGCTTGTTGAAATATAATTGTTCATAGTTGTTTTGTTTGTTTCTTTTTGGTTTTTTTTTTTTTTTTTTTTTTTTTTTTTTTAACATTCCTTTGTATTTCTGTGGGGTCAGTGTTACTTCACCTCTTATTTCTGATTTTGTTTATTTGGATCCTCTTTCTTTGTTTCCCCCCCCCCCCTCCATTTTCCACCTAGAAGATCTATCCAGTGATGTTAATGGGGTGGTGAAGTCCCATACTATGATTACATTACTGTTCATCTCTCCTTTAAAGTCCTCCATAAGTTTTTTTTTTTTTTAATATATATATATATTTGGATGCTCCTGAATTAGGTGCATATATGCTTACCAGAATTATATCCACTTATTGTATTGATCCCATCAGTATTATGAAGTAACCTTCATTGTCCCTTGTTATGGCCCTCACTGTGAAGTCTATTTTGTCAGATATGAATATTACTACCCCATGTTTTTTTTTCCACTTCCATATGCCTGGAAAAAATTTTTCTATCCCTTCATTTTCATTCTGTGTGAGTCATTTGTTCTAAGTTTCTTGTAGGCATTATATCTATGGGTCATGTTTTCTTATTCCTTCAACTACTCTATGCCTTTTAACTGGACTATTTAATCCATTTACATTTAAGGTTACTATTTATAGGTACTTATTTGTTACCATTCTTACTCTTTATCCATTTCTTTGAAGAGATAGAGAAATATATAAACAAGTGGAAGAAACTAGTGTGTCCATAGGTTGGTAGAAATCAACATCATTAAAATGTCCATACTCTCCAAAGCCATCTATACAGTCAATGCAATCTTTCACCGATCTAAAACAAACACTCCAAAAACTTATATGGAACCAAAAAAGATACTGAATAGCTGCAGCAATCCTGAGAAAAAAGAACAAAGTTGGAGGGGTCATAATACCACATATCAAGTTATATTACAAAGCAACTGCATCGAAACAACCTGGTACTGGCATAAGAACAGGCATATAGATCGATGGAAGAGAACAGAAACCCCAGAAATTAACACAAGCCATTATGTTCAATTAATATTGACAAAGACAAGACAGTCTCCTCCAATAAATGGTGTTGGGAAAACTGGATGGGTACATGCAAAAAAGAGGAAACTAGGCCACCAATTTACATAATATACACAAGGATAAACTCAAAATGGATAAAAAGGCCTAAATTTAAGTCATAAAACCATAAACATCTTAGAAGAAACTAAAGGCAGTAAAATCTCAGACATCTCTCATAGCAATATGTTTACTGATATATCTCTAGGGCAGAGGGAACTAAGGAGAAAATAAACAAATGGGACTACATCAAAATAACAAGCTTATGCAGAGCAAAAGAAACCATCAACAAAGTGAAAAGGGAGCCCACTGCATGGGAGAACATGTTACCATGATACAACCGATAAGGGTTTTTCCCCCAAAAAATATGTAATGTACTCAAACAATTTAACAAAAGAAAGACAAACAATCTAATTTAAAAATGGGCAAAAGACCTAAAATGGATATACAGAAGGCCAAGAGACATATGGAAAAATGCTCTAAGTCACTAATCATTCAAGAGATGCAAATTAAAATGACAATGAGGTATCATCTTGCACCTGTCAGAATGGCTATCATCAAAAATTCAACAAAAGACAAGTGTTGGTGTGGATGTGGAAAAAAAGGTGGGAATTCAGACTGGTGCAGCCACTGTGGAAAATAGTATGGAGTTTCCTCAAAAAATTAAAAATGGAACTCCCATTTGACCCAGTAATCCCACTTCTAAGAATATATCCTAAGAAATCTGAAATATCAAGCAGAAAGAATATATGCATTCGTATGTTCATAGCAGCACAATTTGCCATAGCTAAGATTTGGAAATAGCCTAAATGCCCATCAGCAGATGAGTGGATAAAAAAAAAAAAACAACAAAAAAAAACAACAACTGTGGTACATCTACACAATGGAATACTACACAGTGGCAAAAAAGAAGGAACTCTTACCATTTGCAACAGCATGGATGGAACTGGAGAGTACTATGCTAAGCGAAATAAGCCAGTCAGAGAAAGGTAAATATCATATGATCTCACTCATATGTGGAAGCTACTGAACAAAATAAACTGATGAACAAAATAGATCCAGAGACACAGAACCATGAACAGACTGATGAATCTCTGAGGGAACGTAGGGGTAATTATCAGGGAACTTATATGCATAGCCCATGGACACAGACAATAGTGTGGCAAAGGCTTGGGAGGGATGGCTGCAGGAAGAGGGGATAAACGAGGAAAAACAACAACAACAACAACAACAACAACAACAACACCCAAAGCGGACATCTGTAATACTTTCAACAATAAAGGTAATTTTTTTAAAAAAGGAACCAACCTTGGAGACCAGTAGATTTGCACAGCCAGAGTGCCCCTGCCGCTTCCTCTGGACACACAGTAAAAACGTTCTGAGCCACCTGGGAACACCTGGCATTTCCTTTATAGCTGTGACTCCCAGTCTGAGTCAGCTCACCGCCCCCAGCATTTCCATGTATGTTCACTTTCAGATATGGGGGGGGTGGAGGGCTGGGGGGTGGAAGAATGCTCAAGAGAAATAGAACAAGGCCAGGGTACGTTAGACCTGAGGGGTGGGCGAAGGGCCAGGGCCTTTCCCTGTGTTGTGATAAGAAGTCCGTTACAGTGATGTGTCTCAGGAAGACCACATGGACATGTCTGCAGGCCCCATCTTGCTTCAACTAGAAGAGCTCTACTTTGCTTTCTATTTTTACCCACAATCTCAGCTGAAATCTGAGTTCCACGGCCAAAAGGTTTAAAAACAAATGATGTCAATGCAAGGCCCTGAAGCAGAAGTTAACAGACCACCATCCTTATCTACACCGAGTGGCCAGATTATTGTGATCTCTGAACGCATAATAATCTGGCCACTCAATGAATTCATGTATGGGTGGGGTCCGGCCAGCCTGGCCAGGGGGAGGGGACATGGGCGGTTGGCTGGCCTGCCTGCTGGTCTAACTCCTGGTCGAGGGGACAATTTACATATTAGCCTTTTATTATATAGGATATACACTGAGTGGCCAGATTATATGCATTCAGAGATCATCATAATCTGGCCATTCCATGTATATTTGGCCACAGAGAAACCATGACTAACCCTGGGTAGGTCATTTAGCAACCTCAGGTTCCAGTTTCCTCACTAACACAACCCTATTATAAGAAGGCTTTCTAATACATTTTGTCATATTCAAATATATACAGGGTAGGGCCAAGTAGGTTTACAGTAATGGGTACGTGAAACACAGAGTTTATTCTTATTATTAATTAGTGTGTTATTTTCCATATGAACAACTGTAAACCTACATGTGCCCCACCCTGGACATACAAATAACTCTATAGAAAGAAAGCAAAAATATGTTAGTGATCACCCCAAAGACAGTTAAAGAAAGCAAGTAAAAATCCCATTTCCACAGAAAGAAAGGAAGTAGGGTGAGGTATCTTATTAATGAGTGTACTACAACCATCAGAAGTTCTAGGTATTTCCTCTTAGTCCTCAAAATACTACCATGTGATTGGTCCCAGGATGTGAGAAATCGATTCCCTCAAAGATTTAAAAATTTGGAGTATTTTAATTTAGCTTGATGTAGATAACTGATGGGCAACAGCTCCATATGATTTTCTGACCATGAAATGTCTTTATTAAGACACAGGCTCTTACCCTGACTTTATCACTTGATGAAAATTAAAGCAATCTGTATATTGTATTGTGTGTCCACTACCCAAAGTCAAGCCTTCTTCCATCACCATATATTTATCACAGAATTGCACACTTGAAACCTATATAATCTTATTAACCATTGTCACCCCAACAAATTTAACTTTTTTAAAAAGGGGGAAAAAATAAAACAATCTCCTTTGACCTCAGTTTCTTCTGCCTTTCTCACAATTCTCAAATGAGGGACTTTGTTAAATGATCGCTCACTTGCATATTACAATAAGAAAACATCGTTTATCTTATATCTTTATTTCTCATGGTCAGAAATCACGTTGTGGAATAGGCCACATGAAAAGGAAAATAAATTCATGGGAGAATCAGGCATTAGGTTCCATTCACTATTTAGGCATCTGAATGGAGTACATTCATCTCATGCAGAACCTCCTTTCCCACCAGGACTGAGCCAATAAAATAACATACCGTATTAATGAATAGCTCCTGATCTCAGGCTTAAAAAAATAGATTTAAAAAAATCAATAAGGTGGAAGGTAAAAGGTCATATCTCCTAGAATAAGAGATAGCTAATTAGATGCAAGGTAACTAGCTGACAGAAAGTTACTAGGTGAGCTCAGAGGTCAACACCAAAGACTATAAAAGAATAAAGTATTATGTTTTATGATACCAATTGACCATTATATGAATGCAGGTTCAAAATTAGATAATAATATGATACCGATTAGTTTAAACACAAGCTATATTTAAAATACTTGATGCTTAAAAAGGTCTTTTCTGAAATATTTAAAATTGAAAAAAAAATTTCCCAAATGATCTGAAATTTTATATCTTGATTTAGAGTTAATCTATTCTGCTAGCATTAATGTTTTAAGACAGACAATTTACATTATCAAACAAAACCAGATGTCTCTGGTAATGGATCAGCAATCCATTTAAGTTTATTTTTTTTCTGGGTAACAGGCTATTCCAGGTTTAATCCCAGACCTGACACATACTCCTGAGCTATATGACTTCTGAAAAGCAGCTGGTCATATGTTAGAATGCTGAGGCATTATTTATGGCTTCTTCCATTTTTGAATAGAAGTTGTCTTTTCATTATTATTAATACAACTTTTCATCAAGTACAATAAAGATTTCCAATGAAAGATTGATAATCTAAATTAATGGGGAAACTCTAGGCTCTCTATAAAACAAGCCAAACTTGAAAGCATTTCTCCTAAAGTGATATTCTAAACTCATAGAAAAGTTACTCAAGGTTTAAGAGTGCATATACAGCACGGATTCTACCTTCAATGCCAAATTCAGTGGAGCACTATGTATTGTGGCTTCGAGGAATGTCACAAAATTTTAGAGTTCAATAAGTTTTTTTCTTACTTTTTACAGAGACCCAAAAGTTAACCTTAAGTCATGAGGCCATTATTTTGGCAATAAAGAAGTCTCGATAGTTATTGAATAAGATAGTATCATGTACTTATTTTTTTACCACTGACCAGGGCTTTTAATAATTTTGAAATTAACTGTAGTACACAACGCTGAAAACCTTTGGAGAGGTTTCTTCAATGATGCTATAATTATAATTTCTATAATTACAGTTCTCAAAGTCATAAAAGAATAGACAAGTCGTTTAAAAGTTCTTACCTGTCTTTGGCTTTTCCTTCATTTCCTCACAATTCTGCCCCCACCACTTAGGGAGTTACCTAGTGCCTTTTGAATTTCCCCGGAGGATATGAGGCAACTGCCCTCAAGGTTTCTGATAAGAGACTGGACTTCCCAAATACTAACGTTAATATGCATAATCACTTTATGGGGTAGGTACCCTTATCAGCACCAGGTGTGGTAAGAGGAAGTGAAACTTAGAAATTCAAGTCCAGCATTCAAGTTCCTAGCTACTATGCTATGATCGATTTTCCAAGATTTTGGTCTGCTTTATAATTAGAAATGTACTAATATTTTTTTCTACTAAGAGCAATGGATTTCTCTTCCTCACGAGTCCTTCTGGGGAGAGATTCCAGCATGCCCGCCTCCAATCTTCTTCCCCATAGTTACCAAGCAGGTTGTAGTCAGCTTGCCCTTCCAAATATTAGCCAGCCCCACCTACTAACACATGGTTACCGGTTCTGGCTCCTCTGATGCCTTCAGTGGCTGAGATTCTAGAATGTTTATCTCACTTTCCAGTGACTTATAAGAGGGGCATTTCCTGGAAATATTGCAGGTGGACATTTCACTGTAATGAGATGTTTAGTGTCTGAGTCAGTCCTGTTGCCTAGAAACCTCTTTGTGTTTGGCAGGAGGAGGATGACTAAGGCACAGGTACAGTCAGACATAAAGCGGATATTTATTAAGCATGACCTGCTCCAGGCCTTGACTGTTAATTTCATGCTTAACCTTGACACTGTCCCTTCCCATATCACTCACTGTTAAGAGAGGCTCCTTCATTTATTTTTAAGACAGGTTAATCCAAAAGGCACTAGAGCTGAAATATATGCTACATTATTGTACTCATTGAATTCTGAAGAAAAGCTTTAAGACAAAAGATCATTTCTTGACTTATATATGAAGAGAACTAAAATTATGTGGTGTCATAGAAGTATCTGCCTATAAAACTCGGTTCTCTCTCATAAATTCAGTTAATATAATACATTCTCAAACAGTACTGAGTCACTACTTTTGACCTCAGAAAAGAAATAACATTTTCAGGCAACTAGAGAGCTGACTCATTTGGCAGGCCACAATCAAGCCAGAAAAACAATGATACGCATCTTTCTCTCTCTCTCTTTCTCTCTCTCTCTCTCTCTCTCTCTCTCTCTCTCTCTCTCTCTCTCTCTCTTTATTTGAGGGTGGGAAATAACAAGAAGTAATTGATGACCACATCTAAGTAGCTTCAGAATGGAGGGGTGTGTGTATATATACATATATAAATACACATACACACATACATACACTGAGTGGCCAAATTATTATGTGTTCAGAGAGCACAATAATCTGGCCACTCAGTGTATAAACATATTGCAGCTGGCCAAAGGTCATTTCACCAACTTTTATTTTCAAGCTTAAATTAGCACACACACCTAAGTCACTGTAGAAGCCAAAAACAAAAACAAAAAATCTAAAATAAAACACTCTATGCCGAAACTGGTTTGGCTTAGTGGATAGAGCATTGGTCTGTGGATTGAAAGGTCCCAGGTTCCATTCCGGTCAAGGGCATGAACATTAGCTGTGGGCACATCTCCAGTAGGGGGTCTGCAAGAGGCAGCTGGTCAATGTTTCTCTCTCATTGATGTTTCTAGCTCTCTATCCCTCTCTCTTCCTCTCTGTAAAAAAATCAATAAAATATATTTTTTAAAAAAACACTCTATAATTAAAAAAAAAAAAAGGCTTGCATTCCATATAAATTCTCCACCAGTTATTGCTATTCCCCTAACATTTTGGGGCTCCACTATTTTTCTTAGTCATTTCTATGTATTAAATATTCAAAGGAGGAAAAGAGGTTTAAACAAAAGCAAGCACATACACACTTATCAGATATTGGAGTTTTCTCTTTGTCCTCCTTTTCACCCATGCCTGCTGAAGACAAAACAGAAAGAACTAAAGGTGTGCCTAAATGTTACCTTATCTTAGTGGGAAAGTCCTACATCCTAAATTTATGTAATGCTTATAGGCTGAAGGATACAAAGTAATTTAGGAAAAAAAAATTTCCCCTCATGAACACTATCTATCCTAACACAAGGGTTCCAGTATGCCTGTATTAAATACTACTAAAAGTCTAATAGAGGAACACTTCCGGTCAAGGTGGTAGAGTAGGCCAATGCCATCACCACATCAAAATTAAACTGTGGAACAACCATCAGAGGATCGCCTGAAGTCTAACAGAAGTCCTGTAACTAAAGATACTAGATGTACCGATTAATAATGTGGATTTTTTTTTCAGTAAGTGGAGTTACACATATATTGATATATATGTAGTTGATATGTATACAATTTTGTTGTATTGACAACAAGCTTCAAATTTTCATATGTCAAATTTGCTGAAGGTGTTAACATCATAGATATTTTTAAGCTTAAAATGTCAAATTTTATGCCCCCCCAAAAAAAGCATTTTTGAGAAGTTTTAATTACTTTATTTTGAAGAAAAAGTTATCGTATACTTCGGGAAGCTTATGGTGAACATGCTGCATTTCAAGATACTTGTGAACAGTGGTTTAAATGCTTTAAAAGTGATGATTTCAATGTGAAAGACAAAGAACATCCATGTCAACTAAAAGTTTAAAGACGAACAATTATAAGCATTATTGGGTGAAGATTTGTGTCAAATGCAGAAACAACTTGCAGAAAGATTAAACATTGCTCAGCAAACAATTTCTGATCATTTACAAGCAAAGCAATGGGAAAGATTTTAAAGGAAGGAAAAGGGGTGCCACATCAACTGAACAAAAAACAAATGAAAAACCAAAAAGTCATCAGTAAAATGTAGCTTCCAACAGCACAAAAAACTTTTTTGCATTTAATTGTGACTGGTGATGAAAAGTGGATTTACTTTGAGAATCCCAAATGCACAAAATCATGGGTTGATCCAGGTCAAGCATCAACATTGGCTGCAAGGCCAAATCACTTCAGAAAGAAGACAATGCTCTGCCTTTGGTGGGATCAGGAAGGTGTGGTGTACTACGAGCCTCCAAAACCAGGTGAAACAGTTAATACTAAGTGCTACCAACAACAAATAATCAATTTGAACTACACTTTGATTGTGAAATGACCAGAATATGCCAAAGACACAGCAAAGTAATTTTGCTTCACGATTACGCACCATCACACACTACAAAACCAGTTAAAGACACATTAAGAGATCTTGCCTGGGAAGTATTAACCCACAGCTGTATTCACCAGACCTTGCTCCTTCAGATTATCACTTGTTCAAACAATGGCACACACACTTTCTGAGCAGCACTTCAAAATGCACGAAGAAATAGAAAATTGGGTCTCTGAATGGTTTGCCTCAAAACAAGAAAAGTTCTATTGAGATGGTATCCACAAGTTACCTGAAAGATGGGGGAAATGTGTAGCTAGCGATGGACGTTACTTTGAATAAAGCATTTTTGATGTTTCTCTTGAAATTATCATGTTTTCTTTGATTATAAAATCCACATTATTAACCGGTACACCTAACATTTATAGAAGCAGCAGCATGGAGACTTGTAGGAGGGGCACTGGTAGGATGGGCAGAGACATGGAACAAGCTAGTCTCACACCAGCGTGTGGTGGGTAAAAATCAAGAGGGAGGCTGCAGAGGTCCTCCTCAAAGGACAAGGACTCCAGGCCCATACCAGGCTCTAGGATTCTTTATTTGCAGGTAAGTTTTAGAATCAGAGTCGAATTAGAAATTAGCCTGCCTAACTAAAATCCTATGGCTACAAATCCAAAGGAATTTGAGCAAATGCATTTATCTAACCATCGGATTATAGAAAATTAAAGCAAGAAACTTTTAAGCCTGAATATGAACATTGGAAAGATCAGAGGACCAGTTGTGGACTTGGCACTAAACATAAAACCCTCAACACCCGGCAGCCTCCCTGTTGCCTCCATTTGTAGATGTGAATGCTAAATCACTGCTCAGAAACCTGAGGGATTACACATTTTACAACAGTACACAGACTGCAAGTCAAGATATAATGCCAACGGTCAGTTAATTGCATGCTTAAAATTTTTTTTGTGTCACTCACCACTAACACTGCAGACAGAATATCAGGGTTCCCAAGACCACTTCTAGTTCAGGATCACTAGGACTGAAGACTTAGAGGACCAGCATTTGGTTGCATTCGTGGCTATTATAGCAAAAGGACACAAAGCAACATCAGCAAAGGAAAAAGGCGCGTGGAGCCATGTCCGGAGAAGACCAGCCGCAAGCTTCCAAGGGCCTTTTCCCAGTGGAATCACATAGGGTCAGACTCAACTCCCACTCAATTCCCCAACAGCTGTGACAACACCTGTGAAATGCTATCTGCCAGGGACGCTCATTAGTGACTCAGTGCCTGGGGTTGTTATTGGGCTGGCCACATAGGCACCTGCCAGGCACTTATCCCAATGCCTCCCAGAAGGCAAGCAGATATTCAACATAAATATTATTGTCTGCACAAACAGTTCAGGCACAGAGACATCATGGTAGAAACCCTCCTCAAATCTGAATTCCCAGATGCCAACCAAGGGCCAGCCTTACAAGCAGGCCTGTCTAACTAAGGACAGCAGTCTCAGGCCCGCTGTGGTACCTCATTCTGTACACGGTCCTATTTCAATTCTCTATATAATACAGGACCAAACCACAAGACAAAGGACTTTCTCTTAGCAGGTCACCTAGGTACATCATGAGCCTGAGAAGCATTTTTATCCTGTGTTTTCAGATTTTAAAATGGAGCATTTTTAACATGAACAAGCATTATTTTAAATTACATAATAGAAGATTTAAGATGGTCTTTAGTAGTCCACCTGTACAATAAAAACAGCCGAATTCTAGTCCTGTTTAGTTTTCTGTGCATTTTCTTCTTAAAAAAAAAAAAAAAAGGACCACTGAAAAATCTAACAAACAGGATTCCTATATTGAAACTCCCGAGACACCACGTAACCTGCCGGACTGGCAAAAATCCAGACCCTGGACAGTTCCTCTCGCACGTTCCTAGCAGTGCTGAGAATGAGAAAAGCCCCGCCTGGGAGGCAATTTAATAACATCTATCAAAAGTATACACAAACCTTATAACTTGTGATTCTACTTTGAAAATTTACACAGATATCATTGCATACATGCAGAATAACCTATGTGCAAAGTTATTTACTGCAGCATTGTTTACGATTGGCCACAACCCAAATGCCTATCAGTAGGTCACTATTTAAATTGTGGTACATCCATACAATGGACTACTCTGTAATTCCTGAGAAAAACAAAAAAAGAATGAGGAAGCTCTCTTGGTACTAATGATAAACGCTCCTACATACTCTAGAAGGAAGACATACATGGCCGAGAGGTATGTCTTGTTATCTTTTCCTTTCTGTTGGGGGCCCATATAAATTCATAGTCACATTTGCTTGTCTGTGCATGGGGAAATGGCAGAATGCATATTAGACACTGACCGTGGGAGCAGGGCGGGGACGGTAGAGGCAGAATTTGGGCAGAATCTGCACACCTGAAGAAAATGTATTAAAATAGTACACTTGACAAGTAATTCCTCTTCTTTTCCTAAGCCCAACCCGGCATCTTATTATTTGTTGTTTTAATAGGCCTCTATATTGTTGCAATGGTTAATCTAAGGTTGCATTTATCTTGTTTTCCAAATCAGGTTCTAATAATTTCATCTTGGGTCCGGCTGCCATCTTGAAGGGGATTCCCCAAGGCACCTGGGAGTGAGCCACGTTCCCTGCACCTCCCTTCTCTCGTATGCTTGCTGAGGACATCCGGGAGCTTCTTTAAAGCTCCATGAAAACAAGGAGTTTGTTTTGTTCACTGCCTTGTTCTCAACACTGAAAAAAAGTGCCCGGTACAGAAATCATTCAGTATGTGTCTGAAGGAAAAATGAATTCTTTTCTTTGCCCAGCTTCAACGCGACAGACACTACCAGACAAAGGCAGAGATATCATTGGGATCAAACATTTAAAAATGGTTGTCATTCCCAGTATGGGCCTGATATAGGGATTCAAATCCCAGCAACAGTCCTAGAATTATTTTGAATTTTACAGAAGACAAATGAGCCTCTAGAATGTAGTGCTGAACAGTGACTCTTAAATTAAGGTAACCAGACATCCCGCTTTTGGCGGGACAGTCCTGATTTATAACAATTTGTCCCACAACCCATGGCATTTTTAAAAAGTCCCGATTTTTGGAATGGCATCTGGTCACCTTATCTTAAATGTTCATAAAAATTTCTTTTTCATTAATTTGGGATTATAAGGCCCTGGGGTCCATCTTAGCACTGAAGTCTTTTTCACCACACTAATTAGTAATGATGAAAAAGAATGGCTATCATTAAGACTCAAATGAACCCCAGTCATAAAGGGCTTATACTAGTATATGTCGAGGAGAGAAAATATTTTGCATTAAAAATGCAACTGATATTTTTATTTTCAAGAATAAAATTATCATTGAAATTAAATCCAAATTGGTATAGACAGTGAATTGACTTGCAAATGTCAATCAAAAAAGAGAAAACCTCCTTCCTCCTTAATGGACATAAAGGATGTAATTACCACTCTGTTTTAACCTTAGTTTAAATAACTAAAAAGCAGCATAGCTTTGCTAGTAATAATTGCAGTAAAGTTGCTGAATAGCTGCAGAGCTGACTGATGCTCTTTGAAGATTTTAGTACCACAAACTTTATTTTTTTAAATACATTTTTACTGATTTCAGAGAGGAAGGGAGAGATAGAAACATCAATGATGAGAATCACTGATGGGCTGCCTCCTGCACACCCCCTACTGGGAATCAAGCCTGAAACTGGGGCATATGCCCCGACCGGGAATCGAACATGACCTCCTGGTTCATAGGTTGATGCTCAACCACTGAGCCACATGACCAAGCACACCGAACTTTTCTTAATGCACAGCCAAGGCAGTTACTGAGTCAAGAGGTCTCTCTGAGGGAATGTTACTTAAGAGGATAATAATGGGGGGAGGGGGTTTCCAAGGAAGAACAGCACTCCAGGCTGAGGCGGAGCTGGTTCAAAGGCCCTGAGCAAGAATGAGACAGGTTGCCCTGGCCTGTTTGGCTCAATGGGTAGAGCATCTGCTTGTGGACTGAAGGGTCCCAGGTTCTATTCTGGTTGGGGGCGCATGCCTTGGCTGCGGGCTCGATCCCCGGTGGGGGGCATTCAGGAGGCAACCAATGATTCTCTCATAATTGAAGTTTCCATCTCTTTCTCCTCTCCCTTCCTCCCTGAAATCAATAAAAATATGTTAAAAAGAAAAGAAAAAAAAGAATGAGCCAGGTAGGTATAAAAGAATATCTTGGCAGTAATGGGAAGAGGTGAGAACATTTTGGTGTTACCTCTATTTCTCTTGCTGGTACTTAGGACAACAATGCAACGATAAAGGAAGCATCCATGTACCTGATTTCAAGCACTCTGGAAAGCTTGAAATCTAAGCCTCCCCTGAGAATAAACTAGAAATTCTCATTGATAAAGCATTTATGAAAGAAATATCTTAACTGGAACACAGAAGCTAGCAGAGAAGTTGCAGGACAATGGGAGGCAGCCAACCTTCCACTGATGCAAATTATATGTATGATACAGGGCCAGGGAGCCCCAAACCTACTGTTTGCAGATGGTGCAAGCGAATCCCACCCTGGTCCTCACAGCAGGTGGCACTGCCTCGCAGGGATCCTTTCTGCGAAGAGCGGTGTGGGGCAGAGGGTAGCTCTACAAGGTGGAAAAAGTGAGAGGTTAAATAACGATGATGCTCTGCTGTTATGTTTTGTTGGTTTCCTGGGGGTGGAGGTGAAATCAAGAGCTATCTGACATTGCCCCCAGGAAGACGCCGACTCTAACAGGACCAGCATCTCAGGAGGAGAAAAGCAACTTGGCTGTTCATCCCATGGGCATCTCCTTACTGCACGACAGACCCTGTTGGGAGGGGCAGCAGTACCGGCAGGCACAGTCCCTCCCCTTCTGACATGGGAACAAGCCAGCAGATAAACAAGAAGATTGTGGGAAACGTCACCTAGAGAAGTCAGTCCAGTAAGACCAGGGCTGATGTGGCTGATTTATAATAGGAGCACGCAGTCAAGGGGTCTCTCTGAGGGAATGTTACTTAAGAGGATAATAAAGGGGGGAGGCGAGGGGTGTCGTGGAAGAGCAGCACTCCAGGCTGAGGAGGAGCTGGTTCAAAGGCCCTGAGCAAGAATGAGCCCGGCAGGTATAAAAAAATAGAAAGGCGATATGATCACGGAGTAAAGAAAGGCAGAGGGCAGAGGGCAGAGGGCAGAGGGGAGAGGCCAGGCCACCCAGGGCTTTGCAGAGGCAGAGGGACCAGCTGCATACAGGGCAAACAGGAGACTACTGGTGTACAATCTGCTGCCTTCAAACCAAATGGTGGAAGATTCCCTTAGAAATACACACCGCTGCTGTGATCGTTTAGTGGGTTCTTAACGTAGACTTTGTTTTTTAGAGCCATTTCGGATCCAACACTGAGCAGAAAGCACAGAGATTTCTCCTAGTTCCCCGGCCCCCACACGTGCACAGCCCCTCCTTTATCAGCACCCTCCACAGAGTGGTATCTTTGTTATAACTGAGGAACCTACACGGACATAGCATTATTGTCCAGTATCACATAGTTTACTGTACTTTAGGGCCCACTCTTGGTGTGTACTTTCTACCAGGTTGGGAAAATTTACAATGACATGTACCTATCATTATGGCATCATACTGAGCAGTTTCACTGTCCTAAAAACCCTACGCTCCCTCTCCTCTTTTAATGGACTTTAAGTAACTAAAGTCTGGCTTGTGGGTGGAAGTAAAGAGATGCTGCCAAAGTCCAGGTTTACAGTTCCTAGAACCACCATGTGAATATCCTAAGCGCACAGCCCGAGATCAACACACACACACACACACACACACACACACACAACTGATAGTTGATCTATGTATCTATTTTTTTAATTGAATTTTTACAAAGAGGAAGGGAGAGGGATAGAGAGTTAGAAACATCGATGAGAGAGAAACATCCCACTGGGGATGTGCCCGCAACCAAGGTACATGCCCTTGATTGGAATCGAACCTGGGACCTTTCAGTTCGCAGGCTGATGTTCTATCCACTGAGCCAAACAAGTTTTGGCGATCTATGTATCTTTTAACCACCTTACAAATTTTGCTAAAAACCTATGTTTAACAATCTTAGGATAGATACCTATCTTCAACCAGACACTGATTTTCTATCGAGATACCATTTTCACCAAAAATATTCAACTGCTGCAAGAGACTCAAGAATGGATGTGTCACTCTTAGGAATATACCCATGGAAAACGCAAACCGTCGTCCACACAGAAACCTGTACGAAAACGTTCATGGGAGCACTATTCCCCACAGCCAAGAAGTGGAAACAATCCAATCTGCACCAACTGGTGAGCAGATATACAAAATGTGGCGCGTCTTATCACGGAGAACTCTTTGGCCAGAAAAAGGAATGAAGGGGCGATACATGCTTCACTGTAGGTGAACCCCGGCAACATTAAGGCTAAATGACCACACTTATGGGAAAGGTGCAGAACAGGTAAATCCACAGAAACAGAAAGTAGATTAACAGATGCCAGGTATTGGGGGTAGCGGGAAAAGGAGTGAACGCTAATGGATTTCTTTTTGTGTGTGTGTGTGGGGGGGGTGCATATGTCCTAAAAGTAGTGGCGGTGCCGAAACCGGTTTGGCTCAGTGGACAGAATGTCAGCCTGCGGACTGAAAGGTCCCAGGTTCAATTCTCATCAAGGGCATGTACCTTGGTTGCCGACACATCCCCAGTAGGGGGTGTGCAAGAGGCAGCTGATAGATTATTCTCTCTCATTGATGTTTCTAACTCTTTGTCTCTCTCTCTTCTTCTCTCTAAAAAAATATAAATAAATAAATAAAATATATTTTTTTAAAAATAAAAAATAAATAAAACTAGTGGCAGTGATCATTATACAACTCTGTAAAACCACTGAATTATCCTCTTTCATAAATTTCTACTGATCAAAAATGCCACGTGCCAGTGAGGCCCACCACAAGAGGTGAGCAGCGTAGTTTCCTATTTCACACACCAGACAGCACTCTCCGTGGGACGTGTCTGGCCCTTTGGAGGGACCCCCCGCCCTTGGAGGATTTTTTCTTATTTCACTTGGAACGTGACTCCAGCCGTTCACTCCCCTCTCTCTTGACTTCACTGCCATGCCCCCGACCCTGACCCTGCTCCCAGCCACTGCCATGTTTCCCCTGGATGTCAGCCATCTCTTCCTTACCCCACCCCCAAATGTCCACAGCAGTCTTCCTAAAACTCGACTCTCCTGCTTGAAACCCTCCAGAGGTTTCCCCCAAGGAAGGCAGTTCCTCAGCACGGGCATTCTATTAGGGAGAAATAGCGTATATTCAGTCAGGTAGTAAATGAACCAAAGGGGCCAGTCATGTGGCCCTCAATAGTGAAGGTGCTCACACAATAGTTTCGGTGTGCCACAGAATGCTAGCAATGTGTGCCAGGAGAAGGAAGAGCTTGAGAATCACCGGCTTAGAGAAATGCCTGATAAAGTAAGAACCGGACTAACAAAGAGATTTCTCAAGGAGACACCCCCCCAAGGGCCAGTGCTTTTCGGATACCTACACACACGGCCATATATAGGCACAAGCCCCAAGCGTCACACTGGGAGGAGCTGAAGTCAAAAGTAGCTCATAAAACAGAAACAGTTTGTTCCTTAGGTAGGAAGCACAATCCAAATAGAAAAGCAGATAGCAGCTCTTGAGCAGTAACTTAAGTCTGCGGACGATTATAATTTTTTATGACATGGTATTAATTACGCTAATAATGTTGTCAGCTCACAGATTTTATTCAGTTACATGGCTAAATGTGACTTTCATCTAGTCATATTTAAAGCGTGTGCCCTTGCCTGGCCGGTGTGGCTCAATGGTTGAGCGTCGACCCATGAACAAAGAGGTTGCTGGTTTCGATTCCCACTCAGGGCACATGCCCGGTTGCAGGCTCGATCCCCAATAGGGGGCGTGCAGGAGGAGGTTGATTAATGATTCTCTCTCATCATCGATGCTTCTATCTCTCTCTTCCTCTCCCTTCCTCTCTGAAATCCATAAAAATATATTTTAAAAGAACTTTTTTTAAATATAAAAGGGGATGTATAATAGGACACAAACTTGTGCTTACTAGTCCAAAGATTCTTTTTGTATACATTCTAATGTTGTGTCATGTTTAAAAAGGACCCATTTTTTTAAAAATGTCACAGACATTCATGATTTATATGAACTTTAAGTATATGTACCATGCATAACCTCAGAAAAGAATAAAGTAAATTATATAACGTACGAAATACGACCGTGCGAAGAACAATGCAGGGTCAGAGAGCCAGAAGTAGAGGCCGGGGTTCCTGACCACAGGCGGCTGAAAAGAGGCCTGCTATTTCTGTGACTGGAGGCTGCCCCCCTCCTCCCCCCTCCCCAACTCCTGGGACGGAATCCCTGCCGAGGCAGCAAAGCTCAGAGGCTGGGAGCAAGGATTCTGAAACCCAGCATTGCACCCAGCTCCTGGGGGACTCCTGTGCCTCAGTTTCCTCATCTATATGTAGGGATAACAACAGCACTGACTTCAGAGGGTCTTTGAGAGCCCTGAAGGAGTTAGTACTTATACAAAGCTCAGAAACAACACCTGGCATGCAGTATGTTATCCATGTGTGTTAGCTGACTAAAACAGAGACCAGACTGGGGGTAACAGGGCGTACTAGTACTAAAGTCTTACAAAATGACTCCTTGGCTCTCAACTCCTTTTTCCAGACTCTGAGAGAGAGTGTGTGCCTGTCCATCCCTGTGCGTGTTGGGAGGGGGAACCGGCTCTTCTTCATGTCGCTCTAATGTGGTCCCTTCAGGTCTGTGCACAAGAGACAGTGAGCAACAGCACAGACCAGAGAGACGCCCATAAGACCTTACATGCCAGTTCACTGTGCCCCTCGATACATTCCAGAGCATACGTTTCTAGAGTCTCTTTGGGAAGAAGCCAGGCGATGGGACACACATCAGCAGCTCTGATGACAGGGAAAGAACGGCTCCAGAAACCCGCCCTTACTTCCATTTCCCCAGCCCTGCTTCCAACCGGCTGAGGAGAGGCAGCTCCACGTTGGTGGGATAGGCTCTCTGCCGGCAGAAAGTGACAATAGTACAGCCACATACCAAGTAAACCTGATGCATTGAAAAGCGATTTCCCGCTCTGGTTGGTTTGGCTCAATGGATGGAGCGTCAGCCTGCGGACCGAAGGGCCCCAGGTTTGATTCCCTTCAAGGGCACATGCCTGGGTTGCGGGTTCGGTCCCCAGTGGGGCGTGTGCCGATCGATGATTCTCTCTCACCATTGATGTTTCTAGCTTTCTCTCCTTCTCCCTTCCTCTCTAAAATCAATAAAATATTTTTTTTAAAGAAAAAAAGAAAAGAAAAGCGATTTCCCCCACAAGGATGTGTTTAAGTCTAAAGAAGTTGAGAGTCACTCTCTGGCGAAGGAACAGCCATAATCATCTCAGGGGGGGAAACAGCTCAGAAAAGTATTCCCATTTGTCATAGTTACTTCAGGTTCTACCTAACAGTTAAATGGGGAGCTTCCAAATTGTGGTGAAGGCACATTCTACTGTAAGTTGGAAAACAGACAATTTTTTTTAAAGACTAGTTAGTAGAGAACAAATCGTAGCTTAAAAGGGACCTTCGTTCCTTCGGGTGTTCCCGGACTGCATGTGGAGGGCACAAGGCAGCGGAACCACCCTGGCTGGTCCACAGGCTGCGGACAAGCTGATGGCCCAGCGATGTGTCCACCTTTTTCCTCCCCTCAGCCACAGTGTGCTGCACTGAAGGCTAATTTTTAAAATAACTTTTCTTCTGAGGAAATAGTGTTCATCTTAAAGTTGTTAATCAACCGTATTTTCACTTCAGTACTTGCAGGGTATCGCTAAAGCCACCAAGGAGAGAAGAAGCAGGTATCTTCGTGCGCAGTTCACAGGCCCCTGCCTGCAGCACTCGGAAGGAAGGAGCGTGAGAGGTGAACCCTGTGCACCAGGGACAAACATCGCCTCCTAAGTCTTGGGACCTCAGAGAAGACACTGCCTCCATTCTCTCACACTGGGTTAGACCCTCCATCAGCTCCACACGTGCTGCCACACGTTTTCTCCATCATCACAGTCTGCCACCTGTAATTATCTAATCAAGAACTGGGTAAAGCTTAACCTGTCTCTCTTCTGTCAGACTGCAAACTCCACGAGGGAAACGGCCACATCTGTTCGCTTTTTGCTGTCTTCCCAGCACACAGCTGCCTACACTCCAGAATAGACCCTGGCCAGTATGGCTCAATGGTTGAGGTTGACCTATGAACCAGGAGATCAAGGTTCAATTCCTGGTCAGGGCACATGCCGGCAGTGGGGATTGAGTCCTATCCTCTTGACAGGACAGCCAGCCGTGCTCCTGAGAAGCCCAGGTAAGCTCCTCGCCAGGAAGAGGGCGGCATGAAGCGATCTTACAAAGGAGCGGGGGAGGGAAGGGCTTCGATACTACAAAGCCCACGGATGCCTTGAAGGTTTTCAGAAGCAGATCGGAGAGAGGAGGAGGGAGAAGACGGAGTGGGAGGAATGACCCACTAATCTAGATGGATGATTGCAGGATAAAATAGCATCATGAAAACTCAAACAGTGTTTTCTAATTATAGACGTTTAAATTTAAAATATCCTGAAAGTTCACTCTGTACTTTCCTCTGCCTAATACAGGTTGCATTCAAAACATCCCAGAAATAGCATTTTTCTTTTTCTTTTCTTTTTTTTTAAGCCCAGAGAGTAAGGTTGAACGACAGATTAAAATGCCCTGCATCTGGCAACCTCTGCTTTCTACAGTTTTTCTGTTGGGTCTCCCATGAAGAAACAACTGCCGATCCAATTCTTTCTCTCTCGACACAAAGTTGTTATTGCTCTGCCCGGACTCCTAAAACTGCTTCGAGTGACATGAAGGTCACGTACTATCATAACAGTGAAACTTAGGTAACTATTTAACTTAATGAAATGCTTTCAGACCTTCCAGAAACAAAAGGAAATAACCCCTTTACACCTTTACACGGAACGTGCGAAAGTGTTTACTCTTGTTGGTGAACGAAGAAACACCCATCAAAAAAGGGAGGTACTGTGTTTTGCATATTAAACTGGCAGCCCAAAAAAAATCACCAAGCGGCTCTCCGGCACTATTGTAAAATACATTTCTAATAACGTCTATAAGCACACTAAGAATGTGAACAAACATGAAGCTCTGAGCCTCTGACACTGTTAATAGCAGTGAAAAACTGGAAATGACGTAGTGTCCATTTATTTAAGCATCCTGGAATATGAAACTACTGCTTTACTCTGTCTAGTGACAGGGACAAGTTCATGATATAGTCAGGTGTACAAAACAATATATGTATGACCCTATTTATTCTGTTTTTTAATTTTTAAAATATATTTTTATTGATTTCATAGAGAAAAGGAGAGGGAGAGAGAGATGGAAACATCAGTGATGACAGAGAATCATTGATCTGCTGCCTCCTGCACACCTGGCACTGGGGATTGAGTCTGCAACCCAGGCATGTGCCCTGACCGGGAATTGAAGCATGACCTCCTGGTTCATAGGTCAACCTCAACCATTGAGCCACACTGGCCAGAGGCTATTCTGTTTGTTTTCTGTGTGTGTGTGTGTGTGTGTGTTTTAAAGCTGTATGTGTAAGCATAAACATTCTGGAAAGATAATGCAACATGAAAATGTTAACAGGTGATAGATACATAGATGATTTACATTTTCCGTTCGCTTATCCAGGTTTAAAATTTTCTAAAATGAACATGAATTGTTATTATCACTAACAAGTAAAAGAGAAAAGATGAGTTGGGAACTCCCAACCCAAATTTTCAAGTATCAACTACCATATTAACAGCCTCTAAAAAAAAGTTTATTGCAATAAGTACACAGTCTATTTAATATCATTATGTACTAAGGATTAAAAATAGTAAACCTCATTTTTCATCTTGGTCGCTATGTGTGGGACGAGCAAATAAAAATACTCTGTCCTGCCTGAAAACTTAAAAGTTTTCTTTTTAGCACGATGCCGTGTGTGGTGAAGTAGCACCAGGTAGCTGAAAGGTTGGCCTCTCCGGGTAAAAATAGCATAATTATATAGTTTGTAAAATTAAAATGTACATATTTATTAGGATTATTACTCTTGCTCAAATAAAATTCTCTTTGAAAATATAAATGAAACTAGACATGGATAAATAGGAATTAAGATAGAAACCAATTTGGGAGGTGGAGAATGTTAGAAATAGGGCTTCCAGAGAGAGCTCACCTCCGGTCAGGGGGAGGGGATATTTGGTAAGAAACAAGGTAACTCCTCAGAATACACATAAGCACTGGAAAACTCCAAGGACCCTGTAGTGCACACACCAGAGAGAGTTCACAGAATGAGGAGACTAGCTTCTCCCTGAGTAACTGAGCTCCAGCTAAACGTATGCTACTGTAGAGTGCGGCCAGAGAAGGCACCTGGACATCCTTTAAATTGTCAGCTGAGACCTGGGGCTGAGGGTGTATTCAGATTTTGACTTACCTCTGTCCAGGTGTCAGCAGGGGCGGGTCTAGATATGTAAACCCAGCAATGCTAGGGCTTAGTTAAGAATGCAAATAAGCTCCTTTGACCCTATAAATGTAAACCTGCTGTATGGGTTGGGGGTCGCTTGCTGCCTCTCCATCAGAGAGATGGCTCTCATCTAGCACCCAGCTTGATGAATCTATTTTTACTTCTTTTAAAAAAAATATATATTTTATTGATTTTTTACAGAGAGGAGAGGGATAGAGAGCTAGAAACGTCGATGAGAAAGAAACATCGACCAGCTGCCTCTTGCACACCCCCTACTGGGGATGTGCCTGCAACCAATGTACATGCCCTTGACCGGAATCGAACCCGGGACCTTTCAGTCCACAGACAGATGCTCTACTACTGAGCCAAACCGGTTTCGGCTATTTTTACTTCTGGTCTCTTTCTTTCTTAATCCACAGTTCCTCCACTCAGGAACCTGTTGTTTTCCGTGATGGACACAGAAAACAGAGAAACAGCCCCCCACCGCATGCTCACACTTCAGCTCTTGTGTAGAAGTCTCTTGTAGATTCCCAGCTGTTCAGGTCTCTTGATTCTGTCATCCATTTCCTCAATTTTTTATTTTTTCTCTCCTAATCTTTCATTGTCTTAAGATTTCTAAGAGGCTGTTTACTCGAGCCTCCTCACTAGTTATCAGCAGTTTGCTTCCATTATGAGAAACTTGTTTTTACAAAAGGGAATAATTTGTACTTACTTATAAAAACTTTATTTGGTTTACCTTATCCGTTATTACCCACATCAGACACCCTCACCAAACAGGTTTCCAACGTTCCTTCTACGCAACTTCAAACAAATTACATACCGGCTTATTTGCATAACTCTCTATATCACAAAGCAGCAACTTTTAATCGAGGTCTTCTTTTAAGCCTTGGAGGAAGGGTCATGTTTAGAGAACAAAGTGAGAATCAAGGAAGTTAACCTTCAGGATTCCCAAGAGCTATTTGGTGTCCAAATAAAGGAACTTTAGCACCAAGAATAACTGGGAAAGAGGAAGAAGAAAGAAGGAAGTGAAATGAGGGGCACACTAGAAGTTTGTGCAACTGAACCTTGAGCAAAGAGAAGAAAGATGACGCAAAGCGCCCCAAAAGCTTGCAATGATGAACACATGTCAGGGACTGGATCAGAGGTGAGCAGCAAGACTCAAACCAGAGCTCCTGCTGGTGGAGCCCAAGGCATCTTCCAGGGTCTAACGGACTGGACCGTCACAAAATGGGTGATGATGGTGACCAAATGAACAGGCAGCCCCGTGCTTCCATTCTGAGCTTTTCAGCCATGCGTGGTCAGAGGCTGTGCCTCAGGAACAGTTTAAGGAGTAAGCATTATGAATGCCATTATTCATAACCATACTACTCTCTTGTGTTCAGAGTACAACCCACAGGCCTTGGATAGCTACCACAGCGTTTTTCAACCGCTGTTCCGCGGCACACTAGTGTGCTGCGAGATGTTGCCTGGTGTGCCGTAGGTGCAGACAAGACAAGAATTTTATAATTTTTCACTATTTTGTTTACTTAATATTTCATAATAAAGTAATTATAAAATACTTTCTTTGTGTTTATTTGATTCCTATTCAAGAGAATTACTTTATATATAGTCAATATAGGCACAGAGTTAAATTTTTTAACATTTTCTAATGGTGGTGTGCCTCGTGATTTTTTTCATGAAACAAGTGTGCCTTTGCCCAAAAAAGGTTGAAAAACACTGAGCTACCATACCACCATGATCTCGGAATATGGCACCTTTAAGAGAAGGGTGCGCTTTAGCAGCACATGGAAAAATAACCCCGAGGTCCTCCCCCAACTCCCTAAAGCGTCTAAAGCTTGCTATAGGGGAAATTAAGGTAGAATTCTTATTCATCCTTGTACAATAGAAAGGTGTTTTTTTTTTTTTTTAATTTTATTGATTTTTTTACAGAGAGGAAAGGAGAGAGACAGAGTTAGAAACATCAATGAGCTGCCTCCTGCACACCCCCTACTGGGGATGTGCCCACAACCAAGGTACATGCCCTTGACTGGAATCAAACCTGGGACCCCTCAGTCCGAAAGCCGATGCTCTATCCACTGAGCTAAACCGGTTTTGGCCGTAGAAAGGTTTACAGATAGTAAATAATCCCAGTTTTCCATCACACTTCTAAACAAACAGACACGAATGTATAAAGGAAATGCAAAATGTGCGTTCTTTCCAGCGAGGATATACACATTCATGTTTCACTTTTCATGTTACTTCATTTTTTTTATTGTATTGATTTTTTTGGGGGGGGGGGAGAGAAGGAGAGAGAGAGAGAGAGAGAGAGAGAGAGAGAGAGAGAGAGAGAGAGAGAGAGAGAGAGAGAGAGATCGATTTGTTGATTCTTCTGTATGTCCTGACCGGTGACCAACCCCATAACCTTCGCATCTCAGGACCACACTAACCAAATGAGCTCCTTGGCCAGGGCTAAACAGTCACTTTAACAGACCCAGTGAGCAGAAAGTCAGCAGGGACACAGGAGAACTCACTAACACAATCAATCAACTGCACTGAACTGACATCTATAAACTATTTCATCCAAAAACAGCAGAACACACATTCTTCTCAAGCTCACAAGAAATTTCATTATGACAGACCACATTCAGAACCATAAAGCACACCTTAATACATTTAAAAGATCAATCATGCAATTGAGACCACACAGAATTAAACTAGAAATCAGATAGCTGGAAAAGTCCAAAATATCTGGAGATCACATACTCCTCAGTAATACACTGATCAATGAAGAAATCTCAAGAGAAATTTAAAAACAATCTGAACTAAATAAAAAATGAAAATGCAACTTATCAAAATTTATGGGTTCAGGAAAAGCAGTGCTTGAGAGCAATTTATAGCAGTGAATGCATATATTAGAAAAGAAAATCTAAAATCAATAATCTAAGTATATACCTTAGGAAACTAAAAAATAAAAGCAAATTAAATACAAAGTAAGTAGAAGAAAAATAATAATACAAAGTTAGAGCACAAATCAATGAAATTGAAAACAGGAAACCAACAGAGAAAAATCAATGGAACCAAATGCTGGCTCGTAGAAAAGATCAATAAAATCAATAGGCAAGCTAAGAAAAAAAGAAAAACACACAAACTACTAGAAATAAAAAGAGGACATCACTACAGATCCCATGGGTGATAAAAGGCTAATAAAGGAATACTATGAACATCCCTATGCCCACAAATTGAAACTATAGGTGAAATAGACCAATTCATTCGAAGATCCAATCTGTTAAAACTCACACAAGAAACAATAGGCTATCTGAATAATCCTACAGCTATTAAAGAAATTGAATCAATCCTATATAATAAAAGCCTAACATGCTAAATGTCCGACATTTGGGTGAGACAGGCCAGACATGCCCTAGAGCCCTCCTGTGGTACCTTCCCAGCCCTGACTGTACACTAGTGGGGTGTCCTCTCACAATCCGGGACCTCTTGGAGGATATCCGGGACCCCTCGGCAGTCCAGGCCGAGGGACCCCACCAGTGCACAAATCCATGCACCAGGCCTCTAGTAATTAATAAGCTTTCAAAATAGAAAGCACCAGGCCCAGATGAATTCAACTAAACATTTAAGAAATTATACTATTAGTTCTCTACAATCTCTTTCAAAAGATAAAAACAGGGAGACTACTTCCTAATTCATTCCATGAGGCCAGCCTTACCCTAATATTAAACCAGAAAAAAAAAATTACAAGAAAACTACAGACCAATATCTCTCATGAACACAGATACAAAAACCCTCAACAAAATATCAACAAAGTGAATCCAACAATGTCTGAAAAGAATTAGACACCATGACTAAGTGAGATTTATACCAGATATGCAATGCTGATTAAACACTTGAAAACCCATTTTTGTAATCTATCACATCAACAGGCTAAGGGAGAAAACCCACATGATCATATCAATAGATGCAGAAAAAGCATTTGATAAAATTCAGCATCCACTCATGACAAAAACTATTAGTAAACTAGAAAAAAGGTGGGGATTACCTCAACTTGATAAAAGAAAAAAAAATCTACAAAAAAACCCTACAGCTATTATCAGACATAACGTCGAGAAGCTCACCAGAGATATAAAGATGGCAAATAAGCTTATGAAAACATGCCTGACATCATATGTCACAGGGAAATGCAAATTGAAAGAACAATGAGCTACCAGTACACCTGTCACAATGGCCAAAACCTGGAAAAGAGACACCACCAAATGCCGGTGAGGCTGCAGGACAACAGGAACTCTGGTGGAAATTCACTGCTGGTGGAAAAGCAAAATGTGACAGCCATGGCATCAAATCACGGTCTGTACTTTCTGCTCAATTTTTCTATAAACCTAATACTGCTCCAAAAAATAAGGCCTATGAATGTACAAAAAGTACTTCTCATAATTACCTCGAAACACACTCATATTTAAGATTGCAATCATTTTTTCAAAAATAAAAATGCCAAATACTCCAAGTATTGTCATGTAAGCTGTAAAGCAACACTCAAAACATTAATGGCAAAACAGCGCTCGGTAATGTCCTTTAAGAACAAATGACCATGGCCCTGTCCGGTGTTACTCAGTGGCTAGAGTAGGGGTGTCGAACTCAATCAGAGAAGGGGCCAAAATCTAAAATCCAGCCTAAATCGCGGGCCAAATGGTTTACTGAACAGTCATAAACTGACAATGTCATAAACTGACAGCGGAGTGCAGTGATGACAGCGCGGTGCGGGCCACATTGCAAGGCCTGGCGGGCTGGATTTGGCCCGCGGGCCTTGTGTTTGACACATGTGGGCTAGAGCATCAGCCTGTGCACTAGAGGATTTCAGGTTCCACCCAAACCCTCACTGGCGTCTCTCTCACATCAATGTTTCTCTCTCTCCCCCCTCCCTCTTCCACTCTCTCTGAAAATCAATGGAAAAATAAAAATAGCCTCACTCCATAGGTGAGGATTAAAACACACACACACACACACACACACACACACACACACACAACAATTTGCTCAAGCACAACCATTGATCTGAATTCGCCTTGTAATTCAAAAACACTTAAGGCTTCTAAATGTAGAGAACATGCTAAGCAAGCACTGCTTAATGTTGATAAAACACCATCTGTGGTCCAGGCAGCACTCCTATTTGTGCTGTGACATGCTCAGATCTGTAATCCCATCGCTGCCCCCACAGGTTTTCATATTCTATGTACACATTCCTTCCAGCGGACATGAAGGCGATGCTCTGTATACCAGAAGGTGGGGCACATCCGATGCCCACTGAAACTGAAGGCTTTATTCAGCATGCGGCACAAGCACACACAGGGAGGGGGCTTAGCACCGACCTACAAGGTGCCATCTGCACAGCTGTACCGATGCAACTGCACATAAGATTTGCTTTGCTTCCCAGATGACATCTTTACAGCAGCCCCGAGGAGTATGCTCACAGCCAAAGCCTCCCTTTCACGGAGCCCCCTGGGTGACAGGTTCCCAAGCCTGTGCCTTAAGGAACCAAGAGCCTTGCTATCAGTTCAGACAGTGGTCGGCAAACTGTGGCTCTCGTGCCACATGCGGCTCTTTGGCCTCTTGAGTGTGGCTCTTCCACAAAATACCACGGCCTGGGCGAGTCTGTTTTGAAGAAGTGGCGTTAGAAGAAGTTTAAGTTTAAAAAATTTGGCTCTCAAAAGAAATTTCAATTGCTGTACTGTTGATATTTGGCTCTGTTGACTAATGAGTTTGCCGACCACTGAGCTAAGAAGATGAAGCTAACATGAGATGTATCTGCCAATAAGACAGAAGTCTGACTACAGACACAATGGCCGGACCCCAAAAGATACTTTTCTGCCATTTGCAAAGTTCCATGTACGTTTTATGCTGTGATTTTAAATTAAAACATCTCAATTTCCAACAGCCTTCTGAGGGCTTCCGCGGATTATATCTGTAGTTCATAATTACACGTGGAAACTGGCTGGTCACCCTGAACGCCTTTTGCAAAGCCGCACTCCACTGCACAATCATCTTACTCTTCAGTCCTAGCCCAAAGGGGACATACTGGGTGTTGGAGCATTTTCCGTGAAAGCAGCCTTAGAGAGGATGTGGCCAGGGAGCAGATCTCAGAGCTCCACATCCAGTGTCCCCCTTGTAGTCACACCCTCCGCTTACTCTGCTTCTCACTGGCAACTGTGTCCATGGCAATCCACCGCCGACACTACACTACTTCCACAACTTCCATTTTCAGACACGATATTTAGAAAACTACGAGGAACACTCGTGGCTTATAAACAAATAGTTTATAATAAAGCTGGCTCATCAGAGAGCTATATTTATTAAATTCTGGCTATGTTTAAAGAGTCAACTCAAATTCTCTTTAGGATATAATCTAATTGCATTTAAATATAAATAAAAATATTTTTTAGGACAAGTGATTCATAAAAAGCATTTTGTCACCTGGCCAGTGTGGCCCAGTGGTTGAGCACTGACCTATGAACCAGAGATCACAGTTTGATTCCAGGTCAGGGCACATGCCCAGGTTGTGGGCTTGACCCCAGTAGGGGCATGGAGAGAAGGCAGATCAGTGATTCTCATCATTGATGTTTCTATCTCTCTCCCTCTGCTTTTCTCTCTGAAATCAATAAAAATATAATTTTTAAAAAATTATTTTGTCACCCTAGCTGGTTGGCTCAATGGATGGCGCATTAGCCTTGGACTGAGGAGTCCCGGCTTCGATTCTGGTCAAGGGCACATGCCTGGGTTGTGGGCACGATCCCCAGTAGGGGCCATGCAAGAGGCAACCAATCAACGATTCTCTCCCGTCACTGATGTTTCTCTCTCTCTCTCCCTCCCTCCCTCCCTCCCTCTTTCCCCCCCGACTCGCTCCCTTCCTCTCTGAAATCAATAAAAAATATATATATATTTTAAAAAAGCATTTTTTTCAATCTTTCCTTCTTTATCAGTTTATGTCAGAAGGTATCAAAGGAGTCTTAGAATGAAAAAAATACCCAATTAATTACTTATATAAAAAAAGTATGTATGCAACCCTAAGATAGTTTTACAAATAGCATTTTAGAAATGTTTCAAGTACATCGTTTAAAACAAAACAAAGAAAATCTAGCCTCATTTCCTTAATGATGATGGCAGAGTAGGGCAGGGGCTCAATTGCTTGTGCAAATGGGGCAAAAAATGAACAGAAATGTGCCTGGCCAGTGTGGCTCAGTTGGTTGGAACATTGTCCCATGCACCAAAAGATTGTGGGTTCGATTCCTGGTCTAGTGGGGGTGAGTGTGGGAGGCAATCTCTCTCTCTCTCTCTCTCTCTCTCTCTCTCTCTCTCTCTCTCTCTCTCTCCCCCCCCCCTTCCTCCCTGACCCTCTTTAAAAAAAAATCAGAAATGAAATTTAGGAACTAACATCGAACCTGGGACCTTTCAGTCCGTAAACCGATGCTCTACCACTGAGCCGAACCGGTTTCGGCTCTATTAAACCATTTAGAAAGGACTTTTATAAATGTTATCCTTCTGGCTGCTGTTTCATAATTTTTCTGCTCCATGCTTGCCTACTGAAGGCAAGTGGTTTATTAAGAAGGAAAACAATACAACAGAAAAGAAAGATTAAGAGAAAGAGGGAAATGTAGTTTACATTACACCACTGAATATGTGACTAATGATTGATGAAGAAACAATAAAAGGAAGCAACCACTGTTTGCCAGGTTGGGCCTACCTCTAAAATTCATTGATGCATAATTGAAATGTAAAAGACAGTTCATAAAGATAAGACTCTTTACTCCAGTTTCCATCACTGTTTGCCAAGTAACCAGAACTAGCTTCATCTAAATGCTCTCTCACACACATATTAACACGCAGAGAGAGATACAGAGAAGAAGATCCAGAATATAGTTTCCTCCAAATATATTCCTGCATTCCTCCCAACCTAAAATATATAACACGAATTATCCTTAATAAACCCAGGGCCTCTAGAGGTGTATAATCTCCACCTTAATGATAGTAAATCCCAGCAATAAAGAACCATTTTATCACCCCCCTAATTTCCTTCTCCTAAAAGTTACTAGTCTTCTATATCTTTAGTTTACTTGTCTTCTTGGTTCCTACAAAGTTATCTTTGCAAATAAATGTTGTGCTGCTTCTGAAATTAAGAAACCATTATTAGTCAGATTTTTTCCTTTTTATCCCTTGTCACAATTGTCATTGCGCTTCAGAAATGTATGGGATGAGCCTGCCAACTTAACCTTCCTAAGATTACAACTTTGTGCACAGCCCCGTCTTTCAGGACGTCCCATACGCCCTCAGCTCCTCCTCCCGACAATCACTGCCTTCCTGAACCTGGTCCTTTCCAGAGCGTCCTGGAAACGGCACCAAACTGGATTAAAGACACTGACGAATCTCCACCTTCCTAGTAATCTTAGTTTCTAAATATAAAATTAGACTAACGACACTATTTATGGATTTTTTCATGCTTTACTTTTATTCCCCCCCTCCCAACCTAATGGCTGATTAAAAAAAAAAAAAAAAAGTACCATCCAAGTGGCATCATCTATTACTACTGTTGTCCCTACTAGAAACGGATGGTCTCAGCCTCAAGGAACTTAAAATCCAGTTGAAGATCCAAGGATACTAGAGTAAAGCCAACAAAAGTTTATTTCTGATTGTGCCCAAACAAGTCCCACAGACAATAACTGGTAGAGTATGCACTCTCAATGGTAAAAATTGGTGCTCTAAGGTTGAAAAAAAAAAAAAAAAGGTTTGTGATCTTCCAAAGGAGATTGTAATTTACTAGAGGCCCACTGCACAAAGATCTGTGCAAGAATAGGCCTTCCTTCCCCTGGCTTCACTTCTGGCCGCCCGGAAGCCTGCACGTCTTCACTCCTGGCCTGAAGCAAAGACTTGCCTGCTCCTGTAGCTCCCTTGCCCCTACACTTCCCCTCACAGCAGGCATCCCTCCCTGGCCACCGCTCTGCGCGCCTGAGTATGCAAATTAACCCACCATCTTTGTTTGGTAAATCTGCATATTCACTCCTGATTGGCTGATGGGTATCGAGGAGGTATGGTCAACTTGCATATTTCTCTTTTATTAGTGTAGCTGGGGGGTGGGAACAGAGTGGGAGGGGGTAGGAAAACCTGTCTAAAAAGACAACAGTGAAAACAAAATGTTGAGAAACAAAATGTTGAGAAAGACTGACGGAGGAATCCACAGTGCACTTTGTATTTGCTACTAATTGGCTAAATTACCCAGACAAATTACCTAACCTAGTCTCATCTGATATAACACCAATAGCATGGATTTTTTTTTTTTTAGATTCCAACTACATCTTCTCATCCTTCTCTTCTCAAGTTTAATGTTCCTTCCTCAAAGAGGTCCTTTCCTGACCACAGTCTAACATAGGTCTTCCCATCTTTTGCTCTCTCAGATCTGATCCACGTTCACAAGTTGTGGTTCTGTGCAGGTTTCCTTTCTTAACTGGCTGTCTCCCCATGGGGCGGTGGGCTCCGTGAAGGGGAGGGCCATGTCTGTTTGTGTACAGGAGTACACCCAGCCTGGCACAGAATAGATGCTCGCTCATTCTTGCCAAGCCCTTCCTCTTCACCAGCTTTTCTTCTCCTGAAGTACTAAAGGTGGGCCGGGACCTTTTCTAGACATTAACCCGAAGAGATGGTCTCCAATCCTAGCGATTCGTTAACTCTTACTTTCATTTAAAATCACTTCAAGGTCCCCTGGGTGCCAGAGGATAACCTGTCAGAATTTTCACCAAAATATATGGTGAACTATAAACATTTTAGTAGGATTTTTAGAGTTTCCTTAACATTCCTCATAACAACCTTGATATTAAGGGGAACGAGATGGGGAAAGAATATTTTTTACATATAAGATTGAATATCAGAATGACATATTTTTTTACATGAAAGATGGACTATCAAAATGACATTTTTTACTCACGAAGTCCGAGAGTTTAAAAGACCTTTCCTTTCTTAATCCCAATGGCTGCTGTGCCTCCTCTCAGGTGGGTCACTAACGGAGCTGCTAACTGAGAGAAGAGGCCATGGAGCCCTCTAGGATGTACACCATCCACATGCAAGGGGAAAACGGATGTGAGTGAGAGGGGGGATGTACACTGGGCAGAGGGAAATCAAACTAGAGATAGGGCGGGTTATTTCAAGTCAAACAGCAAACATTTGTACCTTATTGCCACCCTGAAAATAGCTTCTGCCCTCTTAGGAAGAGCCAGGTCAGGCATCATTACAGTGAAACACATCTTAGTGAAAATAGAACGTGAGGAGATGAGAAGATGACAATTCTTCTGACTTGCCTACAACAACAACTATGTGTCTTTCTACAGCATCAAGATATTTGTCAAGTTCTAAACTATGTTTAGTTGGAAAAAATATATACACATATATGTATATAATTCGCTAATATCCACATTTATATATAATGTTATGTGGATTAAAATAAAAATACTTCATTCCCTCAGTACTCTATTAAATGTGGTCTTTAAAAAAAAAAGTTAGATCTTGTGTTTTTTTGTTTGTTTTTGTTTTTAATTCATTTTAGAAAGAGGGTGGTAGGGGGAGGAAAAGAGGAAGGAGAAAGGAGAGAGGAAGGGGGAGAGGGAGAGAGAGAAACATCGATGGGAATCAAGCTTGCAACCGGAGCCCTTACCAGGAATCAAACCGGCAATTTAGGTGCACTAGTTGATGCTCAACCAACTGAACCACACCAGCCAGGGCAGTAAAGATTATTTTTTTAAAAAAGTTTTAAAAAATGAATTTTAAAAGATGAAATCTACAAAACATTTTGTCCCTAGGAGGCAACATCCTATTAAACAAAGGATATTAAAAGATAGTACATGATTAAATATAAAATTAATCTCTAATAGGACCAGAAGCTTAAGTAAATATTTTCTCTAATTAAGAAAAGCAATCCTTTCTAAAAACATCAGCTGACCCCATATCGCCATTTCTGTACCACAGTCTCTAGTACCACTTAGTTATTTTTGCTACCAGGATACATTTGCACAAAAACAAAATTAAAATCCTCCTCTTGCTTCTAATTCTTCCACCTAAAGGAATACTAGTAAGCTCCATTATTAGCAATACACTTAATAGCTCCACAGCAACTGGTATAATTGGGGTGTTGCAACAGGAGGATAACGAAGTGGAAAACAAAGCGATATTCGTGCAGAAGTAAAACAAAACAAAACAGGTCTATACAGCCTTGCTGGGAAAATACCTACAAAGGGGGGTGGGGGTGGGGCGGGGAAGAGAACTTGCTAAAAAGAACCCTTTGGAGGTTGCTGACAGTTGCTACGAGGCCTTCAGGATATTTCGGTATGCAATGGAGCAAAATCAAGTTTTGAAAATGGTGAAATGTATGAAGTAACCGCAGTGACTTCACCAAAAGAACGCAGGGGTGGGAAGAGATGAAGTTTCTGAAACATGAAAGTGATTTTCTTAAGTTTTTCCCACGTGACTTCCAGGAAGGTACGGGTCTGAGGGGACCAGAGCTAAGCGGACCTTCCAAATCGAGCATTGACAACAGGTGAGGGGAAGGCGGGAGGAGGGGTAAGGGACGGAGGGGAGGGGCACAGCTCTGACCCTATAGCTTTGGCCCAGGCTGCAGAAGGCAGAGGGCAGCAGGCAGGCAGCAGGAAAGCCGGCTCTTCATTGGCTTCTGCCGATACAACACAGGTGCAACGAATACAGGCCAAACAGTAGTATTTGAGAGTACTCAGCTAATTAATTCAGAAACATGTCTGCATCATGCTAGGCAATAGAAAAAACAAAACAAAAACAAACAACCCTACATATATATAGAAGGAAAATAATCTCAACAGAAAAATCTTATTATAGAATAGACTCCAGTGACAGTGAAAGGCCTAAGGACTCTGGAAGGAAGAGGGGCACCTCCCCACGCAGCTGACGTGGAGAAGGGAGTGAGGGAAGTTCCCCCCCGGCGGTGCTGGAGGTCACTTCGGCTTGTGCTTTAAAATCACTCCTCTAAGCATCAGCATGGCCTGACAAGATCACCACTTAGAGAAATCCTCCACATTGCAAAACCCAACGGACACTGTGTTCTCATCTTACTCAACCCCTCGTGGTCTTACAACAGAAGCGATTACTCCACCTTGCTTTAAGCACGTGATAATGCTGGCATCGGTACCACGGCTCTCTGGTCTTCCTCCTCCTCACTGGTTACTCCATGGTCTCCGACCTGATCAGTAACTCTGTTATTCCTCCGGGCCTGTTCTCTGTCTCTCCACTCTGCCTACAAAATCCACCTAGATGGTTCTAGATTTCCCATGACCTTATAACCTTATACGCCACTTCTGTGCCGGCACAACGCTGGCCCTGATCTTGTCCCTGAATGTAGGTTTCCCGATCACCGAGGGCCATTGGACACCCACCCCCATTAAGATGACTAATAGGCAACTCAACTAACCACTGGCTAAAACAGAGCTCTCTTCCCTACGGCCCCGGTCACCCACCAAAATACAGGAGTTCCGCTTGATTTCTCCTATTCTCTCAAGTCACCCATCCAAACCTATCTCCTAAGTCTTGTTGATTCTCTCTCCAGACCTCTCAAACCCATCCACTGCTCTCCACCTCCAATACCACTCCTCTACACCCGGTCACGCCACTTCTCGTGTAGAATGCTGCCAGGAGCTTCCTAATTGTTCTCCTTGCTTCTCCTCGTATCCCTCTCTACACACCCCAGCAGCAGCAAAACTAGACGTTACAAATGTAACTCAGATCATGTCCCTCTCCTCCTGGGATCACTTCGCAATGCCATCTCATTGCACCGTGAGTGAGAATGAGACTCACACTCCTTACAAAGTCTGTGAGCCCTTCCCCATCTGGTCCTGTCTGCCTCGCCACCTCCTCTCTCACCCCTCCCCTGCCAGACCCTGCAGCCTGGCTGGCCTCCCTCCCCCTCCCTCGAGGAGCAAGCACTTTCCCTCCCCAGGCGGATGCACAAGCTCTCCCCTCTGCTGGGTCTACTTATCCTTCGCATCTTAGTGCAAGTCTGACCTCTGCCAGCAAAGCTTTCCTGACGGTGTGTTGTTAGAGGTTCCCCACTCTTTGATCATGTAACACCCTTTCCTTTAGAGAAGTCCAAATCTGCACTTACCTTGTGTTTATTGGTTTTACTCACTTATCATCTGCTCAACTTCCCTTTCAACACCCTTTTCTCTCTCAACACATAAGCTCAAACATCTCCATTAAGGTAGAAACCTTGACTGAATCCCTAGAATCAAAATAATGTCTAGTAGCATAAAGCAAGTGCTCAAAAAACTGTGTTGAATGCATTAATCAGTTTCAGAAAGAATTAAGAATGGCTTGGGCCCCGTTTTAGCCATCTTGTGCAGTGCAGTGCAGGTATTTTAAAAAGTCAATCCGTTTGTGAAATCCAAGGCAACTATCTTGAGAAGTTTGTGACAACGGTGGCTTGCCCAGAGGCTAAAGAAAATTTTTTTTTGGTTTGAAATCCACTGCTATGGGTTCTTAGAAGATGGTAACTCCCTGGGGGCAGGTCAGCAGCTGCTCCAGAGCCAGGTCTTTGTAAGCTCAGAAACTATTTTATCAGTTCACCCAGAAGAGATAAATGCTGGATATCTGCTTTGTACTAACAAGGATGCAACAGAAAATATGAATCTATTAAATTTATCAACATTGCTAGAAAAAGAAGGAATTCTTACCATTTGCAACAGCAAGGATGGAACTGGAAAGCATTATGCTAAGCGAAATAAGCCAGTCAGAGAAAGATAAATATCACATGACCTCACTCACCGGTGGAATATAATGAACAACATAAACTGATGAACAAAAACAGATCGAGAGACAGAGAAGTATCAATCAGACTGTCAAACCTCAGAGGGAAGGAAGGGGAGGGTGGGGGGAAGGGAGAGAGATCAACCAAAGGACTATATGCATGCATATAAGCCTAACCAATGGACACGGACACCAGAGGGGTGAGGGCGTGAGTGGGGGGTGGAGGGCAATGGGGGGATAAGGATACATACGTAATAACTTAATCAATAAAGAAAAAAAAAATTTTTAATGCTGGGAGATTACTGGTGAAGGAAGTTACTTGCTTGATCATGTACATAGCCAAGACACATTCATTTTGCTATGGAATATTGACAGGGAAGAATAAGTTATTAACCAATAATGGCTTGATGGGGATAAAACGCAAGCAAATGAGTCAGTCATGAGGGACATTACACCCACAAAGCCATGTCTTGAGAACTTTCTAGACCGGAGAGGTAAGAGACTAGAAACTATACCATGAGATTAGGCAGCCCTTCCGTAGGGCTGGCATAGGAACAAATCAAAACATAGACTGTCCTAGTTACTCTCTGTATTCATCTCCTGTTACTCCTGTAACAACTCCTGTACTACAAATTAAGTGGCTTAAAACAAAACAAATTTATCTTTTCACAGTTCTGGAGGTCAGAAGTACAAACAGGCCACACTGAGCTAACACCAAGTGTCAGCGGGGTTGCATTCTTTCTGGAATCCAGGGGAGACATTTTCTCGCCTTTTCCAGCTTCTAGAGACTGTGTATAAGCCTTGGCTCATGCCCACTTCTATCTTCAGAGCCGGCAATGGCTGTTTGAGTTTTTCTAGTGATGCCAACTCTCTGGTTCTGACCCTTCTGCTTTCCTTTTCCACTTCCAAGGATGCTTGGCTTGCGATTGCTCAGAAAACCCATGAGTCTCCAATCTTAGCATCATCTGGTTAGCAACCTAATTCCACTGCCACTTTATTTCCCCTTTGCCATGTGATGGAGACTAAGATGTGACCAACTCTGGGGACCATTATTCTGCCTACCACCGTCGTCTGTCTTCCATCGTTGATAAGAAAACAGCCATATAAACTTCACACATACAAGCTACTCTCCTCAAATAAGGTTAGTTAACTACTTTAATTTATAATAGGTGAAAGCCCTAAAACTAAAAAAAAAAAAAAAAGAAATTAAATACTGCTAGAATAGTAGGCGTAAATCTTCTTGCTGAGCTGAGGGTGCTGAACAGTGCAATGGGAGAATACATACATCACTCCTTCCTGATAGCGCACTCAGAAGCTTTTAGACAGAAATGTTTGCTAATACCATATTAAAAACATAGTGTCGATAACTTTCAATAACAAGAGTGAAATATATGACCTAGCTGTAATCCTCCACACAGCAAATCATAAGAAGTTTGACAATCATAAGGAGTTTGAACAGGTGTGATTTTTCCCTTGATAAAGCTACAAATTAAAGGGCCCGACCTGTGAGATACATTACTAGATTCCACGGTCAATAGCGTAGTGGTTGGACTCTGCAAGCCAGACAGTCTGCTTTAGAACCTCAGTCTAGTGTGTGACCACAGGCAAGTGATTTAACCTCTGTTTCAAACAGGGACCCTAACATGGGCATAGTATCTGCTCCACAGTGATTTAGGGGGAGTAAATAACTAACAGCTCTAAGTGCTCAAAACCAATCCTCACACATAAGAAGCACTGTATTTGTTAAGTAAAATTTTAAATATTCCCGTTTGCTGCCCATAACTTGCCAACCAAGCTGTATTCCAAGGGAATGTATTTCTCAGCACTAACTAATCTATCAGAGAGGATATGATATTTTATATATATGTATACACACACACACATATATATATACACACACACACACACACACACATATATGTATATGTAGACCGGTGCCAGCAGCCAGGGGAAAGAAGGCCTATTGCACGATTCTTCGTGCAACGGGCCTCTAGTCTGGTATATATATAATTTAACATAAACAATGCCCTTTGTTGCTATGAAAGTTCGGTAGCAACTACTGGGGTAGCAATAAATGGATGATTAAGCAATTCGCTGAACAAATGCAAATCTCAGAAAACAAAAGCAGCTGCAGCTGTGGTACATACACCGTCTCAGGGCCTCATAAAGAAAGACGCAGAGCATTGGGGAGGACAGTAGGGTCTGTGATTCTTAACTGCCCCGGCATTTTCTGGGACAGTGGTGTTCATGGTACAATACTCCTCAGATGGCTGAGCTCTGCAAGGATAGCAGCGTCTGTGCGACACTAACAAGCATCCGCTGAGAGGCCCGACATATTGTGATTGCTTCTCTGAAAGCTTTCCAGCATTCACAGTGTTCTCATAAACTTCTCATCAAAGTTCTTGGATTCAACGGCAGTGTACAATCAACTTCCATATTTTCATTTTAACCCGGAAGGAAAGGAGGAGGGGAGCGTGGAACAGGATCCGGACCCTACCAGTACAAGGCAAGATGTGACACACAGATATTCTAATCCTAAAATATGTCAGCCACCTTAATGAGAAATACTGTAATGATTTGATTTGCTTAGGTAATAAGATTGAGCCCTTTGTTTTCAAAGTTAGAGGGGCAGCTTAGTGTGCAAAAAATAACAATAACAATAGCTAAGCAACTCCGTATTCATACGAGTCAGGCCTTATTCTCCATGTTTTAGCCACAGCAGGTCCTATCATCCATACATTCAACTTATGAAGCAAATACGATTTTATTTCCACTTTACAGCCAGGAAACGGAGCTTCATCTGGGGAAGGTGTCCCATCTCACCTAGTGCTAAGTAGTGGCCGTGTTAGGACTCAAGTCCGGGCTGGCCTAGGGAAGCCAGCAGGCATTCATCTCTGTGGCATTACTTCATGACCTTTAGGCAGCACAGACGGTGGAAGCATTCCAGGAAACGGGGTGGACATACCATCCCGTGTGAAAAATACATCCCAGCGAACCTGCCATGAGTATGAAACCAGTGGAAACTTACGGAAAGCGATGAAGGATCTTGGCCATTAGAATCCGCTGGCTATGGCTTCAAATCCCTGCTCCACCTCCTCCACCCGGCTCTGCAGCCTTGAGTACACTAACCTTTCTACAGGGCTGCTACCTCCACAGAGGAGAGAACACAACTCCTACTTTGCATGTCTGAAGACAGCATTTCATCGGATCTCCACTAGCTCCTATCTCAGAGGCCCTACCTTTAGGTAACTGCCACCATTTTACTCCGCTGTCTCCGGCCCTGGGTTTGAGGAAGCCTGGAGAACCAGCCTGAGTGTCTGGCCTCTCTATTTGGCCCCTGTTTCAAAGGCTTACCTGCCAGCCTTTTTCTGAAAGGTCTCCACAACTCTTCGGAGGTGGGGTGCTATGGTATCCCCTCCATGGCACCCCAATGAGTTAAGCAGTCCATGACCCAAACCCACTTACTCTTTGACCCCCTTCCCTACCCCTAAATAAAAAAGCTCATTCCTTCGCAGGTTATCTAGGTGTAGAGCAGACTGCCCAATGAAAACAGTTCCCAGAGGAGGAGAAGAATCCTTAACCCACGTGGGTGGGGTGCGTGTGAAGAGGCGGCTTCCCCGGACTGTCACTGGCGGAGCAGCCGAGAGACAGCCCTGACTCCCCGCCAGGCCCTCGGGCGTCACACAGCATGGCTCTGCTCCAGCAGGAGGGGCCACTGCCCAGGCCCCGGGAGGACACGCACCCCTCGAGGAATCTGAGCTTGGCATCGCCCCATCTTTCTTTCTGCTGTTCCTTTCCCGCCTCTGGGCCACACCTCCCTTCCGTCCCTCCTAATTTGTAGAAAAAAATATTTTGTTAAAGTTTATTTCTTGTCGAAACTGGTTTGGCTCAGGGGATAGTGTAAGGCTGCAGACTGAAAGGTCCCAGGTTCGATTCCTGTCAAGGGCATGTACCTTGGTTGCGGGCACATCCCCAGTAGGGGGTGTGCAAGAGGCAGCTGATAGATGATTCTCTCTCATCGATGTTTCTAATTCTCTATCCCTCTCCCTTTCTTTCTGTAAAAAAAAATCAATGAAATATATATTTTTTAAAAGTTTATTTATCATCATGTGTTTTGCATTTCTAATCATCTTAATTCAGAGAGGTGATTAAAGTGCAGGGATGGATGCTTACTCCCCAATTTTCCATCAATCTGATAACTCCAGTTCCACAGTTTAGATTGGACAGTAATTTGCCTTTATTCAGGTAATCATGGAGCCAGCCCTTCCTTGGTGTGGGCAGGTATGCTGGGTACACTTAGAGCTGCGGATGCTGAAGGTGGGTATTTCAGCTCCTGTTCAGTTTTGCCCAAGGTTGGCCCTGACATCCAGGCGTCTCCCTTCCCACAGCTGAAATGTATCCCTGCGCATCCTCAGCCCAGGCCTGCCAGGCCCAGAGTGGGACATTGCTGAAGGACCCTTCGGTAGTTTCACCCGACCTGACTTATAGTAGTTGGCTGTCTTTTCTGCCTCTTGGGCCTTAAATTTGTTACCTTTCATTCCCCTCCCATTTAACAATTTTACTATGTGATTTTATTTAAAAATTTTTAAACAGTACAAAGGGGTATATTGAAAGAAAAGACACACATATACCCGGCTGGTGTGGCTCAGTGGTTGAGCATTAACCGACCTATCAACCAGGAGATTATGGTTCGATTCCAGTCAGGGCACATGCCAAGTTGTGTGCTCAAATCCCCAATAAGAGATGGGGGTGGGGGGGTGCGCAGCCCATCAATGATTCTCTCTCATCATTGATCCTTCTCTCCCTCTCTCTCCCTCTCCCTTCCTCTCTGAAATCAATAAAAAAATATATTTTTTTTTAAAAGATCCACAAAGAAGGGCCTCAATCCAGTTAATGCTTCTTTTTCAAATGTTTGGTTTGAAAGTTTTAAGCAACTCTCAAACTAAGACACAGAATTGTAAGGTTGAATTTTGAATTGAAAACAAGTAATCAAATTAGTGTTTGGCAGTAGGGAAAAACCACTCAGCAGATAAGGGATTATCCTATTTACACATTAATTCTATTAACCGTTACTCTAAATTCTACTTCCAATTACAAGTCATTGTTAGAAATAAATAAATTTAACTGATTTTGGTTTCTGTATAAAGAGGCTGAACTGGACACCACTCATATTCCAGCATCCTTTATCAAAACCATCAGGATAAAGTAACTAGCACTGGAAATGGAAAAATAAACCCAAAGCAAAATTAAAATTTTTGACTCAGAGTAGTAAAAGGGTATGATATTATAGTAAAACTTGAGAATATTTATTTTATTATTATTTTTTAATCCTCACCTGGGGACATTTTTCCATGATTTTTGAGAGAGTGGAAGAGAAAGGAAAGACAGAGAGAAACATCAATGTGAGAGAAACACATTGATTGGCAGGGGAGGAGCCTGCAACCAAAGTATGTGCCCATGACTGGAATTGTACCCAGGATGCTCTAGCCACAGAGCCAAACCAGCTGGGGCAAACTTGAGAATATTTAAATGAAGACATGCTTTATACCTACAATGAAAATTAGCTAATAATTTCATTAAATCAACCCAAAATGTCTAACTAATAGCATACTTTTCAAGAGATCAAACCACAAATGTGTAAAGTTTTTTTTCTTTTTAAGGAAAAAAGGTGACCTATTTAAAATGTATGGACTTTATTTTGAACCTAGTGATAAATCTGCTAAATGCAATATCTGAAAATTTTAACCTATCCTCCTGAGTACCTAAGGAAGGAAGCTGAAGAAGTGGTTTTTATTTTAGAGAACTGCTTGGCACGATTAGCACTGCTCTATAGGCTAATAACAATAACACAAACACAAACAGTTCTTTAAGAAAGCCTGTGTGTTCCATTTCCATCAGATAAATCCCCTGTGTAATGAGCTATTGACCTATTGTGCACAAGAGAATGTTGATCCTATTGCTGAAATCTTACTAGAAACACTAAAGAGACACAGAAATTGGAACTCTTACATTTTAAAGAGAGGAGAAAGCTTTCTAATTCTGAATATGGTTTTTAAAGGGCCAGCTAAATTAGACATTATAAATCACTTTTAAAAATGCAACATGATTAAAATAATCACAGATGTGCCCAGAGATACAGGGAGAAGGATATTTAATACAGAGTTGCTAAATTTAAGTGAAAACTGCCCTGGCCAGGTAGCTCACTTGGTTAGAGCACTGCAGGTACAGGTGGATCCTGGTGAAGGCAGACAAGAATGAACCAATGAATGCATAAGTAAGTGGAACAACAAATCAATCTCTCTCTCTCTCTCTCTCTCTCTCTCTCTCTCTCTCTCTCCACCCCTGTTTCCCACCTTTCTCTCTCCTTCCTTCCCTCCCTCCCTTTCTCTCTTTAAAAATTAACTAAAATTTTGAAAGCTGAATTAGTGAAAACTGCAAACAAATGAACTGTCAACAGGCAGATATATAATAGAAAACTATAAATGATGTTGTAGGAGTATTTTGGTAATATAAAGATGTCCATATTTGGGTGGGGGAGGGGGGAAGGAAGTTACAAAGTAGTATGTAGAGAATGAACCCAGTTTTGTAGAGAATAACTTTCTAGCTGTGTAACTTCAGTAAAGTTACTTAATTTCTCTAAATCAGTTTTCTCTTCAAAGAAAAGACGGTAATCATAGTATCTACACCTCACAGGGCTAGAGTGAGGATTACAGGAGATTCCGGTGTATAAAGCAACTGGCATATTGCCTGCCTAATAGTAAGCTCAATACATATTAGCTCTTTGTGTTATATGTTCATTGGGTAAAAAAAGAGAATTTGAGAATATAGAGGTTAGTGATTTTCTGGGTGGTGGCTAATTTGTTTAACTTGTACTTTTAAACTTCTATAAGTACCATACTACTTATATTATATGGGGAAACACTAATGAATTGGAATATTCACATACAGTGATTATTCTTTAAAAAGTCTACCATAGGGCTTTGCTCACAATAAATAAATCTTGGTTGAGTTGAATTTATCCTTCAGAACTCATTTAAGCAAGTTTGCCCTAGAATGTTAAAAATTACTTAAGGGCTAAACTTGCTTATAATAAACTGGGTAAAGACAGACATACTTACATTGTTCAGCCCCTTAAACAATTTAACAGCCCCACTTCAAGACCCATTAGAAAGCCGCTAGAACTTTCATTATCAAGTGGGGGAAAGCCCAAGATAAGGTAATCACTTCTAGTTTCCTCCCAACTCCACCCCTCTCCTCCTCCTCCACACTTTCCTTTCCTTCCACACCCAAAGCCTAAGGGTTCTCTCCAGTAGACTGTAAGCCCCAAGGACAGTGAGTGCGCTTAGCATCAATAGTACCGAGCATAGTGACTGGTACCCAGCATAGTGACTGGAATGGTAGTTGCTCACTGAATGTTCACCGACCGTATGAATTGAATGTGTGATAGCAGTAGTTTCGGATAGAGGTTTCAGTTCCGCCATGAGAGAACTGGATAAGATAGGTAGATTTGACCAGCCAGCCCGGCTCAGTGATTGAGTGTCGACCTATGAACCAGTTGGATTCCAGGTCAGGACACATGCCCTCCTTGTGGGTTCGATCCCCAATGCCGGGAGTACAGAAGGCAACTTATCAATGATTCTCTCTCACCATTGATGCTTCTATCTCTTTCTCCCTCTCCCTTCTTCCTCTCTAAAAGTAAATAAAAATATATTTTTAAAAAAGGATAGGTAGACTATCTTTAGTTTGAAACTGTCTAGAATTCTTAGTAATTGTTCTTTAAACACACACAGAAACATCTCACTTCGAGGTATCACTTCTTTAAACAGAAAAAGTTCTTACTTGTACTCCATTGTCTATTTTAATGGAGATAAGATTATTTCCAGTTTTCCCTGTGCAATTTTTTTTTAAGTCCCACAAGAATCCCAGGGAGTTTGAGTAACTCATTCAAAGTACTTCAGCAAGTAAGTCACCCCCTAGTTAACCTCAGGTTTCTGGATGCCACTGCTCCAGATCTCTCTACCTGTGACCTTCGACCCTAAAAGTTGTAGATATCGGAAGAACAAGTGTTTTCAATAACCTGAGCAGGTGCTGAAGCTTCTTCCCACCATTTCCCAGGGCTTTTATGAGATTCTGCGAGAAGAGAAACTAAGGACAGCAGACCTCCAGGTTCCTATGTCAACCAGCTTTACTTAAAAACGAAAGAAACCAAATTAAATATTAACTCATGAAGAAAAAAAAAATCTTCAACCCGAAGACTATTGGGAAGCAAGGCTGTCATCGAACCAAGGGAAGGGCTATAGAAAGGAAGTTTGCACAGCTTCTATATATTTCTTAAAGGTGAAGGATAAAGTTTGAGAGTTTTCCACACAGGCAGCCTTCCTCCACATTCCAGGTTTTCACTTCCAGCCACTGCTAGGACTTTGTTTAAACACTAAATGGCAGTTCCCTTAACCAGAGGTGGGACCCAAACACCTTTCAGGTATGTACACGGAAACGCTGACCGTCCTGGTATACACACTCAGAAAGCAGACATCCTAGGAACCTGCCAAAGGATTGCACACACAGAACCTCGGTCTACCGGCTTTACAAGTACAAGATTTTGTGGAACTTAATTGGTTATTAACGGAGCCCGCTGGAACATCCTCTTATTTATACATAAACAAGTAATTTGTGGAGGTCTCCTTTGTGCCGGACATTATAGCTCCTTTGCTCTATAGTCCTCAAGTCCTCGGAAGTCCTAAGAGTCCCATTTTACTAGATGAGAGTGTTTAACTGAGAACCCACGTTACCAGATGGGGGAGGAGGGGTGAGCCAAGGATTTGAAAAGTGAAGTTTAAATTCAACATGCACACCTAACCTAGAGTCACTAAACAGATCTCTTGGCCAATTTAAAATGCATGTCAAAATCGATTTTACGGTCCTATCAGAGCAAGCAGGATAAAATAGAAGAATGACAAAGACTGACACATAACAGATTCCAGGACTCGCCACCAGTTATTTCAAGACGTAGCCGCGGGTTACTAACAAGTATCCCCATCCCAAAAAGAGAGACAGTTCCCTTCCACCTATCTGCGCTGAGAAACCAAATCCTTTCCTTCAGGGGACGGGGCCAAACGCTGAAAGGTTTCAGCGTGGGCTGCCCAGAGCAGGGTCCTTACTGTCCAGACATCATCAGCAAGTGCCTCAAAAAAAGAAGAAAAAAAGAGTCCGTCCCTCCTTCACCCTCTAAATCCAGCCTTGACCTCCGGAGTGTCACTCTGGACACTATATATATATATATATATATATATATATATATATATATATATATATATATATATATATATATATATATGATTGAAAGTGTCCTTTCCACGCCAGGACCGAGTCACCCGACATGGGTGCAAATGAATGAGTTGAACGTTCCAAGCCAAGAAACCAAACCAGCCTCGCATCCATCCTCCCTCCAGCCGGCAAAATCCGGCGAGGATGCCCCGGGGCGGCGGCGCGCGCGGGGGCCGAACCCGAGCCACGTCTCCGCTCCGTCCGCCTCCCCGCCCCATCCTCCTCCTCCGCCGCCGCCCCCGGCCCCTCCGCGCGCTCCTCACCTGCACCCGCCCCCGGCTCCAGCGCCCGCCGAGGGTCTGCGAGCCGCCGCGGCCACCTCCAAGCCGAAGCCGCTAGAAAGTTTGCTCCGCGTCTCGCCCTCTCGCGTGAGGGAAGCTGCTCCCTGGGTTCCCCTCCCACGGCCGCCGCCCCCGGGCCGCTCCGGGCGGCGCTGCAGCGGCGGCGGCGGCGGGGCGCGGGCGGCTCCGTGCGCGCTGGGCGGGGAATCCCCGCCCCACCGGGCCCCGGAGGCGCGGCGCTGGCTGTTTACCGCGGCCCGGCCGCTCCCCCCGCCGCTCCGCCCGCCCTGCGCGCCCCTGACATCATTCATTCCCGCCCGCCCGCCCGCCCGCCCGCCCCTCCGCCCCTCCGCGCCCGGCACTGACTCACCGCGGCCGCGGGCGGCGCCGCCGGCTCCCGCAGGGGTGGCTGCAGGCGCTGAGCGGAGCTCGGCAAACCGGTGCGACTTCTTAAGGAGAGAGCCCGGGCCCACCCTCCCCGGCCCCGGCCTTTAAAGGTGCGGGGAGGAGGGGCCTGGCTGCACCGGCCCATTGGCTCTGCGCGCACAGGCTGAGCGCCCCGAGCGGACCTCCTGGACCTGGAGATCCATCTGGGATCTGGGAAAGTTGTTTGTGTAGGTGTCACTCCCAGTAACTTTCGAGGGTGCGGCTGGGGAGGAATCCCCTCCCCACCCCCGCAACCTCGCCTCTTTCAGGAACTGCTTCCGGACGTGGAAGCCAGGGGGCTGGCCTCAGTGTCAGAGGTGAGTGTCCAAACCTCGCAGCGTGGCCTGGCAGGATTAGTCATCATCAGTCCCTCCAGCGGCCACGCGAGGTGCGAGCTGGAAGGGTGCTCCGGGTTAATGAAGCTAATAATACTTTCCCTTCAGTGACTAACCACCGTGTCATGCGTCCTGCTAATTGATTCACTTCTCGTTAATGATAAAGGAAACCGTAACCAAAATAAACAGTTGGAAGAGTCTTTCTCTGCACTTCCCCCGCAGCTTTGGGGGCACAAGGCCATCCTGTGTGGTTCCTTTGGTGAGCTCAGCGGACCAGCGATTATGTTTTTAGAAGGGGTGTTGCCTTCTTTTAAAAAAAAAAAAAAGGTTGCTTGGTGTTGCTAGTCATACACCTGCTGGGCAGTTTTCAAAGTAAAGGATGGCAGCCTCAGAAATTCCAACTACGATGAATCAGAGGGAATTTGGCCAAATCATTGTTGAATTTAATGGACAGAAACGTTTTTTGTTCATTTCTATCCGGGGAACAGGGTAATTATGTTTAGGATTGACACTGGCTGATGGGTGATTCCATATCATCCACGAAAACAATCCCAAGGCATGTCTGGATGCCTGGAGCAGAAGTAATGGGGGTAAACAGCCACTTGTCTACATGGCAATCAAACACAATGGCAGCAGAATAAAAACATACAGGGCCTCCTGAAACAGACAACCGTGAGATGTTCCGAGAGCAGTCTCCCCCAAATGAAAATGCTCCTGAAATTAGCCCAAGGTTCCATATCATTGTTGTGGAAAATGCACTCAGTAGAGAACACCAACAATTGATATTTATTTTCCTTGGGCCTATTTTCTCTTTTCAATAGGAGTTCATTTTTAATTTTACGAAGCCCAGGCAATTTGCCCAGAAGGCAAGAACAAATGGATTAGTTTGCTAGGATGCAAAGTAAATGGAAATTTGAACCAACAATTTTTACAGACAATCATAGATCTAAGCAGAAGCTTGGGTGGGTGTCCTGTCTATACCACCCAGAAACTAGATTCGAATGTGCAGACACAGAAAACTGTGGATGAACATCCCACAGACTTCCTACTTTATGTCCCAAAATTTGGACATTATGTCTGAATAAGATTTTCTACAGATCTTTAAAAATACTACGGCCATACCACCCTGAACGCGCCCGATCTCCTCTAAAAATAATGTTGTGGGCTTTGGGCCTAAGTACATGGATAGAGTAAAAAAAATATATCAAAGCAAAACCTGCCATCCTGTCTGCATTATTGCATTCTGTAAATCCTGCAGCTCTCTCACAGGAAGCTCTCTGTTTGTTTGGAAGGCTTTGTGGGTAGTTTTGATTTTGTGGTTACTTTTGGGCCTCAGTTTACATATCCTATATAATAAAGAGGTAATATGCGAATTGACTATCACTCCAATACACAAGATGGCCGCCCCCATGTAGACACAAGATGGCTGCCACAAGATGGCCAGCAGGAGAGGGCAGTTGGGAGGGACCAGGCCTGCAAAGGAGAGCAGTTAGGGGCAACCAGACCAGCAAGGGAAAGCAGTTGGATGTGACCAGGCCAGCAAAGGATGGCAGTTGGGAGGAATCAGGCCTGCAGGGGAGGGCAGTCAGGGGTGATCAGGCCTGCAGGGGAGGACAGTTAAAGGCAATCAAGCCTGCAGGGGGAATGGGCCTGCAGGGAAGAGCAGTTAGGGGTGACCAGGCCAACACAGGAGAGGGCAGTTAAGGTGACTAGGCCTGCAAGGGAGGGCAATTGTGGGTGACAAGGCCTGCAGGGGAGGGCAGTTGGGGGCAACTAGGCCTACAGGGGAGGGCATTTAGGGGCGACCAGGCCAGCAGGGGAGGACAGTTAAGGGCAATTGGACTGGCAGGGGAGCAATTAGGCGTCGATCAAGCTGGCAGGGAAGTGGTAAGGGGGTGATCAAGCTGGCAGGCAGAAGTGGTTAGGGATAATCAGGCAAGCAGGCAGGTGAGCAGTTGGGAGCCAGTAGTCTTGGATTGTGGGATCAGGCCTAAATGGGCAGTTGGGCATCCCTCAAAGGTTCCCAGATTGGAGAGGGTGCAGGCTGGCCTGAATGACATTCTCCCCTATCCCCTATAAATCTCATGCACTGGGCCTCTAGTTGTAAAATAAATAATTAGGTCATTTTATTATACCACTTAAAACATCCTCCAATAAATACCTATATATGTAAAAGGCTAATATGACAAGTGTCCGACTGTCCAATATGATGCACACTGACCACCAGGGGGCAGATGCTCAATGCAGGTGCTGCCGAGCTGCAATGAATTGGCAGCAGTGGGCCTCTGGTGACGCACCATGATACCACAGAGGAGGGAACCTCACGGCTGCATATTCCACCTTTGGCCTTGGGTTATGTTGTTGCTGGGGCACTGTCAGCTCTGAATCTGCTTTAACACACACTTGCATTTGCGTTTCCACACCCTGTATGATAGCAACTTTGCAGAGCGCCCTCTCTCACTCCAGGACCCCTCGGGGGATGTCGGAGAGCCAGTTTTAGCCTGATCCCCACAGGCCAGGCCAAGGGACCCCACCTGCGGGAGGGACCCCGCTCACTGCACAGAAGCCTGGGAGGAACTGTGGAAGGTTGGCTCTAGGGCATGTCTGGCCATCTTGCCCAATTTCTACCCGCCAGCCACCTTCTAATTAATTTTCTTCCAATGTGCACAAATCCATGCACCGAGCCACTAATAAAACTATAATTGTGATTGTGTTGTGTGAAGTTTTTCCATTTTACTCATTATCAACATATGAGAAAGTAAGTTATTCATCTTAATTTCTATGTTGAAAAATAGTGACTTTTCCATTGCACAGAGAGTGGTAATTTCTTTCTTTCCTTTTCTTTTTAACTGCAATCTTTTTGTGTCCTTATAATGCATCAAAGTTTACTAAGTCCCTGATTAGTCACCTTCCAAAATATTAATGCTGAATGCTCTAAGGGAGAGAAAGGACTGTTAGTTGTGTTGTCATTTCCCCCCACTATATTATTGCATACTGTAAGTTAAGTTTTAAGGATGGTCATTTAGTTTGATAAAACATACTAAGTTAGGAATATATATATATATATATATATATATATATATATATATATATATATATGTGTGTGTGTGTGTGTGTGTGTGTATATAATATGCATATGTAAATATATATTATATCTATAGTCTCTATCTCCTTTTATACTAACTCCTCCTCTGGATGTACCTAAGTCATTCGCTCAGCCAACAAATATTGTGCCCACGTTGTTTATCTAAGAATCATAATGTACATCTTCTAAACATATGGCTCAACAATGGGAAAGTTTGCTTTAAAAAGATTGCATAAGGATTTTCTTGCAGCATTATTTATAATCTTCCCAGGGTTTAGCAGGATGCCTGGCATGTAATTACTGAGTGAAATAAACACATGAACAAGCCTTAAGGAACAAACCAATGGTGAAGAAACTCCATGTTATAGGATTCTCTGTAGGCAATTTAAAGAAAATAAAATCGTTCCATAGGCTCTGACTTAGAAAACTGTCTTTGTTAAGTGAAAAAATATAAGCAGAAAGAAAACACACAAACACACCCACACACACACACACACACACACACACTGTTTTTCTGACACAAATACCACTCCCCTCTGAAAAATACATACCCAAACTATGTAGTACCTCTTGGCATGAAATATAGAAGGGCCAAGTGTGAGGGGGAAACCTGTATTTTTAAAAATATATATTTCATTGATTTTTTTACAGAGAGGAAGGGAGAGGGATAGAGATAGAGAGCTAGAAACATCGATGAGAGAGAAACACCGATCAACTGCCTCTTGCACACCCCCTACATGCCCTTAACTGGAATCGAACCTGGGACCTTTCAGTCTGCAGGCCGAAGCTCTATCCACTGAGCCAAACCGGTTTCAACAGGAAACCTGTATTTCTTGAGTACTTTTCAATGAGTCTGCACTACTTTCATAATAAAAACAACCCAAGCAACAATGGAACTTAGAAGGTAGTAAAACAATGAGAACATACCATAGGTGTGCTTACTGTCTGGTTGGAGAGACAACACCCAGAACAATGAGAGATTAAGGCTGCTCACCTTGTGGATTCAGGGTTTCAGATATTCGCCCTGAGGAGGCACATCCAATGAGCCAAGATCTACCATTTAGTGAGTACGCTGTGTATGCCAGGGACGGTGCCAGTTGATTTCCCCTATATTATCTCATTTAATCTTTTCAGTGACATTCTGAGGCAGGCACTCATAATGTCCTCCTCCACATATGTGATAACCAAAGATAAGAGTTTGCCAGTACCCTGAGATCCCACTCAAGTAAGGGACTTCCTCAAGGTATAAAATCAAAACTTTCTGGTCCCAGAGCTCATACTTTGACCATCATTCCCTAAATTGTATCATCTACACTGATGTAATAATAATCTTACTTTTTTAGTTTAAAAACTTTTATTATTTATAAAAAACATAAGGCAATAATACCATATTGTAGAGCAATTGGAAAATAAGTGTATGTGTGTGTGGGGGGCACTGTTAATATTTTGTTGTCTCTTCTGCATTCTTTAGATTTCTACTGGTTAACATTATTTCAACATCATACATATGATTCTTATTCTGATTTTTAAACATTTTTTATTGATTGATTTAGAGAGAGAGGAGGAAAGGGGAGAGATAGAAATAGACATTGATTTGTTGTTTCACTTATTCATGCATTGGTTGCTTCTTATGTGTGCTCTCATTGGGGATTGAACCTATAATCTTGGTGTATTGGGTTGACACTCTAACCAACTGAGCTACTCAGCCAGGACTTCTGATTTTTTTTTTAATTAACACAATATCATGTACTCTTTCCTAACAATTATTATATTAGTGGCTCCATGGTGTGCCAAAAAAAAAAAATGTATGTGCTTGTGCATCTGTGTTTAATAGAACATAATCTGAAATCCGGTAGCCAAATAATTAATTTGGGAGCAGTTTAGTATAATATTTTTACATTTTATTAATGAAAACACTTGGGCTATCTTTTTTTATAGTTAGTACTACTATACTGTGTATACTATACATAAGTTGTACCCAAACTATGTTGTACCTCTTGGCATGAAATATAGAAGGGCCGAGTGTGAGGAGGAAACCTGTATTTTTAAATATATATATTTTATTGATTTTTTTACAGAGAGAAAGGGAGATGGATAGAGAGAGAGAGAGAGAGAGAGAGAGAGAGAGAGAGCGCGAGCAAGCGAGCTAGAAACATCGATGAGAGAGAAACACCAATCAGCTGCCTCCTGCACACCCCCTACTGGGGAGGTGCCTGCAATTAAATAAAAAGTTTTTTTAAGTAAATAAATGTTCTAATTAAATAAAAAGTTTTGGGGGTATTCAGGAAAGTAAACTATCACACATTTTATTTATTATTATTGCCCACACTTCTGTACTAGAGCAAGATGGGGAGAGTGTAGGGAGAGTAACAGGTAGCTTTGCAGCAGTCCAGGTACAAGATGGCAATGGTCTAGGTTAGGAGAGTGGTGATGGGAAAGTAAGAAGCAGAGTGGATGGATTTCAAGTATAATAGATAGCATTTGAAGATCAATTAGATATGGGAATGAAGCCAAAATAATTCCTACATTTTTTGTTTCTTACTTGAGCACTTCGGTGGATGGTGCTGCCTTTTACCAAGCAATACAGGAAATGCCAAGAGAGGAACAGGTTTGTGGTGAAAGATGATGAGTTTTAAATATGATGTGTTTGACAGTGTTATGAATAAATAGAGATGTCAAGTGGACAGCTGATGGTATTAGCCTGGAACTCAGAAAAGAGGCATGAACTAGTGTTATAAATTTGAGAATAGTCAGTATGTGGGTGATAAGGAAGCCATTAAAAAAAAAAGTGAGAAGGTTACAGAGAGAGAAGAGGAGAGGTCCAAGGGAAAGCCCAACATCATAGGTTTGGTAAAGGAGAATGATGAAGATATTAAAATATATAACTAGAGAGATAGGAAGAAAACCAGGAGAACGTAGTGTCAAGGAAACCAAGAAAAAGGAGTTTTGAGAAATTTGGAATGGCCATTTCTATCAAATGCTTCTGAGAGAGCAAGAAAAATGCTGACTGAGAAAGTCCTGTGGATTTGGTGACATGGAGGTCTTCATCGGCCTTAACCAGAGGGAGTTTGGCTATGCTGTGGTGGAGCAGAATCCTGATCGAGTGGGCCATGGGAGAGCTCAGCAGGGGGCCAGTGAATTGGCTTCTGCTAATGTAATACCAGAATAAGTTCACAAAATACAATTTGGGTTGGTGGGAAATGAGGAGTGCTAATGGGCACAGGGTACTGTAGTGATAAAAAAATGTTCTACAATTGATTGAATGCTGATGGGAAGAAATCAGTAAGGACGATGAAGAGAGAGACAATTGGGAGGATAATGGATAGTCATGGCTTAGGAGAAGTCAGGAGGAGATGGTATCTGGAACACACATGGGGGGAAAATGGCCAGAGAGAGGAGAAGGAAAAGCATGGCAATGTTGCAGTTATATTTGTAGACTGCTTGCATAATGTTGAAATCATTCCTTCTGATGCTTCCATTTTTCTCTGAGTTAGAAGAAGTGCATTACTCTTCTATTGCTGCTATAACAAACAATCAAACACGTACTAACTGATGCCCTAACTGGTTTGGCTCAATGGATCGAGGTCGGCCTGCAAACTGAAGGGTCTCAGGTTTGATTCCAGTCAAGGGCATGTACCTTGGTTGCGGGCACATCCCCAGTAGGAGGTGTGCAGGCGGCAGCTGATCGATGATTCTCTCTCATCAATGTTTCTAACTATCTATCCCTTTCTGTAAAAAATCAATAAAATATATGTTTTAAAAAATGTACTAATTGAAAACAACACAAATGTATTCTCTCAAAGTTCTGCAGGTCAGAATTCCTACAGACTTCTTTGCTGGCTTCTCCGTTCAGGGTTTCACACGGCTGACATCAGGGTGTAGGCTAGTGAGACTTTTCTCAGCAGGTTCTAGCTAGCTTCCAAACTCATTCAGGTTGAAACTCTTCAAACACGTACCTGTGTTTAAAGATTCATATAACTAAAATTCTCCCACCTGGGTAATCCAAGCCGCTCTTTCTATATTAAGGTCCATCATTTTAATTACATCTGCAAAGTCCTTTTGTAATGTAATGTATTCACAGGTTCCAGGGACTAGGGTGTGGACATGTTTGAGGGCCCATTTTGCTGACCACAAGGGTATATCATCCACTGAGAACAAAGTGGAACAGGTGGGAGGTTTTACAAAGAATGGAAGCTGTTTGAAGTAGCCACCTGGAGAGTAAGAACATGAACTGATTAAAGAAACTTCATAAATCTGACAGATGGCATTAAAGACTTAAATGAATTTGGGACCACAGTGTCTTTCTCCAGCAGCACTCAGCCACTGGGCATGGCACAGAGAATGAGAGTGGTGAGTGGGATACTTAGGCAAAGGAATAGTGTCAATAAAGCAGTGGACTTGGGAATAAAAGATGGTCAGGGAGAGAAGAAAAGAGAGAATGAAGCCAATGGACCAAAGAAGAGTACAAAGACCACTGGCCTAGAGACTGAGTTACCCTAGGTGGGAGAATTTGGAAGCATAAGAGATTGGGTGGCGAACTGTGTGTCTCAGCAGTCTGGGCCAATGGCAGGGCCTTGGAACATGGCTGTGAGTGGGTGAGTGAAGTGGAAGGAAGGAGGAGAAGAGAAAGATGTCACTTCAGAGTTGAGCGCATCAGAAGAGCAATTCTCGGGGATGCTGAAGTTACCAGAATGATGGCCAGGCCAGAGGTAGAGAAGACTGTAAATCAAGTGTTAAACAACTATACGTTGGGATATGAGAGGAAGAAGATGGTATAGACAACATGAAGGCCTCAAAAGAGTGGGACCTTTTCCTAAAGCCAGGCATCACCTTAGTTCAGAAATCTAGAAAGCAAAGGGACACAGACTTCACCTTTCAACTCCAAGGTACAGAATGTGAGGAGATATTCAGATACCCTTGACAGGCTGCAGAGAAGGTATGTTCCCAGATTTCAGTTGAGCCCACCCCCCCCCCCCAAAAAAAAAAGGGGGAGGGAGGATATTCCAAGTAATGACTGAACATATTGGAGGGGTTTTTATCATAAAGTAGATATTATAGAGGATGCATGAGAAGGGTTAGGGATGCATGGGTAGATTCAGGGAGATCAGGAAAAATAAGTTATAGAATATTATGGAAATAAATGTATGGAGATGGAATAGGCATTTGAGGTGGGGGATGGTTTTCCTCCTAACCCCACCCCTTACCATTTCTGGATCTGACAACCTGACCCTTTCCTAAAGCTAGATTATAGTAAGTGATCTTGTGTAAGGCTGGAGTGGAGACATACATTTTTAGAGTAATAAAGTTCAGGAGATATGCCAAGAGGAGGTTAATCTTAGGGGAAATGGTCTCATTTTATATTAGCTGTTCCACTGAGAGCCATCAACTATGAAAATTTCTGCTCCTCAGGATCCAAAAAATACTTCCTCTATGGATCAAGAGAGGAAATCATGGCCTGTTAGGATAGTACACAGCTATGGGGGAGCAGGAAAGGGAGTGAACTGACTGGGCTAGAGAGAGCAGTACCAAATATCCATCACTCGGTGGGGGTGGGGTGGGAGGAAGGGGAATCTGATGGATTGAAATATAATTGAACCAGAAGGTTCTGTATATATGCTTGACTGGCTAAGATTGACATTATTTTTACTGTATGATCCTCGCATCCACATAAAGGGTTATGTTGGGTCCATATGGGAAATGGCAGATCAAGTCCTGAGAGTCCCCTGGAGGGTAGTGGAAACAGGCAACTTGTAAAATTCAGCAGCAGCAAAAAGGAGGCCTGCATAACAACACTGATTTAATTTCTATATAGAGTTGCCTGGAGCAGCATTGCCCAAACTTGCCAGTTTCATAAGACTCATCATCATGTGAGGCTCACATGAATCTAGGGGAGGAATTCCAGATACCATTTAATTAACTGAGATTATTTTTGTGTTGAGAAAAATTTGGAAAAGGTAATGATTTATATATATATATATATATATATATATATATATATATATATATGCGCAAATTACACCCTTCCTAAAGAAATACAGTATTAGCCATAATTTTCAGTCAAGGACTATGGCATCTTGGAACAGACTATACAAATTTCAAGGCTGTCTAGGGTTGAGCAGGATAGAGGGAACTTAAGTAGCTTTAAACAGCTTCCCCAGAAAGACAGAATCCTTCTCAACAGGGAAGGTCATCCTCTACCATCTCACTCCAACCTCTTTTCTTCTTTGATAGTTGCTGGTCCCACATGGAATTTAGTCTATAGAAATAGAATTCACCAATGAGCTGAAGAGTTATGCACTGATGTTTAAAGTGTTCTGTGACTGTAATTCTTGTGAGTTGGTCTCTAGGCCAGTCACCTTGCCATTCTAGCACAGTTGAATGTTAAGCCTTCCAAACAAACTAGAGGCCAGAGTTCACAGGCTGGTGTCCATACCAGGAAAGAGACTACCCTATAGGACACATCTGGACAGCCTGCTAGTGTCGCAGGCTGTACTCACTTTCTTCATTGGCTTCCTCTCCAATTGTTTCCCCTGGTTCGTTCCAATTCCAATGTGCGCACACACACATCCTCTGCCACACAATTTATTAGGGCACTGTAGGTGATTATATCACCTTACTCAAACTGGCCCTTCTTAAAAGGATGGGGCTTGAATTGAAAATTAAAACGGACCATTTTTTTCTAATTTAAAATGTGAAGAAGGATGATATTGTAGGAGGACATGCTAATGTTTTGTAGTCCTGAATTTTCAGCCATTCGTTCAAACTAAAATGTCTAATAAGAAAGGTATAAAGTCTGCTTGTTGATCCACGCTGTTTTTGTAATAAAATGAAGGTAATCATTGTACAGTGTTATGCTTTTTATATGAAAGTATCTAGTCAACAGCATCAAACATGTAATAAATACTACAGCAATCATCTCTACAGCTTCCTGGTAGGTAAATATAGTTAGGGATGAAGAGGCATAGGAGATAAGAAGTAATAGATGAAAACCTTTGACTTCTCAGTTTCTTTGACCCTTCTCATCTGAGGTGTGTTTTCAGACAGAGGCCATTAAAGTATATTTTATATAGCCAGTCTACAAACTCAACATAAACAATTCCTCGCTATTATACTAATGTTGTTACTGAAAAGAATCCACAACACTTTCATATAACATTAACTCATTAATATTTTTACAACTTTCTCTTAAATTAAATTAAAATGACTTCTTAGGCTGCATTCAGTATTTAATAGCAAATGTTTTAAGATTCAGCAGAAAATGTTTGCCTATAATAATTTTTAAAATTATCTTCTATTTTCTTTTGTGCTTTTAAGATTCATTGTCTTCTACATAACTTCTTGACACCACTCCCCAACATGCACTCACCCAACCTGACATTCTTCATTCTCTTGCCCTTGACCATTTTTATCCATTTATAATAAACTGGAGGCCCAGTGCAGGAATTTATGCATGGGTGGGGTTCCTCGGCCTGGCTGGTGGTCAGGGTTGATTGGGACTGTCTCCCCAAGTCCAGGGGGAGGGACTGCAGGAGGTTGGCTGGCTTTGGGAGGTTGGCTGTGGGAGTGCACTTACCACCATGGGGCAGCTTCTGTGTTGAGGGTCTGACCCCTGGTGGTCAGTGTACATCAAGTGACTGGTCATAATGGTCACTTAGGCATATATATATATATATATATATATATATATATATATATATATATATGTATGTATATATATGTGTATATATATACATACATACATACATACACACACACACACACACACACACACATACTAGAAGCCCAGTGCATGAAATTAGTTCATGGGGGGGGGGGGGGCGGGTTGTCCCTCAGCCCAGCCAGCACAGTCTCCAATCTGGGATCCCTCTCACAATCCAGGACTGCTGGCTCCCAACTGCTCACCTGCCTGCCAGCCTGATCACCCCTAACCACTCCCCTGCCAGCCTAATCAATGCCTAACTGCTCTCCTGCTGGCCTGATTACCCCTAACTGCCTTCCCCTGCCAGCCTGGTCACCCCTAACTGTCCTCCCCTGAGGCCTGATCACCCCTAACTGTCCTCCCTGAGGCCTGGTCACCCCTAACTGCCCTCCCCTGCAGCCATGGTCACTCCTAACTGCCCTCCCCTACAGGCCTGGGACCCCCTCCCAACTACCCTAGGTTTCTCTACTTATCAACATGGTGCTAACTGAATTTGATTAATTGTGCTTTTCACCCATATTGAGTCCATCCATCCTTTAAACTTTGTCAAGTGCTGCCTACTTTGTGCTGAATTTTATAAGGGAGACAAAGAAGTAGCATATAGCCCTGTCTTCAAAATATTCTTAATACAGTCTGGAAAATACAATATAATAAAGGCATTACAATTATACTCTCAAAATGTGATCAGATTTCACCTAGAATTAACTTAAAACATAATGTACATATTTCACATTTGTTTTCAATCCAACTAATGGACAATATGTCAATCTGCTTAGAAGCCACTTTAATTGAGTCTATCAGTGAAAAGGTTGGCTTCTTCCCACTGCCCCTTCAACCCTAGGATAACACCCTTTAAAACATGCTAGATAGTGTAAGTTTTAGATCATTAAATCAATGGAAAAAGTTAAGAGGAAAACATTGAATTATAATAGTAATTATTTTTACCGAAATGCTGGACCTTAAGCATGTGGCTATACATTCATTTACTCATATAGATAAAGTCTTAGCCAGAAAAAGATGGCATACTCAGAGGTGTGTGTGTGTGTGTGTGTGTGTGTGTGTGTGTGTGTGTTTTGTTGTTTTTTTTAAAGATCTAATTGGTTTTCTTAAGCGATTCATGAATTGGACAGGATCCCATCTACAACTAGAAGGATGCTCCCTCAGAATTTAACTAAAAAGAGTTTAATGAAGGGACTACTTATAAAGAGTCTAGTCAGAGAGACTAGTACTAGATAGAACAAGAATGGTGATCTGCTGGAAAACAAATCAGTTTCACTAAAAAAGAGATGTTGACAGGAAGCCAGGAAGGCTGGTCAACAACCTTAATTGCTTTAACCTTTAGTTGAGATATTGTTAGCTGAAGCAGCCTCCACCTTGTTTGTCCCGTGTAAGTTTCTGTTATTTCCTGCCTAAGGGCTACATGTAAATTTCTGTTTATATTGACTAAGATGTTTTCCCCAAAGCCTCAATAAAAGGGGATGGCAAGGCCAGAGCAGGGAGTAGTTCTCCCACTAGAGTTGGACTACCGCCTGGCCCCCCATATCACCAAATTGAATTTCTTCAAGTCCCAAGTCTCTTCATTTGTGTGCAGCCCTTCTCCAGAACCCAAACCCTGAATTGGAACTCTTTCTTTGTGGGCTGTGAAAGAGTTTAGTGATCAGCATACCATGATAACTATCAAATAACACCCCCCTCCCAACACATACATACATACACACACATACACAAGAATGGTAAAGCACCCAAAGATACTGGGAAGTCATTTCTACCTCTAGGCCTGAAGGGGGAAAGGAAAAAGGAAAGATGTTTCCAGGGCCAGGTGGGAACTAGCACTATGGAAAAGAGGCTGCCAGAAAGGAGCCATGGCCTTAGGTGGAGGAATGCAGCAAGAGGGGAGAGGGTGAGAAGAACAATGATTCTGACCTCTCTGCTCCTGCCCTCAGATTTCCTGCTGATGACTACCCTAACTCAAAGCTGATGGGGGCAGGAAGCCTAGATGATAGTGGAGGTAAGGATTCAGTGTCCTACAGAACAGGGCTGAGTAGGGTCAGCATGGACCTAGAATGGCAAATGGAGAATAGCCATCCCATCCCCACAGTTTTGGGAGTCCATTACAGGTGGGTTTATGATAAGGTATTTCTAAGACAGTGAACTTCAGCATCTGCAGCTCAGTTGGAAATAATGATAATAAGGCAAATTGAAGAGATCAGTGACCTCAAAATTTAGCTTAACCAGTCACGCTCTCAAACCCCCTCCAAACTACTATACAGCTTAAATGTAGGCATGTTGTTAACATTCATTTCCTCTTATTTGGTGGGGGAAAAATGGCCTTTTTGTCAGGCCAAACCTCACCGTTTAGTAAGTGCCAATTAGGAGAAAAAGAGAAGCCAACATGAAGGGAAAGGAAGCAGTTATGAGGTTTGACTTGGACAATCTCAAGTTAAACCACACACAGGACAAAAACCATCCTAAGGTTTGTAATGCAAACACTCTCGAAATGGCCTCTCCTCAGAAAAATGCAGATGATCCATGCCTAGGATCTTATTTAGAATTAATTTATGAAAACATTATAGGGGATAAATACAAAAAAAGTGATCCTTAAGTATTGCAATTTACCAACTGCTTAGTCAGTTAAGTGTCTGGGGCTCTTTGCTTGTAGCAAATGACCTTCTCTGGCCACCTCATCTCACCATGGATCCCAAACATTGCTTATTGATGGCCGAGTTCTCTTACTAATAAACAACTGGGCCTTAATAAAGCAGACAGTGAACGGAAAGTAGCCTGCTCCTCTTATCTCCACCTACTTCCTGGCTGCCAAATGGTACATTACCTTGAACAAACTGTGATCATTTTAAATAAAGAAGCTCCATGATCAATAAACTCTGATATAGAACGGATGAGGACAGAGAAGTAAACACTGCATTTGTCACTGAGGTCACTGGTGTCCTTAGCCAGAGCAGTTTTGGTGGAGCAGAGCTTCCCACCTGGCAATCCAAGGGAGATGGTGAGACATGAATGATTGCAGGTGAGCTGAAGAATAAGCCCCTTAAGTTCCTGACATGTCAGGAGGGGTTAGAGTGACCTTGATTGCTGTCCACAGGGTGCCAAATCCTATCTAATAAAAGAGTAACATGCAAATTGACCATCATTCCAACACACAAGATGGCTTTCCCCAAGTGGTCAAAGATGGCTGCCCCGAGATGGACACAAAATGGCCACTACAAGATGGCCAGCAGGGAGGGCAGTTAGGGGCAATCAGGCTGGCAGGGAGCATTTAGGCATCAATCAGGCTGATAGGGGAGTGGTTAGGGGGTGATCAGGCTGACAGGCAGAAATGGTTAGGGGCAATCAGGAAGGCAGGCAGGCGAGCAGTTGGGAGATAGCAGTCCTGGATTGTGAGAGGGATGTCCGACTGTCCGAGTGGGACCAGACCTAAACGGGCAGTCAGACATCCCTTGAAGGGTCCTAGATTGAAGAGGGTGCAGGCTGGGCTGAGGAACACACCTGTTCCCCCCATGAATTTCATGCACCGGGCCTCTAGTAATATAATAGTTTTCTCTGGTTGCTATGACATGGAAAATTTGAAAAGCACAGCTGTAGAATGATTCCAATGGAAATCAAATCAAAATTCAAAAAGACTAAGTGGAGAAATGGATGTGGAAGCTGCAAGTGTAGACAATTCTTTTAAAATACATGTCAGTGAAAGAAAGGAGACAAAATAGACAATTCTAAACAGGTTTAATAGGCAGATGCTTGAGCACATTTATAGAGACTAGAGGAGGATCTGGCCATAAAGATAAAGATATAAGGGAGAGAATAGGTATTTAATGTTAAGGCAGAAAGAAGGAGTGCTAAGGTTGTTCACTATTGTGACTATTGTTTTCTTTATTAAATTAGAGGTTGTATTATCAGCTGAGAGTGAGAGAGACAGGATCTTGTTAGAGAGTATTAAGAGAGGGGAAAACTCTGCTATCAGAAATATCTGATATCAGAAATGAGAAAGGAAGCCTGCAAATATAAGTAACACTGTGCCAATGATGAGAGCCACACTGAGAATGAAGCTTATAAATTTATAATTAAACTAATCAGCAGCCGAAACCAATTTAGCTCAATGGATAGAGCGTCGGCTTGGGGACTGAAGGGACCCGGGTTCGATTCCGGTCAAGGGCATGTACCTTGGTTGCGGGCATATCCCCAGTAGGGGATGTGCAAGAGGCAACTGATCGATGACTCTCTCTCATCAATGTTTCTAACCCTCTTTCTCTCTCCCTTCCTCTCTGTACAAAATCAATAAAATATATTTAAAAAAAAAAGAAAAGAAAAGAAACTAATCAGCAGAGTTCTGTGTCTAATATAGCTGTGCCAGAACCTCTGGGTGCTTGAGAAGAGACAGGGGTTAGATGGTTTCATCTAGAAACAAGACCTGGAAGAGCAAATATATTAGAATGATTGTCTGACAAGAAAATCCAGAGCTGGTAATAAGAGGAGGTATAGAATTTGTTATAATAGGAGCTCTGACTTGTTTATCTTGTTCATTTCTGCATCTCTAGTGTCTGGAGCAGTGATCCTTAACCTTATCTGTGGATTAGAATCACCTGGGGAGCTTCTGAAATTCCTGATGCCTAAAGTGCACTGTAAACCAATTAAATTGGAATCTCTGTGTGGGTACCAGGCACAGCATTTCTTAAAGGTCTCTGGCCCTGGCTCAGTTCGTTGAGCATCATCTCATGCACCCATGGAGAGGTCCACCATTTTATTTCCAGTCAGGGTTGTGGGCTCCAGTAGGGGGCATGTAGGAGGCAGCTGATTCATGTTTCTCTCTCCCCCTCTCCTTTTCACTCTCTCACTCAAAAAAAAAAAAAAAAAAAATCAATGAAAACATTAAAAAAAATAAAGGTCTCTGAATGATTCCTGTATATACTGTACAACTAAGGAAGAGAATGACTTGGTCTAGAACAATGTCTAGCATAAAGTAGAAACTTAGTAAATTTAGTTCAGTAAATAAGAGAATGGCATTCAAGTTAGATTAGAGAAGCCCTAAAACTAGGAATGGCTGAGATTGAGAAAAGAGGTAGAGACTGAAGTCTCAATGAACTTGAAGTGTAGGTTTGAGATTTAGGTACTTACATTGTTTTCCAAGACAGAGATTTATAAGTTTATTATTTGGAGTTGGCACAGTTTTGAGTGACATGATTTAATTCAATTTTGGCAAAGGGATTTTTGCATAAAGACCATGGGGTTGAAGCTTACTGCAGTAGTGGCTGTTAAAGATCTGACGTCAGGTTGTTGGAAGGTTTGTGAAGTTAAAAGGTCAAGTTGTACAGGGTGTGTTCAGAGGGGAGGAGGAAAGGAAGTTAATGGCTCTCAGATTGGACATTGATCTCAACTGAACCGGTTCTGGCTTGCACTTCTTCCTATTAATTTCATGATCTTAAATTATTGTTTTTCAGCAAGTCCCTCGGACCCTCTGAATCTGAGATCACATTTGCTTCCCTGGGACTAGGTCCACCTTACCGTGAAACACACACACTCCTGGTAAAGTATTATTGTGATTTAGCTTATTGATTTTTCTGCTTTCAAGAGACTATTAGGTAAAGGCCTTGAAGACTGGGAACACAAAGAGTAGTGATATTGGAAAACGTTGTCAAAATTCACCTTGTTTACTTACATTTTTGTTTGAGGCTATTCTGATCAGGGCTTCTATTGAGCAAAAAATAACAATAGAAAAATCCACAAAACTCCTTCCACCCTAAATACCATAAGGGCTTAGGAGAAAAACAGAGAGGCCAATGAAATGGCATTTCTTTTTTTTGTTTGAATAAGACACTTATTGTTCATTTATCACAACCCACAATCTCAATATTGGATTATGAGTCACACTGGACTCTGATGATGGTGGGTTGGGCTCCATGAAAGAGTTTATGGACACCCTCCCCGCTGACCAACAGCCACGTCCTCTCCAAGGAATACGTGGGTGAGGTATGGTCAGGTGGTAAAGAAGCTTGTCGCTCATTCTTTTATTTTATGAAGAAGTACCTGTGTTCTTTCTCCCAGTGAAGTAAAACATTAACTTCTAGATGGGAACTGCCATCCTTGACGTTTCAGAGGCACCGGATTACAAGACATATCTAGGGGCAGCTCCAGATGGCAGCCTGTAAAACAAATGGTACAAGCCTCAAGCAATATTTGATTAAGAATTGTGCTCTTGCTGAAACCGGTTTGGCTCCGTGGATACAGCATCGGCCTGTGGATTGAAAGGTCCCAGGTTTGATTCCGGTCAAGGGCATGTACCTTGGTTGCAGGTACATCCCCAGTAGGGGGTGTGCAAGAGGCAGCTGATCAGCTGATCGATGATTCTCTCTCATTGATGTTTCTATCTCTCTATCCCTCTCTCTTCCTCTCTGTAAAAAAAAAATCAATAAAATATATTAATTAAAAAAAAAAAAAAAGAATTGTGCTCTCTGTGGGAGACAATCAGCCCTCAAACCAATAGACAATGGTGAACTCTCCCTGCGTCTCCCCCCCCCCCCCCCCCCCCCCCCCCCCCCGTCCCGGGGCAGGATGTTTGGGGAAGTTTCAGGAGGACAAGTAATATACCCCTTGCTGCTGTAGGTGAGAGGAGGTGAGCCAAAGAAATGGTCACATTGGCATCTGAATGGGAAGGAAGAAGACTCCAAAGTGAAGACATGAAGCCCTCATCAAAGCAGCAGAACTGAGGAAGGCCACCAGTTCTCTCCATCATCTTGTCAGAACTCTGTCCGGGTCTCCCAGCCCTGTTTAGAACCGAGGACCAGCAGCAGAGTCCTGCATCCAGCCTGGGCCCCCTCCATTCCAGTTCAAGTTCTGCAGCCATTGGGCCCTTTCTAAAATGCCATTCTGGTTTTATCATTCCCCTGCTTACATCCATTACATGACTTCCTGTTTCTCGCATTTCTCACAATCAAGTACAGCTCTGAGCAGCTAGAGCTGGAAAGGTCTACTATAACTCAATTTCTGCCTACCACTCCATTTTTATTTTATTTTATTTTATTTATTTATTTATTTATTTAAATATATTTTATTGACTTTTTACAGAAAGGAAGGGAGAGAGAGAGCTAGAAACGTCAATGTTTAGAGAGAAACATCGACCAGCTGCCTCTTGCACACCCCCTACTGGGGATGTACCCGCAACCAAGGCACATGCCCTTTGACTGGAATCGAACTCGGGACCTTTCAGTCTGCAGACCGACGCTCTACCACTGAGCCAAACCGGTTTAGGCCTACCACTCCATTTTTAAATTTTTCCATTTCTAGATTCCATTCTTAATTACATTAAACTTCTAGTTTGTTTAAACCAGTGAAGCTCTTTGGTTTCCTCTTCTGGGAATTCTCTTTCCCTTCTTCTTTTTCTGGCTAGCTCCTCCTTATTTATCATGACTCAATGCAGGTAGCCTAGTGGTACTCCTACAGCACCCTAAAATGGGTACGTCCCTTAGGCTGTTTCCTTACCTTCCTGACTTTCTGGACAACATTAGCTCACATTGAATTTAATATTCATAATGCCCTATTTAAGTAATTTTCTTGTCATAGCTCATGTGATTCCCATAAGGATCCTCTAAGACAGATATTTGATGACAAATAACCAAGGCTTATGTTAAGTGATATGCTTAAGTCCTGCAGCTAGAAGGCTCTACAGGGCAGGATGGTGTCAGTCTTGATACCAGGCAATAATTGTATACCTTGCCCGTAGATGTAGCCAGCACTTACATTGCACTTAGAATGTGCTGGGCATATCTCAGTCTTATACCAATAGGATGGTGAAACTGAGAAATAAAGGTTAAGTGGTCACACAGCTCATGGTCACACAGCTAAGAAGTAGTCAGGCTGGGATTTCAACCTAAGCAGCTGGCTTTAGAACTGCTACACTCTCAATCACTGTAACGTTCTTCTCTTGCATGAGCAAAAATGGCAGAAATGTTAAGGAAACACAGTCAATAAAATAAAGCAAATTGAAATCACCATTTAGTGAGGCAATTTGTCAGTTCTTCAGACTGCCTCCTAGGGTCTCTTCCACAGTACAGACAGAAGGATGGATGCACAGTTCCCACCAAATGAAAATATGTCTGAATCATTTTTTTTATCTGGGAGCATCCCAGCTTCACTGAGTAGTAATCAGTGATTTTTAAAAAATGCAATGAAAATTTCCTTTTGGCACTGAAATATGTGCTCAACGTACATTCTTTAGAGAATAAGAGGAGGAGAAATCCAATGGGATTACAGTGAAAAGTCTAAGAAAACCAGCTATAATAGAAGAGGACTGCTGTGGTTTGGGGGGGAAAAAAGAATGGAAAAATCCTTGCCATTCCAAACAAGGCAAAGAAGTTTAGTTTGGCATGGTCAAGTTCAAATGGAACTTGGGTGGCAGACAGAAAAAAAGCAGAGGAATGCTTTCATAGTTGTGTTTTTTTCTCCCTTCCCCAAATGGAAAATCTTATTGCTGTTTCTTCTGATTTCTGTATTGCTCTGGTGGTTTCTTCCTCTCCTCCTCTCTCCTCTCCTCTCCTCTCCTCTCCTCTCCTCTCCTCTCCTCTCCTCTCCTCTCCTCTCCTCTCCTCTCCTCTCCTCTCCTCTCCTCTCCTCTCTTCTTCTCTTCTCTCTCTCTTTCTCTCTTCTTCTTCTTCTTCTTATAAGGCCACCAATCCTGTTATATTAAGGCCTACCCTTATGACCTTATTTAATCTTAATTACTTCCTAAAGCCCTATCTCCTAATATAGTCACTTTGAGGTTAGAGTTTCAACATTTGAATGTAGAGAGACAATTCAATCCATAGCAGTAATCAAGAAATAAATATTGACAGTGTGTTTTTTTATGCATTTGGGAACCTGTTTACGACCCAGTTATTCCACCCTGATTAACACAAGTGGCTCTGACAAAGCAGAATAGTGCTGAGAGAGCCAGACACCAGGCCTCTCCAGAGGGCAACCAACCTCTCCACCTGGATCAGAAGACAGCTGCTGTCTTCAAGTGGTTGGGAAAAATTATTGGTAAAGGTTCAACAGATGTACTGGAACATGTAGAAAAAAAGTTAATGGTAGGCACATGGGAAGTTAAGTGAAGGCAGTTTCAATTCCAGGAAAAACAAAATGTTATATGAAGAGGAAATATTCCTAGCATGCAACTTGGGTTGAACAATGAGTATTCACTGGTCATAGTCATATAAGTGACTGCTGACTTAGCTAAAAGTTAAAACAAGGCTATGAGGAGGACCAAAGTTTTTCCACCCCAAAATATTCCATTTGCTATATTGATTTCAAGCTGGTTATTAAGAAACAAAAGATTTAAAAGAATATTTGACCCTTCCTTCTAACTTGACTATGAGAATTCAAATAGAAAAACCTGCTTAAAGGAAGGGAGCATCACGCAGCATCATAATAGAACCTAATTGTGGCAGACAGGGAGAAGTCTAGCAGTTCCGGTTCCTTCTGTGTTCCATTGCTTCTGGGTGGCCCAGGTAATAATTTGTTTACCACATGTTTGTCTTTCTCATCTACCTGTAAATTGCCTTCTTTCCCTTTGAAATCCCAGACCCCTGTCCAGGATCCTATCTAATAAAGAGGGAATATGCTAGTTGACTGTCACACCCTCACAAAGCTGGTGGCACCCAAAGCCAATGAGGGAATATGCTAATTAACTGCCACGCCCTCCAAGATGGTGGCGCCCACAACCTCAAGATGATGGCGCCCAGTCTCCTCAGCCCTGTCAAGGTGGCAGGTGCATGGCCTGGCTCGCCCACCCCCGGGGATGGAGCCCTCCAGACCCTTCAGTCCCCCAGCCACCCAGGGCTACCCGAGGTGCAGGTAACCAGGACCGGCCAACGCTTGTGCTGCCAGCAGTGGCAGCAACAGAGGTGTGATGCAGATGTCACCTCCTACCCCTGAGTGCTACCAGACTCTGAGAGGGGGCAGGCTGGGCTGAATTTTCATGCACCGGGCCTCTAATGGCCTGTAAGCATCAACTGTCCAATGTCTTCTTGGATCTAATATTCTTATGGAACCCCTGCACGTACATCCATAATACATTTGGGGAATTTACCCTTGTTGCTGTCTCTGCTAACTGGATTATTAGCTCAGCCAGAAGAACTTAGAAAGGTGAGAAGAAAAATTATTTTTTGGCCCCCGCAGTTATATTGAGAGGATGAAGAAGGAAGGGGAAGTGGTGTGGGTGGGTGGGTGTGCGCGTGCACCCATGTGTGTGATGATATGTTTTAAATTTTATAATAGACGGGTGCATAGAAAATATTTAAATTTTACCAAGAAATAGCAGTATAATTCTATAATTTAATAATGTAAATAATCACTGGTGGACAGTATTAAAATTGAAAGTGGTTTCCCCAGGAGTGGTGTAGGGGAGCAGGATTGTAAACTGGGCAGGGGAGTTTTTGTTTTCACAAAAGCCTTTTACTAGTCAAACATTTAAACATAATATGTATATCCTATCTAATAAAGAGGGAATATGCAAATTGACCATCACACCATCACAAAGATGGCATCGCCTACATCGGAGGCAGGGGTTTCTGTAACAGAAGATGGCTACATCCACAGCAGAGGCTGAGTTCCCATAATGAGCTTTAACAAGCAATCAGCAGGGACCTGAGGCTTCAACCCCCTACTCAGTGGGGCTTGACAGGGGACCTCAGGCTGCATCCTGGCCCTGGAACCAGGTCTGGGGACCTCAGGCTGTGCCCCCTGCCCTGGTGCCAGGCCAGGGGACCTGAGAGTGCTCTGGGGGACATGAGGCTGTGCCCCCTACCAGGCAGGGCTTGACAGGGAACCTGAGGCTGGGCCCCCTGCCTGGTGGGGCTTGACAAGGATGTGGCCAGCTGGGCCTGGATCTCGCCTAATGAGGGTGGGGCTGGCTGCGTCTGGGTCTCGAGCAATTTTGAGGTGCCGCAGGTGGGTGGGGACTTAACTCTGGGTCCCACGGCACACCCCAGACTCTGACAGGAGGAAGATTTTCATATACATTTTACTAATTTTCTTTCATCTCTGACACTTCTATTATAGAGAAAGGGCAAATAGCAATATTAAAATATTTCCTCTAATTTATTCCCTTTTAATATTCATGAATTCTGTGTACCGGGCCACTAGTATTAGATAAAAGTCAGTTACACATTATACCTCATTTAAATATATAAGGTGACCCCAAAAAATGTATGCACACACTTTCAATAATTATAAAGGCAGCATTTATTAAAATACATTTCAGTTTCTAAATTGAGCTCTCAGCTGTTAAAGTGTGTGTATATTTTTGGGGGGACATCCTGTATTGTACAGGAAATGAAAAAGAGGAGACAGGCTATGTGGACAGCTCTTTCAGGAAATCTTTGCCTGCAGGGAGGGGGCAGCAGCCCAAACATTCAATGGTGAACTTCAATGTTTTTAAAAATTAAAGTAGTAATACCTAGTTAGCAAATAAAATAGTGCTGGGTTTATAATGAAAACAAAAACAAAAAAACCAGAATTTTCTGTCCCTCCCTTTCCAACTCAGAGCTTTTCATTCATGGATAAACATTTAAAGGTATGACTTCTGCCCCGCAGTACCGGTGAGCACAGTTTCCTGCTCTGAGAGAGGAAGGCACATTTCGGATTCTGCAAAGGGAGAGGGTGCTGCACTTCCTTGCGAGCTAGTCATTTACTGGCAGTGCGCTGCCCAGGTCTTACCCCAGCAGTCCTTTCAGAGGGAGGACTGCCTAGAGGGGAAGCTAGGAAGGTACAGTTAGAGCATTTCTGTGGCCCTGTTCTGCGCAAACCTATGATCTCTCAGAATCCCACAATCCTCACTCTGCTTAGAAAAATGCTTGTGCGACCAGTTGTGTTCGCTGCACAGCTTAAAGCTGCAAGGCCTGATTTCAACTGGAGGAGTAGAGAGCAAGTTCCTATCTCCACACTCCTTGAGAAGCGAAGGTGAGAAGAGAGTCACAAAGCTTTCTGTTATCTTTGTCCAGACCCTGTGTCACCATAATTATAAAGAAGTGAACAGCTGAAACTGGTTTGGCTCAGTGAATAGAGAATAGGTCTGCGGACTGAAAGGTCCCAGGTTCAATTCTGGTCAAGGGCATGTACATTGGTTGCGGGCATATCCCCGGTGGTGGGTGTGCAGGAGGCAGTTGGTCGATGTTTCTCTCTCATCGACGTTTCTAGCTCTCTATCCCTCTTCCTTCCTCTCTGTGGAAAATCAATAAAATATATATATATATATTTTTAAAAAAGCGAACAATAGTTCTTGTGGTCACACCTTTACTAAGAGCTCTGTAGGTAGGGATGCATTTTATTGCACTCAAGTGCATATAAGAATAATGATATATTGTAAGCATACTTTGAAAGTCAGCATACAATGTTTACTTTCTGAACATTAATGAAACATTATTAGTATAGAAAAACAACAAAAACTATGAAAAATGTCAAAGCAAATAATAATAATAATAATAATAATAATAATAATAATAATAATAAAAACCTAAGGAAAAGACTTAGCTGGCTTGCAGATCATTTAATAATTTTTAAAGATTACATTTTAAATTATGTGGTAACCTACCGTCTCCTTTTCCCAGCATATGTTAGAGAATGACAGATCTGCCAGGTTTGATGTAATATAACCCATTATAAATGTTACTGAACTCGAATGCTGTAGGCAGAGCTAGTGTGCAAACTTATGCCACTGCCCAGGAATGGGAATTCATTTTGGAGGGAGGTCATGGTAACTAACTTGGGGCAAATCATCCAATCATTTTCAGAGAGATGTTTCCTAAGTGTTTGCCATCAAGGACCTAACTCCCTGTTATTTCCAAGTTACTGTCTGCCGCGGTGCTGAAATGTTCATAGGGGAGTCAAGCCACCACATCTTTTACTGGTCGCGCTGTCACGTGGTTACAGCAGCCTAGAAGGGGAAACGCATGCGCCTTCAGGGACGAGGCAGGTAAGTAAAATGGAAGTAATGGTGGGATCCCAGAGTCCATGGGTTGAAGCAAACTTACACTTATGCATGCACATGTACATGTACACACCAGCCACACTCCTGGCCAAATCCTTCTGGGAGCGACCAGTGTGTGATCTCCGCTTAGCTGCAGGGATAATATCCCTCTACAAACTCTAGGATCAGCCGGGACCGGTTTGGCTCAATGGATAGAGCGTCGGCTTGGGGACTGAGGGGACCCGGGTTAGATTCCGGTCAAGGGCATGTACCTTGGTTGCGGGAGCATCCCCGGTAGGGGGTGTGCAAGAGGCAGCTGATCGATGACTCTCTCTCATCGATGTTTCTGACTCTCTATCTCTCTCCCTTCCTCTCTGTACAAAATCAATAAAATATATTAAAAAAAAAAACAAAAAACAAAAAAACAAACTCTAGGATCATAACCGACCTCTAGACTCTAGGGTTTCTGACCCCCTCCTGGAACAGAATGAATTTAGGCCAAAAGTAGTTCATTCGAAATGACTGCCTGAAGTTCCACCTGTCCTTCAAGACCTGCTCTGTTCCAGCAATCTCACATTGCATGGGTATGTGCCAGTTTCAGCCCCTGGGTCCCTTAAATAGATAGGTAACCCCATAAAACCTAAGTAAGAAATTTCTGTATATTTTGATTGGCATATAGAAATTATAAAAATTAAAAAATCCTAGAACTACATTCAAACAAAAGAGTATCTCCCACCCAAAGTATTCTCTTCATGTTTCCCAAACTGGTGTTCCTTAGAACTCCAGTCCCAAGAGATGCTCCCTGAAAAGTGCTCTTTGGTGAAATGCTGCACTCCAACTCCTAGAGACAGAGGGCACCTTGGAATTATAAAGGCCCTGAAGAGATCAGGAGAGATTAAAGAAAAATTTACCTTCTTTTACTGAGAGTTCTCTTCACACGGTTGACCATGGTCCTACGTTAACTAAGCAATTATCACATTGTAGTGTTAAACTACCAAATACATATAATCTAGTCAACGACTTCAATAAATACCCAAAAGTGACTTGCATGGTAGGGATGTAGTTATTGTAGATTTGCTGGTTGGAAAAACTTCCCCACATAATTTTCACACCATTCATTCATAAATACATTGAAATGTCCCCTGTGCTATAGTGCTGCTGAGTTCTAACTCCGCTTTAAACAATTCATCCTAAGTGATAAGTCTCAGGATAGCATGTTGTTCCTCAACACTAGTTAACATTTCCTTCAGCTGTGTCTCAACTTGAGTGAATCGACTGACAGGAGAAGGACATCAACTTTCTAGTTACCTCTGTGAGAAGAATCGCACGGCATCGCACAGTCGCTGTGGGGATGTTTACACAGGTGGGTGCGTTTATACCCTCATTGATTTCTCATGGACCGTTTAAAAATAGGAGCCATAAATTATGTATGGCCAAGACCTATTAGGAACAGCAAGGGAACCACACTTAAAGCAAATGGCCCGAGAACTGTAAAGTCAGCTGGCTTAGAGCAAGAATTTCTAACAATCATTTATTTGTAACCGCCTAACGGGTGTCTCTGGCGTGGCTACAGGTCAGGTGCCAGCTGTACACAGGTCAGATGCCAGCTGTGGAGAGGGCACACATGACCTGGTGCTTGCGTAGCACCAGGGGTTATTATTACAGTGGCCCCAGGACTCTGCTCATCTCCACAGATGATGCCCACAGAGGGCCCCCGAGTTCCTCCCACGAGGCTGTGTCCTTTATAACTGAGCAGCATTCTCCTCATGCCATGCTGTGAGCAGGAATCACAGGAGAGTGTGAGGGGCTGCATGTGTTCAGTATCAGGGCCAGTGACACTACTGGTCTGAGATGCTTCAGCAGTGGTCTGCCCCATAGCTGCCTTAGGAGGGCTTGAGGCAACGGCTGTGCTGCCACAAGGTAGTGGCAAGCACATTAAACTCTCCTAGTTAGAGAACTCGTAGATAAAGGATTGGACTTGGCACTCAGATAAAGGACGTGGTCTCCTTGGAGTTCAGGCTAACCGACACGTGACAATCCGACAGGCGGTTATCGATAGGAGTGCTTTCATACCTTCTGACTGCAAGTGGAAGTTGATGTCTAGAAAAAACGAGGGCAAGTAGACAATCTGCGTGGCCACCTGTACCTCTCCTTCTCCTGTGAGAACCAGGCCGAGAAGGAGCTAGTTGTTCTTCTGAAGGATGGCTGAACAACCGGGAATGGTTAGCAATCTCTGGACATGAGCCAGCTCTGCGACAATTAAAAGGCACATCCTGGTTCTGTTCAAAAGCTTCGCCCTTGGGCAGGGTCCTAGAATCTGGAAAATGGCTGGCCAACGTTCTGAGACCTTTCTTCCTGGCAAGCAGTGTGGAAGTGAGGTTTGTTTTTGCCACTAATGTTTATTTACTGAGCTTGAGCTACGTGCTAGTTGTCAGGACTGCCATGGTGAGAGACCCCAACTACCTTGATGGAGTTTGTTATTAGCCTAGTGAGGGGAAAATACTTGAAAACCAAGTCACAGAAATAAATATGTATTTTCAAATAATGATATAAAAGAGAAATACAGGATAATTTGAAACATTGTAAATGATATTAAGCTGAGAGCTGAAGGGTGGAGTTGAGAGAGAGAGAGAGAGAGAGAGAGAGAGAGAGAGAGAGAGAGAAGAGAGTGTGTGTGTGTGTGTGTGTGTCCGTATGTATGAGAGTGGGAGATGAGAGCTGGGGAGACGGAAAATATCCTGAGCTGAAGGAACAGCAAATGTCGTGTGTGTATGTGTGTGTGTGTGTGTGTGTGTGTGTGAACTAGGGGCGGTGGTGGGGCTGGGGAGTGGGAGGGTGCTTGACCCTTTTGAGGAACTGAAAAAAGCCATGTGCTTGTCATGTGTGCCTGAGGCAGAGATGTCTGAGTTGAAGTTGGAGGTGGCAGGGTCCTCAAGCTCAGGGCTTTGTAGGCCATGATGAGCGTTTGTGATTAGATTCTAAGGAAAGAGTGTGCTTGTTGCTGACCTGCCATGAGTAGATGGGTTGATGTGCATACCCCAGCTGCTGACCTGAGGACAGCGTTACTCAGCGGTAGTTCTTTAAGGTGAACAAGGATTGGAGTGTGACCTTGGGTGCAATGCCAGAGAAACTGGGTCACATTTCATTACACATTTTGTAGGTTATCAATGTTGGCGATAAAGCTCTATCAAGGTTGTGAGAAAGGCATATAGTCATGCAGGAAAACACCTGATGTTTTCCTGCATGACTATATGCCTTGATCATAGGTGCAAACATTTCTGAAGCCTCTGATGACATGATCACAGGTGCAAACAACCATGAAGGCAGAGCCAGTGGACAGAGAGGATCCCTGCTGAAAAGAGAATCTGGAGGCAACTGTTCACCCACCCCCCTGCTCTAACAGAACATCTTGTAAGCGGCGCCCTACTACACCTCAGTTCAAGAAATAGGAGGGGACTTCAAATACCTCACTCACTGGACCCTTATCCTAAACTTAATTTTTTTTTTTTTCTGAATGATTTTTAGAAAACAGTCACCAAAAAAGTAGGAAGCTGCAAAATCTTTCACATCCCAAAGAATGCCTGCCGCACTGCCCACATGTGCAAAGCCTGGGCTAGGATCTTTAAACATTAAAATCCTACTAATAATCCCAAGAGGAATGTGCCTCATAAGGTGCTTTTTGGAAGTACATCCATGTGAAAGAGACACATGGATCAGTTGGTTCCCACACGTGCCTTGACAGGGAATCTAATCTGTGACCCTTTGATTTTTGAGCTGGTGCTTTGACCACTGAACATACCAGCCAGGGCAATACTTCATTACTATCACTGGTTTTATTACTATTCAACTGGTTTTATATTTCATCTGAGAAGTGACTCATTTTTCTTTTATATTTGGCGTGTGGGAAGCTCATGTGCAATTATGTGTCAAAACCTTCAACTCCAATGAACCAGGGAAACCTTAGAGATTAGTAGAGGAAAGAGTTGCCATTTCAAGTTATGTTTTTATGAGTTTAACTATCAAATATTAAAAAAAAGTTGTTGGGTAAAAGTATTATTTATAGACTACCAGATGAATTATATGACCTACTGTTTACAGATGTATTAAGTCAGAAGAGCGATGCATTCTGGGCTTTAAGTAAAGGCTGCAGATTACAACCATGATGGCAACGGAATGAAGAGGCAAGGACTAATTGTTTCAGAACATTGAGAATGAGAACAAAAATGTGCTAGAAAAGCACAGCATGTATGAACTCCGCATACTGCTCAATATGACCCACAGCCTCCTGTCCTAAGGCAGTAAGTCTGAAATAATATTTTGCTGTTATGTGCTTTACTTCATAGAACAATAACTCCCTTCTGTCTCGTTTGCATAACCTTAAGAAAAGTGGGAACATAATACAGCAATAACCTACTTGATAGAAGTGTGGCTTCGAAGAAAAAAATAATTCTAAAGTCATTGGCGGATGGGGGCTAGATCCATAGAACTGAACAATCTGAGGGTTGAACAAATACTTCTCAATTTCTGTTTGCCAAAGGATTGTGAAGTTGGCCTCTAGAGAGCATAGCCAGACCTTTATCTCCACAGCCTTGGACCATGGAGAATGGATGTAGCTAGCTAGACTAGACAGTTTAAACATAAGATGTTACATAAACAAAACCACTGTAGACTCAGTGTTACATAAATACTTCATTACTATTTTTGTTGTTATTGGTTGTTGTTAATCCTCAGCTGAAGATATTTTTTTTCCCATTGATTTTTTAGAGGGTTGGGCGGGGGGGATAGAGACAAAGAGAGACAGAGAAAAAAACATCCATGTGAAAGAGACACATGGATCAGTTGGTTCCCACACGTGCCTTGACAGGGAATCTAATCTGTGACCCTTTGATTTTTGAGCTGGTGCTTTGACCACTGAACATACCAGCCAGGGCAATACTTCATTACTATCACTGTTATAGTATTGATTCTTGATTGCCTATTGAGGTCAATTTTATTTTTAAATTTTTATTTATTGGAGAGAGAAGAGAGAGAGAGAGAGAGAGAGAGAGAGAGAGAGAGAGAGAGAGAGAGAGAGAGAGAGATTTGTTGTTCCACTTATGCATTCATTGGTTGCTTCTTATACGTGCCATGATTGGGGATTGAACCTGCAACTTTGGTGTATTGGAGTGATGCTCTAACCAACTGAGCTACCCAGCCAGGTGATTCCATCCTAGAGTACAAGGAAAAGGGGCACTTCACAGCTGTGAAATGGCATGCTCCTACCAGCTGCCTTTATCTAAACACCCTTCATGGGACACAGTGAACACTGGAGGAAAGGATGTTGACTTGCAATTGTTTCTTTGGATACTTTGGCAGAGGAATAAACTCTCTGCCAAAAAAACGTTGTAAGTTCTTTCAGTGAAACAATAGTAAACCTTTTTACTATAAACTACGATTATTTTCAGGTACTTAATACTTTTTATTTGCTGAAAGGGTAGGCCTCATTAACAAATGCTTTTTTTTGTGGTAAGTTTATGTTCTGAAGCATAAGAACATAAACTCTACCCGCTAACTGTAAGAATTAACTTTGATTTATTAATTTTATGGGGCTTAAACGGATTTAAGATTTTTAAAAAACTTTAGATAAAGCACAGTAATGTGATTTCTAGTATACAGATTAGTTTCAATACTTGAGATTATGTTTCCTGCAAAGCTCTATGCTTGGACTTTGGATTGTAGATTTTCCATGCCCCATACTTCTACATCATCCAGTTCTCTGGAGGTCATTTCATAAATTGCTAGATTCTATTAGAAGGATAAAAGTTAATTCATTCTTTCATTTCAGGAGTTCTAATAATTGACGAGATAAGAATAGAAAACTGAGAAATAAGTTTGTTTTATTTATTTTATTTTACTATCTCTGCAGTTTTAACCCATACTTCTTTCCCCCCTTCATTTTCAATATTATTTTTGCACAATGTCTGCAGTTTGCTTTAAGCAATACAGTAATAAAAGTGTAAAGATATGGTCCACGTGTTCCAGGGAGTGTCTGTATAAAGCAATTAGTACGAATAACTGGGACTTGGCAGAGCCTTCAAATGGGATTTGCCTCAGCCATACTTTAATGAGCAAACTGGTCTCAGTGGTTTATGTAATACCCTTGGGTTTTCACACTATTGAACAGGTCTATCTTCAGCCTGTAATTTACTTCTGGGACTCCAAAGTGGGTTGAGTTGCATTCTGGATAAAATAAGCTGTGTTAATAATAGGTAAGGTGGAGACTGCTAGCTGTTTACCAAATTCGGTTTCATCCTTCTTCTAAATTATAACGTTGTAGGTGGGCCCATGGCTTACAAGCTGGGAGTGCCATTTTCAAACCCCTTACAGTTAGATATGGCTAGGTTTCTAAGTTCTTAATAGAGTATAAATGTGAAGCCATTTGCAGGTTCAGACCCTGAAACACTACATGTATACTCCTTTGTGCTCTTTCCAACTTGGGGGTGCTAAACATGGACCATTCTGAGACCAAGTCTCAACCATGCAAATAATAAAAACACTCTAGACAGTAGAGGAGAGACAAGACTCATTCATTCTTGCAACTAATGTTTACTGAGAATCCACTCCATGCCAGCATCATTCTAAATGCTGGGATACACCAGTGAATAGACAGACCAAAATCCCTGCCCCTCTTGAGTGCATATGGGCGATAACAACGGTAAATAAATATAATGTATAGTTTGTTAGAAATAATAAATGCTAAGGACAAAAATAAGGCTGGAAGGGAGATTGAAAATGCTGATTGGGTCTTATGCCTTTATAGGAAACTAAATGAGACCAACTACTGGTCTAGACAAAATAATAGAACAAGGAGCTGTTGCATTCTGGGTGTATGTAGAAAGTGGAGAGCCAAGAGGATTTGCTGAGAGACTGGATATTGGGGGGTGACAGAGAATAAAAAAGAGTCAAGAAAAACAAGATTTTGGTTTGAGGAACTTGAAGACGGGGTTGCTGTTCATTTATACTGGGAGGACTGTAGGGGAGTCTGAAGAGAAATATCTGTAACTCTGTTTTGGACACAGTTGTAATGACCATTACATTTCAACTGAAGTGTTAAATGACCAGTAAAAATATGTGTCTGAAGGTCAGAAAAGGAATCTAGATTAAGAGTATTCATTTATAAGTCATCAATGTGGATGTTATTTAACACCATGGGAATGATGGAGATCACCTAGAGAGTGAGTGATGCAGAGAAAAGAAACCATCCAAGGACTGAACCCTGCCGCCTAACTGTTAGAGGTGATATGGATGAGGGAGAACCAGCCCTCCCCAAACTGAGGAGTGGCAAAAAGGACTGGAGGTATACCGGGTGTGATGTTCTGAAAGACAAATGAAGTAAGTTAGAAAAATGGAGAGTACACAGATCCCTGAATGACTCTATGGAGCACAGCAGCCCATTTATTCACCCTATGGGATTGTTAAATGACAGAAAAATAAACTTCGTTATTTTTAATTCACTGAAGTGTTGTTTCTTTGAAACAAAATTTAAACTTCTACCCTAATATCAGGTAAATAGCAAATAGTATAAGCATATATAAGTCTTTAACAATAACAACCACAACAAAATTAACATTTATTAAAAAATCTCAAATAGTAAACTTAGAAATGTGATGTGTGTGTGTGCGCACACACAAGTGTATGTACATGCTCATGTGTATGTGTAAGGAAGAGTTTGAATATTTTTTAATAAGTATGTTTTTATTGATTTGAGAGAGAGAAAGGATAGAGAGATAGAAACAATGAGAGAAACATCATCCATTGGCTGCCTCTTGCACGCCCTCTACTGGGGATCAAGCCCACAACCCTGCCTAGGAATCCAACTGATGGTTTCATGGATTGATGCTCAAGCACTGAGCCACACTAGCTGGGTGAGTTTGAATATTTTAATAATTTAAAAACACACACACACGTAATTTGGAGTTGACTCTATTACCACTTTTTTTTTTTTTTGTCATAGCCTTAGAGGACTTACTTCCGGGTAGAGTCTACTTATATATTCCTAATAAATACTTCTAGCTTTATTTTCTTGAGAACTATCCAAGAGGAAACTGAGATAGTAAGAAATAACTTATGTGATGAGTCCTTTTTGTGACCTTTGACCTTAGTTTTCCTATGGTTTTGTTATATTAATTCTTTTCACTTTTAAGGGCCAAGAGGTCTACCTCCTCAACCAACTTTGACTAATAATAGTTCTGCTTGAAGGAAATGAACATGGAAAGAAAAACTCATTTTTTAAAATATATTTTATTGATTTTTTTACAGAGAGGAAGGGAGAGAGATAGAGAGCTAGAAACGTCGATGGGAGAGAAACATCGACCAGCTGCCTCTTGCAAACCCCCTACTGGGGATGTGTCTGCAACCAAGGTACATGCCTTTGACCGGAATCGAACCTGGGACCTTTCAGTCTGCAGACCGATGCTCTACCACTGAGCCAAACCGGTTTCAGCGAAAAACTCATTTTGATGCTCGTGAATTTGTTAGGTAGTAGCTTTCAAATTTTGTTTCTGTGAGTAGGTATTTTATGATGGGCATATATTCACAAACCAATGACTAAATATTACATGAGGAAACCTTTCTAAGATTTATATTTGCTGTTAGGCCTTTCCTCCCACATCCTGTTATCATCTTTTAACCTATAGATTATGAGGATCTTTGCCACTATTGTATAGCAGTATTGATTCTGTACCCCCATAATCTTCTCTCTTGCCAAATAATTTCTAGCATGGTTCAAGTGTTTTGTTTTATTTTGTTTTGTTTTCAGGATATGAAGGCTACAAAATGACAGAGAACTCAATAAAAAGAACAAAATAGAGTAAAGTTGCAAATGCAAAGCTGACTTCATCAATGTATGTAGGCAAACCTTGGAAAGGGGCCACATACTTAGATCTGGCCCAAAGGGAAATACCCTCACACAGAGAAATAAAGAGGAGAGTTAAAATACTCTGAGTAGTAGATTGCCAAATTTCTTCAGCCTTCTGTCCAAGAACTGCAACTCTCTAGAGTTTAAATGACATCATATCTCATGAATCAGAAGACCTGGGTTCTAGTATCAGCTTAAACACACACCAGCTCTGCCTCTTAGGCTTTGGGGAAACACCAACATTAAGGGAGTAAGCAAAACTGAAGGCCATGGCAATGGCCCATTTGGTATTCAGAAAAGTCTATCTATTCAGGTTTCTAAGATTGAGAAGCCAGAGCATTTCTCAGAGCTCAGCTTGTGTAACCAGAAAGCCAGGAGAAGAGACCAAGGGCAGTAGTTGAGTGTGGTCAAGAAGAAGAGAACAGCCTAGGAAGGGGGGTACAGGGTGGAGGGGGGTCACTGGGGAAAAAAGGAAGTCATCTGTAATAACAATAAAGAAACATTTTTTTTAAAAAAATGGAGAGAACATTTCAGTAGAATAGTCTGGAATAGCTGTTTGCCGGTGACCATTATGGAGCAGCTGTGGGATGATCGTTGGCTGGGTATACTCTTTTCATGTGAGACAAAAAGCCTGTCCCACTTGCATCGACTCTTCGTTCACTTGTACATTTATTCCTTCACTCACTCAACAAACACTTTGGTGTGAAAGACACAGAACGAGGCAGTGGACATAAAATGGAAGCAGCATAGACATGATTTCATCTTAGCCTCATGGAATTTACAATCTAGTAGAGACCACTGATTTTAATCAATGAAAATTGTTGTGACTTAAAAAGTTTTTTTTTTTTTTAATGTTTTCCAAGTCATTTTGTGTACTGGGGCAGAGAACCACTTATGCAGGTCAATTTGTTTTTTGAAATTTCTTTTAACTTTACCTGATTATTTTTTTCTTTCCATTTTTGCAGTCATTATATAAATATCTAATATCCTAGGTTTCCTATAAGACTTAATGTAGGCCTTTGCCAATCTTTTATAAGCACACCCCCTCAAAGTAAGTTTCTCTCCCTTTTCTTCCTTTCCACTTTTATTTAGTACATTTTGAAATTCAACATGAGAAAGATAGAGATCTTGAAGATAATAGAGTTTTGCTCTCTGAGCCTTTGTTCTACCCACTGGGTTTATTATAGCCTTATGCTTTGGTCACTAGGACAGAAATCGGCTCCAGCAATGTTAGTTGGCAAGTACATGTGCAATGCATAGTTAGTGAGGGGCCTCTCTTACAAATGCTATTTAGAATCCAACAAATAGTGGCTTTGGGGCTTGAAAAATTCAATGAAAGAGCTGAGTGAAGTTTTAGAAGCTATTTAAAGTTCAAGGAGTCTCTGCCTTCAAAGGCAAAGCAAAGTCAAATTAGGGGTTTAGAATCATAGTTCTGAGTGTGATATTTTCAAAAAGACATACTTTTGTAACTAGTTTAGGATATAGTTTTGCCTAAGATTATGTACACTACCCTCTAATCTTTTTTCTTCCATAATCCTAGCCTGTGTTTTTGTTCTGTTTGTTTTCTTAACTCATGGGTAAGAGCTACCAGAATTAAAGACATTTTGGGGGTATTCTTTTGTAGTAAAACACTGTATTCGTTCCATGGTAAATAAACTGTCACAAAAATTTTGATCCCACTTGTTAGATAAATACATGGATAATTAGAGTGGTTTCAAAATGAACCATCCCACATAAGAATATAAATAAAAAATTGTTAATTTTGTGAATAAAAATATTCTATCAGTAGAACACAGAATTTTGAGACAATATTTGAAAAATATTTTTAGAAAATATTTGTTCCATAGGAATTCACATTACTGGAATAATATCTCATTTCAAAGTATAAACAAGTATCTTTGTAATAAGTTTCTCAGATACAAAATTAAGAGAAAATTTGACTATTTAACTAAGGGAAAATCAAGTCACCCAAACTAGATTATTTAGACCACCCAAACTTACATTAATTGGATTTAGTTAATTTAGCAAAATAATTAGCAGTTTTAAATTTATTTTTATATTTTATTACATCATTATCATTCTTTTTTTATTACTAATTATAAATTTACTATCCAGTAAATAATCTATTACAAAATTTAAAAGTACATCTTAAATGAAATAGTCTTGCTTCTTGTTAAAATTATAAAACTTTTAAATTAACAAATTAAACTATCAAATTGTTTGGTCAATACTTATTCATGGTAATGCTTTGAGTAAATGAATCAAGAAGCTAAACTTTGAATTAGCCTGTGTACATGAACTTATGCTTCATTCTATATTTTTCCTCATACTTGCAATGTTTGTGTGAACTAAATGAACTAAATGATTTAAAATTTTGGGGAAGTTAACCAGAAGCATTAACTTTGGGACTTGAAAAAATTCAATGAAAGAGTAGAATGAAGTTTTAAAAGCTATTTAAAACTTGTGACTTGTATAATACATATACCAATATATCAAAAGTACTAAATAAGTAGATTTAAAAAAAGAACTATCACATTACCTGTGAAATTAATAGGCGAGTTCTACTGCCAAGGCATGTTATTATTGGTTTTCTATTTCTGACTGTAAATTTTCAGTTTTTTTCCTTTTCTTTTATCTTCTTAGCTTATTCCCTCTCCGCGCCCCCCCCCCTTCTTCCCTTCTTTCCCTTCTGCCACTTTCCTTTCCTTCCTCCCCTCCTCTTCTTCCATAAAATTTGTAGTGAGTCCATGCTATGCACTGAAGAGTGTGCTAGGTCTGGGACATGAGCAAGACAGACCTAATCCCTGCTTAAAGACAAGTTTATATTCTAAGTTGGAAGACTTCGATGAGAAATTACAATATATGAGATAGTGATAACAATAACTAGCAAATGTTTACTATGCAGTGCTAAACATTTTACTTGCATTTTCTAATTAATCTTGCTTAACAATAACCCTATGAAACTAGTAGTATTGCTTCTCCTGGTTTATTGAAGGTGTAATTGAGGCCCTGAGAACGTTAGATAACTTGGCCCCGTGCAGAGTAGTAAATTGTGGGAAGTGCAATTTAAATGCAGGAAGTCTGACTCCAGAACCTGTAGTCTCAACCACTAGACTGCCCCACATACTAGAGAAATCTTTAATTGAAGAGAAGGGAGGAAATTAAACAGTTTGGTTGGTTTATTTTGACCATAAAAATAATAGAAAAAATTGTCTGTGCTCTTTTATATAAATATAATTTTAACCTAGTTGAGCAGTGAACCTTTCATCTTGATTATGTGGTTACTATGGGTTTGTTTTAGTAAGGTTTAGTTCACAGTTATCTTTTTATATATGGGATCCAGTTTGGGTTGAAAATATGCTCCAAATTTTGACTGCAGAACTGGAAGGTTGCTTGCCTGCAAACTAGATTGCCTGCAAACCAATTGCTTGCCTGCAACTACACCTTCCGAACAAATGGCTTTTCAAATGGGTTTGGCAAAGGATTATGTGTATAATGAAGATACATGTCATGTCTAAGCATTGGCTGTGTGTTCCCTTAGGAAAGATAGTTAATGTTGCACAACTAGCATTTCCCACTTGAATTTTGAGATAAATAAGGAAATCTTTCAGTTTGGGAGCTGATGTGCTATCTATAGTTATAGCTATATCCAACAGCTCATGTTTCAGATGCTAAAGATAGATGCTTTACTGTGTGTGTGTGTGTGTGTGTGTGTGTGTGTGTGTGTGTGTTCGACATATCAAATGGTTTTCTAAGTTTTTTTTTTTTTCACATATACTGGTAAATGTGCCAAAACCCTAGAAGAAAAAAAAATTATTTGTATGTTTTGTATACTATCCTTTTACAGGTGTGCCTTTTGCAAATATTTTCTTCGAATATATTGACTGTCTTCTCATTGCCTTTCACAGAGCACACATTTTTAATTTTCGTGACATCCAGCTTATCATTTACTTCTTTCATAGATAGTGAATGTGTTGTGTCTAAAAAGTCATCTCCAGACCCAGGGTCAATTAGGTCTTCTCCTATCTTACCTTCTAGGAGTTTCATAGTTTTGCATTTTACATTTAAGTCTATGATCTATTTTTAGTTAATTTTGGTGACAGGTGTAAGGTCTGTGTCGGGTTCATTTTTGCATGTGGATGACCAGTTGTCCAGCACTGTTTGTTAAAAATACCACCTTTGCTCCCTTGTCAAAGATCAGTTACTTTTATTGAAACATGGAATGTTCTTATGCATGAATATGGGATATCTCTTCATTTATTTAGTTACTAGAGGCCTGATGCCATGGTTGCTGCCTGTGCCTTGGCCCCCACTGCTGCAGCTTTGTCCAGAAGGTTGTCCAGAAGGATGTCCAGAAGGACATCTGGTCTAATTAGCATATTGTGCTTTTATTATTATAGACTAGAGGCCCAGTGCACGAAATTCGTGCACGGGGGTCCCTCAGCCCAACCTGCACCCTCTACAATCCAGGAGCTCTCAGGGGATGTCCTACTGATGGCTTAGGCCCACTCCCCTTCTCTGCAGGCCTGGAGGTTTTACTGCAGCCATTGAGATGAAACCCCCATGCCCTGCTCTCTAATCTCTGCCTATGTCACCATGCGCCATGCGAAGGAAGCCCCAATGCCCTGCAGTGTGCTCTGTCTGCCAGGCCTGGAGACTTCACCAACACCAACACATTAAGGAAGTCCCCATGCCCTGTTGTCCTGGCTCTGTCTGTGGGCTTGGGGGTGTTCCTGTTGCCAACTTGCTAAGGAAGTCCCCAAGCCCTGCTGTCTGGGCTCTGTCTGCTGGGCCTGGGTCTTCCCTGCTGCCACGGAAGCCCCTATGCCCTGCTGTCCGGACTATGTTTGCTGGGCCTGGGAGCTTCCCCAGGTGCCGCTGCGGTAAGGAAGCCTCCATGCCCTGCTGTCTGGGCCCTCTTTGCTGGGTCTGGGGCTTCCCTGCTGCCGCTGCCTCGCTAACTGCTGTCCAGGCTCTGACTGCCCTGTCTGGGGTTGATCAAAACCCCTCCAGAGGGGGATCCAGCCTTGCTACTCCTGTGGACAGGCTGGACACTCCAGCAGTGGAGCTGAGGGGACTGGGTGCCGCCATCTTGTGGCTATGGGGGCTGCCATTTTTGTCATGGAGTGGTGGTTATTTTGCATATTACTCTATTATTAGATAGGACTGGAGGCCCGGTGCAGAAAAATTTATGCACTGGGGGAGGGGGTTTCTCAGCCCGGCCTGTAACCTCTTACAATCCAGGACCCCTCTAGAAGGGTCCCTAGACCTGGCCTGATATCAGGGCCTATTGGAGCTTTCCTTCATCTGGCTGCAGGCAGCTGGCTCCACCCCCACCACTGCCACTGCTTGCCATCTGTGCAGCGCTGTTCCCCCTCCCCTGCTACCGGTGGCCTCCCTCTGCAGTGACTTGGGAGACCTGGACCTCCTTTTTTCTTTGCTGGGGGATGGGGCCAGCCTTGCCAGGGACCATTTGTCTACCTGATCACCTTTAACCGCTCACCTACCTACCTGATCACCCCAAATTGCTGGTCTGCCTACCTGATCACCCCTAACCACTGTGCCTGACTGCCTGATTGCTCCTAACCTCTTGCTTGGGGTGGGGCCAGCCCAGTGAGGGACCTTCTGCTTATCTGATCTCCCCTAACCACTCTGCCTGCCTGCCTAATTGCCCCTTACTGCTGGGCCTGCTGGCTTCCCAGCACTGACTTCCGGTTTGTCAGCCTCTAGTGGTTACTGGTTGTTAGGACCCAGGGGTTTTTTTTTGTTTGTTTTGTTTTTGTTTTTTTAATATATTTTATTGATTTTTTGCAGAGAGGAAGGGAGAGAGATAGAGAGTTAGAAACGTCGATGAGAGAGAAACATCGACCAGCTGCCTCTTGCACACCCTCTACTGGGGATGTGCCCGCAACCAATGTACATGCCCTTGACCGGAATCAAACCTGGGACCTTTCAGTCCTCAGACCAATGCTCTACCACTGAGCCAAACCAGTTTCGGCAGGACCCAGGGTTTTTATATATTAGGATTCTTTGATATCTTCTATCAGAGTTTTGTGGTTTTCCATATATAGATCTTATACATATTTTATTGATGTATGTGTAGTGCATATTTTAGCTAATAAATACTAATATGTTTTTATTTAAAATTCCACTTATTCATTGCTGTATACAGGAGAGCAATTGACTTTAGCATATTAACTTTGTATCTTACAACCTTGTTATACTAGTAACTAGTACAAGGATTTTTCCCCAATTCTTTCAGACCTTTTACACAGATAATCATGTCATCCCAGCACTGGTTCCCTTGGGAACCTTCCCTTAGAGGTGTCTGCTCTGGTAAATTGTGATTCTCTCTGTCTGCCTGTCTGCCTCTCCAACTTTTGGTGCAGTGGTTTGCTCTGTGACTTCATTTCTCTGAAGAATCGAAGAACTATTGACTTTTCAGTTTGTTTAGCTTCTCAGCTATTAGGGCAGAGGTATGACTTCTAGGCTCCTTATATACTGGAGCAGAAATCTAAGTTTTGTTCTTATTATCATTTTTTAAACGTATTGAACTTATTGGGGTGACATTAGTTAATAAAATTACATGGGTTTCAGGTGTACAGTTCTAGACTATATCATCTGTATATTGTATTGTGTTCACCCACCCAAGTCAAGTCTCTTACCATCACCAATTATCCCTCCATATTCCCTCTCCTCCCTCCCCTCACCCCCTTTCTCTCTGGAAATCACCATACTGTTGTCTGTTTCTAAGAGTTTTGGGTTTTTTTGCTTAATCCCTTCATCTATTTCACCTAGCTTCCCAACCCTCCTCCCCTGTGACAGCTATCATTCTGTTCTCCGTAGCTGAATCTGTTTCTATTGTATTTTGTTAGTTTATTCTGTTCATTAGATTCCACATATAAGTGAAATCATATGATACTTGCCTTTCTCTGACTAGCTTATTTCACTTAGCAATATACTCTCCAGGTCCATCCATGCTGTCCCAAAGGGTAAGGTCTCCTTCTTTTTTTAATTTTTTATAGCTAAGTAGTATTCCATTGTGTAAAAGTACCACAGCTTTTTTTACCCACCCATACCCTGATGGATACATGGGCTGCTTCCAAAACTTGGCTATTGTAACTAGTATTGCCATGAATATAAAGATGCTTATATTCTTTCTGATTGGTGTTTTGGGATTCTTTGGATAAATGCCCAGAAGAGAAATTGCTGGGTCATAAGGCAGTTCCATTTTTAATTCTTGGAGGTAATCCCACAATGATTTCCACAGTGGCTGTACCAATCTGCATTCCCACCCTCAGTGCCTATTCTCTTTTAAGTAGAGGCCCGGTACATGAAAATTCATGCACTGGAGGGGGAGTCCCTCACCACCTCTCCCAGTCCAGGAGCCCTCAGAGGTGGGAGGTGACCTGGTGATCAGGGGGAGGCAAAGCCCCCATCACACCTCTGTTGCTGCCACTGTTGGCAGTGCAAGCCTCGGCTGGCCCTGGTTACCTGAGCCTTGGGCAGCCCTAGACAGCTGGGAAGCCATCATCCAATGCTTGCCTGTGCCTCGGGCATCGGGCGTCGGCTGGACAGCCACTATCTGAGGCTTGCCTGCACCTTGGGCTGGTTCTGGGCAGCTGTGGGGCTGAGGGGACTGGGGGACTTTGGAGGCAGGTGAGTGGAGCGGCCAGACCTGCCTGGGGGTGGGCTGGACCATGCCACATGACTGCTGCCCTGTCAGGGCTGAGGGGACTGGGTGCCACCATCTTGTGGATGTGAGCGCTGCCATCTTCGAGGGCGTGACAGTCAATTAGCATATTTCCTCTTTATTAGATAGGATAGTTGATTCTTTTCCATATTCACTGTAGTGGGCTTTCAGTTATAAAATTTTTTCAAATCAATGCATTTCTGTCACTAGTAAAATGACATATTTTAATAAACTGCTGCCGTTACTTATTAAATTCTTGCCTCTCCATTGTTAGAGTGATTTTTTAGTACAGACATATATGCTGGTGAGACATACTTATATTCAAATGTAAGTACAAAAATCACACATTGTAAGGCCATACATTACTTTGAAGAATCTACCACGTTGCCTTCCAATTTCTGTGAACTTTGAATTTGCTATAAAATAAAATGTTTATTTTATTTTAATAAGGTCAGATAAAGTTGCAATTATTCTGAAGTGACTGAAAATGAATGAAGCTTCTCTGTTTTTTCTCTTACCCTCAGGGATAAAACAAAAGGTGGTATTTTTATATTATTTGGTTATCTAGTAACCACAGATTTTGATTATTTAGCAGCAAAGGAAACATGCTACTCAGACGTTCAATCATGTTCATACAACCTTTTTAAACTAACTTATCTTTTTAAATGCTTGCATAGATAATAGTAGAAAAATTGAAAAATCTTCAAAGAGGATCTAGTGTGAACTATGTTTTCCCCAACCTCCAGCCACACCTTTGCCCAGTGGAAATCACTTTCACGTTTTCTTACATATTTTCCCAAAGATAATCTCTAAATATTATATTTTCATAAAGGAGGTTAATGATGATCACAAATGACAATATTTAAGCAAAATACTGCTCTAAGCATTTTACATAAATCTATTTAGTTCTTACACTAGCTATATGCTATGTACTAACCCTATGATAGCACCTTTTAGAAATAAAGAAATGGAGGAACAGAGAGGTTAAGTAACTTTTCCAAGGTCCCATCTTTTGATTGACTTGGTTAAGCGCTTCTGTTACTTGAAATGATAACACATTAAAACCCGAAGCTGACATTCATTTACTTAATTAACATCCTGGTGATCCAGAATGAGTTTAACTCTAGAGAAATTTGGGCTCTCCTCACCCCCCTCAGGTAGAGACTGATCAAGTGGCTGAGTCTCCTGATCCTTCTGGAGCAGTTTTAAAAGCTGCAAAGTGGACAATCTGTGAAGATAAAGTAATAATTCCCTAGTGAATTTTATTTGGATAATTTATATTTTTTTTATTTAGAAATAACAAAAGTAATACATGTTCATGATAATTTAAATATTGAAGGATATAAGGAGAAAAAGTTTATCTTACTGCCTGACATAATCCTGCTTCCTAAGGATAATCACTGTAAGAGTTTGTTATGGAGTATGCTAGATCTGTTTCTTATATATGTATAAACATCTATGCATATCCTATAAAATAAAAGCCTAATATGCAAATCAACTGAACGGTGGAACAACTGGTGGAACAACCTGTCACTATGAAGCACACTGACCACCAGGGGATAGACACTCAACGCAGGAGCTGCCACAAGCCCGCAGGCTCCAGGCCAGCCAAGACGAGGTGCCAGTGGGGCCCCCCATTGCCCTGCCAGTTGCCCCACAGATTGGCCCTGATTACAGGCTATGGCTAGGAACCTTACCCATGTACGAATTTCATGCATCGGGCCTCTAGTATTTATTATAAATACACACATATAGTATTTTCCCCACAACAATGAGCTCTTACAACAATGAGCTCTAATTATCTAAAACTTAATTCCCATTTCCACTGTAATTCATTGGTTTATCATGAATATCCTTCAAGTTAATCCAACCAGGTCTAACTCATTTTTTTTTCTATTTTTTTTCTAACTCATTATTTTTAATGACCATATAATATGTTATATATTCAGCCACTATTACCTTTTACTGATAATTTGAGGGAACTCCTATTTTTACTGTTTGATAATACAGCAAATAGTACATATATGTTTGAACATTTCCATAATTACCTCTCAAGGATAGATACCAAGAAATGGACTTACTAGGTCAGAGAGTATATTTAAATTTGGTAAGTATTGTCGGTGCATAGAGTGCCTATTATATTTGCCTATGGCCTACTAAAAAAGTTAGAAAAAAATAAGTGATTAATGACAGAGGCAAATATTTATGCTACTGTGATAGATTAATTATTATACAGATATTAGTAGATAGCTTATGGTATAATATGAAAATGATAACTATGAAGAAATTTTTTACAACATGAAATGTTTATAGCATACTACCAAGGATAAAAAGCAGAATGCTTTGCATGTAAAATTATTTTGTATAGGTATGAGAAACAAAAGAGTACATGGAAGAGTAGAAAATAGTTTGGATGGTGGAAATAGAGATAACTCCTCCCCTCCCCCTTTTTTGTTCTCTGGTATTATTATTTATGTTGTTTGTGCAATTAAAAAATGGTAACCTTTAAATAATAAAAAAGAAAGATCAATACAAAAATAAATACTTATGAGACTTATTGGCTTGTCCCAATCTAGCCTTGATTTGCTATTTGTCCATCAAATAGACAATGACAAATTATATGTGTGATGGAATATTATCTGGCTGTAAAATGAAGGAAATCTTACCTTTTGCAATAGCATGGCAGTGACTGGAGAACATTATGCTATGTCAAATAAGCCAGACAGAGAAAGACAAGTATCACATGATCTCACTTATATGTGAAATCTAATGAACAAAATAATTTTTTTTGGGGGGGGGGTTTGTGAAACCCAGGATTGAACCAGAGACTAAACAAAATAATTTAACTAACAAAACAGAAACAAAATCATAGATATATGGAACAGCCTGATAGCTGTAGGAGGGTACGAGACTGAAGGTCTGGGTAAAAAAGGTGAAGAGATTAAGAATATATATAAAACAAATAGACACAGACAACAGTATGGTGACAATCAGAGGAGGTGGAGAGGTGAAAGAAGGGATAAGTGGGGATGAAAAGAGACTTTACTCTGGGTAATGAGCACACAATACAGGATGCAGACAATGTTCTGTTGAATTCTACACTTGCAACGTGTATGGTTTTGTTAGCTAATGTCACCCCAATGAACTCAATAAATTCAATAAAAACAAAACAAATTATATGTGTTCATGTTGTTGGGACTAAATGCTTTAAAAAGATGAAACCTCTTTAATAGAGAGTGCCATCATGCTCCCAAAATCCACTGGCAGATCACATTGTAAAAATTACTATTGATGCCAATAATAGTCTCTTGAATTTGAACAGATGTTCATGTTTAAGTTTTTCTTTTGCCTAAGAAGATCATAAAGGGTGTCTTTTATTTTTTCCTCCTTAAGTAGTATTTTAAGTTTTAATCATAAAACAAAGTTTTAAAGATGATAAAATAGAATTGTGATAAGAAATACATTTACCATTCCCGAAGCAGATTTTGAAGGACAAGAAGGAGTTGGCCATGCACAGAGGAGATGGGCCCAGGTATTAAGATAAAAGCAGCCATGGCCCAGCATATGTGTGGTTCTAGGAAATCCATCTAACTTGAGCAGAGGGTGCCTGTTGTGATGGGAAATAAGGTTAGATAGGCAGAGGTCAGGGAGAGAAGGGCAGGCATTGAAAGCTAGGCAGAAAAGAATTGGGATTGAACGCATTCAATTGGATTAATTGAAATAAGGAGACACTCTAAGATTATCAGCCATGAATTGAGAAAAAGTGAATGTTGTTATCTTCAGCAGGATGGGGAGGCGTGTTCTTCTCTAAGTCTGGAGTGAGGGAAGAGAGGGAAAACAAAGCAGCATTTTGTCTTACTGCTTTAAATTTTTTTTCAGAGACAAGGTCTGCTTTATTCCAATCTACACTAATAAAAGAGATACATGCAAATTGACTATACCGCTGCTACGACCACAAGCCACACCCACCAGCAAATCAGGAGTGAGTATGCAAATTAACCTAACCAAGATGTCTGTGGCCACAGAGTGAGCAGGAGGCTTGGGTTTCCCCTGCAATGAAGGAAGCCAAGCTTCCCACCTGCTCTGGCCTGCCCTGGCCTCCACTCAATGCTACAAAGATTCAATTATAGAAGATAAATAAATCCCAACAAAAATGGCAGCAGCCACAGAGCTGGAGAGGACAGGAGGCTTGGGTTTCCCCCAGCGATGGAGAAAGCCAAGCTTCCTGGATGGTCCTGGCCTCTACTCAAGGCTACAAAGTTTCAAATGTAGAAGATAAATAAGGCCCAGATACCAGGGACTCCTCTTGGGTCGACGGGTGTCTGGCCAGCCTGCAAACCACCACATGTCCCTCGCCCAGGCTGCCTCACACCCCAAGGGAACCCCCACCCTGATCCGGAACAACCTTCAGGGCAAACCACCCAGCCCCCACCCATGCACCAGGCCTCTATCTTAGCTAATAAAAGAGTAATATGCAAATTGACTGTCACTCCAACACACAATATGGCTGCCCACATGTGATCAAAGATCCTGCTCCCATGTGGACACAATATGGCCACCACAAGATGGCCAGCAGGGAGGGCAGTTGGGAGGGGCCAGGCCTGCAAGGGAGGCCAGTTGTGGGCGATCAAGCCAGCAGGGGAGGGCAGTTAGGGGTGAACAGGCCAGCAGAGAAGGGAGGTTGGGGCAACCAGGCCTGCAGGGAAGGGCAGTTGAGGAGGACCCAGGCTTGCAGGGGAGCAGTTAGGCATCAATCAGGCAGGGGAGTGGTTAGGGGGTGATTAGACTGGCAGGCAGAAGCAGTTAGGGGCAATCAGGAAGGCAGGCAGGCGAGCAGTTGGGAGCCAGCAATCCTGGATTTTGAGAGGAATGTCCCAGGCTGGGCTGAGGGACACCACCCCTACCCCTACCCCACCCCCGTGCATGAATTTTGTCTAGTCTTCGAATAATATTAAAAGAATACCTGGGATTTTTTTGTTTTATTTATCAATGCAGTCATGGGTTAAAAATTGTTGAGAAATGCAGACTACAAGTTAATTTAATTACAATAATGGGATATAACAGAATAGTTATAATTTTTAAAAACTGAGCTTCTTTTCTCTGTGCTGCCCTTGAGCTTTTCTGTACTTGCTGTCCTTAAGCCCAGGATCTTTTTGATTCATGTTTGCAAGAAATCAATGCGAAGTCTGAGAATTAGGTAGGGAACATCACCAGCTCTTTGAAGTCTGTCTCTTATGCAGATTCTAAAATGATTCTCTTAATTCCAGATCTCGGCCTCACAATCCTTTTCTGCAAACCCAATTCTTGAGCCTTTGCAGAACCTCCCTCATTCTGAAGAAACTGAGGCTCAGCTTCCCCTACTTGCCTGAGTCACCAGCTTTCTATCCTTCAAAATATATTATTTCTATCCCCTGTGTCCCTTTTCTGGTTGCTGTTGTGTGTGTGTGTGATATATATGATATATATATATATTTTTTTTTAAAATAAAAGAGTAATATGCTAATTAGGCCAGACATCATTCCAGGCATCATTCCGGATGTCCTTCCAGATGAAGCCAGGGCCAGAGTGAAGCCCAGGACCCACGTGCCTGCTTGTGGTCAGAGGGAAACAGCCCAGGTCCTGGCAGCTAGGGGGAGGAAGGCCTACACTTGCATGAATTTTCCTGCATCAGGCCTCTAGTCCTATATGATAAAAGGCTAATATGCAAATTGGCTGCATGGCAGGATCACTGGCCACTATGATGAGCACTGACCACCAGGGGACAAATGCTTAACACAGGAGCTGCCCCCTGGTGGTCAGTGTGCTTTCACAGTGGGAGCACTAATCAGCCAGAAGCCGAGCTCACGGTTGCAAAGGCAGCAGTAGTAGTGGGAGCCTCTCTCACCTCCTTAGCAGCACTAAGGACCCCTCAGGGGCTGTCCTCCTGTCGGGGCCTAAGTCAGCAGGAGGACATCCCCCAAGGGGTCCCAGACTGTGAGAGGGTGCAGGCCAGGCTGAGGGAAGCCCCCCACTCCCCCAGTGCATGGATGTCATTCACCGGGCCTTTAATATATATATAAAATTGCATTTATTGGAGTGACATTGGTTAACAAAAGTATACAGGTTTCAGGTGTACAATTCTACAATACATCATTTGTATACTGTATTATATATTTACCACCCCAAGTAAATTTTCCTTCCATAAACATTTATCCCCCCTTTACCTTCTTTACCTTTCCCCCACTCCCCAACCCCATTCCCTATGGCAGTCACCATATTGTTGTCTGTGTTCATGAGTCGTTACGTCTATATATTTTAAATATTATTATTGTCATTTTAATAGGCATACAGGAGAGAATAGGAGTTATACTTCTATTCAAATTCACCATATTTTTATTTAAAATCTTATGGTAGTAGTTTATTTTTTTAAATATTTCATTATAAAATTGGTTCTTCAAAGAAACTTTGGTACAACTATAAGTAACGAATTGAGTCATCCTTCTCCTTTGTTATAACATGGGAATTATAAAAAGAGTAGCATGATCACTCTTTGAACTGCCTTTGAAAATGTGATTTTTGGTTTTTCACAAGTGATTTTTTATCTTTCTCTTGAAAATCTTTTCCTTTTACCAGTGCCTCCTCATAATCAATTTGTTATATTGATTCAAATCCAACAGTCCTATGTCTCTGAAAGTATCCTCTCCAAATCCTCCAATTACTTTAAAATTGCATTTCTTAGAAAATTTAGATTAGCTATTATAATTCCTCTATACAACTATATTTCTGGAGAACACAGTGGCTGAGGTAAAGCTGCTAAAGTAACAAGTAAAAACAACACGAGGTTAGATTACCAGTTCTTGTACATATAACTCTAAGAATTTTATAGACTATCATCATGTGTGATGGGCTTAAATGAGCTGCTGTGTGTGCACTAATAAAGCTGTTAACACTGAAACATTAAAGCTTTAATCAATCATGGATTGGCTTATAATAACTCTTCCAATATCTCTTACAGTAGAGCTATTATTTATTTATTTATTTAGTCCTCACCCAAGGATAATCTTTCCATTGATTTTTAGAGAAAGTAGGAAGGGGAGATGGAGGGAGGGGGGAAGGGAGGCATGGAGAGAGAGAGAGGTCAGAGAGTGCAGGCCTACACTACCATTGAGCAGCACTTGCCAGGGCACAGGGCACAGTGGAGCTATTCTTGAGTGAAGTGTCTATTCAATGCATATTTGCTTGTGGTTTTTGTTGTTGTTACTTTATTGTGTGTGGTTTTGTTTGCTTTTACAATTTGCTTAAGACTTTTGGTATATAAAAAGTAGGTAAACTAGAAGGAAATTTGCCCAAATTAAGTGTACATATATCATGAAATAATTATTTTTTCATTTGATGCAAAGGAAGGATTGCCTTATTTGGTACTGGAAAATCATTACTCTGCTACCTGTGCTTTCATACTCAGTCTCTAGTCAATTTAGTAAATTATCAGCTCACTTTATATCTTTCACTTATTATCAATCCCGCGCCCCCCCCCCCCCCCCCCCCCCCCGCCCCGGCCCCCAAGTCTTAACTTCCTGACTGTGGAATGCAGATTGGAAACAATACACAAGTCTCATTGTATCTTTAACTATTTGATGATTTCCAACATTAGCTCAGTTTTACTCCCTAGAGAATTTCCTTACCAACTGACCACTGAGACTATCCTGAACTTCTGTCACTTTTATCAACCCTACCCCTGTAGATATACTCCCCTTATCTCTGCCCTATTAGAGAAAATCAACAACGGCAGTTGCCACATAATAAGCACTTATTGCCAAGCACTTTACAACAAAACTGCACAGTAGATATTTTACTCAATTTTTGTAGGCGAGGAAAGTAAACCTCAGAGGAGTGGAAAATAAACATACTCAAGGGTACACAGCTCATACATACACACGGCTCACCAGAAACACCTGACTCTTGCCTTATCTTTTTCCTTTGTTTTTCCATTTATTATAATCTAAAATATAATATTTGATATGTTCAAAAATATGTGTATAATGTATATATAGTTGTTACAGCTAAGTAATAATATGAATGTCCATCATCTAATTGAGGAAGTAGAACATAATCAGTACTATGTTTTCTTCCCTCTCCCATTCTCTGACCTCCCCTCACCCCTCATTCGAAGAGGTAACCACTGTTTTAAGTTTATCATTTCCTTGCTATTTTTAAAATTTTTAATTTCCAAATATTTTACAGCACAAAAATTCTTAAAGAATATTATAAAAATTTTCTGTATGTCCTTCATTAGATTCAACAACTCTTACCATTTTGCCACATTTGTACTCTTGTTCTTTTTCTCTATGCATGCTGTTATTATTTCTGAGCCACTTGAGACTAAGTTGCAGAGATCATCCCCCCTTGTCGCTAAATACATGAGTGCATATTTTCTAAAAACAAGGATTTTCAATTATCAAAATCAGAAAAGTTAACACTGATACCTTATTATATCTAATCTATAGTCCATTTCAAATTTCACCAGTTGTCCTAATAAAATATCCTTTATTGCCATCCTACTACACACCTCAACACACCACTCTCTAACCCCCTACAGGATCTCATCCAGGATCCCATATTACATTTAATAGTCTCTTCACTCTCCCTTAATCTGAACAGTTCCTCAATTTATCACTGTGTTTCTTGACCTTGACATTTTTTTAAACATATCTGGCCAATTTTTTTGTCAAATTTCCCTCAATGGAACTTTATGATTTTCTTCATTGGATGCTTCTTCATAATTGGATTAAAGTGATACATTTTTGACAAATTATATTATACTAGAGGCCCAATGCATGAAATCCGTGCGAGGGGCTCAGGCCTTTGCCCAGCCTTCGTCCCAAAGGACATCCGGTCTAATTAGCATATTATGCTTTTACTTTTATTATTATAGATAAGTGAGGTTATGCCCTTTTTAATGCAATGCTCAAGAAACATATTATGGTGATGTCAACTTTGATTACTTGGTTAAGATGATGCCTTTCAGTTTTACCCATTCTAAAAGTACTATTTTCCCCTTTATAATTAAATTTTAGCCCAATAGTTTTGACATCCATTAATAATTTTGTCTGGCTCAGCTATTACTATGATGGTTGCTAAATGGTGATTTTTCTACTCCATAACTCTTTCTACATGAGATTCTTCTGTAAGAAAGAATTTTTCCTTCTTCCCTACTTATTGATTAATTATCAGTAGAAACTCATCTATGTATTTAATCTCAGGATGTACTTTCCTTACTGATCAACATAGTCACCTTGCCATATATCAAGTTTCCATATGTTCTTAGGTCTTTCTGGGCTCTCTCATTCAATTGGTCACTTGGCTTTCTCTGGGTGGAAACAACACTATTTCAATTATTATGGCTTCATATTAGTTTCAATGTCTAGTTGGCCAAGTCTCTCTTTATATTGAGGAGATCCTTGGATATTCTTGTTTTTCGTAAAAGTAAACAGTATCAGCAGTCACAAAACCTCTGTTGATAGTTTGATGGAATTATATTAGCTCTATAGGTTAATTTGGGGAGAATTCACTAAGAAAAATGAACATATTCTCTATTTACTTAGGTCTTCTGAGTATCTATCTATCTATCTATCTATCTATCTAATATTTATTGACTTCAGAGAGGAATGAAGAGGGAGAGAGAGATAGAACATCAATCATGAGAGATAATTATGGAGACTGCCTCCTGCATGCCCGAAACTAGGGATTGAGCCTTCAACCTGGGCATATCAAACCGTGACTTCCTGGTTCATAGGTCGATGCTCAACCACTGAGTATCTTTTATATCAGAGGTTCCCAAACTTGTTTGTGCCGTAGACCCCTTGCCATGTTTTTCGGTTTGGGGTAGACCCCCTACTTACCTCATATTGATTTTTTTGTAAACTTCCAACTGTAGTGAAGTTTAGTGTTAAAAACTTGAAATAAAAACACATGTTAAGTTTTATACATTTATTTATTGAATTTAAATTAAAACTACTCAAAATAAAATTTTGTATCTGTTATATAAAATATACGTAACATAAAATTTAATAAAAAATAATGTACCTACTTTTCTCCGGCATTCTCAAACAAAATAACACTGATTCACTATAATTTGTATGATAAACTACCAGTTTATATTTTTTTAAATGTTTTCTCAGCACTTTCCTATTCAAGATTCAGGAAACGAATGAACGTATTTTTCTCACATTCATATTTATAGAGTGACGAATTGAACAAGTCGGTGCAAGTTCGCGAAGCTTTGAGACAAAAATTGGCAAGAATGTTTACTGCGCGTATGCTTGTAACAAGATGATACTGGTATATCATTATGTGCAGGTTTTTATCCTACAACTTACACAATTTTATAAACATATATAATAAATTTTTTACTTCATAGGTACTTTTATAAATAATTTATATGTTTTTATATTATAAGATAATATGATGTAAGTAAATAGGTACTATCAGTGTATGTTGAGATCCACTATCGTGGACCCCCATTTTCATTTCATGGACCCCCAAATTTTTTTCCCGCTGATGTAGACCCCTTGCAGGTTGTCATAGACCCCTGGGGGTCGATATAGACCACTTTGGGAATCACTGTTTTATATTATTATAGTTTTTTTCTATATCAGCTTTGTACATATTAAATTTGATTTTAGGTATCTTATTTGAAATGAAATCTCTTTTTAAGTTATGTTTTCTATTTGCTTGTTGTTATAGAAATTGTTTTCTGAGTACTTAGATTTTACAGAAGTGCAACTAAATTCTGCATATAGATCTTATGGCAAACTCACTATTTCTAATAACTTAGATTCTTTCATAGACTATCATCATTTGTGAAATAATGAAGTCCTTTTTCTTCCTTTGCAGACTTTTGTCTTTGATTTTTTTCCCCCCTTATCTTTCAGTATGAGATGAATACATTGAGTAGGAGAGCCTGCACAGTCATGGGGCTGTTGCTTCATTAGCCAAACCCATCCAGGTCCCCACTAGAGTTTGGCACCATCTGGTGGTAATTGTCCACTCCAGCTTACATAGTGATGGGGAAAATTTAGGGTCTGTAGTTTATTGGACATCAATAATTTCAGGAATTTCCTATCTAGACAGTACCAGTTTTGTTGGGCAGGTTTGGGAATGTTGAATTGGGAAATTATTGAGCAAGCAGTATTCAAACTCCACTTCCCCTCTGGGTTTTGTGCTATTTTCCTCTCTGCTGTGTCCTATTTCTTTCCTCATCCTCAGGAGGTAAGAACTTTATCCTCTCTCCCTCTGCTTCATTTCTGGGGCTGGGGGGTATATGGGAGTAATTAATCAATTTTATACTCCCAGAATTCATGACAGTTTGCCTGATTTTATTGCATTTTTGTATATTTTTTCTCTCCTTTCATTATAACCTAAACTTTGAAAGCTTGAAATTTTTATGTTCCATTCACAGTCAATAAGTAGAAGCGTTCCTAGTATGAAAGCACTCAAACATATGTATTGAACAAAATGAGTAAATCAATATCAAAATCCTCCTTTATATGTTAATGTCTTCCTGTAATTCTATCAACTATTGCTTTATATATTATTATTGTTGGCTTTATATATTTGAGGCTCTTTTATCAGATGTGTACAAAATTAAAATTGTTATAGTCTCTTGATGAACAATATTTTGGGTTTTTGTTTGGTCATGAAACCTATTTCAATACTAACATGCCACCAAGCTTTCTTTCAGTTACTATCTGCCAAATATATTTTTTCGCCTTCACTTTCAACATTTATATGTACTTTTATTTTATTCCCCTCGCTTTTAAATAGTATTTAGTTGTATTTTTTAAATATATTTTATTGATTTTGTACAGAGAGGAAGGGAGAGAGATAGCGAGTTAGAAACATCGATGAGAGAGAGTCATTGATCAGCTGCCTCTTGCACACCCCCTATTGGGGATGTGCCCGCAACCAAGGTACATGCCCTTGACCGGAATCGAACCCGGGACTCTTCAGTCCCCAAGCCGACGCTCTAACCAAGGAGCCAAACCGGTTTCAGCAGTATTTAGTTGTATTTTTTAAATAACAATTGTACAATTAGTCATTTAATTGGTGAGTTTAGTTCATTTATATTTATGTATCAAGTTTATTTCTATATATCTTCAAAATTTGTTTAATCTGGTTATTGTTTTAAAATTTTTAAGGCATTTTTCCATTCCTAGAAAATCCTTTTACTTCTAATTCCTCTTAGTCTTGTGTTGCCTGCTGATCTTTAATTCCATTGTAATTTGAATAATTCCATTGTTTATTTCCATATGTATTCTATTCTTAATCCTCCATTAACAGTTATAACAGTTATACTAGGTAACATTTATATAGTGCTAATATAACTGTTAAGTACATTAGATAAACACATATGTGCAAGGCACTCTTTTAAAAAATATATATATATATATTTTAAATCAATCTTTATTGTTCATATTATTACAAAGGTTCCTCATTTTCCCCCCCCTCCACCAGGTTCCCACCCCACCCTCTGCCCTTTCCCCACCCCCCATTGTCCTCATACATAGGTGCACAGTTTATGTTCAGTCTCTTCCTGCATCCACCACTCCCCTTTTCCCCGAGAATTGTCGGTCTATGCCCCTCCTGTATCTCTGATTCTATTATAATCAACAGTTAATATTGTTCATCAGGTTTTTTAATTTCCTTTTGTTGTTGTTTTTTCAAAAAATATATTTTTTATTTAAACTATCATTTCAATGGGAACTCTTTTAGGAAATTTACTTGTGTTAACTAATTTAACCTTCATTTTACTAATTAATCCCATTTTACAAGTTAGGGAACTACAGCAGTGAAAGGTAAAAAATTTGACCAAGGGCACATATTTTGGTAGATTTCTGAATGGGATTTGAACTCAAGCTGTCACTATACTTTCTCTAATACTCAGTATGAGAATAAGGTATGGGGAATGAGGAAACAAATTTTTTTTTGGCAAAAAGATAATTTTTAGTTTTGATTTTTAAAATGTTAGTGATTTTCAACATTATTCACATGGCTTTTGCTCTTTTTTCCTTAGTTTATTATTTATATTCATTGTCCGTTTTTGCCTTGGAGAACTAAATAATCTTTTGTATTAAAAGCTCTTTGCTTTGAAGTACAATAAAGTGTACTTTTATTTAATAAAATTCTGCATTTTAGCAGATATGAAATCCCAGTTAACATTTTAATTTTCTAAGAAAAATTAGACAGATTTATACAACATTTCCTGTTTCAAAGAAAATATAGCTCTGCTCTTCCTCATCCTTACTACCAGGAAATTCTCAGCTATTATTTTCTAGTTCCTGAGCTCAAATGTCCATAAGGAAATCATATAAAGAAAGAAAAAAAAAAAGTATGCATCTTTCTGTTATGTATATCATGTTAAATATTATTTCTGGAGTCTGTGTGAAATTAAATACAAATTTATTAGATGCACCAAATAACTACTTCTATTTAAAATGCCACAAACATAATTTTACATAATTCCAAAATTGGCACAATTTATATTTCATATTTTTTAGGACACAAACAAAATTCAAAAAATTTTGAAAAAGTAAAGATTTAGCAATTATGCAAAGTATAAAAAAGTATCCTTTATTTTCAAGAATGCTTTATGGAGAGATCCAAAGGCTTATCTGATTTTTAATACTAAAATAAAAAATACATATTCAAGAAACTAAAGAATCATAGACTTCCATTTTGAAGCTCTCAGCAATTGTCATGATCAAACCAAACCTTGGGAAAACAGCACAATTTAAGAATGTTGCCATCTAGTGGTCCCCTTTAGAACTGTCCCCATAGGTTAATTTCAAGTAAACAGATTACTTGAAAATTTAAAGATCTTGACTTCTTGAAATTGGAACCAGAGATCAAAAGAGAGTTTCCTTAGGTAACTGAGCAGTTTTTAAAATTACCTATGGAAAAAAAGGAGAAGGCTACTAACAATATATGTGTATGTACATGTGGGGACAGCAGTGAATGAGGATAGACAGTAGAGAGAGAAAATGGTAAATACAGTACTCAGTATCCTTTACAGTGATTAAAGACCATGACAAAAAGGTTGACTCTTGAAGTTGTAGGAAAATAGTGCCATTGTTCATTGAAATGTATTGTATTGGAATTATTTTTTTTATGGTGGAGTATCAAACTATTTCCATTTTATTCTGCATCATACATTGCAATTTTAAAAACTTTGATTGTTAGCTAATACAGTAATACAAAAATTAGGGAGAAAAGATATTATTCATTTTCATAAAGTGCAGAATTAATTTTAAATTGTTTGCCTTAGTAAACAAAACCTCATTTCAGGTCCACCCTTACCCATGGAGGAAGAGAAAAGGTTATTTTAAACTTTTTACTTAACGAATGAAAGATCCAATAAAGACAAGATTTTTTGCAAACATTTTTTTCTGGGTAAGCTTTCTAAGGACAACTGGTTGTAAAATAACCTTTCATAGTTAATATGAACCTATATAATAAAATAACAAGTACATAACTTAGACCTCCATGCTTGTTTTGCAATGTTTAGGTCTCCAATTATGAGAAAGGAACACAACTGAACAGGAACAGTTACTTTTTAAAAAAATATATTTTAAAAAATTGACTTCAGAGAGGAAGGGAGATTGAGAGAGAGAAAGAAACATCAACGATGAGAGAGAATCATTGATTGGCCACCTCCTGCATAGCCCCCCCACTGGGGATTGAGCCCACAACCTGGACATATGCCCCGACTGAGAATCGAATTGGTAATCTCTTAGTTCCTGGGTTGATGCTCAACTGCTGAGCTACACCATCTGAGCAGGAACAGTTACTTTTACTGAAGTTACTTGAAGACATTCTCTGGTTTTGGCCCTTGCAGGAAGTTAATTCTTACATTCCCTTACCAATTATAAAAATACTAGGGGCCTGGTGCATGAATTCGTGCACCTTGAAAGGAATTGTGTGAGCAGTGAGGTTGGGCACAGGGGTGGATCTCAGCCCATCCTCCATGCCCCTGCCTGGCTGCTCCTGCTGTGGCCCCCAGTCCTCTGTCTGCCAGCAGCCCCACTCCTGCTGCCACCACTCTCATACAGTAACAGTGCCAGCCCCACTCACACCCACTGAGTGTGTGGAGTGATTGGGGCCGGCGCCAGCACCAGGTGCGAGCAGCAGCTGCCACCCCAACAACCCCTCAGGAGCAGGGGGAGGTGGAGAAGCTCTCAGGAGCGATCAGGGCCAGCAGCTGCTGCTCATATCTGCTGATGGTGCCAAGCGATCTGGGCCAGTGCTGGGCATTGGCTGCGGGTGAGAGCGGTGGCTCTGGCCCCGGCAGCAGGTGCGAGTGGGGCCAGCGCCAGCAGCAGGTGCGAGCACCTGGTGGCACACGGCGTGCGGGAGCAAAGAATTTTCAGTAACCAACAGAGGCTCACCCTCATGACAGCGACAGGTGCCCCACCTTGATCTGGTGGCCCCACTCACCTGTTCCACCATCCTGCCGCAGCCAATGCCCACCATGTTTGGTACTCTGCTGCCTGCTGCCGATGCCTGTCATGTTCTGCACACATCCCTGCACACATCCCCTGGTTATTAGCACACGTCAGTGACCAGCTGTTCAGTTGTTTGGTTATGTTGTTTGGCCTATTTACATATTGAGATTAAATATATATATAGACTAGAGGCCCAGTGCACAAAATTTGTACCCAGGGTGAGGGATCCCTCAGCCCAGCCTGCATCCTCTTGCAATGCAGGACCTCTGGCTCCTAACCACTCACCTGCCTGCCTGCCTGATTGCCCCTAACCACTCTTTCTGCCTGCCTGATCACCCCTTACTGCATCTGCCTACCATAACTACCACTGCATGCCTGTCTGATCACCCATAACTGCTCCCCTGCCAGCCTGATTGACCCCTAACTTCTCCCCTGATGGCCTGATTGCCCCCTAACTGTTCCCCTGCTGGCCTGATCACCCTTAACTGCTCCACTGCCTGCCTGATTGCTCTAACCACCTCTGCCTCAGGCTCCACCACTATGGCTTTGTCCAGAAGGACATCTGGAAGGTTGTTCGGTTTAATTAGCATATTACGCTTTTATTAGTATAGATAATGTATTGGACATTTACAACTTCTGAAGGATTTTTGTTTATATAATAAAAGCTAACATTTGTTGAGTGCATAGTGAGTGTTGAATAAGCTTTGGTAACTGTTAGATAATGCTTTTCCTGTAATATACTAGTATATTTGACTTCTATAATCACTCTGTTAGTTACCTCCATTTAAAGTTGAGAAAATTGAGGTATGAAAAGGCTACAAAGTTGGTAAGTAACAAAACTAATTTGTCTAAACCAAGAGGCAGGCTGCAATATCTGTGCTCTTAACCCACTTCCTTCTCGATTAAGTACAGAACTTAGGCTGTATATATAACATTATATAGAAAGTTTAGTCAATTATCCAAATAATTTTTATTAAATTATTTTAATAATTTTTATTAATTTATTTTTTTATTAAATTATTTTTTAAAATATCAAAATATTTCCATTTTATTTCTGCATCATACATTTGCAATTTTAACAACTTTGATTGTTAGCTAATACAATAATACAAAAATTAGGAAGAAAAGATGTTAGTATTCATTTTCATAAAGTGCAGAATTAATTTTAAATTGTTTGCCTTAGTAAACAAAACCTCTTTATTATTTTTATTATCTGGATCTGGTGTTTGCACTGCTAAACTCATCCAACAATTGTTTCATTTCCTTTCACATCTTACTATATTCTGGATAAACTCTAGTATGAAATTTGTCTACTTATATTCATATAAGAATATTATAGTGCTCAGATTTCATTTATAACTTCTTTGGTAAGGTTCTCTCTTCAACTCTTGGTCATCTTCCTGGATCACCAGCACAACTGTGGTCACGATTATGGGTTGACTTGTGTACCCTACCTTTCACTTTCATATACTGCAGTCCTAACCCCCAGTACCTCAGAATGTGACTGTACTTGGAGATAGGACCTTAAAAGGGTAATTAAGTTGTTATGAAGTTATTGGGGTGTGCCCTCATAAGAAGAGAAAATTTGGACACAGTTACAAAGGGAAGACTCGGTGAAGACAAGGGAAAAAGGCAGCCATTTGTAAGTCAAAGAGAGAGGCCTCAGAAGAAACCATCCCCGTTGACACCCTCATCTCAGACTTCTAGCTCCCAGAACTTGGAGAAAATAAATTTCTGTTGTTTAAGTTACTCAGTGTGTATTACTTTGTTATGGCAGCCCTAGCAAATTAATTCAGTCACCGTATCAACTGCGGTCTTAGTTGACCAAAAAAACTAAACCAAAACAAACTGAAAACCCAAAATGAAAGAACCCTGCTCTTGCTAGTTTCAGCAGAAAAAAAGACATTTCTTAAGGAATGTTAGTCAGCTCAGAGAATCTTTGGAGGACCAAAGAGCCAGGTTGGGAGGCCACGCAGCCAGCGTGCTCTGGCTTCTGCTTTGGGAGGTGGATCAAAAGGCAGGAAATTGTCTAGACAGGGAAAGAGTGCTTGAAGGGTGGTATTACCACAGCAGTCTGATTCTTTGATCAGTAGTTGCTCTGATGGTACATTTCTCTGAGACTTGGTTGTCATTTCTGCAGACCTTAAGCTTTCCTTAAATCTATTTTTATTTTCACTGGATAAAATTCTCCCTGGTCTAGAATTCAAATAACTATCAAGAAAAAGTAGTTGGACCCCTCACCCCACCTTATTGTGTATCATTTTTTAAATTTTATTTTGCGAGTACTTTCATTAAAGTTGGAGTTAGCGAAACTAGGAAGGACTTAGGATAGAAGAAGCAACAGGAGAAAGTCCGGGCAGGGCTGCTGTCAGCTCTCTAACGTCAGAGAAAGTGTGGCTTTGGAGACATGTTCAGGAGGTAAGCCCAGGATGAGCTGCTGCTGCCCATTTGCTCCTGGTTGCAAGTCCCATGGGGACCCTCAGAGTTTAAGAGATGTATGCCTAAAGGAAGAAAGGTGGGCATGCTGTGAGGGAGAGTGTGCTTATTGTGTACCTTTTAAAGAAAGAAATTAAGCAGCTTACTAGGAAGATATTGCTTGCCAAGTATTCTTTCCCCCTTATGCTAGGAACATTTCCTCATAGCCCCCTCCCCTACTCCCCCGCCTGTCTTTCCCTGTGGTTTGTGTGGGTAACATCCTGTACTCTGTTACTCCTGTGCAAGTTCCAGACTCACGGTTCCGCTTGGCCAATTAGAACATACACACCCTATCCCTCCTCCCCAGCCCTGTGATCAGCTCTAGAACAAGTAGTCACATTGTCCAGGACACACTAATGAGACAGGGTCCAGGACACATCCTAGCACAGCAGACTTGCATCTCTCTGGCCCCTCTATTTCTGCTGTGGGCTGCTAGGCTAGGATGTAATCCTGGAGCTGCTGCTGCCTGAATTAATACTCCCTGATGAGAACTTTCCCGAGAGCAAAGCGGACACAGAGGAAAGTAGAGACAAGAGGGAGATAGACACAGCATCCTACCTATTATATCTTGAGCAGCTTTGCTTGAAGCTTGTGTTGCATCTGGATTTCTGTTTCCTGTGCCATAAAGTCACTTTCAGCTTAAATCCATTGGATTGATTTTAGTCACTTGCTGTAGGAAGCCACCCATTGTCTTCACTATCAGAGAAGTGAAAACAAGGAGCCCAGAAGGCTGGTGAACCCTGCGCCCTGGCAAGGGCCAGAGCTATGCATTGTTTAGTCCAGACAATGGTGGCTCAAGCAATCTCCTGACCAAATAGTCTCAGAGTAAATCTTTACTAATATTTACTGACCTTTAAGACGGGCACCAGTGGAAGTCCTTCCCCTTGAGCTGGGCTTCCCGCCTGGCCCCCAATATTTCCAAATTATTATTTCTTGTCTCATCTCTGTCATTTGCGCACAGCTCTTCTCCAGATCCAGAACCTTGAACCACACAGGATGTGGCTCTTAGAACTTGCCACCAAATACTCTTGACTAATTTAATTTATCCCCCTTATGTAATTTTATTGTTTAAATAAAATAAGTAAAGATGTCCCCTAATAATTTTGCTTTAACAAACATTAATAGTACCTCTAACTTGATGTCCAACTGAAAAAAATTTCTGGTCTCTGCCCTGATCGGGGCTGGGGCCTAAACTCTGTGACTTGCTCTAAAAACCAAGCATCAGAGCCCCATCTCCCTCTTTTTATTTTATTATTATTGCTATTACTAACATCCTTGCAATAGAATACAGTTTATACTTGGAGTTAATAAAAAGAAAAATAAAAGAAAAAATACTTGGCCTTGACCGGGTAGTTCAGTTGGTTAGATATGCCAAGTTTGCAGGTTCAATCTTCAGTCAGGGCATATATAAGAATCAGCCAATGAATGCATAAATAAGTGAAACAACAAATCTATAATTCCCTCTCTTTCTCTCTCCTCTCTCTCTCTCTCTCTCTCTCTCTCTCTCTCTCTCTCTCTCTCTCTCTCTCTCATCTCTCTTCCTCTCTCAAATCAATAAATTTTAAAAATTTGGCTTTGTTTTTATATGTGTATATAACACATACACACAGATACAAGTAAAAATGGAATGGATACCTCAAAGGTTTTATTCATCTTGATTTCTTCCTCTTTAGTTTAAATGACCTTATTAGAACCTGATGAGCAATAATACATACTTGGATATATTTCTCCATATTTTTTTGCTTTATCCAGTTTTACTCTTGAATATAACAAAGATTTATTTTGCTGTTTCTTATGTTCAAGTGTTTGGAGGTCAGCATAGGGTTAACTGCTTTATTTTGTTCTTTTTAAGTTGGGTGGCTTCTCTCTCTTCAAGTTTGACCTATCAATTTCATTCTTACATCTGACTATTCCTGGTTAAATGCTGAGGTGTAAACACACATTTAATAGAGGAGTATTATAATTTCAGACTGGCTTGCACCTCTCTGTCTCCTGTAAGAATTTATGAACTCTATTAAGTAACATAATATCCTACTTTATTATGTTTCATCTTCTAGCTTGCAGTGCCCAGTTTTTTTTTTTTGTTTGTTTTTTTTTTTAAATCCTCACTGGAGGATATGTTCATTGATTTTCAGAGAGAGAGGAAGGGGGAGAGAGAGAGTAGGAGAACATTGATCAGTTGCCTCCTATACATGCCTCAACTAGGGATAAGCAGTAGTTTTAACTTACCTTTGTCTTCTCATCATAAATCAGATCCTCCTATACCAATCTTTTTTTTAAATGTATTTTTATTGATTTCAGAGAGGAAGGAAGAGGGAGAGAGAGAAACATCAATGATGAGAAAGAATTACCAATTGGCTGCCTTCTTTCTGCATGCCCCGCACTGGGGATCAAGCCCACAGCCCAGGTATGTGCCTTGACTGGAATTGAAACCAGGACCTTTCCGACCACAGGCACAGGCTCTATCCACGAGCCAAACCAGCTAGGGCTCCTATACCAATCTTAGAGCAACTGTTGTATTGAAGGAAACAGATCACTATCACAAATTTAAGTTTAAACCTACTTTGGTGAAAATATTTAATTGAAGGTACTGTACCTGAATATATCAAGAATCTAATTCTCAAGTTGTGCTTCTGTATAAATTAGGAATGACCGAGACATAAATGAGTGTCCTGGGGACAACTATAGACATAATCACAGTCTTAGTTTGTTCAGGCTGCTATAACAAGATACCACAGACTGGCTAGCTTATGAACAATAGGTTTATTTCTCTGAATTCGAGAGGTTGGGAAGCTTGAGATCAAGATGCCAGCACGGCTGTCTTAGGCTAAGGGCCATCTTCCTGGTTCATAGCTGATGTCTTCTCTTTGTGCCCTCATGTAAATGGAAGGGATTGGGAATCTTTGTGGGTTCTCTTTTATAAGGGCACTAATCCCATTAATGAGGGCTCCACCCTCATAAGCCAGTCACCTCTCAAAGACTTCACATCTTAATATCATCACCTTTGTGAGCAAGGATTCTGCATATGAATTTTGAAGAAAACGTCAACATTCAGAACTCGGCAAGTACTCATTGACTTGAAGAGTGGAAGTTTTGTCTCTGATGTTCCACCATGCCTTCCTTTCTTTAAGTTTTTCCTTTAAAAACATCAACTTTGTGTTTTCTTAGACAGAATGCAATTTTGTGTGTCTTTTCATATTTTCTTGAAATGTGTTTCCATAATTTCAAAATAAAAACTTACTCAAAAATTTAAATTCTTATTCTACAACTCTGCTTTAATGAATTTCATTTACTAAAGTTTCTATATGGAACAATTTCCCAGTGAATATCTGGAAATTGTGCCAATAAAGTTAAACAAGAATACAGCTTTTAAGTAAGGAGTGAAGAGCTGTGATTTAGGATTCTGTGCCACTTATGTTGCTAGATTACTCAACCTAGAAATGGGGAAATATTAAAATTGGGAAGATTTCTCCCTATTACAACATAGTGATATAACATTTGGGCTTCTGACTGGCTTGGGGTTTGCAGAACTCTATCTCACAAAAACTCACACCAGTGTGACCTACTTAATTCTCTGGACATCCAGAAAGAAAGGATTAGCGGTGAGGGGAAGGCTGGGCAGAGGGAAGGAGAAAGCTGGAGACGAGAAAAAGAAAATTATTTAACTGGTGCATTTTACCTTCGGTGGGGTAAATAATAAGAATCTACAAGCTTGTAAATAAATGGATAATGCTCTCTGACTAAAATTAGGAACTTGTTTTTATGTTAGTCGTTAATAATTTCCCAATTGTATTGATATTTATTGCAGCCCAAATGAGCAGATGTGCTTTTAAATTAGATTTTTCTATTATAAACAAATGGATGCCTCAAGTTCACTCCAATTCTTTTCTTAATTCTTTATTGTATGGAAATGTCTTAATTTTGTTTACTGCAAGAAATATGCACAATTAAGTGGGCTTTTCTGTGATTAAATATTTTAAAACTTTGATTTTTAATTTTCACTGATAACGTGGTTATTTTAAAAAACAAATGAAGGCAAATGATTGTAGTAAATAGTGATATTATTTAAGTATTTGAAAATAAATACTTGTGGGTGAAAAAGGGTTTCTATGGGAAGTAGCCTCACAGGGTGATCTGATCATAAATTCCTAACTGGACAGGTCATAGTGTGTCCTCATGCCCCAGGCATATAACTTTTTTTTTTTTTTTTTTTTTTTTTTTTTAGCAAAAGGCTTATTTTTGCCTTAACCAGTTAACTGCCATGCATCCAAAATGAAAACCATCCCTACATGCCACTATACTTTGAATTTAATTCACCGCTGACGTCTATAGACACTGCGCATAAAGGGTTAAGTGAGCCCTGTCCATTGCTTCTGGGTATCTAGTTTAACACACCTTTCAAATGTCTCTTTTCAGAAACCTAACAACCTTCCAGTGAGCACCTTCCACTTCCTGCTTGCTTTCTCCTACCTCCATGTAATCTTCCTTATGTTTCCCCCTTAATTCAGGATGCATAAAAGAAGCTGCAAACTGCCATTCAGAGAAGCATTTTTTTCATCTGTTGCCATCTTGCTTCCAGACATATCATCAGTTTAGCTCAAATAAAATGTTATAAATATTCTTTACATCGGGGGTGGGGAACATCCGGGGCCCACGGGCCATATAAGGCCTGCGACATCATTTGGCCTGGCCTTGTCAAGGCAACTGCAGGCGGGACTCAAAATTCAATACATCTAGGAGCTTTTTTCATAGCAACATACATTTATATTAAGTGAATTTTATTAAATGAGTGATGTTATAAATATCCAAATGGTCCTCAGAAAAAAAGGTTCCCGATCCCTGCTCTAAAAAGGTTTATTTCTGAAACCGACATTTATAAATTTATTTATAAATAGAATTTAGGCACAATATATTACATTTATGCAATAATTTTTCTAAAACAGTTCATCTATTTTTTTGTTTGTTTACCTATTGATGCATATCAAGCTACTTGAAAACTTAGTGGCTTAAAATAACAACTACTTGCCCTGGCCTTGTAGTTCTTTGACAAGGTAGCCAGACTTCTTAAGTTGTCAGTCTTCCTTTTGCCACATTCTGTTGGCTAAAATAAGTCACAGGGTCAGCCGAGATTCAGTGTGAAAAGGATGACACAGGGTGGGAATACCAGGAGGGTTGAACCTGTGGAGACTACGATATTATGTGTCTCTTTTAAAAAATATATATTTCATTGATTTTTTACAGAGAGGAAGAGAGAGGGATAGAGAGTTAGAAACATCGATGAGAGAGATACATTGATCAGCTGCCTCCTGCACACCCCCCACTGGGGATGTGCCTGCAACCAAGGTACATGCCCTTGACTGGAATCGAACCTGGGGCCCTTCAGTCCGCAGGCCAACGCTCTATCCACTGAGCCAAACCGGTTTCGGCAATATGTGTCTCTTGACAGCTTCACTTCCTGGGACCTAAATTGTAAAATCCAGTATTTCTCAAGATATATTTTTTTCTGTAATCTGAGGCTTAAGAAATGCTTTTCAGCCTGGATGGTGTGGTACAGTGGTTGAGCATGGACCCATGAACCAGGAGGTCATAGTTCGATTCCCAGACAAGCCCTGGTGTGGGCTTGATCCCCACTAGGGGGCATGTAGGAGGGAGCTGATTGATGATTCTCTCTCATCACTGATGTTTCTATTTCCTCTCTCTGAAATCAATAAAAACATATTTAAAATATTCTATATAATAAAAAGGTAATATACAAATGACCATAACTATAACACATAAGATGGCTGCCCCCATGAGGACACAAGATGGCTACCACAAGATGGCCAGCAGGGGAGAGCAATTGTGGGTGATCAGACCAGCAGGGGAGGGCAGTTGGGAGGGACCAGGCTGTCAAGGGAGGGCAGTTGGGGGGGACCAGGACTGCAGGACAGGGCAGTGGGGAGGGGGAACCAGGCTGGCAGGGGAGGGCAGTAAGGGTGACCAGGCTGGGAGGGGAGGGCAGTTAGGGGCAATTGGGCCTCAGGGGAGCAGTTAGGTGTCAATCAGACTGGCAGGGGAGTGGTTAGGGAACAATCAGGCAGGCAGGCAGGCAGGCAAGTGATTGGGAGCCAGCAGTCCTGGATTGTGAGAGGGATGTCTGACTGCCTGTTTAGGCCTGATCCCACTGGAATCGGGTCTAAATGGGCCATTGGGCATCCCTCAAGGGGTCCTAGATTGGAGACAGTGCAGGCTGGGCTGAGGGACACCCCTTCCCCCCTCCCCTCCCCTCACCCCGGCACAAATTTTCATGCACCAGGCTTCTATTGTGTGTGTGTGTGTGTGTGTGTGTGTGTGTGTGTGTGAATGCTTTGCAGAAAAAGAGCACTGGTTTAATAAATTTTGGAGATTGTGCAAACTAGAGCCTTTCTCTTGAGCTAAAAACAGTAAGGATTTTGCACTATAAAATCTATTTTCTTTGCTTACCCAGCATTTCTCAAACATTTAAGTGTATTGAACTGTGCCTGGTACTTCCCTTGTAAATATTTGTTGAGTGAAACTTATCACAGGACCACTTTTTTCACAAAATACCCATTGACAGTACAAAAATTGATGTTTCCAATGGAAAGAATTTGGGGAAAACAGGGCTATTTTGTAAGAGAGAAGTATGCGATTTTTGTGTCTCTCTGACCTTCAAACCCCATCTTGGTGCTTCCTAGTGAATTCATTATTGTATTTAGATGGCGTGACCCCATTTCCTGGTCCCAGGTGATTAGACTCCAGATGAGCACGTGGTCCAAAGGCAGCTATCTATAGGCTGGCCAGCTACTTAAAATATATCCTATCACTAGAGCTTTTGGGGGAGCCTAAATTGGATAGTGATAGGCAGACCAAATTAGGTCTGTCCCTTGGATAGTTGGGATGTGAGAAAACCATTCAGCTAGTTGATAGGGGCAGAGAATCAATGAATTTCCATTCTATGGAGCCCTTGGTGCTAGTTCTTCATTATCCTGATGCTGAAAACACTTCTCTGTCCCTTTCTCATAGCAACTTTAGAAGAAAACTCCTGTAGTGAGGTAGCCCATCTACGTCTCTATTTCTCACTATCTGAAAGAGTCTATTACATGATGTCAGGGAGGGAGGCCTATGCTCTGTTTTTCAGAGTGAGGAAACCTTCTACTTACTTGTCTAGTCAGGGAAGAAGTGCCACTATGACATGTCCTTCTCAAGCATGCAAAGCCGGTGGGAGTTCAACAGCAGACAGGACAGGGTAGGAGAGGCTGGCAAACCAACTGCTCAGGCAGTGTTTTCAACTGTCGTAGGAAACCCTTTGTCAATAGATCAAGAGGAGACTGGATATAGGTGAGAATTTTTCTTTAAAAAACAACTCGGAAATATATGCTGAAAGTTCTAGTTCTGGGCATGTTATTCCCTCCCCCCTCTTCACTGACTAACAGAAAGGAACAAGGAGAAGTTAATGGTAGAAGAAAGGTGACAAGTAGAAGAAAAGAGCACATAGAGAGCAGTGAAGCTGGAGCTATTGTGCAAAATGTAGTGAATTACTGAAGCGGAGCTGGTCTAGGAAATAATGGACAACCAGGAGAAGGTAGCGCAGTCACTAGTCCAAGTCTATGGAGGAGTCAAAACGGAATCATTCCCTAGGTATTTATTAGGAGACGGTTTTGAGGAGTGGGGAACAGCACCCAGAAAATTCCACTTAAGTCCACAGACATGCCAGGTCTAGAATGTCAGTGAGAAGAGATAGAATACTGACTTTGGGACACTAAGTCAATAGTGGGTTTAGCTGCAATTTTCATGAGGTAGAAGAAATTACAAATTGAGATGCCAAGAGCAATAGGGCTTGCCTGTTGTTATTATGCAGACAGCCTCACTGCAGGCCGAGCGTTTGGGGAGTTATCACAAGAAAGAAACATGCCTGCTTTGGGATGGCAGGATTCTATTTTAAAAGTAGTCTTTTTAATATATATATATATATATATATATATATATATATATATATATATATATATTACTGATTTTTTACAGAGAGGAAGGGAGAGGAAGAGAGAGTTAGAAATATAGATGAGAGAGAAACATCAATCAGCTGCCTCCTGCACACCCCTTACTGGGGATGTGCCCACAACTAAGGTACGTGCCCTTGACCAGAATTAAACCTGGGACCCTTGAGTCCGCAGGCTGATGCTCTATGCACTGAGCCAAACCAGTTAGGGCTAAAAGTAGTCTTTATCTTTTAGAGTAGTTGTCTATTTACAGAAAAATTGAGCAGGTACAGAAGTACATTAAGAGGGTAGAGTTCCCATATACCACCATGCTCAATTTCCCCTATTGTTAGCCTTTTACCTTAGTATTATTACATTTAATGAACCAATACTGATACATTAATATCAATGAAAGTTCAGTTTATTCAGATTTCCTTAGTTTTTGCCTCATCTCTTATTGTGTTTCAGGGCCCATTCAGGACACCACATTACATTCAGTCCTCATGTCTCCTTAGCTCCTCTTGGCCCTGCCAGTTTTTCAGACTTGCCTTGTTTTTTATAATCTTTACAATTTTGAGGAGTACTGGCCAGGTGTTTTGTGGGTTATACCTCTATTGGAATTTGCCTGATGTTTTCATCATGACTCACCTGAGGTTATGAGTTTTTGGCGGAAGATCCAGAGAGATAAAGTGTCATTTTCATCATAACAGCACATCAAGACTGCATGTTATCAACATGATTTATCACTGTTGATGTTGATCATGATTACCTGGCTGAGACAGTGTTTGCCGAGTTTCTTCACCATGAAGTTACTCTTCTCTCCATTTCCTTAGTACTGCTTGAAAGGAAGTGCGCTCAGTCCATATTTAGAGAGTGGAGATTATTCTCCCTCTCCTTGAGAGTCAAGTACCTACATAAATTAGTTGTGATTCTTCTGCATGGGAAATTGTTTCTTTTCCCTACTTATTTTTCAATCATTGATCTATATTGATTTGGACTCAAACATTTATTTTATATTTGCGATAATCCAATAATGCTTTATTAATTTTGTTGCTCAAATCATTCCAGCTTTGGCCAGTGGGAGCTCCTTCATTTGGCTTCTGAGTTTCTTTGACAGACACTCGTGAATGTGGTGTTTTGTTGTTTTTCTTTTTTGTATTTCCTTACTTTCTGACACTCTACTAGTAAGATGTTCCAGGCTCATCTTGTATGCTTCTTTGCTAATCCTGAAAACAGCCATTTCTCCAAGAAACCCTGGTTCCTTTTATTATAGATAGTATTAGAAACCAATACCATGGACATACAGGAAAGTGTACTGATTGCTACTGGGGTGTTAGTTCTTTTGAGCTCTCTCATCTGACAGAGCAAAGACATATATTAGTACATGTATATAATACACACACATCTATAAATATTCCTATATGTAGTCATCAGTACCTATATTATATACACACACACATCTATAAATATTCCTATATGCAGTCATCAGTACCCATATTAGACTAAACATGAGTTCTTACTAATGTCTCCAATTCGAATCCAGTGCCAAATGAATTATTCTAGCCTCCTCCCAATTCATACCACTTCCTTACCTGAATCTCACTGCACCAGTTGAAAAACTTGGCTCTTCTTTGTGCCATCCATTTACTTACCTTTTTAGTTACATTATACATGTATAGCAGCATCAGAATCATGAACTCTAGCACCAATTAAAGCATAATGCTTATTTGCAGTTCCTTTTGCCTTCTGTTTTACAGACTCCACTCATTTCCATATTCACTCAGGTCAGCACCCCACTCCCTTTGTTGACACTGTAAGGAAATTAAAAGATGGAGGAGTAAGCTTACACATTAAAATAGTTTTAAAGATATGTCTTGCATGTTAACTTGTTAATACTAAATTATGCTGTCTGTGGATGCACATTTAAGTGGTGAAACTTAAAAAAAAGCAAAGAAGTTATAACCATAGAAATAACCTCATAAGAAAGCAACTTGTACTTTTGGGCAGAAAAAAATATCAGTGACTTGGATGTACTTTCCCATTTGAAACAACCACAGAAACCCAATAACATAATACACAAAACAGTGGTTTTCAGACATTGGATACCAGGCATACTTGACAGTGATTCCTGAAAATGGGGAAACAAATAAGATAAGCCCTATAATTGCCTTAGCTTACTATCTGGAGGGAGTTTCCAGACTACAAAGCAGGGTTGGGGAACCCAGGCAGGGACCAGTGGTCCCCTTAGTTAAGAAGTTGGAGCTGGGAGTCTGGGAGACCGGGTAGAGTTAGAGAGGGGAAAACAGAGCAGAGAAGAGAGAGCTGCCACAGAGCAAGTTCCAGAGATGGCAAGAAGTCCACCTGGCAAAAGGCAGTGGGGAAACTAATGAAGGACAGAGAAACACACAGAAGGAGCAGAGGGAAAATGCCTGGAGCTCACAACCAGCAGAAAATAGACTGTGCTCCTCCCACCAGCCAGTGGAGAACCTTGGTCATGGGCCAAGCAGTCAAAATGGTGTTCTGAGTGGAGGAACACAATTAGTCATAGATGAATGGTTATTCTGACGTCACCGAATGATGCTAAAATCAAACCCTGAAAGGATTAAACTGTTTCCAAGTAACTTGACTGTGACCCAGAATAAAGTTCAAGAATATTTATAGAAACATAAAACAATGCAGCATTCAACAAAGTGAAAATTCATAATATCAGGGTCTGGTAAAGAGGAGGAAGAAGGGAAGGTATGGCTCATAATGAAAAAAAAAAATCAATGCAAAGAGATGTAAACACAGATATAGAATTAGTAGATAAAGACATTAAAAGAGTTTTGTTCCATATATTCAAACAGGTAGGGGAAAGATTTTATGTTAAATGGAGGCATATAACATACACTTATGTTTTGTAAACCTGAGGATATTTTCTCATTGATTTTTAGAGAGAGTGAAAGGGAGGGGGAGAGACAGAAAGAGAAAGAGGAGAGTGAAAGGGAGGGGAAGAGACAGAGAAAGAGAGAGAAAGAGAAACATCTATTGGTTGCCTCCCACATGTGCTCTGACTGGGGCTGTGATTGAGCCTGCAACTGAAGTACGGACGTTGACTGGAATAAAACCGTGGACACTTTAGTCCACGGGCCAATGCTATATCCACTGATCCAAACCGGCTGGGGCAGTGGTCGGCAAACTGTGGCTCGAGAGCCACATGCCGCTCTTTGGCCCCTTGAGTGTGGCTCTTCCACAAAATACCATGGCCTGGGTGAATCTATTTTTAAGAAGTGGCATTAGAAGAAATTTAAGTTTAAAAAAATTTGGCTCTCAAAAAAATTTCAATCGTTGTATTATTGATATTTGGTTCTGTTGACTAATGAGTTTGTCAACCACTAGGCTAGGGGAAAATATATCTATATATTTAAAAGACCCATTTTGACCTTCTAGAGATGAAAAATAAAATATTTGACAGGGAATATATAGAGAATTTTAAAACTCAGGAATAGGAGAACAAACAACTCATTTAAAAAATGGACAAAGGTTCTGATCAGACACTTAAAGATACATAGGAGCCAAAAGGCACATGAAAAGGTGTTAGCATTACTGTCATTAGGGAAGAACAAATTAAAACTATAATGAGGGCCCGGCTGGTATGGCTCAGTGGTTGAGTGTCATGGTTCAATTTCTGGTCAGGGTGATGTCTGGGCTTCAGGCTTAATCTCCATTGGAGGCAGCCACCAATGATTGTCATCATTGATGTTTTATCCTTCTCTCTTCCCCCTTTGAAATCCATTAGATAAACCACAGACACACATACACACACACAACAACAACATAATGTGGTACCATTGCATACTACTACAGTGACTAAAATGAAAACAAAACAAAAAAAATCAACCATACCAACTGTTGGCAAGGATATGGAACAACTACAATTCTTGTGCACTACTGGTAGAATTTGTAAAACCATTTTGGAGAATGGTTTTGGCAGTTTTCAAAAGTTAAATATATACCTGCCGAAAGGCCCAGTCTTTCCCCTCCTAGGTAATTACCCCAGGGAAAGGAAAACATATTTCCACACAAAGACTTGCATATGCTAGTAAATGTTCATGGCAACTTTATTTGCAATAGCTCCAAACTGAAATCACCCAAATATCCTTCAACAGATGAATAAACAAATCCTAGTATATCTATGTGCTGAGTTTAGCTAAGCTACTCAATGATATCGCTGCTTCAGCATCCATTTTGTTTTGCCAAGTACCTGTGGGAGCCTTAGCCTCTTTTTTGCAATTGTATACTCTAGATCAGGGACTTTCCACCAGTGTGCCTCAAGAATTTTCAAAACATGCAATACCTGACTGCTTAGACAGGGGCACTGATCTCTTTTCCCTTAGATAAAAAAAAAAGAAAAAAGAAAAAAAAAAAAGAAAAAGACCATGGTCATCCAGTATAAATGAATCAAATTATATATATTTTTTTTGTACCACAGAGTTTTTAGTAATTAGCTTCTGTGTGCCGTGAGATGAAAAAGGTTGAAAATCGCTGTTCTAGATAGTAGCTTGCTGAGTCACAAGCAAATACAAATTCTGGATATGACTTTCTCGAAAGCTCTGGTGACCAACAGTCTCCCCTGCCTCCAAGACTTTCCCTTTGCATGCCTTTTAGGTGCGATTCCCATGGAGCTTCTCAAAACTCTGCTCTTGTTAGCTTGACTTGAACAATGTGTCCCTAGCTTGGGGAACCCAGAGCACTCCATTAATGGAGCCTAATAAAGGCATATGCTTCAGGCTATCACTGTCTGTCTGCACCTTGCCTGACCTCCCAGGCAGCTCCTGAAAGTGGGCTGTGTTGTGAGTAATAAACTTCTGTATTTCAGTTTCTCTTGTGGTCCCTTGTTGAATAGCAACTCACTATCCAGCATCCTATGCTCTACTTAACACATGTCAATTTAACAAAAGAATGACATGGTACAATGGAATACTAATCATCAATAAAATGGAATGAACTATTGATATGCACAGCAACATAGATAAATCTCCTCATAATTATGCTGAAGGAATCTAGGGAAAAGAATACACACGGTGTTTGGCACTGCTTCCCATTAGTCACTACTCATTTATTTTAACATATCAAAAATTTTAACACAATGTTTTACATATAGTGAGGTACTTAAAGATGATGTTTGTCTTTGGTTCAATTATCTGAAGCTTGGATGCTCTTCCAAGCTCATTGCTATCATTGGCAGAATTCAGAATTATACTGAGATTCAATTCTGCATTCAGATCCTTGATTAAGAATCCTGTAGAAAAAGCTATAAGAAACCACAGACATTGTAATTGGTCTAGTAACAAGACCAAATTTCTCTTTTAGAAATATCACTCTGACAGAAGCTTTAAGAACGTTGTGAGTGGAAGAGAGCTGCACCGGTGGAAAGATGTACAGTTAAGGGGCTTAGCTGTGATTCAGGTTGGATACAGGAAAAGCCTAATTTGAGATAGTGGTAGTCTAGCAAATAAACAGGGGACTTATTTGCTAGCTATCAAGAGGTAGCAGCTTCAGGTTTTAGAGATTGGGGTGTGTGTGTTGAGGGGAGAGGGTTTTGGGTATGGGGGAGCAGAGCTTCACATAACTATCTCGGTGCCAGGGCAAGCAGCAGGGAAGCTAAGAGTAATGGCGATGGGAGAGGAGATAACTCATGGAGGAAGCTCCCCCACACCCTCTAGCTCATCGTATGGATTAGCCCTGCAATAACTGGGTGAATTTGAAAATGTTCTTCACCGCCGCCGGGCATTCTCCCCGCTGGTAACACTAAGCCCTCTTAAGCCTGCATTTCAGTCCTCTAAGGAGTTCCTGAGAAGCTAATAATACAGAAGCATGTTTTCAGCCTAGTCAGTGAGAAGTACTGGACAGAAATCTGATGTGAAGAGAGGTTTCCAAGTGGGTGTTAACTAAAGAAGAGGTTCAGGCTGTAACAACAACAACAAACAAAAGGATTTATTTTTTTGGAATCTGAGAGATGTAGATTCAGGGAGCACCCCAAACTGCTCCGGAGAGAACAAAGAAAAGGCGAGGTTTATAAAGGCAAAAACCACAGCATAATCCTTCCATGAAAATGAAAGATAGGTTCACAGGGATGGTTAGTTCCAGTATGCAAATGAGGGAGGGAAAAACTACAAGGATGAAGGAGAGTCCAAGCATTTCCATGGAGCAGTTGTTCTAGAATGTTTATGGCTCAGCCTTGAGCAGAGGTTAGTGACTTGTGGCAGCTCTGAGAACCGAGGCACAGTGTTCATAGGCCCCACTTCCCTACCAGCCTCCTGCCTGTTTGACTCTCTTAGCAGCTTAGGCCATTAGATTTTCTCCGTGATGGTGGGGAAGGAGGACACTTTGCAAATAACCTCTAAGCCCAGTTGAGATAGTAATTATGGATGTCCAGAAAGGGCGCATCAATTCTGTAAACTTAATCATACGTTGAGCAGAAGGTTAAAGTGAAGAGCAACTTTTGGAAAGTAAGTTCAGTGAACCAATCCTTCCCTTTGCAAGAATGGAAAAATCCATTAAAAAAATACATTATTGATTTTTTACAGAGAGGAAGGGAGAGGGATAGAGAGCTAGAAATCAGTGAAAGAGAAACATCAACCAGCTGCCTCTTGCACACCCCCTACCGGGGATGTAATCGAACTTGGGACCCTTCAGTCCACAGACCGACGCTCTATCCACTGAGCCAAACCGGTTCTGGTAAAAAAAAAAAAAAAAATCCATTTTTAAATGTGTCTTGGCTAACAAGGGCACAGACTTGGTGGACACAAGGCTGGTAGCCTGGCGTATGGAGGAAAAGCCAGAAGGGCAGGATTTCCCATCCATGTCTTCTCCCAAGAGCATTGGCCCGAGAGAGCCAGTAGCCATTCCCCAGGAGGCCGGCCGGCCCCCGCGCAGGCGCAGCGCAAGGCAGGCCGGCGAGGCCTGGGCGCCCCTTGGTTCTCTTCCCTGGCCCCGTCCCTTCCAGAGAACGAATAGGGAGGAGCCTCGTGGGCGCTCGAAGCCACACCCCACCTTCCATTGTCCCGCCTTCCGCTTCGCCCCGCCCCCGCGTACCTCTGCCCCGGACCAGCAGGAGCGGCAGCTGATGCGCGTGCGCGCGTGCGGCAGGAGTCGCGAGCACGAGCGCACGTCGGCGGCGCGCGTGCGCGCGTGCGCCGGCGCTAGGTGACCCCGCCTCCCGCTCCGCCCCGCCTCCCGCCCCGCCCCGCCCCCGCCCCCGCCCCCGCCGGCCCTCCCTGCTCCTGTCGGCCTCCGGGCTCTGAAGATCCCGGCACCCGCGCGCGCTCTGCAGCCATGGAGGTGCCCGGGAGCTTGTACAAGAAAGTCAAGCTGAGCAACAACGTGCAGAACTGGGTGAGTGGGGACGGAGGAGGCTGGTTCCGGAGCCCCTGCCTGCCTTCCGCCTCCCTTTGCATCCTCCCCGGGGCGCCGGGGATGGGTACCAGAGGCCGCGGCGCCTTGCAGCCGGGGTGGTGGGCGGGTGGTGCGGGGCGTGGGTCGGGGGCTACGTGGCGTCCCACCACCCCCCTCCGTGGGAAGAACGTCCTCTTCTTCCCCGGTTCCTCGGCTCCGATGAGACCTCGACGTAAAGTCTTTGCCGAGAAGAGCCGGCGGCTGCGGAAACCGGCACCTCCGGAGGGGAGCGAGCTGGTTGCATCCCCTGGCGTGGCGTGGCGTGACGGTCTGCAGAGGAGGCGGGGGCGGGCGCGCGTCTCGGGGCGTGCTGCTCCTGGCTGGTTTCTCTTGGCTCCGCCAGCGCGGTTACCCAGGGTCGTGTGTGTGTGTGTGTCCATTTCCAAGTCTTTCCATGTCTGCGCTTCAGTGGGCAGAGAGAGTGCCCAACAATGTATCCATTCATGGGCTGAGAATTCGCTGAACTGAGCTTCTTTGTGGCTCGGTGTTAAAATGGAATGGCATAACATTACATGGGAGTTTTTAAGACTCAATTCCTGGAGACAGCAAGGTGTGGGGAGACGGAATGGGTTATAAGGTTTAGCAGCGACTGCCAGTTGGCTTTGAGGGTCGGGTGGGTGGTGTGTCCTCCTGTAGGCTGCTTCCTTCCTTCTTCTTTGGTAAGAAACAGCCTTTAATTCAAACGCGTTAGTGCCCTCCTGGGTGGGGTGGGGAGATGGTGTCCAATCTGGCTCTTTGGAAAGGCGCTGGTTTTAGGTGTAGGTGGGCATTTTTATCTCACAGCACAACGAAGCCATGAGGTTTACAGGCAGCCTTTGCAAATCGTTTCAGGCAGATGCTCATCTGCAGCCAGTCATTTCCCGTGTCTGTCTTTGCCCAGGAGGCTCACCTGCTTCCTTTCTCCTTGTAGATATTGTCTTTTCCTTAGGTGTTAGGGAAGGCGAGTTAGAACATTGGAAAGAGCACTTACTGGACTACTGGCCTGGTGTCTCTGACACCAGCTTGGCCATTCACTAGTGTGTGATCTTGAGGAAAATAACTTTACTTCTTTTAAACCTCAGCTGACTAAAGAAGGGTATGACAGTGTGTACCTCACAGGGTTATTTCGAAGAGTAAAGGAGATAATGCATTTGAAAAAGTACAAGGAAGTGTCATGAAACTGTCGACTCTGCTCCTGTTATCTTGAGTATAATAGGGGACTCCGTTAAAGTATTTAAAGGTAATTTCAGTTACACCATCTGTTGGTCATTTATTTACTATTCCATTTGCCAAATAAATGAATATTTGTTGTAGAGACCTGTGCCAGACATAGAAAAGATGAAAAATGAGGGACGCGCTGTTTGCATTTCTGGTTGCTCATGGCCTGATTGGGGTTGTAAATGACTTTGCCAGGTGATAAGTTTGTCATTTTGAAATTCATTTATTTTATTTATTTTTTGCAATTTGGAGGAGAGATTAATTTAGCCTTGGTGTTTTGGGGAGGGTTTACAAAAGAGAAATGTGCCCACATTTCTGAGGGAGAGGGGAGCTGTGTGAATAAGGGCTGGGGATAAGAATTATTTTTTATTCTATGACCAACTCACAGTTTACTCTGGAGAGTTTTTGTTGAGGAGTGGAGATAAAATTCCATAAGCTGGGACTATGTTATGCAGTTGTTTTTGTTAATCCTCACCCAAAGATATTTTCCCATTGGTTTTTAGGGAGAGTGGAAGAGAGAGGGAAAGGCAGAGAGAAACATCGATGTGAGAGAAACACATCGATTGGTTGCCTCCTTTATACATCCCAACCAGGGCCCAGGCCAGGGAGGAACCTGCAACGAAGGTATGTGCCCTTGACCAGAATCGAACCTGGGACCCTTTGGTCCGCATGCCGATGCTCTATCCACTTATCCAAACTGGCTAGGATTAGGTTATGCAGTTGTTAATGTTTGCTCCCAGTGTTAAGACTTGATTCTGTGGGAGATTTAAAAAAAAATTTTATTTTATTTTATTATTACATTTAAAAAATATATATTTTTATTGTTTTCAGAGAGGAAGGGAGGGATAGAGAGATAGGAACATCAATGATGAGAAAGAATTATCGATCAGCTGCCTCCTGCATGCCCCATACTATGGGTCCCAGGCATGTGCTGCCCTGACCGGAAATGGAACCGTGACCTCCTGGTTCATAGGTTGATGCTCAACCACTGAGCCACACTGGCCTGGCATTCTGTGGGAGATTTTTGATGAGGCTAGAATTTTTAATTTTCTGGGCCTTGTAAGTCTTTTTTTTTTTGTCCCAGTAGGGAACATCCACCATATTTCCAGGATTGAGATTGACACAAACTTGAAGAACTCATACACCTTTAATGTTCCTATTGCATGATAAAACTGGTGTTCCAGGAAGACCAGGTGATTGAGAAATTAGACATTGTTCCAGATGTGGAAGCCCTGGAAAACAGACAGGGTTATAGTGAGGTTTAAATGAATTACAGGCATACCTCATTTTATTGCAGTTCACAGATACTGATTTCATCAACATTGAGGTAAGACCTTCTTCCTTCAGCAGAAAGATTATCACTCACTGAAGACTCAGTTGATGGTTACCATTTTTAGCAATAATGTATTTCTAAATTAGTTATGCAGGTTCTTTTTTAGACATAATGCTTTCGCACACTAAATAGACTGCATTGTAGTGTAAAGATAATTTTTATGTACGTTGTGAATCCAGACATTTCTGTAACTGGTTTTATTGTGGTAGCCTGGAACCAAACCCAAGAGATCTCTGAGGTATGCTTGCGACATGCCTTGTTCCACAGGTTGGGATGCAGTGGTAAAACAACAGAAAAGGGCTCTGCTGTCATGGGTATTACATTCTACTTGAGAGACAGTTAATTGAAAATAAACAAATAAATGAAGGAGATAATTTTCCTTGTTGCTACTTATACCTTTTCTGAACATTTCCCCCCTGAATACTGCCAGGTGCCTTTCACAGAAGGCCAGCTGCCTGTTCTGAATTTTGGGGGAGACTGAATGAAGTAGCACAAAAATGAGACAGGAGTGCAGAAATGGCACACATAGCATATTGAAGGCCAACCGAGAAGCCCGTATAAATCATTCTTTGGAGCATGGGCCTCGCTCTTGTCAGGGGTAGATATTGATCTTCCCATTCCAGAAGCTAGGGAGATATTATAGGAATAGTTGCCCAAAGAGGAAAAGCTGGTTTTTTTTTTTTTTTTACCAAGAATGTACTCTTTTTTTCTTCTTCTCTTTTTTCTGACAATATTTTTTTCCATTGATTTTTAGAGATTGGCGGGGAAAGAGAGAGACTGAAAGAAACACAGATGTGAGAGAGACACATCGATTGGATGCTTCTTGCATGCCTTCGACCAGGGCCTGGAGCCTCTAACCAAGATTGTGCCCAGAATCGAATTCGGCCTTCAGTCCATAGGCTGATGCTCTATCCATTGGGCCACACTGCCTAGGGCACAAAGAATGTACTCTTTAATGTTGACTAGCAACAACAATAAAAAGAATGATAGCAAGGTCTAGCTCTGTATCTTACAATCTGGTAGCCACTAGCCACTTGTGGCAAGTTAAATTCAGCCAAAGTTATAAAATAAAAAAATTCTGTTTCTTAGTTTCTCTGGCCACATTTCAAGTGCAGCATTGCCTCATGTAGCTACTGACCACTGTATTGGACATGCAGTATAGACCATTTTCATCATCTGAGAACAGCAGGGCAGGTCTAAGTAGTCACTTTGGGGTGGATGCCAACATTCTTCCTACTTACCTAAGTATACTCGTATTCGTGGTCTTATCTTTACTTTCTGACCAGGGCAAGGAAATTTCAAGAGGTAATGACTTCTATCAGGATTTTAGGCAATTCTGAGCTCTGGCTCCTCGCAGGGTACCCAGCACTGTTAGCCCCTCCCTTAGCACAGTTGCTTCTCTAAATTTGAAATGTGAAATAAACTTTCCCATCCTGGCTTTGTTACATAGAATTTTGAGGTTTAGGTCTTTACCAGTGGTTTTCAACCAGGTAACATTTTGCCACCCCCCTGGGAACACTTTGCAATATCTGGAGACATATTTGGTTGTTACACTGTGTGTGTGTGTGTGTGTGTGTGTGTGTGTGTGTGTGTACCCCTGCGCATCTGGCGAGTAGAGGCTTGGGATGCTGCTAAACATTCTACATGCACATAATAGCTCCAACAGTAGATTATCTGGGCCAGAAAGTTATTATTTATGAAGTTGAGAAAGTCTGCTTTACTCTTGGCTTTGACTTAGCAAAAGGGGAAAATGTTATGTAAAACTTAAATGCAAAAGTAGTAATTTAAAATAAAAATCCAATTGATACTAGAATTCTCTTTTTCACCCACTTGGAAGTTACCATCTCTTGCTCTGAGTTGGATCAATTACCCATAGCATACCAACAATAAAATTCCAACCCTGAATTATTTTAAAAACACATTACTAAGTCATTACTTCAAATGAAGAGTATAATACTTCTTTCTGTTACTTACCTAAGGGGTAAACATTTTAGTGAAAAATCCTTTCCTAAGGACACAGTTCTTTACCAAATAAGTTTTAAGTGAGTCAAACTAGTGAAATATTAGACATTATTTTATAGAAGTTCATTTTCTAACTTCAGAAGAATGCAGTCATTAGGTTGCTTTCTCTTATTCTCTCTTTGAAGTTTGCATCCCTTCCCTTTGTCTTTATCTCTCTTTTGTGCTAAGTGTACAATTCATTGTGTCTTTGTATATTCACAGAGTTGTGCAACCATCACCAATATATAAATTGAGAATATTTTCATCACCCCTAATGGAAACCCTATACCCATTAATCATTCCCTACCTTTCTGCTCCCTCCCACCTCCAGCCCCTGACATCCAATAATACACTTTGTGTCTTTGGATTTCCTTGTTCTAGATTCCTATAAATGAAATAATAAATAAATGTAGCCTTGTGTGTGTGTTTTCTTTCACTTAACATACTGTTTTCAAGGTTAATTCACTTTGTACTATGTATCGGTAGTTCACTCCTTTATATAGTTGAATTTTCCATTATATGGATATACCCCCTTTTGTTCATTTGAGCTATTTCTACCTGTGGCTATTACAAATAATGCTGCTGTGAGCAATTGTATATTAGTTTTTCTGTGCACTCATGGTTGTAATAGTTAATTTCAACCTTTCCGGTAGAAGTTAGTGAGCTGTTGGCTGCCAGCGTCTGAAATCCCTTCATGTGTGTGGGGTCTGTCCTGCTGTCTTCATGGTTGAGGCAAGGGTCTGTCACCGTGTCATGATTTCTTTATCTGTTCGTAGTTGGTGCCCTTCCCTGAAATGTTTGTCCTCTTTTATCCCCAGTATCTCGAAGGGATCAATCAACAATACTGAATGAATGAATAGGTATAGTTCCAGACTCATTTCTGACTTCTAGGAATCTTTTAGGGCTGGGCTCCCCACCTGGAGGTTGTCCAGGGGCCCTTCCGTATATAAAATATTTAAATATTTTAAATCTTAAAACAAAAGTTGTGGAGACAAAATATATGTGCAATAGCATGCATAACAGTTGATGGTGATCAGATAAACATACTGGTCATTTGGAGGTTTGGGTTAGGGCCAGAGATCTGCTTCCTGCCATGCAATCCGTGTTACTACTCACGCATGTATTCACAAGGCTTAAGTGTAGCCATCTCAAGTTTTCTCAATCTTCAGGAATGTATGGTCTCCACTTTTGCTGTTTGGCTTGGTATCATTCAAAAACTAATTTCAGTTATCAGTAACTGAACTAAAGGTTTCAGTCATCAATAACTCTGTGAACTAAGGGTTTCTTCTTATTGTATATTACTGTCTCTTCAGTGTTATCCAAATTATGTCTTTGCACATAAAAGGAATGTGCCTGTTACCATTGCAGGAATTCTCTTTAGCAGTCAGTTTAAGGTAGATTGTGGGATGAGTGAGAGAAGTGCAGGTCCTGAATTATTCTTGATATTTGGTATATGCTCTGGGCCTTTACAAATTTCACTTAATGTGGGGCTCTTTATAAAATCATAATAAAGTCACAAAGCATGAAAGTCTCTATATGCCATGGTAGGAAAACTTAGTTTGCCCTAGAGGGAGTGGCTAAAATAACAAAACAGCTCACGTGGAAATTAAGGTGGGTCAGAAAGGAGGCCACTTGTGTGTGTGATGAGGACAGCAGTCTGTAGAATGTGTAGCAAAGGTACAGTGGAATATCAGAGGCCATGTGACTCTGTCTAGCCCGGCAACAGGACTGATAGTCATTTAGTCGTGAATTCTTTGAAAATGAATTGCCTAGTTCTGCTGGATTTAAGATTTCGGAATGTTAGTCATCATTTCATTTGCATGTTATGCAGAGAAAAGAAAACATGCTGTAAAATAAATGCCTTGTATCTAACTTTTACTGAACACTGGCTAGGCACAAGAAGAGAGGATGGGCATTGTGGAAAAAAACAAAGGAGTATGTCACTCAGGGTGTCTGATCTGGCTCCTCAAGCAAGTCAAAATATATGCACAAAAAGACATCCAAAAGTATTAAAGGGTCTATAAATAAATAATGACTCTGGTAGTACATATTACAGGGTCTATAACACGTAACTAAGCCATTGAAGACAAAGACTAGGAATGTAGAATCAAAAGGAAATACTAACTTAACTCACTCTTGGTCCTTAGTGAGTCACTCATGTTATATTTTTCTGTTAGAATTATAGGAAGGATTTATTTAGAATGGGTGGAGAAGGAAAAGAAAGGGGGAGGGGAGCGAGAAGAAGAATGCACATGGAAGTGGCCTTTAGTGCTTTTATGTAGTTCAAGCATATTTTCAGGACCTTGCAGTTTCAGTTGTTTTAAAAAAATGCTTTTTGATTTATTCTAAAAAACCAGTAGGAAGGAACATGTGGCACATCCTTTTTCTAGAGTTTATTTTTTTATTGGAAAGTACCAAACATACATAAACAATAAGCCTTCTCATACCCAGACTGCCATATTTGCTGCCTGATTTTTTTTTTTTTTTTTTAAATGTAGGAGCATTCTTTTCTAGTGATTAAAGCAAAAGATCTCTGCTTGTCTATATTTTTCTCTCAGCCATATCTTCAGTAGATTATTGCTCGATATTTTTTATACATTCTACTCAATTTACTAAGGAAAGCAGAAGACATGGTATAGGGCTAAAATGAATTAAAATTCATCCAGATACATGTTGCTTTTTGCCCCAAAGCACTTGGAAAAATTTCCCCAAACAAAATGACCTAGTTAAACCTGTTTTGCAACTATAGGAAACTAACTTGTAGGCACCCTCCTTGTTGCTTCCCCCATTTCCTGTCTTCTCGCCTCAGGCAGCCTGCCTGGGAGCTAAAACAGGAGGAGGTGTCTCTGCTTCCCAGAGATGCAGATGTCTGTTTGGAAGCCTGTACTTTGACAGGGGTCTTCAAACTACGGGCCCGCGGGCCACATGCAGCCCACAGAGGAGTCTGATCCGGCCCACCAGGTTTTTTGGGCAGTGAGCGCAGCCGAGGTGTTACAGTAGGAATTAGTAGTTCATATAATCCGGCCCTCCAGCTCTCTGAGGGACCGTGATCTGGCCCCCACTTTAAAAAGTTTGAGGACCCCTGGAAGACATTGGAAGTGCAGAGCTGGAAAGTTAGGTTTGCTTCATCAGCTTATTGGAAAGAAATGGATTGGGAGACTCATATTAAAATTTTTATAAGTGGTTATTGAACAAATAAATATACTAGAGGCCCAGTGTACGAATTTGTGCACAGGTCAGGGGTCCCTCTGAGTGGCCTGCAGGGATTGGGCCGAAACCCCTCAGTCAACGCCGACTGCAGCTCCTATCTGCCCCTCCCGCTTATCCTATCCCCACTGTGCCTGCCTTGGGCTTGTGCCCAAACAGTCCCGATGGGGAGAAGCTGTGGCCTCCAGCCATGAGCCCTGCATCTGTGCCCTCCCAAGGAAAATGGCCTGTAGGATCAGGCTGAAACCAGCTCTCCGACATCCCGGAGGGGTCCCGGATTGTGATAGGATGCAGGCCAGGCTGAAGGACCCTTCTGGTGCACAGTTGGTCTAGGGAGGGACTGTGGGAGGACTCCGGGGTGTGTCTGGCCCATCTCCCTCAGTTAGAGCATCTGCCCCCTACTGGTCAGTGCACGTCATAGTGAGTAGTTGAGCAACCTTAGGATATCATTATCATATTACACTTTGGTTGTTTGGCCGTTCTGCCATTCAGTCTATTTGCGTATTACCCTTTTATTATATAGGTTATTGTAAATACATCTATTAATGAGGTGATCAGTGGGGATGGGTCGGGGTGATGTTTGTGGTGTGCCTATTAAAAGAATTGTCCAACTGTGTATGTGGGCAGTGAGTGACAGCAAGACTCAGATGGGCAGAGATGCCTTCCCCTCCTGTATGCTGCAGGGTATTGGGAACGGGAGATGTGGAAAGAGATCTTGAACCTTAGGCACCTCTCAGGCAGATTTTAGAAAAGACTATCTCTGGAAGTTGAAGAGCTGGATGGAAAGATGTTCCTTTACAAAATCCATATGCTTATCTTTTGAACAATTCAAGTGAACAAGAATTCTTTCTTTTTTCCCCCCTTTTTCCAGGGGATGCAGAGAGCAACTAATGTCACCTATCAAGCTCATCATGTCAGCAGGAACAAGAGAGGCCAGGTGGTGGGGACCAGAGGTGGCTTTCGTGGTTGCACAGTTTGGCTAACAGGTATAGTCAAATGAACCAGGTTATTTCAAAAGCAATGTTATAAACAACCTTGAGCTAGGGGTAAGCATATTTAAATTTTGAGCCCAGTTCTTCTATCTGGAGTGTCATAACATGTAACCAACAAAGTTGCATAATAACCTATTTCCTTTGGGTAATTTCCCCCCCCTATAGAATTGTTAAAATAAATTGATGCACCTTAAAACTATACCTTGTAATTGATAACTACATTACATTCTATAGACTTTTGCATGAAAATAAGATCTGGATTCTGCCTTCAAGAAGCTAACAATCCCCTCTTTTATAGATACTCCTGGGTGTTATGAGGTGGTATGTAACATGGACACTTTGTAATATTGATTGATTAAATGTAGGAAAATTCATTAGAAAAGAATTAATAATGTAAACCAAAGAAGAGAAAGAATGAGTGATAGAGAGAATTTATTCCTTTCATTCACCTTTTGTCTCTTGATTGGTTTTTGTGGTGGTTTTGCCAGAGTCTTTGTGCTTAGCCAAAGTAGGTTGGGGAGAAGGCAAATTCATACAGATTTTGGAGATAGATTAGGAATTGTGTATTTAATAAACATGTATTCAAAATTTATATACATCTCACCAAATTGCCTACTTAGATTTTATACCTATTCACTCTCCCACTAACAGTGTGGGAAGAGGGTCCATTTTCCAGTGTCTTTGTCAACATTAGATAGTACCAACCCTGAACATTTGTGCTAATTGTTAAAAACAACATTTCTACTTTGGTTTCAATGTTAAACAATTCTGTTTGTTTTTGTCTGAAAGAATTCAACACACATCTTCCCATCTCCTCATTCTTAAGACTGGATTGTTGTTAAATTGCTGTTTTTTTCATAGCTCATGTTTGAACACTTAACATACTGTTCTCCAATCTTAGATTTCTGTAATTGTTTGTAATTGAATTCAGTAAGTAAATTAATTCAGTATGTATCTCACCATCAGTTCTTTTATCATTGCATGCTCACTCATGAACTCTTCCTTTGAGTTAGGTTTCAGTTTTCTGTATTTCATTGTTAAATAATTTTGGTAAGATGGTTTTCTGCTAGGTTCTAGGTTCCCTGAATTTTAATTTTCGAGGATGTCTGTCTATTATGACAGCTTGTCTTGCAAAATATATATTTGTGTATTTTTTGTTGTTGTTAATTCTCACCTGAGGATATTTTTCCATGATCTTTTAGAGAGTGGAAGAGAGAGGGAAAATCAGAGAGACACATTGATGTGAGAGAAACATATCGATTGGTTTGCCTCCTGCTCATGCCCTGACCAGAGCCCAGGGTCGGGAGGAGCCTGCAGCCAAGGTACTGGTCCTTGACTGGAATCAAACCCGGGACCCTTTGGTCTATCCTCTGAGCCAAACCAGCTGGGATGCAAAATATATATATATGGTTCATACTCTCTTTGTCCAGAATTCTGAAAGCATTACTCCATCGTCTTCTGGTATTAAAAGTTGTGTGAGACAAATATGATCCTCCCTTCCTCCCCTTATTTTTAAGAGCTTTCCTTTTTCATCTGGATGCGTGAAGAATTATATCTTTCCTGTATTTTCTTTTTTATTTATTTATTTATTTTTATTTTTTTGGGCTAAGGAAAGCAAGTTACAGAGGCAAAAGAAGGACCCTTGGAGCTCAAGAGAAAGAAAGCAAAGGGGGAAGGAAAGGAGAAGGAGAGGGGGGGGGGATGGGAGGGAGGGGGAGGGAGAGGGAGGGAGAGGGAGGGAAGAGGAAGGAGGGGAAGGCAGACGGGAGAGGGGAGAGGGGAGAGGGGAGAGGGGAAAGGGGAGAGGGGAGAGGGGAGAGCCCTTCCCTGTATTTTCTTTTAGAAGTTTTCCCTTTCTCACATAGGCCCTATATCCTTCTGCAGTTGATTTTTGTGTGTAGTGTGGGGAGGGATCCATTTTTTTTTATATGGATAATCAGTTGTCCCAAGAGCATATGCATATATTGATGAGGGTATCTGATCTGCAGTGCCAGCCATCATCAGTTTCCACTTACGTGTGCTTGTTTCTGGGCTCTCTGTTTCATTGGTATACTTGTTGATTCTCCTACGATTACCACATTGTCTTAATTATTATATTTTTATAAATCTTGGAATCTAGTGGGATAAGTCCTCTTATCTTATTCTTTTTAAAAATAATTATTGATTATTATTTTTTTTTTAGAGAGAGGGAGGAAGGGGGAGAAAGAGTGAGAACAAGAAGGAGGGGAATAAGAGGGAAGAGAAAGAGAGAGAAAGAGAAAGATCAGTTTGTTGTCCCACTTATTTATGCATTCATTGGTTGTTTCTTGTATAAACCTTGACTGGGTATATATCTTGGGGTATCGAGATGATGCTCTGATCAACTGAGCTTCTTGGCTAGGGCTTACCTTATTCATTAGGAATAAGAAGATTTTTTTTTTTTTTTGTCTCTGTATTATTGTATAAAATTTTTAATCAGTTTTTCCAATTTCCCCTAAACCTTGTTGGGATTTAGTTTGGTATTACATTAAATGCAAAGCTCAATTTGGTAGAAAATTGATATTTAGGATATTGGATTTTGGGTACTCTTTTTTTCTTTTTAAATATTTTTTTATTGATTCTAAAGAGGAAGGGAGAGGGAGAGAGTGATAGGAGCATCAAAAATGAGAGAGTGCCCAGTCAGGGAGTTGAACTGTGACCTTCTGGTTCATAGGTCCATGTTCAATCACTGAGCCATGCCAGGTGGGTGGGTACTCCTTTTCTTGAACATGGTATATTGCACTTATTTTACCACTAATGATGCTTATAAATACTGTTGATCAGCTTTTTAAAAATATGTTTCTTTTGATTTTTAGAGAGAGAGGAAAGGGGAGGGATAGAGAGATAGAAACATCAGTGAGAGAGAGACATCATTGATTGTCTGCCTCTTGCATGAGCCCTTCTGGGGATCAAGCCACAACCTGGGCATGTGCCCTGACAGGGAATGGATCCTTAATCTCTTGATTCTTGGGTTGACACTCCCCCACTGAGCCATATCAGCCGGGCTATCAGATTTTTTGGTACTTGCATTATGGTCCTGTTGAAGTATAATAATCTCTATTTTGTAAAATCACTGTTTAAAATTTTCTGTTGTTTTTAAATGATCCCTTGTTCTACGTAGTCAACTCAGTTATTTTTTAGACAGTCCCTTATTCTGCAAATTAACCGTTAATTTTTTTTTAGCTTAAATGAAAAGATAAAGTTAGCTGTCTGACCTTGAAGGCTAGCCATCTGATGTAAGGGGCTGATACTACTCCCTATTAGTTATGTACTATACTCAAGGTTATAAGCTGTCTGCAAAAAATAACTTACACAAAGCTCTTTGTAAAGTCTGCAGAATGTCCGGAACCAAGAAACTGGAAGAGACAAAGAACTGGAAGCATATAAATAGGGAAAGCTTCCTCCATAATTTTTTCTCAGAATTTGACAAGAGATATTCTGCTCTAAACCCACATGTAATAAAGACTCCTAACTAATTGGCTCATTAAGGTGTCCTATGTTCCACTCACTGATTTACAATATAACACCATATGTTTTCATAAATGTGTATTTGAAAAGAACATATAGTTTTCTGATGTGTGAATATGTTCATCATATCAAGCTTGGTAGTTACACTGTTAAATCTTCTATAGCCTTTATTGATTTTCTTTTTCTTGTTTTTTATGTTGAAAATGGAGGCCCACATTTCTTTCTTTTCTTGTAATTCAGTAGCTTAATTGGGATCTGTCAAGGTATTAGGTGGTTTGTTTGCCATTTTCCTGGAGCATGGTTTGCTTTTCCTTAGATTTTATTTCAGATAAATTTTCTTTTTTTTTGTATTTTTACATTGGTTGGTTTAGTAGTATCCCAGGACTGCTGAAGCAAATCACTACAAAGTGGGTGGCTTCTAACAACAGAAATTTATCCTTTTGTAGTTCTGGAGGCTAAGAATCTGAGGTCAAGCTGTCGACAGGTTTGGTTCCTTCTGTATACTCTGTTCCCTGTTTCTCTCCTTGCTTATGGAGGTTGCTGGCAACCCTTGGAGTTCTTTGGTTAGTAGATGTATTATTTTATTTGCTTTTACAAGCAAAAACTTATTTAGAAAGTTACAGAGGAAGAAGAAGTGAGCCATGGAAAAGGTGAGTCAGCTGGGCTGTGTGGGCTTGGGAAACAAGTCACAGAGGCCAAAGAAGGGCCCTTGGAGCTTAGCAGAAAGAAAGCAAAGAAAACTCGCCTGGGGAAATAAGGAGGAGAGTGAGGGAGTAGGAGAGAGAGACAGAGAGATCTCCTATCTTCACAACACCTTCTTTCCTCTTTATGTACCTGTCATATAAGGGCACCAAATATTAGATTTAGAGTCCACCCTAATCCTGTACAACTTTTTTTTTTTTTTTTTTAAATAAATCTTTATTGTTTATATTATTACAAATGTTCCTCATCTTTCCCCCCCTCCATTGCTCTCCTCCACCAGGTTCCCACCCCACCCTCTGCCCTTTCCCCACCCCCCATTGTCCTCATCCATAGGTGCACTGTTTATGTTCAGTCCCTTCCCACACCCCCCTCTCCCCTTTTCCCCAAGAATCGTCAGTTCACTCCCCTTCCATACCTCTGATTCTATTATATTCACCAGTTAATATTGTTCATCAGATTTTTTTTTTTAATTCCCTTGGTTTTTAGATTCACTTGTTGATAGTTACGTATTTATTGTTCATAGTTTTTATCTTTATTTACTTTCTCTTCCTAAAGAACCCCCTTCAGCAATTCATATAATTCTGGTTTGGCAGTGATGAACTTCTTTAGCTTTTTTTTTTTTATTAATGAAGCTCTTTATCTGGCCTTAACTTATTACATTCACAAATGCCCTATTTCCAATTAAGGTCACATTCTGAGGTTCCATGTAGACATGAATTTTGGGAGGACACTATTCAATCCAGTTCAGCTGGTTTCTCTTCTTCATGAATACCTTGAATAGCATACCTTAGAGCTGGGCTGTCTACCTTGTTTTATTGTTCTTCTATGACTGCTTTAATAACTTCACATCATTTTTTCTATGTTCACTGTAATCATCTCAATGAATCCTTCTGTGTCAGTAATTCAGTATTCAGCAGTGTCAATTCTTATTTTGTTTCAAATTAAATCCTATCTAATAAAAGAGTAATATGCAAATTGACCATCACTCCAACACACAAAATGGCTGCCCCATGTGGTAAAAGATGGTTGCCCCCATGTGGACACAAGATGGCTGCCACAAGATGGCCAGCAGGGGAGGGCAGTTGGGAGGGACAAGGCCTGCAAGGGAGGGCAGTTGTAAGTGATCAGACCAGGAGGGGAGGGCAGTTGGGGGCGATCAAGCCTTCAGGAAAAGGCAATTAGGGGTGACCAGGCCAGCAGAGGAGGGAAGTTGGGGGCTTCTGGGCCTGCAGAGAAGGGCAGTTGTGGGAGACCCATGCCTTCAGGGGAGAGTATTTAGGGGGACAAGGCCTGTAGGGGAGGGCAGTTAGGGGTGATCATGTCTGTAGTGGAGGGCAATTAGGGGTGACCAGGCCTTCAGGGGAGGGCAGTTAAGGGTGACCAGGCCAGCAGGGGAGGGCAGTTAGGGGCAATCAGACTGGTAGGGGAGTGGTTAGGGGGTGATCAGGCTGGCAGGGAGAAGTGGTTAGGGGCAATCAGGCAGGCAGGCAAGCAGTTGGGAGCCAGCAGTCCTGGATTGTGAGACTAACAGGATTTGGCCTAAACAGGCAGTCTGACATCCCTTGAGGGGTCCTAGATTGGAGAGGGTGCAGGCTGGGCTGAGGGACAACCCTCTTCCATGTGCATGAATTTTGTGCACTGGGCCTCTAAAATTTGTAAAATATATAAATACATGTGTGGATAGGCTTTCCTTATAATTTAGGTTGTCTTTATGTTATAACAAGTTTAGATTTTCATGTTTCAGTTTTTTTATTTTTGAAATTTGTTGCTCAGCTGGTAGTGCAAGAACGTTAATCTCTTTGTTTTAGTATTATTGCTGTCTAACAATATATTCAAAACCCAGCTGTGTAAAAAACAATTTTAATTTGCTCACCATTTTGTGGGTAAGGAATTCAGAAGGGCTCAGGAGAGCAGGTAGGTCTTGCTTGGTTGAGGTCACACTGGTGTGGGCTGCAGTCTTTTTAGGGCTCAACTGGGCTGGGTGTGTGTGAGATGATTCAACTGACAATGCTTGTCAGCTGGGATTTTAGCTAATCACCTGGAGCACCTGCTTGTGATCCCAGAGTAAGGAATAGCTGGCTTTTCTCAAATTAAGTGTTCAAAGAGAAGCTGCATAGCCTTTTCTAGTCCAGCCTTGGCAGTCACACACTGTCATTTTCAGTACAGTCTTTTTTTTTTTTTTTTTTTAATTCTGGGATGTAAAGCTCTTCTTAATTTTAGCTGATATACTATATATATATATATATATATATATATATATATATATATATATATTTTTTTTTTTTTTTTTAATTTTTTTATTTTTAAAATATATTTTATTGATTTTTTTACAGAGAGGAAGGGAGAGAAATAGAGAGTCAGAAACATCGATGAGAGAGAAACATCACCCAGCTGCCTCCTGCACACCTCCTACTGGGGATGTGCCCGCAACCAAGATACATGCCCTTGACTGGAATCGAACCTGGGACCTTTCAGTCCACAGGCTGACACTCTATCCACTGAGCCAAATGGGTTTCAGCTACAATATTATATTAATTGCAGGTATACAACAGTGATTTGACATTTATATACCTTATGAAGTGATCACCAGGACAAGTCTAGTAACTGTGATGACTGTATAAAGTTATTATAATATTATTTATTGTGTTTTCTGTGTTGCACTTTGTAGCTCCTTGACTTATTTGTGTTATAATTATAAGTTTGTACCTTCTAATCCCCTTCGCCTTTTTTCCCACACCTCTACCACCCAACCCTCTGGCAGCTATCAGTTAGTTCTTTATACCTATGAGTCTGTTTTGTTTGTTTAGTTTAAAGTTCATTTAGTTTAAATAAACATTCTGACAGGTGTGAGATGATATGTCATTGTTTCATTACATTCTTTTGGCCACAAGTGAGCCCTATGGCCAGCCTAGATTCAAGGGCAGTGATGTGAGAGTGTCAATGTCACATTGTCGAAAACCTTTCAGGATGAGAAATAGCTGTTGTGGCCATCTTTGGAAAATATAACGTTATGCTATACTCATATGAGTTTTTATTGTTGAGATTATTACAGATGTTCCTCTTTTCCCCCCCATTGCCCTCCTCCACCTGGTTCCCGCCCTAGCTCAGGCCTTTAACACCCTATTGTCTGTGTCCATAGGTAATGCATATATTCATATAAGATCTTTAATTTCTTCCCACCTTCCCCATATCCCTTCCCTCTGAGAATTGTCAGTCTGTTCCATTTTCATGCCTCTGAATCTATTTTATTCATCAGTTTATTTTGTTCATTAGATTTCTTATTTGTTTATTTTGATTTTTAGATTTAGTTGTTGATAGGTATGCATTTGCTGCCATTTTGTTCATTTTTTTTTTTTTAATCTTTTTCTTCTTCCTCTTCTTAAATAATACTTTCAATATTTCATATAATACTGGTTTGGTAGTGATGAACTCCTTTAGCTTTTTCTTCTCTGTAAAGCTCTTTATCTGATCTTCAATTCTAAATGATAGCTTTGCTGGGTAGAGTAATACTGGTTTTAGGTCTTTGCTATTCATCACTTTGAATATTTCTTGGCACCCCCTTTTGATCTGCATAATTTCTGTTGATAAATCAGCTGGCAGTCGAATGGGCATTTCCTTGTCGGTAACTAACTGTTTTCCCTCTTGCTGCTTTTAAGATTCTCTCTTTGTTTTTAGCCCGTGGCATTTTCATTATGATGTGTCTTGGTATGGTCCTCTTTGGGTTCCTCTTGTTTGGGACTCTCAGTGCTTCCTGGACTTGTAAGTGTATTTCTTTCACCAGAGAGGGGAAGTTTTCTGTCATTATTTTTTCAAGTAGATTTTCAATATCTTGCTCTCCCTTTTTCTTCAGGCACCCCCATAATGTGAATGTTGGTATGCTTAAAGTTGTCCCAGCGACTCCTTACACTATCTTCATGTTTTTGGATTCTTTTTTCTTTTTGCTCTTCTGGTTGGGTGTTTTTTGCTTTTTCATATTTCAAATCATTGATTTGATTCTCCAAATCCTCTATTCTACTTTTGAATCCCTATATATTATTCTTTATTTCAGTCAGTGTATTGTTAATTCTGATTGGTCCTTTTCTATTTTTTTTTTTTTGGGGGGGGTTTCTAGAAGATTCTTGAGTAACCTTATAATCATAGTTTTGAATTCTATATTCAGTAGTTTGCTTTCTTCCATTTCTTTCATTTGTGACATGTTTCTTTTTCTCTGCATTTTGGCTGCTTCCTCTGTTTGTTTCTATGTACTGGGTAGAGCTACTATATCTCCTTCAGCTGGTAGAGTGGCCTTGTATAGTAGGTGTTCCATAGGGCCTAGTGGCTCAGCTGGGAGCTCTCGGTGCACCCCTTTGTGGCCTGTGAGCACAGTCTTGTTGTAGTTGAGACTTAATTGCTGTTGGTTTTACAGGGAGGAATTAACCTCCAGGCCAATTGGCTGTGAGGACCAGCTGCACCTACAGTGGGAGAGCTGCTGTGCAGAAGACACCCCTATGAGCAGGACTTGCTTCAGTGGGGCTTTGGTGCTCACTGAGTCAGTGCCTTATGGATGTGAAGAGTTGTAATCTGATATGGCCTGACATTGACCATTGGGTACCCTGGCTCTTGGATCTCCAGGGAGGTGCAAAGTCAGCTACTGCCTGGTGCTACCAGGCTGGAGCTACAGAGAGATCTGCAGATTCCTCCTCTTTTGTATTAGGTTTGAGAAATTCCCAGATGAGTCCCAGGTATGAAGCAAGGCAGACTGGTGCTGGTGCCAGTCTTGGGCCTTTTATTGATAGGTTTGGGGCTCCCTGACCCAGCTATAACTTGTTTGAGAGATTTTAGCCTGAGCAAGGACAGACCATTCATATGCAAAAGCCACTGCACACAGCTTGGGTGGCATTGTAAATTGGATGAGGCAGGGTCTTAGGGAATCACCAGGGTGGAGCAAACAGAAATGGCTGCCACTCAGCCCTGCACCAGGGAGGTCCCAGCATAGGAATTATCATCCCTGCAAGCACCTCCATCTGGGAGAAAGCCACCCTGAGTTCCTGCCCTGATGCCAGACAATCCAGTTCCTCTCGCATGTGTCTATGTTCCCCAGAGCCCCACCCTAGTGCTGGAGCTCAGAGGAAGTAGGACCTTATAAGTTCAGTTTGTGGTGCTGGCCTTTTAAGAGGAACAACTGTAACTCCAGCAGCCTCTGTGTCACTGAGCCCCAGTCTGCACTGGTTTTTACAGCTTTTAATTCTTACTGCCCTTAGAGACTTCTTTTCCCAGCTCTGGAACCCTGGGCTGGGGGTCTGGCGTGGGGCTGGGACTCCTTGCTCCTCTGGGTGGCCTCTGCATAGATGATCTCCCTCCTGATTAAAAAAGTGACCCAAGTGGGTGCAGGACGGCCCATTATGGGCCTCCACACCTCCAGCAGTCTCAGTGTGCTTTCTTCTTTACTTCTCTATTTGTAGGACTTCCATTCAGCCAGCTTTCTGGCAGTTCTGGATGCTGGTTGTTCTGTATTTTAGTTGTAATTTTGATGTGGCTCTTCATATAAGTTTTTAATGTATAAAACAATTAGTTTTGAATTAATCCTCTCAACATATCTTTTTTCTTTCTTTTTTTTCAGTTAGTCTTCCATACTACCACGACTTCTTTCCAGAATGTCAGTACATTAGACTTCAATATTGTGTCTCTTGCTTCATAGCTACCTTAGTTATGAATTCTACAATTACACATCCCCCAAGGTGGCAAGTATGAGTGCATAAATGTGCTCTTTCATTCGTTCCTTCTTGGTTAGTGAAGTAACATCATTGGTAGAGACAAGTGGGTTGAAATGAGGATATTCTTTCAAGGTTAATTATGTTATAAATTGGATTCCCAGATACTTTTATCTATCAGAGGTGATGATCTTGGGATATAGAGGTAACAATAATATTTCATTTACTTTTGTCTTTTCTTTTTCTTCTCTTGTCAGAAGTAATTTGGGCATACAGAAGTAATGTGGGTAGCTTTAGAATAGTGGTAATAAGAAGACAAAAGGAATACCTATCCAACATTGTCTAATATTAAAATTGGTTAAGCTCTTTGAAGTTCATCAGTGATTTCTAGGACACCTTTGGGCATAGATAGGAGTTATTAAAAACATAAATGATTATTATATTTAAACTACAGATGTTTTTCTAGCTTAGAGGTAAATCTTACAGAGAAATATTTATAAGATTGTTACTGAGAGACTGTTGTGAATAATGAATGTAATTAAGTCTGTATTAAAATTCTTTATTACTAACTCGTCCTTCTGATTTGATGTATGACATCTCTGTGTACTGTGTAATTTTAGGCTTATCTGGAGCAGGGAAGACCACCGTGAGCATGGCTTTGGAGGAGTACTTAGTTTGCCATGGTATTCCATGCTATACTTTGGATGGTGACAACATTCGTCAAGGCCTCAATAAAAATCTTGGCTTTAGTCCTGAAGACAGAGAAGAGAATGTGCGACGCATTGCAGAAGTGGCTAAGTTGTTTGCAGATGCTGGCTTAGTATGCATCACAAGTTTCATATCGCCTTATACTCAGGTATGTGACTTTGGGCTAAATACAATACATGTATTGGGAACATGGCAAATAGTTTCAGCATTAACATTTGCTTTGAGGCTAAATCCAAATTAAAAAGAATTAGCTTACCACATTTTTGTGCCGTGACTTTTCTGAGTAAACTCATTTTTTATAAAACCTGCTATAAACTCTTTCCCCCCAAAAGTGTAACCAAAGTCATTGTCCTTAAGCCAAGCTGACTTTTTAATTCAATATGCCTAGAGAAAATACTCAGCGGGTATCAAACACCAGGAGAAATCTTGTTTCTTAGCATGTGTTCTACCGTGTTAGCTTCTCTGCTCAAAATTCTTAAGATCCATCTTTCATCATATTCTTCTTACGTCAGAGACCATAGCAACATTGGATCACTATTTGGTATTTCTCTGAAAATCTTTTTTTCTCACTGCAAGATTTTTGTTTCTCCCATCTGAGAGGCACTCTTCTCCTTCCTACTATCCCCCTCTTCTCAGCATCACCCAGTCCGTTCATGCTTTGAGATTCAGATATCTCCTCCTCCATGAATACCTTCCTTTTCTCAAGAACCTCAGGCTTTGTTGGGTGCCTCTCTGTGGTGTCCTCATTATTGTACTTTAACACATTGTTAGTTATAAATACCAGTTCCTTGGTTGGTGGTGATTATGTCAGCAGCAGCAGAGGTAGTGGTAGCAAAAATATTAGTGATAATAGCAGCTAACGTTCATTGAACTGTTGCTTTGTACTAGTAACTGTTTTATAGTGCTTTTATGTGAATTAACTCATTTAGTATACTTGTCACCCAGTAAGGAAGGTAGAGGTGAGGAAACAGGTGTAAATTACCAACCACAGCAGGGGTTTGCATCCACACAGTGCCCCTGAAGCCCATGCTCTTGTCTGCAGTTCTTTGCTGCCTCTTGGGGCTGGGACTACATCTTATTTATCTTTGCAATATTGATGCCACGCTCTGTTCTTGGAACACAGTAGATATTTAATGTTTGTTAGGTGATAGCATAGCTCCTTAGGAAGCCCAGATGTCAAAGAAGAGGCAAGTTCGTTTAGTGATTAACGGCAGGGACTTTGGAAACAGACACAGTGGGCTGAGATGTCAGCTCTTTCTATTGTGGTTATGACCGTGGCCAGTTTACTTAACCTTCCTAAGCTCTGATAATGCTTGGCTCATAAGGTTGCTCTGAAGATTGCATTCAAAGCTCTCAGCAAAAATTTTGTTGCTCTCATCTCTCGGAGCATTAAGAATGAGGTTTGGACGGTGCTTAGGGCATATGAGAATCTGTGTTACCATTGGGATAGAATAATGTAATATAGGACATGTGCATTTTTCTATGTCACCACTGAACTTGAGCGTCTTCGTTCTAAAATAAACCTAATCATTCCTGTCAAGGAGTTGGTATGCTAGGTAACCTGGGAGGAACATACAGATGTGAACAGTCATAATATCTTGAGGCAAGTGAAGAGGTGAATGTATATAAGAGGTTCTGTGGAAGATTCACAGAGGAGGCTCCGCAAGTGAGTCACAAAGGATGAATCAGAGTATACCAGTTAGACTGGAGGTGAAGGCTGTTTCAGACAGAAGGGTTACAAAGGCATGGAAATGTGAGGGCATTTGGTCTTTGGAGGACTCTAGGTTGGTAAAACTGCTGTGCAGGGTGAATGTGAGGGGAGATAAAGCTAGAGCAATTTGCAGACCCTTGGGGTAGTTAACAGTTCAAGAATGCTGGGGAATGTTGTCATTGAGTTTGCACCTTAGTGAGGAACCTTTGAACCTGGATGAGAATGTCCTGGAGGTGGAAGACTGGTTAGGAGGCATTTGGGAATGGACATATTGAAGGGCTGGTGAGCCATTAGCAATAGCAGACTTGGTGTCTGGTTAATTATTGCTTCTTCTTTTTTTTTTTTTTTTTGCAGGGAGAGCAGCTAGGGAGTGAAGGCTGGTGCTTTCTGAATAAAGATGGAATTATTAAGTTAGAAAATACGGGATAGAAAGGGAGAGGTTGAGTATTCACTTCAGGTGGGTTAGATTTGAAGTGCTAATGGAGATGATCATGGGAACATTGGTTCTGGAGCCCAGGAAAGTAGAATTGAGATGCAGGTTTAGTTATCATTCACTTCCTTAGTTGAAACCTAAATAAAGTTGAGTATACAGAAGAGCGTATAGAATGAGAGGAGGGCTGCTGATGGAAACTCGAGCACCTTCTTTGAAAGGACAGCTGGAGCAGTAAGATCACAACTTAGTAATCACTCTGCCAGACATTATAGCTATAAAGCTAGTGAAGTGATTTTAATATATGGGAATAAGATCTATGACAGAGGTACATGGTGGGTACATCTGGGAAGCTGGAGAGAGCAAGGACCCTCAGTCTGGGCATGCACGGGAGGCCTCCTGGAGGATGCCACCTTGGGGATATGCTGTGAGGGAGCACCTTGCGTTAGCCAGAAGAGTGGGTGTGTGGGGAGGTATTCCTGCCAGGGAGGTGGTAAGAGCATACGCCCAAACATCTATAGATGAGGGGTTTGCATCTGGCAAGTGAATAAACTAGCCTCAGACTTCTGAATGGCCCTCATGTAGGCTGAGGTTGGACATTAGGGAGAGGCCTGATGATCCTGTATTCAAGCTGTGCTCTGGCTCAGGTTCCTCATAAAATCAAATGGAAGTTTTTATGGGGCATCTTTTACTTTTCCCTCCTTGAATTCCCCCAACATCTCATTTTAAGAATTGTATGCTTTTAAAAATTGTTATGGATTTTATCTAATGTATTTATTTTTTACTCATCTTTGATATTCACATAGTACCTTTGATTTGTATACACACTTTTTATTGTTCCATACCCATCTTTTTTTCTAAGGATCGCAACAATGCGAGGCAGATCCATGAGGGTGCGAGTTTACCTTTCTTTGAAGTATTTGTTGATGCTCCTCTGCATGTTTGTGAACAGAGGGACGTCAAAGGACTCTATAAAAAAGCACGGGCTGGAGAAATTAAAGGTAAGTAACATTTTCCCCCTGTTTCTCTTCGCTTAGATATTTTATCTTACCATATCAATTTCATTTCTTTTCTAAGAGATTGGGGATATTCAAATGACTTGGAGCTTCTTGAGAGAGAAAGTGGGTCTTAATACACGGTGGTAGCTCTCAGGCCCAGGAGAGGTACTGGCACTTGTATTCACAGTGACTATCACTGATCTGGTTGGAATCCTAATCAGAAGACAGAATTTTAGAGTGTTGGGACTTTGGGGGCTGGTGGAAACTCCTTGATATAATTAGCTGCCTGGCATTAGATGGGATATCAAAGGCGAGCTGCTGCTATTACAGCCCTTTGTTCCATTGATAATGTAGAACATTTCAGAGCCAGTGGGAAAAATGCCTGAATTTTAAGCATCCTGAGAGCAAGAACAATGTCTTGTTCTTGTGCTTGGAATGATGGCTTATTTATTCTGTGTACAATAGTTGAATTGGATTGGATTAACATATCACTGTTTCCACAAAATATACACACCTTGCTTTTTAAGTTTTATGGTCTGCTCCAAGAGTTTCAGCTGTGATGAGCATTTGGACATAGGAAGGAGACATTTAGATCTCGTCTGCTGTGGCCTTTGATATCAATTATATTATTTATCTTCTAGACAACTTTGACATTAGTCCTGTTCTATTATTAACAGAAATAGAGCACATGCAGTGTTAAAAAGAAAAAAATCAAAGGTAGATTACACAGTCAACCTCATATAGGAATCAATGATTCATGCAGGTAGCTTTTGTTTACCTCCCTCACAGGGAGTGCTATGGCCTGGGACTTCCGCAGGAGTTCCATAAGCTCTGAATTATAGATGGTGGCATTCAGCTTCTGGTTCTGAAAAGGAAAAGGTGGAATGGGAAGGAAAATGCTTGTCATTCTGGGCTCTTCTGTATTTTGGACATGGGGAAGCTTTAGCGGTTGGGTCATAATCCTCCTGCTGTGGGAAATCTGGGTCCTTGGGCCAGGTTGGGGTCCTGTCCTGCCCCATGGAGACTCAGTTTCAATTGGTAAGCTGTCACTTGCTTGACTCAAAAAGCACAGGATAATGTGTGACCATGGGAGGGAAACCAATTTCACCCCTTAACTTCTATATCACTCTCTCCCTGTTGAAGGGCAGTTTGTTGTAATAGAGTTTTGACGAAGAGAAGCAAAATGATGTGTCCAGGATCCTGAAGTCTACATTTTTTACTTTTTTAATTGTCGTTGGTTTTGTAAACATGTTTCATTGAGGGAGGTAGATGTGTCTGCTGGGCTGGAGTAAACGACTTGAAAGCAGGGACACCACCTTGTGTGTTTTCATAATGTTAGAGTGTAGCACAGTGGCCCAAAGCATAATGCCTGGCAAACACATAGTAAATGCTTTTCAGATGGATTAGAAGGGGGAGTGGAAATCAGATGACAACACCCATTTATCAACCCTTGCTATTTGCTTTTGGCAGGGAATATATTTGGAGTTGGAGATGCAATGATGAATAAGACTTCATCTAAAGTACCTTGAGTCACTTTGAATTTGCATTCTACATCTGAGAGTGTGTTTGTATTAGCTTAGTTTGCTATGTGTTACTTGTTTAATTTCCTGTTCTCAATGCTTTTGTGCACACATTGATAAGATGTTCCTCAGGCCGAAACCGGTTTAGCTCAATGGATAGAGCGTCGGCTTGGGGACGGAAGGGACCCGGGTTCGATTCAAGTCAAGGGCATGTACCCTGGTTGTGGGCATATCTCCAGTAGGGGGTGTGCAAGAGGCAACTGATCGATGACTCTCTCTCATAGATGTTTCTAACTCTCTATCTCTCTCCCTTCCTTTCTGTACAAAATCAATAAAATATATTTAAAAAATATTAAAAAAAAAAGATGTTCCTCAGGTTAAAATATGTATGTGTATGTACATGTGTACCCAGATTTATTTTATTTTATTTTATTTTTTTTAAATATATTTTATTGGTTTTATACTGATAGGAAGGGAGAGAGATAGAGAGTTAGAAACATCAATGAAAGAGAGTCATCGATCAGCTGCCTCTTGCACACCCCCTACTGGGGATATGCCCGCAACCAAGGTACATGCCCTTGACCGGAATCGAATCCGGGACCCTTCAGTCCCCAAGCCAACGCTCTATCCATTGAGCCAAACCAGTTTCGGCCCAGATTTATTTTAGGTTTCCTATGGTGCTGGAGTTCTGATTGTTCATTTGTTTGTTTTTAAAAATTTCTTGTTAGATGACACTTAAAAAGGTACCTGCCAGTGTTGATGATATACATTCAAGGACAGATGAAATTGCATACATCCAGCAGGTCTCAGGATTTTATAGGTCATTTGGCTTTTATTAAACTGTAAATATATCACTCTATCAGCCATTCTAATGCCTAGAGTATTTTCATGATTATTGCTCATGTAGTTATTAACTACTGAAATATAAATGTTTTTCTTACAGCATTAGTGTATTATCCTCATCTACGGGATAAGTTAGCTTGGAAGAGAATTCCTCGACTAGTAGAATGTTAAGCCAAGTTTTCTAACATACTGATTGTCAAGCTTTACTGCTTGACAATTAGCATTACTTGTAGGAATTTTTAAAACTCTAGTGCCAATGCTGTCCCTAGACTCATGAAATCAGAATCTCATGGGAATAGGACACAATGATCCCAGTGTGTAGCTACATTCGAGGATCAGAGCTTAAGAACTAGTGTTTTAACCAGAATTATTCCTCCCTCCCTCCTTCCCTCCTTCCCCCCCTCCTCCCCCCCGGCTGTTTTATTGTGACTCACTACTAAATACTGCTGGAAATGTTAGTAAATCAGAAATTTATTCCTGGGTTTAGGACTTCATGTGATACTTAGAAATATTAGATAGGAAAAAAGTGAAATAAGAGGACTCTATAGACTTGTAGTGTATATTTAGAACACTTTTGAGAACTGTACCTCTTAATAGTAATGATGTTAAATTCATGTTCATCCTTCTAATCCAAGGCTGACCTAAGCATTCCAAGGTGGGCAGGCCTTGAATGACTTGTGTGTGTGGGTGGTGCAGAAGTGGGAGACAGGAAGAATATGTCTTCAGCTCGGCTAGCCCATTCTGGGAAAACATCACGTGTTCTTTATTTTCTTGGCAGTCACAATGGGAGAATCTTAAATAGTGGTTAATAACTAAATTTGATTGTGAGATACATTTTGTGATAGAACAGGATTGCCCTCCTGATTTGTGTTTTGTTTAAGCTAAGAGTGGTTAATTTGTCTTGCCTGAACACTTAAGCTGGTGGCAAGGGGGAGCCTGCATAATCTCTGTGGACAGACTGATCAGGTGTTCGTTTCTGCATTGAGAGGAAAAACCTTATCAATTTAGTTTTATGCCTAGAGTAGAGGTACTATATTCTGTATTTCTGTGGAGAAATGAGGTGCTCCTTTTGCCTGGTGTTAATTCCTGTGTCTTCACAGGCAGTTTAGACATTTAAAAAGAAAAAAAAAAAGCAGAAGTATAGTTGATCCTCATTAATTGAAGATTCCATAATTGCGGGTTGGCTTACTCACTAAAATTTATTTGTAACCCCCACATGTGTACTGACGGCACTTTAGCAGTCATTTGTGGACATGCGCAGAGTGGCAAAAATTTTAGTGATCCGGAGCACACATTCCTAATTGAAGTTGAACAAGGTGACATTTGGCCTTTGTTTCCTCTATCATACTGTAAAGAAGCGTCCTTTTTGTGGCTTATTTAGTATCATGGTTTTTGCATTTCTGGGGTGCTTTTTGTTGATGATTTTGCTGTTTAAAGTGGCCCCAAGCCTAGTGCTGAATTGCAGTCTAGTAAGTTCTGGAAGGCTGCCATGTGTCTTACAGAGAAATATGTGTTAGATACACTTCATTCCCGCAAGCATGAGTTAGAATGCTGTTGGTCATGAGTTCAGTGATAATGAATGAACAATATACACTTTATGAACGCATAATAATCTGGCCACTCAGTGTGTGTGTGTGTGTGTGTGTGTGTGTGTGTGTGTGTGTGTGTGTATTAGAGGCCTGGTGCATGAATTTGTGCATGGGTGGGGTCTGGCCTGCCTGGCCAGGGCGTGGGGACATGGGCAGTTGGCTGGCCTGCCTGTTGGTTGAACTCCTGATCGAGGGGACAATTTGCATATTAACCTTTTATTATATAGGAAATACACTGAGTGGCCAGATTATTATACCTTCAGAGATCAAAATAATCTGGCCACTCAGGTCTATATTAAGAAAGGTGCTTTAGACAGAAATGCACAAAAAACAGAGTTATATATTAATCAGTTAACAAAAGTTTTGTTGCCAGAAACTCACAGGAGTATAACTCCAAGTTTCACCTATGAAGAGTGCTTCAGTATTTACTGATTTAGTGTTTACAGCACACAACTACTGTGATGATGACAACTGACTGTATGTGGATAAAGAAGAAACGAACGTTTAATTAGAGGAAGAAGTTTTATTACTCTAACCTTGTACCTTAGAGGGGCAGCATAAATATTAACTTCAACATAGCAGAGACTTGCACTGATGAAACAAAGGTAGTTTGCTTTTAATTCCTGCCTTCCTTTATTATCTGGTACCTTTTATAGGTTTCACCGGGATTGATTCTGAATATGAAAAGCCAGAGGCCCCTGAGCTGGTGCTGAAGACAGACTCCTGTGATGTGAATGACTGTGTCCAGCAGGTTGTGGAGCTTCTGCAGGAGCGGGTAAGAGGAGGTCAGAGCGGGAATCACCAGAGACTGTTTCTATTTATAGCATACCCATGACCCCCCAAAAAAGTGGAGGTAATGTGGAGGAATGTCTGTATTTTTAAATTCTTTATAGTGTCAACGGTTTTCTGTATGTGTCCGTTGCTGTGCTAGGTATTGGGGGTGGGGGAGAGGATATACTATGTATGCACAATATATGAAATACCTATCAGTGTAACCTACAGGAGGCTTGAGAGCCAGTAATCTTTTATTTTACCGGTAATTTTACCACAGAAGTACCTAACAGAGAAAACTCAGCCTTGACTTATTCAGCTTTACAACTTGGCATTATTATATATTTTTTTCAGTTAAGATACATAAGGGCATACCACGGTAGCTAGCATATACTTTGGGCCTGGGAGGTTTTGGAGGGGGAGGTTTCTGTGTCCTTTCATGCATCAGCAGATCCTGGGCCAAGAGTTCCTCCACCTCCCTCCCTTTGGCACCATATTTGCTTCTACCCCTTCCCCCCCACACAGGGGACCCTGTGAGACTTTCTTGTCCTTCCCTGTCAGCTTAAGGCCTGTGTTTTGTGAGCCAAGGGTGCAGGGAGATAGGAGAGTTTGATGCCTGTGCACCACTGAGGAGAGCTCACTTTCAAGTCTCCAGACCTGCTTCCAATCTTTCTTTCGAGCAGCTGTTGTAGGCCTGACTGTGAGTGAGTGCCGAATCCCTGGTGTCTGGGCTCCCAGTCATACTGGTCCTTGCTCATCCTTTTGCGTTTTAAAAGCATTTTAGCTGTTCTTCCTTTCTGCCTTTATTGCAGTATTTTCTTGCTCTCATGCTCTACTAAAGGGAGCAGTAGGTAATGTGTCTTGTCTTCTCTTGGTGGGACTTGTCACTCTTCGGGAGCAGTTCATGCCACTGCAATAGGACCTCTGCTCTGTGACAGTCTTAGGGAAGTCTAGGATTTCATAGATTAGCTGGTCTTTCCTCTTCTAGAAGCTGCTCTACTTGGGTATTTTTTCCTACCTTGTCTTCTAGCTCACTGATGTGGCCCTCTGCTTCTTCTAGTCTACTCTTGCTGCTTTCTATTGAGTTCTTTACAGCAGCGATGTCATTTTTCGTTTCTTCTTGGTTCTTCTTCATTTCCTCTTGGTTCTTACACATATTGTCGAATTTGTCTTCTATTCTTTTCATCCACCTTATGACCATTTATCTGAATTCTTTCTCTGACAGGTTGCTTGCCTCCATTTCGTTTACTTCTTTTGCTGGTGATGCCTGCTTTTCTTTCATATGCGGGCTGTTTCTTTGTCTCTCCATGCTCTCTCTTATCTGGGTGTCTGGTCATGTAGTTCTCTCTCTCCTTATCCCAGGCGAAATCTGAAATCTGACCTTTCCGTGAGGGAACGTAGAGCTCCTCTGAATCTGCGTGCTTGTGCCACGTGGGGACCAGTGTTCTCGGCTTCGCAGCTTTTTGGTGGATGCCGTAGTTGTAGATTCCCAGGGCTTTTCAGGTTTCCGATAAATCCACTTTCCCCTTCAAGATGGCGTGGTCTCTGCATCGAGCCAGTTGCTCCGGGAGGGAACCCAGCAGCAGTGGGGGCTGCCCAGTCAGGGGAGCCCTGCCCAGCAGTCTCTGAGCAGTCCCCCACTGTCTCCTGGGGTATAGCTGTCCCTCATCTCACCAACAAACACTCCCTGTGAACCACACATTCTCCCTTTATTTTCTCACACACACACTATCTTGCAGTCTGCCTTCCCATTGGCAACTATCTTCTTTCCTGGCCTTTCTTCTTGTTACATGTTCTGCTGCAGAACCTCTGTTCCATTTTCAGCACATTGGGTTTTTTATAGTTTTTAAAAATTTGTTTGAAAATCATAAATATTAATTCCAAGTCATGTTTGTTGCAACTGTTTTCAGTATTTTTCTTTTTCATTTGATTGTATTTTTGTTTGCATTTTTTGTACATCCAACCTATCTTTTTAAAAAAATATATTTTATTGATTTTTTTGGAGAGAGGAAGGGAGAAGGATAGAGAGTTAGAAACATCGATGAGAGAGAAACATCGACCAGCTGCCTCCTGCACACCCCCTACTAGGGATGTGCCTGCAACCAAAGTACTGCCCTTGACCAGAATCGAACCTGGGACCCTTCAGTCCACAGGCTGACGCTCTATCCACTGAGCCAAACCAGTTTCGGCCCAACCTATCTTTTTTACTTAGATTTGTCATTATAGTGTTAGAAAGTTGTACATGATTTTATTTTCTGTTACTTTAGATCACTGTTTCCCAAACTTTTGACATGTGTGTACCCCTTCTATAATTTTCGTAACATTGAGTACCCCTTGTACTCATGAGAACGTAGAATTAGGCACAGCTAAGCACAGTGAAGTGCATATTCCCACCAAACTCCAGTGCAATGCGTACCCCCACCAAACTCTTCCTGTACCCCTGCGGGTACGCGTACCGCACTTTGGAAAACACTGCTTTAGATGATTTTTTTTTTTTTTATTTTACTAAAGGCCCGGTGCACAAAATTTGTGCACAGAGGTGGGGTGTCCCTTAGCCCAGCCTGCACCCTCTCCAATTTGGGACCCCTCGAGGGATGTCCCACTGCCCACTTAGGTCCGATCCCACTGGGCAGTCGGACATCCCTCTCACAATCCAGGTTTGCTGGCCCCCAACTGCTCGTCTTCCTGACTTCCTGATTGCTCCTAACCACTTCTGCCTGATAGCCTGATCACCCTCTAACCACTCCCATGCCAGCCTGATTGATGTCTAACTGCTCCCCTGCCAGCCTGTTGTGACTCCAACTTCCCTCCTCTGCCGGCCTGGTCACCCCTGACTGCCCTCCCCTGCAGGGTTGATCGCCTCCATCTACCCTCCCTTGCAGGCCTGGTGCCTCCCAACTGCCCTCCCTTGCTTGCCTGATCACCCACAACTGCCCTTCCCTGCTGGCCATCTTGTGGTGGCCATTTTGTGTTCACATGGAGGCAGGATCTTTGACCAAATGGGGGCAGCCATCTTGTGTGTTGGAGTGATGGTCAATCTGCACATTACTCTTTTATTAGATAGGATAGAGGCCTGGTGCATGGGTGGGGGGCAGCTGGTTTGCCCTGAAGAATATTCTGGATCAGGGTGGGAGTTCCCTTGGGACGTGGGGCAGCCTGAGCGAGGGGCCTCTAGTAGTTTGCAGGCTGGCCACACCCCCTGCTGACCCAAGCGAAGGCCCTGGTATCTGGAATTTATTTACCTTCTACAATTGAAACTTTGTAGCCTGGAGTGGATCCAAGGTTCCTGCTCGCTCTGTGGCTGGCAGCCATTTCTATTGGGATTTATTTACCTTCTATAATTGCAATTTTGTAACCTTAAGTGGAGGCTTAGGCCTGCAAGGGCAGGCGGAAAGCTTGGCTTTCTCCATTGCCTGGGAAACCCAAGCCTCTCCTGCTCTCTGTGGCTGTAGCCATCTTGGTTGGGTTTATTTGCATACTCACTCTGATTGGCTGATGGGTGTGGTTTGTCGGCATGGCTTGTCGGTGTAGCAGAGTGATGAGGTGGTTAATTTGCATATTATTCTTTTATTAGGTAGGATTAGTGATTCTGAAGTGTTTTTCTTTAATAAAACCTCAGAAACTTACTCATAGATGCTAATATGTAATTATTGGGGGATCATGAGTCCCTAAAGCCATTTTATAGATTACAGATAATTGCAGGTAGTTCAGACATTTATAAGTGATTATTCTTACTGTGTGATGGTACCACGGGTCTCTCTCTCCTTCTCTTCTTTTCTTCCTGCAATTCCTAGCCTCTTCTTTGGGCCCTATTTACAATAGAACCTTTTTATTGGGGGAGGGGCAATTTTTTTTTTTTTGTTATTCTTAAAAAATGTTATTTTGAGAAAAATTTTTCAATTCTTTGTAAGTTTAAAAATAGCACAGATAATTCCTGTATTTCCTTCACCCAACTTACTCTTGTTACCATATTATGTGAACATAGATCATTTCTGAAGAATAAGAAATTAACCTTGGGTATGATACTAGAAACTACAACTATGGACTTTACAAGTTTTTCCACTAAAATGCTTTCCTGTTCCAGGCTTCAGAATCTCATGCTATATGTAGAGTTAAATTGTTCTTTGACCATGATTCTATAAAATGAAAGTACAGACTTGTATCTATAATGCATAAGACTGCAAGATTTTTTCCCTTATGATTAAAAATGAGAGTAAACTGCTACTGTACAATTTTAGGCTCCTACTATTCATATTCTCTCTAACTGGTCACCCAGCATCCAGTTTTGTATGCCTTTTATTCCATCCTAGACTGTTTGCAGAATTATCTTTCTAAAGTGTAGTCTAATATTTTTTGTTTTTACTCTAAAACATATATTGATTCCCCCCTCCCCCCCCCCCCCATTGCTTATAGAATTAAGGTGATTCGTATTCAGTCTGGTACCAAGCTACATATTTTGTTATTGTCCTTATGTATTTCACCATGGTATTACTTCCCTCCCCCCTCCATCCTGTAATCCCTCCCTCCTTCTTTCCTTCCCTTCTTCCCTTTCTCCCTTCCTTTCTCCTTCCCTCCCTCCCTCCTATGCCATTGCTTATCTAAGACTGTGTTCGTAGTATTAATCTGTCATTCCTAATTAATGATTATACTAATTGCCTTTTCTTTTATACAGATCTTAGTCTATATTATGCCTGCTAGATGATCTGGTAATTGTCATTCAAGGTTGGAAAATAGGGCTAGATATGAAATTAGAAGTTACTGATTACTAATTATAATGGACATATATGCAAGGGTTTGTATCTTAAAATTTTCTTTTAAAATTGATTTTTAGAGAGATAGAGAGAGAGAGAAGAAAGAGAGAAAGAGAAAGGGAGGGAGGGAGGGAGAGAAAGAGAGAGGAGAGAGAGAGAAAGAGATAGACAGTCATGGATTTGTTGTTTCACTTATTTATGCATTCACTGGTTGATTCTTGTATGTGCCCTGATAGGATCAAACCCACAACCGTGGCATGTGTGAACAGTGCTCTAAAGATATGAGCTAACAGCCAAGGCAAGGCTTTATGTCTTTTAAAATATTTGTTTTGATAGCTAAACTCTGAGGGAAAATGGCTTTCCTCTTAGTTTAACTTGTATATCAGGTCCTGAATAAAGGCATTTTGTTCAACATTGCTTTGTTATAATGCTGATGTGATGCTATAGGAACCTATCTTATTTGTATCAGTTAGCCTATGATAAAATTGGTTTCCTTATACAGTCTTTTGCTTAAAACCATAGAACTTAAGGAGGATGTTAAGTGATGGATCACGAGAATTCTCTCCTCATATTACACAGAATTTTGAAAGTATCATATTAACTTGTAAGAACATGTAGTAAATAACTTCAAAATGCAATGGGTGTTTAATTTTAAAGCGTGCCTTTACCATTTATGTAAAACATTTTTGTGTACTCTTTCAGTAGAAACTTACCTGGCCACTGGGTAAAGCTACTGGTCCGCAATGTGTTAAGTGAGGACTTACTGTGAGAAGATCAAACCACCCGTTGTTTATTTATCCACACAGTCAGCCTATGAAGTATTTCACAGATATTAAGTAACTTGCTCATCAGCATGTTGCATTCTATACCTAGGATTCCAGGTATATGAATTCCTAGGATTCATTTTCATATATCATTGGCTTTTGCTTTCAAGAATGTTCTTATTTTGCCTTAAGTGCAATGTAATTAAATCTACAACTAGAAAGGGGTTCTGTTTATATTCATTGATGAGAAACATTTTCTTTTGAAAAATTATTTATTTTTATATTACAGCTGGATGATGACAAAAGAAGAAATTCAAACGCTTCCTTAATGCAATTGTTTTCTTTTGGTACCACCCTCCTTCGGGGGAAGGATTTCAATTATGTACTTTCCTAAGTAAACAACCTCACTTCCCATTGAAAGCATGCATTTCTGCATTGTACATGGCTCACACTTAATTTAACAGATACTTTGTGCTATTCACACTGGGCACTACTGTAAATACTGGGGTTTGTGGCAGTGAATTAAAAACAGTAAAAATTCCATTCTCATGGACCTTAATTTTTAGTTTTTAACCACCATTACTTACAGTTACAGATGAGAATGACATATATAAATTCATTACGTTTTTTTATAACATGATGTGGCATTCAAAAATACTATGGAATGGTAATTGCTGGGAGGGAGAGAGGAGGTAGAAGAGGGTATAGTGGGAGTAAATACTGATGGGAATAAAGAAAATAATTACTATTGAAAGACGACTACACACACACACACACACACACACACACACACACACACGACTAACTTCCGTCCTGGTATGCATCCTCCATTGATTTTTCTCAACAAGTTGAATCTTAAATGAAACATGTGAACACCCGACATTCAACTCAGAGTTCATGATCAAGGAGTACATTTACCTGCTGCACCCTTATTGCAAGGTGACTTTCATACAGACCTCTGCATGGCGACCAGGGTGGCAAATGCAGCTCAGCTTCAATATCCTCACACACGCATTTGTTAGGTTTTCCAAAGGTGGGCTATGTGAGCTCACGTAGTAGAGTTCAGATACTGACTGGGAGGTGAAGAGGTTGAATGTGTAGAGTGAATTGGTGTCTTAAAGCAAGGAAGAAGAACAGATCATCGTGGCCTTATAGTGTGTGCTTTGAATGGGGATGTGGAGAATAAGGAGGATATGCCTTTAAATAATGTTTTTGCATTACTACCTGTTGTTGTGTGTAAGAGTATAATTGCAGGTGCTCAAGGCAGATGGCATGGGCAGAGATGGAAACCATCAACAGTAACTCCCAGTAGTTGAATTCTTACCATACACAAGGCACTGTGCTAGGCACTTCAAAAGCACTGTTGTGTTTAATTTGTATTTAAACTGGAAAGTAGTCATAATTATCTTCATTTTACAGATAAGGAAACAGATTGAGGGAGGTGAAGTTGTTTGTCCCAGGGTAGCTCAGTCGGGTGGAGCAGGATTTGAACACAGTCGGATGGGTTCTGCAGCCCACATCCTGGTCTTTCTACTACACTGCCTTCCCTAATATCTAGATGTTTTCAGTTTCTAGTTTATTTCTGAAATATGCATATTTTCTTTTAACTGTCTTTCACATTCCCTGGCCAATTGTTCTCTAAGTGTTGTTGGGATTAAGAAATTGAGAAGAATGGACATTTCTTGACTTAATATTTTTAGAGTACTTTTAAAATACTTCTGAGCAGATCAAAGAACACTGGGCTGGAAAAAATGTTTACTATGTAAAGAACTAAGCGGCCATGCCTGTCCTTGGTTAGTGTGGAATGTTTGTTCAGTGTAGTGTGAAATAAGAAAAGTGTGTGTAGGTCATTTGATTGACCTTGGGAAGCTGCCGATGAGTCATGACTTACTTAGATACTAAACCCACATCTAAGTGGTAAATGAGTTGACTTGGCTTTCATGCCATCTATAACAAAAACTCCATTTCTAAAACAGCCATCTAAATTACCTTTTATCTCCTCTTTAGATTCTGTTTGCTAGACTTGGAGGATTTTTTTCTTACACCAACCAGTTCTCTGGTTTCTCTAACACCAATGGGGTGTCTAATCATTCAGTTCAGTCCTGACACTAACTATCCAGAGTTAGCTCAGACCCTACAGGTTAAGGGCTTTCTCTCAAGACTGCCTCTACTTCAGATGCCAGCTGGAAATAGGGTGCCCAGGCTGCCTGTGTGTCTGCCCAGCTGACTGCACATTCAAGGGTTCCCATGATGTCCAGCCTGGCTCCAATAATTCCACTCACAGAACTTGGAAAAGCTCTTTCATTACTATTACCAGGTGGTTATAAAGCAGGGGTCCTCAAACTTTTTAAAGTGGGGGCCAGATCACGGTCCCTCAGAGAGCTGGAGGGCTGGACTATATGAACTACTAATTCCTACTGTAACACCTCGGCTGCACTCACTGCCCAAAAAACCTGGCAGGCCGGATCAGACTCCTCTGCGGGCCGCATGTGGCCCGCGGGCCGTAGTTTGAAGACCCCTGTTATAAAGGATACAGTGCAGGAACTGCCAAAGAGAAGACATGCATGGGGCAAGGTACGGGGCGGGGAGAGACGTGGGGCTTCCATGCTACCCTCAATGTTCTCACCCTTCCTTTAGGGGTTTTTATGGAGGTTTTATCATGCAGGGACGATTGATTCAATCTTTGGCCACTGGTGTTTAAACTCAATTTCCAGTCCCCCACCCACAACCATCTAGGGGTGAAGCTGAAAATTCCAGCTCTCTAATGACTTGTTCTATTGGGACTGAGCCCCGCAGCCTGGAGCAGCGGTTTTCAACCGTTTTCATCTCACCGCTCATATAAAATAATTACTAAACTTCTGCAGCACACCAAAAAAAATTTTTTTTCTTGATCTGTCAAAAAAAAAAAAAAAATTGGTATAATTTTGATTCATTCACACTGGATGGTTATTGTTATTTTGGTTATTGTCATTTTTATAATTTGACATTCTGAGGGAAAAGAGGTCAGTGCCCCTGACTAAATAGTCAGGCATTGCATGTTTTAGAAATTTGTGCAGCACACTGGTTGAAAATTGCTGGCCTAAATGGTGATGGAAGGAGACTTGACGTGGGGTGGTAAACACACAATCCAATATACCGATGATGTATCATAGAATTGTATACCTGAAACCTATGTAATGTTACTCACCAATGTCACCCCAATAAATTCAGTGAAAAAAAGAAAGAAAATTTTTGCCCTAGAGTCACCTCATTGTTACAAAGACACTCCTACCACTCAGGAGATGCCCGGTGTTTTAAGAGCTCTATGTCAGGAAGTGGGGACAAAGACCAAATATACATTTCCCATCGTACCACAACTTGTTCTAAGAGCAAGGAGAGGAGTGTGTTCTGGACCGTCTAGAGAACGCAGGTGCTTGAGAAGTGCTGTCTCCATGGTAACAAATGGGCGTTTTTCTGCTTGGTGTTTGGTGTTTGAAGAGACTCTTCTGAAATGAATTCTATCAGGAATTGTTTTGTTAATTTTTACTCTAAGTGGCATCGATTTCACTGATCGAGAAAAATGTTCTTTGAGCATGTGGCACCATGGGTATGTTAGGAGGAGTTTAGTTAGCATAATACCCTCTGTCATCTTTGTTCTCTTACTTGTCTTTCATTCTGGACTGTGTAACATAATGGGATAGGTTAATGCAGTCATTTATATAAAGACTGAATTTCTCAGTATTTTGCCAGAGCATGTTTATTTCTTATTGTGCTTCAGGAGGCATATATTTAATAAAAAAAAATGTAGAAGACTCTGAAAAAGATTGAGGGTTTTGGATTAAAATTTTTCCCCTAACCCTGGAATGGTCACTAGATGGCCTGCTGGTATTGCATTTTAACTTGGTGTGTTCTGACATAAGGAAGTAGGCTTCTTGCTGCTGGTTTTAATCTAAAGAGATATTTTAAATTATGTTTTTGAATCTACCAGGAACTCTAGATTTACTACTGCTATAAATTATTTAAAGGTATGTCTCTTTATGGAATGGTGGCTTAGTGCTCTTAAGTAGGTTTTATACTGTACATAAAAACCAGACTTCGCAGCTCAGTTTTAAAGTGTTGCCAGAATGTTTTTTGGTGCTCATGCTTTGGAGGCATTGTAGTTTAGATAATAGACACTTAATATTTACATAAAAATACGAATGTGCTCTAATGTTCAAATCTGTTGAGCAGACTTGGCTCAAGAAAAAAGTACAGAAAATTTACTTAAAGGAGAAGGTACGAGCCACTATGTGTTTTCAGGTAGTGAAGACAGTGCATATCGTTTTTCTGTCTTCCGGTTTCTGATTAAAAAGAAACAGTTGTCTCCTTGAACAAAGATACAGATACAGTGCATGTTAGATCTGAGAGTGCATGTCATCAGTCAAGCAGAAAATCTCTTGAGTACTCATGTTACATTTTAAAATGAATATTTAAACATTCATACTCTCTAAACCCACCTCACTGGTAGTGTGTGAATGGTGTCCTGACCCCCTTAGTTAGGGGGACTCCTAGGGACACCCCTGATCTTCCTTTACCCTGAAATGCTGCGGAGCTCTGAAGATTAGATGAGGGGCTTAGGTGTGCAAACACATGCTGACCTGGCTTATGATGTTTTTGTGATAAAAAGTAAATTCCCTGAAAACAAGGGTCTTAGATGTACCATTTGAAGGACACATTGTTTTCTAATGGCTGTCTGTGTCTCTGGAAATCCTGATGAATCCCAAATAAAATGGGAAGCTTGTGTGGCAGGGACATCCTTCTGCTGTCCAGACCCCTTCTCTACTTGGAGGTGGTTTTGCCCCTGTTAGAAGTTTAGCCGTAGTTTTGGAGACTAAAAAGGGTTATTGTAACTAGAATGTGCTAGGAACTGTCTGTCTGCATTTGAAAATTCTTTTTGTGTTCCTGATAGTTCTCCGTACACTTAGCCTATGTAGAACTTGCTTCCTGTAAGCAAATGTTCCATGTTCATCTTCATTCATGCTGTTACATTGTGTTATTGCAAAAAACGTTCACTTTATGAATCTTTTCCGAGGAGGGGGAATAGTAGAAACCTTTTTTTTTTTTTTTTTTTTTACATTTTTTAATTAAATTATTATCTGTGTACATATTTTAACATTGCGCCCCCCCCCCCCCATAGATACCCTCCCTCCCCAGAGTTTTGTGTCCATTGGTTGTACTTATATGCATGTATACAAGTCCTTCGGTTGATCTATTATCTCCCCCAGATCTCCCTACCCTACCTGCTGTAATTTTACAGTCTGCTTGTTGCTTTACTGTTTCTATATCTACCTTTTGGTTCATCAGTTTATAATGTTTTTTATTATCCATAAATGAGTGAGGTCATGTGGTGTTTCTCTTTCATTGACTGGCTTATTTCACTCAGCATGATGTTCTCCAATTCCATCCAGGTTGCTGCAAATGATGAGAATTCCTTCTTCTTTATGGCAGCATAGTATTCCATTGTGTAGATGTACCATAGTTTTTTGATCCAATCATCTGCTGACAGGCACCGATGCTGTTTCCAAATTCTAGCTATTGTAGATTGTGCTGCCATGAACATAGGGGTGCATATATCCTTTCTGATTGGTGTTTCTAGTTTCTTGGGATATATTCCTAGGAGTAGGATTACTGGGTCAAATGGGAGTTCCATTTTCAGTTTTTTGAGGAAACTCCACACTGTTCTCCACAGTGGTTGCACCAGTCTGCATTCCCACCAGCAGTGCACGAGGGTTCCTTTTTCTCCGCAACCTCACCAACACTTGTCGTTTGTTGATTTGTTGATGTTGGCCATTCTGACAGGTGTGAGATGGTACCGCATTGTTATTTTGATTTGCATCTCTCAGTAGAAACCTTTTGAACTTTTACTTTGGCATTGGTTAGGAATCAGAAGGATTTTGTGTCTAAGTTGTGAGGCTAAAATTCATTTAAAGATATTTCTGGGTGTGAAGTTTGAAAAGAAGAATTTTGTAAAATGCTTGTAATGAAAAGATTATTATGACTCAAAGATAGGAAAACATTTTCTCTTTATTGAAAACAGTGATTATAGCATCTATGTTTGTACATATAAATTACTAAACCTGTTTTCATGCTAAAACTATGCTTTATTCATGCACAAAACACTAACAGATTAATTTGGTTGGATTAATAGTATAAGTGCTACCCTTTCATGTTCAAATTAATTCTCTTGGAGACACTTAGATTTGCTCCCAAATTATTTATACCTTTGCTTTTTAATTCTGGGTATGGTTGGAAGGAAATAAGACAGGATTGTGTATAAATATTTGTTAGTTCTCAGTTCCTACTTTGAACATCTCTTCAGAGGAAATTGACTCACATGCCTGATGGGCCTTCCCAGGTTGTGGCTTTCTGGAGTGGGGTGCTTCCAGGGTGGAGGCAGGGAGTACAGACCCACGCACGCGGGACATCGCAATGAGCACCATGTATGCTGTTCTTCATCAGTGTTTGTGACCTGAATCTAGTGATGCCAGACTAGGAAACCAGCCCAAAATGCCCTGTGGCGTCCAACGAAGATCAAAAGATTAGTCTTTGGATGCTGGTCTCTGACCCCCCAAGATTGTTGACAGCTATCTGTGGTAGATGTGGAGGAGAGGGAGAGTAAGCAATCCCAGCACAACATCAAAAAGGTATTGCAGCCTTACAGTGATACAGGATTCAGAGATGGCAGTGGAAGCTTTATGCAGAGTTGACCTACCATTGAATTGAGAATGGAATGCTTCTCTTCCCGGGAGGCCCTGTGTCATTTGTTCCCAGGCTGCATCATGGTTTCGAATTTCTAAGGGGACTAGAGTGGTTGGAGTGGAGGTTTTCATTTTGTTTACAGTGATGGGATTTGAAAAGCTGTTTGAAAATCATTCACATATTAACGTTTAGGCCTAACTGAAATGTTGAGATATCATTACTTTTTGTCAAGAATTGACACAAATATCACATGGTAACCAGAAACCGTGGGAATTATAAATGAACTCATGAAAATAAATCAAGAACACCTTGTGAGAGAAAATGTTTTATAATTTAGTTTTTTATGGGAGAAACAGTAATGGGTTTTTGTTTGTTTTGGACTTTTTTTTTTTTTTTTTTTTTTTTTTTTTTGGAGGAGAATTGTACTGGGACCTCAGTTCCAATACTTACCAATTAACTGTACACCTCGGATAATAACCTCCTTTCTGTAGCTTTCATTCTCTGTTCTGTAAATGGGAAACAACAATAGCACCTGCCTGTCTCAGAATGGTACTGAGGATTCTATGAGCTAATATGCGTCCAGTGCTCAGGACTGTATCTGGCATGTAGCAAGCAAACTACAATAACTATTTATTGAATATTTATTGTGTGTTAACTGCGGTGGAAGAAAATATAGCAGGAATCTGGGACAAGTTACTAACCTTTCTCCTGAGCCTCAGTGTCCCCGTCTGTAAAAATGTAGAATAGCGATAGTTTCTTCCGCTGTCGTAGGTAGAAGTGTATGGAGATTAAATGCATTAATTCATTTGAAGCTCCTAGGACAGCACTGCTATTACAGAATGCATTCAGTAAATATTAACCCTGCAGTTCAGATACTGTAGTCATTTAATTGTCACAATGGCCCTGAAAGAAAGAAAGCATTAACTATTTTTAAACCTCTGAGAAGGAGGCAGGTTCGAGATGTTAGGTAACCTGTTGAAGGTTGCACTGTTAGAATCTGAACTCAAATCTTAGATACAAACATCAGGAGTAACTGGCCTGCAGACCCCTCAGGCTTTCTTGAATCTCTTTTTAGTTTTGAAGATGATGTGTCCCTAATGTATTGTGATTAATGTAAATATTTAAGTTTAATTCCATTTTTCCATCCTCTTCCTCATAAAAGTCCTAATGAATGTCAGACTTTTATTTGTAACTTAAGTAAATTTTAGCATTTGTTTCTAGTCTGGAGGATATTAGTTCTTTGTTTTGCAGCTGGGAAAATGTGTATGTCTCCTGACATCTCTGAGAGCTTTACAGATCCAAAAAGCTAATTGAACATATAGGGTGTGTGTGTAGTGCACTTAATGCACATTACAGTATTCTTATAGGAAAAGTTGATTCTGAATTTTTATTTTGTGGTTGACGAAGTAATAGGCTGTGTACAAACTGCTAAAACTATTAATTGTCCTGTAATGTGCCTATGGGCAAAAACAGTTGGAAGGGAATATGTAGAAATGATAATGATAACCATATATAAGGTAATGTGCTTTTCTCATTTCCATTTTTTTACTGCGATTTTTTACTTAAAAATGTATTAAAGTGCATGTATTAATGTATTAACTGTATTATATTTAATAAATGTATTAAAATGATTCCTGGAGTTAGAAGCCCAGAACGGTACAACGGTTGACATTTCTTTTGGGAGCCAAATTTTTAAAACTTAAACTTCTTCTAACGCCACTTTTTCAAAATAGACTCGCCCAGGCCGTGGTATTTTGTGGAAGAGCCACATTCAAGGGGCCAAAGAGCCGAATGTGGCTAGCGAGCCGCAGTTTTCTGACCATGGGACTAGATTAAGTTAATCTGTTTCTCTTGTCAGATAGAAGGAAGAGTATTTTCTATATGTAATTTTCTCTTCGGGTGCACAATGAAGTGAACCCCTCAGCAGAACTTAAGACATGTCCTTCTTACCTTGGTTCATTGGAAATGATAAGTCTCATTCACCCAAAATTGCTTGGTATTTCCATCTACAAAAAGAAGATAGAGGCAGCAGATGGGAGCTTTCTTCCTTCTCCAGTATTCTTTGAATGTGCTGACATAATCTTACCATCAGCAGAGATAACAAACACCTGCAGCTGTGGGCACCTGCTGGTAGCTTAATTGCAAAAGAGACTCTAGAACAGGGGTAAGGAATGTCCCACTCTTGGGCCTATAAGGCCCAGGAAATCATTTGGTCTGGCCCTGCTAAAGCATTAGGGGTGAGTTAAATGAATATTTGACCAAATATAGCAGGCTAATTTTTAAGTTGATAATTTTGTATGGCCCATGAGTGATATAAATATCTAAATGTCCCTTGGCAGGAAAAAAAGGTTCCCACCCCTCGTCTAGAAGGTTAATGAAGTGTCCTGTGCTATGCAGGGTTTCTCTCTCTCTCTCTCTCTCTCTCTCTCTCTCTCTCTCTCTCTCACACACACACACACACACACACACACACACACACACACACACACACGTTTCCACTTTCCCACTTTCCTCCTGTTAGCAGTGGGGCGGCCATGCATGTGACTAATGGGCCTTCAGAAAGTGCCCTTCAGGTCTACATTCCAGGAGCAATCTATTGGCTGAACTTGGTAAGGCAGCAAAGAGTGTTTCCTTATTTCTTCTCTTTTAATTTTATTCTTTCTCTCCCCCCCCCCCTTCATGTTTATTCTTATTTAATCTTGGGTTTATGATGAGAAACACCAGAATTTTACCCATAGGAATAGCCTGATTTTGGCACATGATTTAGCCGGAGTTGAACTGTCTCAAAGAATAATTGTTTCTAGATTCTCAGAACCCACAGGGATTGCTTGAATAGTGGCATCCATACCTTTCATAGGTTATCTAGCTTTGATACGCATATCTGACCCTGCTTTTTTCTCTACACATAGTATTAATGTAAGTCCAAATATAAGTTGAAGTTTCTTCTAGCACCTATTCCTTAGGAAAAATAATAGGGATTGTCCTTAAAAAAGTTGGTTTCCCATTAATATTTATTTTGAATAACTTTTTGTTATTTTTTTTTTAAATGGACTTTATAGGGCAGTTTTAGGTTCACAGCAAAATTGAGTAGAAAGCGCAGAGAATGAGTTCTCATATGCCTCCTGCATGCCTCCTGCTGTCAACATCCCTCGCTAACACCCCTTACCAGAATGGTACATTTATTACAGTTGGTGAACCGCATTGACACATCATTGTCACCCATAACTTACAAGTTACCATAGGGTTGTACCTCCTGGGGTTTTGACAAATGTATGATGACATGTATCCACCATTGTAATATCATACAGAATCGTTTCACTGCCCGAGAAAATCCTCAGTGCTCTGCCTATTCATCTTGCCCTCCACCCTCCTCCTGTCCCCAACCCCGGCAACCACTGACCTTTTTTACTACCTTCAGAGTTTTTTATTTTTTATTTTTATTTTTTTTATATAAAATATATTTTATTGATTTTTTTACAGAGAGGAAGGGAGAGAGATAGAGAGCTAGAAACGTCAATGAGAGAGAAACATCAACCAGCTGCCTCCCGCACACCCCCCACTGGGGATGTGCTCACAACCAAGTACATGCCCCTGACCGGAATCGAACCTGTGACCCTTCAGTCCACAGACCAACGCTCTACCACTGAGCCAAACAGATTTCAGCTACTACCTTCAGAGTTTTGCCTTTTCCAGAATGTGACATAGTTAGAAGTATACAGTATGTAGCCTTTTTAGATTGTCTTCTTTTACTTAATAACTAGTGGCCCTGTGCACACTAGTAGCTCGCTACTGCTTGCCTCAGCTGGCTCACCACCGCTGTAGCTCTCCCCCGTTTGTAAGCTTGTAACTGGCTGCTTCCCCCTCCTGTAGCTCTCCCCGGCTTGGAGCTCCCTGTCCTGCCCACCTGGTGATTGGTTGTTATGCGTCATGGTGTAATGACCGTTTGCATGTTACCTCTTTATTATATAGGATATGCATTTAAGTTTCCAGCATTTCTCTCCCCCCCCCCCCTCCGCATTCCCCCCCCCCCCCCCACAACCCCAATACTGCCTAGCTCCTTGCTCATTAATGCTGAGGAATGTTCCATTGTTTGGATGCATCACAGTTCATTTATTTGCTGAAGGACTTCTTGGTTGTTTCAAGTGTTGACAATTATGAATAAGGCTGCTATCAACATCTGTATGCAGGTTTTTGTGTGGACATAAGTTTTCAACTTATTTTGGGAAATATCAGGGAGCACAACTGCTGGATTGTATGATAAGAGTAATTTAGTTTTGTAAGGAACCACCAAATTGTCTTCCACTCGGTCTATCATTTGGCATTCCTATCAGCAATGACAGTTTTTGTTGGTCTGTATTCTCACTAGTTTTTAGTATTGTCAGTATTTTGGATTTTGGCCATTCTAATATGTCTGTAGTGGTATCTCATTGTTTTAAATTTAATTTGTCTAATGACATGATGTAGAATATTGTTTCAAATGCTTATTTGTTATGTGTATATCTTGTTTGGTGAGGTGTTCGTTCTGATATTTGGCTCGGTTTTTGAATGGGTTTTCTTGTTGAGTTTTAAGAGATCTTGCATATTTTGGATAACATATTGCAAATACTTTCTCCTTGCCAATGGCTTGTCTTATCATTCTCTTAACAATTACCTACTTTATTTTCAATAACAAAGTATTGCTCACATGAGATAAATGTATGAGAAGCTTTAATCCAGTTTTATATGCTTACCATTGTTACTTGATAGATTTGGCTTAAAAATTTAAAGTAATTATATACATTTAGTAATTATTCCCAGGAGTGTGACAAATGTGACCAAGCCTTGTAATGATCACCTGTGTGCAGCAAATGAGTGTCTGTGTTGTGGTAATTACGCATGTGTCCTTGCAGGATAAATGAGGCTAAAGACCACCCCAATCCTATGGTATATAATAAAAGCATAGTATGCAAATTGTCCCCTCAACCAGGAGTTGTCCAGGAGTTCAACAAGGAGGCAGGGCTGGTTGGGGGAAGAGAGGGAGTACCCAGCTGGCAGCCAGCAACTTCTAGGGATCCTACCAGTGCATGAATTTTGTGCACTGGGCCTCTAGAGTTATATAAATGAGTATCTGGAGTTTATATAAAGTTTCCAGACTATATTTCATATGGGATCAAAAGTGCTGTTTCTCAATCCTAAAGTTGTGGAGCACTTGTCATATTCCTGAAAAGGTGGCTTAAGTGGCATGTTCTCATGACATGTTAAAGGTAATAATGGTTATGTTTAAGTGGATTTTTTTTTGGTTTGTTTCCAAATTCTTTTTATCATTACCTCTTTAAAGTCATGTCTTCTATGCAGTTGTCCGATTTTGAAGGTATATGGTATGTTCTAGGAATTTCTTTCTCACTAGATAATGGGACATTATGCATAGTGACTTCTTGTATGGGGGATTTTATCTGCTTGAGGGTAGACCAACTGATATTTGGAAAATTGATTGGGGAGGGACAGCATTCAAATCCCTCTTTTATGCCTCTTTTTAAAAGTCTTATTTTTAAATTTAAGTTTTTCTTCATTAAAATAACCCTGAAGAAGGCTAAAATTCAACAGTTTATTGTATTTGTGTTTTTGTATAGGATATTGTACCTGTAGATGCCTCATATGAAGTAAAAGAACTGTATGTGCCAGAAAATAAACTTCAATTGGCAAAAACAGATGCAGAAACACTACCAGCATTGACAATTAGTAAAGTAAGTACTTTGTTACTTTTTATACCAAGTACTATGGCCTTATGTACAGTTGGTAGTCTGTAAAATTTGTGGTTTTATGGTTGTGTTTGAGGGCATAGTTAGTTGTGGTGTGTATCACAATTTCCAGGGTGGGAAATGTGCTTAATTTTAATTTGTAAAGCCATATCCCTAAATGGTCATCGCCTTGATTTTATTTTAGTCATTATATATATATTATCTGCTTGAGGGTAGACCAACTGATTTTATATATTAAATATCAAAGAACAAAGATTATATAAGATTTTTAGGTTTATCAGAACTGGGTTCTAAAAGGTTGAGAAATACTAATCTGCAATAACTAATTTAATTTACAATAACTAATTTAAAGTTAATAATTAATTAATTTAAAAATGAACATTTTTTTCTTTAAACATGTTTCCCAATCCCCTGCCAAAACTCTGAGTCTCCCTTTCTTATATTATTAAGAATATTTCTTTTGTATATCTTAACTCTAATGATATCATTGGGTATTTTCCCAATAAAAAAACCTGCTTATTAAACTAGATATGGTGACAGTGGAAATTATCTAGTAAAACTAGATATGGAGACAGTGGAAATTATAATTTACTAGAGGCCTAGTGCATGAATTTGTTCATGGGTGGGGTCCCTCTACCTAGCTGGCGATTGAGGCCTATTGGGGGCCAGACGGCCTGGGGGAGGGGCTTCGGGAGATTGGCTGGCTTGGGAGAGGGACCATGGGAGGTTGGCTATGGGAGTGCACTGACCACCAGGAGGCAGCTTCTGCATTGAGCGTCTTCCCCCTGGTGGTCAGTACATGATAGAGCGATTGGTCATTTTGGTCATTCAGTCATAAGGGTTGCTTAGGCTTTTATATATATATATACTAGAGGCCCAGTGCACAAAATTTGTGCATGGGGGGGGGGTCCCCTCAACCCAGCCTGCACCTTCTCCAATCTGGGACCCCTCGGGGGATGTCCAACTGCCTCTCATAATATCCCTCTCATAGTTGGATATCCATCTCATAATCCTGGACCACTGGCTCCTAACTGCTCATCTGCCTGCCTGCCTGATCGCCCCTAACAGCCCCCCTCTGCCGCTGGCCTGGTTGCCCCCAGCTTCCTTCCCTGCCAGCCTGGTCACTCCACGCAGCCTGCTGCTCAGTCATAGGATGTCAGGGGATTGGTTGTCCCTCACCAATCCCCTGACATCCTAGTCGCCCCATGCAGCCTGTTCCATTGTCCGTTTGGTTGCGATGGTCTCTTAGGCTTTTATTATTTTAGTTAAATCAGTTTCAAATTTTAGAGAATTTAAGCCTTACCTTTAGGTATACTATAAAAACAGAGATTAAGGAATAAGAGCCTGGACTAGAAGTGGAATTTCCCAGTCTTTGTTTAGTATGATAAAAATTTGACACACCCAGCACAGTGCCAAGTCTGAAAGTAAGGAAAAAGAGGAAAAACCAAACTTCTGAGCTTGGAGAAAGATTTTCCAAGTACATAGTTTTTCAAATCACTGATAGGAGTAGATGATCCAGTGTTCCTTGTAAGGAATGATGGGAGTACAAACATTTGGAGTCGGAGAGCAGAGCCACTTGGAAAGCTGATATAACTCACTATAAAGGAACTGATGACTTTGCACAGAATGAACACAAGCACACATGCATGTGTGCGTGAACACACACACACACACACACACACACACACACACGAAGAATGACAGTGAATGGACATGAATCCAGGTCAGTCAAGCTTGACAACCCAGAAGGATAGTAGCCTTTTCTGAAATGTAAATTTTTCTTCAATACAGTGGTTTGTTCTCTGCACATCAGTATGAGAAATAATTAAAAACTCCATGCTAAGTCAGATAGTATATTAGCTTGGTCTGCCCTAACAAATACGATAGAATGAATGGCTTAAACAGCAGGAAAGTCCAAGATCTAGGCACCGGCTGACTTATTCCTGGTAAGGCTCTCTTATGGCTCAGGGACAACTGCCTTCTCGCCATGTCCTCACAGGGTAGAGAGAGGGAGCGCTGGTTTCCTCTTCTTATTAGGGCTAACCTATTGGATTAAGACCCACCCTTATAACCTTATTTGACCATTGTCACTACTTCAGAGGCCCTATCTCCATGTCTATTCACTTCGGGGGGTTAGGTATTGACATGATTTTCAGGGGGCACATTTAGTGCCTAATAGATACCTTTTAGAATTAGATTCTACTATAGACAAAGAGTGGCCTTGGTCACAGGTGTAGGGAAAACTTGAAATTAATTTGGTGCATGCATATAATTTTTTCTTTGGAATTGAAGAAGAGGAATTTGATTTTTCAGTGGGTCACATTGGCCAACCTACTTCGAAAATAAATAGTAAGTAACATTTTACTTGGCCAGGTGCTGCATCTTTTCTCATTTGAGAACTACGGCTACATGTTACAGCACTAGTTAAAAATGAGCATCCCTAGCTTACTTTAATGATACAAAGATGATCATTTCTTTAATGTTCTTATGGGATATACTAGAAATCGTTGTAAAGTGAAGTGTGCTCTATTATTGGGGAAGGGCTATTTTTAGCTGAAATTTTAGTTTAGGACAGTGTTGTTAAAGTGTAGTTTTTAGATATCATTGTCAACATTTTCTGGAAACTGTTAAAAACACAAATTCTTGGGCCCTATAGCAAACTATCTGAATTGGAAACTTGGAGGTGGAGCCATCTTCATTTTAACAAGCCTTCCAGTAGTTTCTTATATACATATATTAACATTTGAGAATCACTTTAGGAGATACTTTTCTTATTGGAAACGTTTGCAAGTCTGATGTTATTTAAACTTACTCGGAAAAATGCGTATTTTTCTAGTGCCCTAATTATTAGATTTGTATAATCTATAATCATTCTTGAGATGTTTGTTTCCATCACTTTCTTTTTATTTTATTTTATATTTTATTGATTTTTTACAGAGAGGAAGGGAGAGAGATAGAGAGCTAGAAACGTCAATGAGAGAGAAACATTGACCAGCTGCCTCTTGCACACCCCCCACTGGGGATGTGCCCGCAACCAACGCACATGCCCCTGACCGGAATCAAACCTGGGACCTTTCAGTCCGCAGACCAACGCTCTACCACTGAGCCAAACTGGTTTCGGCTGTTTCCATCACTTTCAAAATTAAATTCCTAAAGGCCATTACTGCTTTTGTTCACAAGTACATGACATAGAAAATTTCCTTTCTCCTTTACTAGGTGGACATGCAGTGGGTGCAGGTTCTGGCAGAAGGTTGGGCCACCCCACTGAATGGCTTTATGCGAGAGAGGGAGTACTTGCAGTGTCTTCATTTTGATTGTCTTCTGGATGGTAAGACATTTTGCATGTACATAGAGTGTGGAAGAGATGTTGCACAGTTATAGGGATTCGTCACTCTTTATAGGAAGTAGTGGTACCGTTTTAATGAAGGTAGTGTCTTAAGACTAAGTTATAACAGTACTAGACATTTTAAGTGGATAGTGAGATCTGTTTTCCATTTTTGTTTCCCCGATTGTGATTTATTGCATGGGGAGAAGGAACACCTGAGGATTAGGGATGAAAAGAATTTCAAAGGCAAATAGTTTCCCTGTGCCATAGCCACCTGATCATTTTCGTGCTATATGGAAGCCGTGCTTGCTTAAGCCAGGCCTTCTAGTAGGGAGCCAGGGAGATCAAGTTTAGGAGTCCTGAAATAAGTGGTTGAAAGGATGGTTCTTCCTATTCTTTTAAAACACTCAAAATTACATTTTGTAATAATAATTGTAATAATAATTACATTGTATATTGTAATAATAATTCAGCTACCTTAAATGTTGTATATACTGTTGTTCCATGTCACAGAACCCTCCTCAATTGCTACCATGCCCTTCTGTATTATGACTGCTTTTCACTGGGGAGTGAAATAGATAGTAGAGAATGTAATTTCTAATTGTTCTTCCAGGTAAGTTTTATCACAAGAACATAAGGATTAAATATTGTTCTTCAATTTTCTTCCTTGGACTGTGTCTTGAGTATTGATTTAGTTTTGGGTTTGATACAACATTTTGCACTGTATGTAGTGGTGGTAATTTTAAAACATCTAAACAGTTATCAAAGAAGTTATGCCATGATTTCCCAGAAAAGTATGGTTTCCATTTGGTGTGTAAATAAGATCCACATAGCAATTTGAGAGTGCGTTTTATTTTTCTAATCTGTGCATGATGAGTAGGAAGAAAACCATTTGGAGCTTGAAAGGTTGGGAACCGAGAATGTGCCTTTGGTCTCAGTGGCACACATTTTGAGTTAAAAGGAGCACTGATTACCTTCTGCCTTTGTGTCCTGGCCAGTGATAGCTGACATGGGTTCAATTCTGATTAAAAACCAAGTAACAAAAACCTTTTAGGTGTTTTTGTCTTTCTGTCTCAAGGATATCTATGTATATTCAAAAATATATTTTATTGATTTTTTACAGAGAGGAAAGGAGAAGATAGAGAGTTAGAAACATCGATGAGAGAGAACCATCAATCAACTGCCTCTCCTGCACGCCCCCTACTGGGAATGTGCCTGCAACTAAGGAACATGCCCTTGACCAAAATCGAACCCGGGACCCTTCAGTCCGCAGGCCGATGTTCTATCCACTGAGCCAAACTGGTTAGGGCTCAAGTATTCTTAACCAACTTGCCACTCAAAAGGCAGTTATCAGCACGAATTAAAAAATTTTTTTTAAAAGGCCCTGAACCATATTGCTTTATTTTATTCATATATTGGAGGTATTTAGAATATTGCTGGTGATGTTAAACTTAACCAGCTGAGTTTTACTTGTTAAACAGCTTCTTTTACTTCTGTGATTCTATCCCATACTTTCATCCCAAAAGACAGTTTCATGAATTGTTGTGAGTATTGCTACACACACTGTTGATTTCCTTAATTTTTGCTGTTTTTTTAGCCTCTACTGCTTATTCCGTCTCCTGATTTTCTGTGCCAGGCACCAGTTAAACATTGTTAGTGTCCACTGTGTGAGATGTGGCTACGTGAGGCCCGTTGAGTAATCCAAGCTGTGTGTTCCTTTGTGCCCTGCAGGGGGTGTCATTAACTTGTCAGTGCCTATAGTTCTGTCAGCTACTCACGAAGATAAAGAGAGGCTGGATGGCTGTACGGCATTTGCTCTGATGTACGAGGGCCGCCGTGTGGCTATTCTTCGCAACCCAGAGTTCTTTGAGCACCGGAAGGAGGAGCGTTGTGCCCGCCAGTGGGGAACGACATGCAAGAACCACCCCTACATCAAGGTCCTGTACAATCCTGGCTGCATTTTATCTCGATTCATTACAAATAACATTTGTGCTAAAAATGTGGGCATTACCTGTCTGTTGGTAGTTCCATTGACATGGTTACTAGTTTGCAGAAGGGAGACTGGATCTTAGGTTTGTGTGATGAGCATATGGTCTTATCACCTGGTTCAGATAAATATTTGTTCAGTAACTATTTAAACATCTACTGTACACGAGGCACCGAGCTAGATGCTGGTGCTGGACACGCAAGCACAGTCTGTATGCTCGGGGCTCCTAACTTTTAGTGGTGGTACAGACGTTAATCATGTCCATACAGGTAGGGAGGGAGGTCAGGATGGTTTTGTCTTGTCTGGGTTTTTAATTGAACATTGTGCTTCCAGTATGGGAGCAGTGCAATAGAATTAGTCTCCTCAAAGTGCCTTGTGTACTTTATATGTGACATGTTTTCATTGAAGTAAAACTTCTGTTACTTGTTAGGTGTTTTAAAGTACACTTTGAGCACTGAGAGAAACTAAGTGAAATTGTAGTTACTTTATCTAGAAAATGTCTGTAACAGCTATTTAGATATTGGAAATGTGCTAAAATCTCATTTTATTGTCTTATGAAGGACAAAAATTGATAACTTTTTAAAAATGGGATGTATTTTCTTAGAAAATAAGGAGGTCATGGTGTCAGGCATTCCTTCAAAATTAAATTTTACAGTTAATAGTAACAAGTGACATGGCTTACAACACATGCTCATGTAAATTCTTTGAGTCACATGGCAAACCTGTAGGATGGCGGCATATCCTTTGAACATATGGACAAAGTGAGACTTACCGGGGATACATGTCTCGACCAAAATTATGCAGGTAATAGATGGGATGAGGGTCTGATTTTAATCTAGATCACTTTGGGCGCCAAAGCCATTTTCCATAATCATAGCAGATAGTGGTTATTGGTATGTGAGCTTCAGATACTATGTAGCCTATATCATTAGAGCAGGGGTCTTCAAACTACGGCCCGCGGGCCACATGCGGCCCGCAGAGGAGTCTGATCCGGCCCGCCAGGTTTTTTGGGCAGTGAGCGCAACCGAGGTGTTACAGTAGGAATTAGTAGTTCATATAGTCCGGCCCTCCAGCTCTCTGAGGGACCGTGATCTGGCCCCCACTTTAAAAAGTTTGAGGACCCCTGAATTAGAGGGTACTTTAAAAATATCTATTTTTAAAAAATATATTTTATTGATTTTTTACAGAGAGGAAGGGAGAGAGATAGAGAGCTAGAAATGTTGATGAGAGAGAAACATCGACCAGTTGCCTCTTGCACACCCCCTACTGGGGATGTGCCCGCAACCAAGGTACATGCCCTTGACCGGAATCTAACCCGGTACCTTTCAGTCCACAGACCGATGCTCTACCACTGTGCCAACCCGGTTTCGGCAAAAATATCTAATTTTTAAAAAATATTTTTATTGATTTCAGAGAAGAAGGAGAGGGAGAGAGAGATAGAAACATCAATGATGAGAAAGAAACATTGATCAGTTGCCTCCTGCATGCCCCCTACTGGTGATCGAGCCCACAACCCAGGCATGTACCCTGACCAGAATCGAACCAGGGACCCTTCAGTCTGCAGGCCTTCATTCTATCCACTGAGCCAAACCAGTTAGGGCACTCTAGGGTACTTTTCATATGAATTTGATGGAAGAAATATTTATTTATTTATTTGTTAATCCTCCCTTGAGGATATTTCAATTTTTAGAAAAAGTGGTAGGGAGGGGAGAGACAGACAGAGAGAGACACATTGATTGGTTGCTTCCCACAAGGCCCCTGACAAGGGCTGGGGATTGTGCCTGCAGCTGAGGTCTGTGTCCATGACCGGAATGCAACCCAGACACCTTCAGTCCGATGCAGTATCCAAACTGGGTAGGGCGACGTTTGTTTTTTAATCACTCAACAAACAGTACTGTTTATATTTTGAACCATTTTTTAAGAGTGATCTGTAGACTTCTTGGTATTAGTTGGTACCTGGTCTGCAGCCTTCAGGCACCAGCAGGGTCTGGATAGGCGGGGGCTGAGCTAGCCAGAGTTCTCAGCAGAGATTCAGTGTTTGAGAACTAGCTGGTGTCCAGTGGGAGAGAGGACCTTGGGAAGCTAGAGGGCTTACCATTCTGCCCTGAAATGTTAGGACTTGGTTCAGTCATAATAACCATTTGCATGCAGTTATGCTTCTCAAACCACATTTCTGTTAGTTGGTCCTTTCAGTGACCCTTGGAGGTAGACAGTGTATTTCTTTGTCCTCAACAAACTTGGAGTGGGCTCCGCTTGCCCAGAGCTGCATAGGCAGCAGTCCCGAGTCAGGGGTAGGTCTGTCCTGGGTCTTCTGTGTGCTTCTTGCTACTCTGCATGCTTGCTACAATCGAAGAGGTTGCAGCAGGCTTGGGGATGAGAGGACCACCAGGTGTTGCTGTGAGGAACTTAGCCGGGCAGTCTTTTTTTTTTTTTTTTTTTTTAAATATATTTTTTATTGATATTTTACAGAGAGGAGGACGGGAGAGAGATAGAGAGCTAGAAACAGCGATGAGAAAGAAACATCGACCAGCTGCCTCTTGCACACCCCCTATCGGGGATGTGCCTGCAACCAATGTACATGCCCTTGACCGGAATCGAACCTGGGACCTTTCAGTCCGCAGACCGATGCTCTACCACTGAGCCAAACCGGTTTCGGCAGCCGGGCAGTCTTGCTCAGGATGTCCAGTCCCAGCTCCACTCCCACCCGAACCGCCCGAGCTATCCGGTTTCTAGGCTAGACTGGTGCTCCTCACCTGGCTGGAGTCCTGCGTCCTCTCATACCCACTACCTTCCTTTCTCCTCCAGCAGCCAGAGTGCATGCAGAGTGTGTCTTCTCAAAATGGAAATCCTTCCAAAGTTGTCAGTAAACGGCTCTTATAATTAGAATAAAACCCACGGGCCTCTGTGGCCTTGCATGATGCTCCTGATCTCTCTTACCTCTGCTCCTGTCCTCGCTTTCACCTTTCCTGACCTTCCAGCCACATTAACTTTCTTTCTGTTCCTCAGAGACAAAGCCTTTTGCTGCTCCGGGACGTTGTATAATACTTGCTGTCCCTCTGCCTAAAATGCTTTACCTCATGGCTGTTTCCTTTTCATCATCTCAGGTTAAATGCTACCCTCCTCAGAGAAGCCTTCACTGCCTCCTTTTTCGCAGTCACTCACTATACGCCCAGGGCACTGTGTTCCATTGTCCTTTCGTGTCGGTACCAGCTGGTATTTCTCTGGTTGCTCCTCTGTCTCCGTTATGTGACATAAGCTCTATTGCAGGAAGATATCTCTCTCTCTTTCTCTCCCTCTCCCTCCTGCGCCCCCCCCCCCCCTCTCGTTTCCTGCTGTATTTCCCAGTGCCTGGTGGAAGCCCTGGCACATACCAGTTGCTCAGTAAATGTTTGTTGAATGAGTGGTCTGATGGGAGGGGAAGGACCTTCTCGTGGGGAAGACCAGGCAGGAAGGGGCGGCAGCAGTTCAGGAACATCGTTAGCACATAAACCGCAGTTGTGGGAGAAGGGCCAGCTTGAGCTGCTCTGTGGGAGGGACACGTCCTAGGAAATAGCATCTCCTTTTCCAGATGCAGGGAAAGAGGACAAGAGAAGATAAGAAATTTGAGGTGGTGTGGAGATTGGAAAGCATGACTCTGTGCCCAACTCTGTCATCATTACTTTAATTGCTCAAAAGTTTAGGATTGGAGAGCACAAAATAGGGGCTAATCTAGGGTTACAAATTTTTGTTAATCAACATACAACAATGAAAATAATGTTTTTATTACTTAAAAGTCTTAATTATTCATGTTGGTTTTGTTTGCCCTTTCTTTTTAAATGGACTAGTTGTTTCAAAAGTCCTTTGAGAAATTATAGAATGCTAGAGGCCCAGTGCACAAATTCGTGCATTGGTGGGGTCCCTTGGGGTGGTCTGCAGGAATTGGGCCCCAGCTTGCACCCGCAGCCCTGCAGCCCTGCCTGGCACCACTCTGTAGCCTGGTGCCGCCCCTTTACCTGCTCCACCATCCCACCTGTGGGGTGATTAATTGGGACTGGGCCCCCACTGCTGCCTCTGCAGGGCGATTGGGGGGGTGATGGGCCCCTGCTCCCACCCACCTTGGCCTGCTCATCTGCTCCACCACCCCGCCTCGGTTTTGCTCTCGTTGGGGCCCGCTGCCAGCACTCTGTCCCCAGTGCCTGCCATGTTCTGTGCCGCCCCTGATGGTCAGCACACGTCATAGCGAGCAGTCGAATTCCTGACTGAACAATATGCATATTAGGATTTTATTATATAGGATACTCTAATTCTGTAGCATTTTCAATCCCAATTCAGTTGTTATGCTAAATGTACTTACCATTGACCTTGAGATGAAAGTAAAGGTTTATAACCATAGCTAGCTTGTATGAGAACAATGTTCTTATTTTTCTCTTGGTTTCTATTTAAAACAATTATTTTCTCTTTCTTCCCATTAGATGGTTATGGAACAAGGAGATTGGCTCATTGGAGGAGATCTTCAAGTCTTGGACCGAATTTATTGGAATGATGGTCTTGATCAGTATCGTCTTACTCCTTCTGAACTAAAGCAGAAGTTTAAAGATATGAATGCTGGTACAACATGGAACTAAATACCTAATATGGGGCTATTTATTTATTTTTTTCTTGATGGGAAAAGTGTAGATTTCCCCCCAGTATTTAATAACTGGAGGCCTAGTGCATGAATTCGTTCACGGGTGGGGTCCCTCAGCCTGGCTGGTGATCGGGGACTATTGGGGTCACAGGAGGTTGGCTGGCAAGGGAGGGGCCACAAGAGGTTGGCTGGCTGAGGTAGGGGCTGCTGGAGGTTGGCTGTGTGTGCACTGACCACAAGGGGACAGCTTTTGCATTGAACATATGCCCCCTAGTGGTCAGTGTGCATCATTGCGACTGGTGGGTTGCTTAGGCTTTTATATATATAAATCTAACACTGAATGATGAGTAAAGGTAAATGTAGCAATTGGAATATGTAAGGAAAAGTATCATTGGATCTAACATTATTTTGTATGCTACGTGGAAGATGAATGCTAATAACAAATTGATCTTTTAATTGTTTATTATGAAACTCTCCTGTTAAAGCTGAATAGAACTATGGAAGAGGAATTTTTTGAAGAGCTCATTCGTATCAGTGTGCTTTATATCTCAGAATGTCTTATATGAGTGGACTGTGTCACTGTAGAAAGTAATAGGAAAACAGAACTTTTATCATGTTTGTTATTCAGTCAACAAATGTTTGTTGTTTTTCACCAAGTACAGAGGTCCATAAGTACATGACGGGAGCTCACAGTGGAAAAGAGAGAGACATTCAACAAATAGCAGAAAAGGTTGTTGAAAAGTAGGTTAATAATGATTTTAAATTTCTGGATTAGGATGGAGTGGAACAGTAAGAGCAGAGAGCCTATAGATTACATATTATAAAAACCCTAGGAGAGGCTTTTTAAAAATTTTTATATCAGATACCTGCTGCTCATAGGTCTTTTACATAGAGGTAGGTAAATGGTGTATTTACACTGGTGTGCCCATACTCTTTCTCTCCCTATACTCACAAGTCCACGGTGCCATGTAGGACAAAATCATTCATTGGAGTTGGGAGGCTTTTTTAAGATCTGATGAATTTTGAAGCATCTTATAATCACGTTACTAATTAATTCTCACTCCACAGAAATGTTTAAGCCCTGAGTGTTAATGCTGTTTTGTGCGTTTAAAAAAAATATTTCCTGTGTAGTATAGAAATCAGGCAAAGAAGGCGAGAAAAATCAGGTGTACATGGTTGCTTTTTAAGGAAATAGCTGGCCTCCAAGCTGTGTTTGTTCTCTCCTAAGCGACTGTAGGAATCAGGGCAAGAGCACCCATTTCATCAGTTGTGTCCAGCCTCTCTGAACCCTAGATCCCAGCAGGTCATTTGGAGTCTTGTGTACAATGTCCCCGCTTCACCACCATAGTAGTTATGTGGTTGTGGGAAATTGCATTCATTTCTAAGGCTCAGTTCCCTTCGTTGTAAGAGTAAGGGCAATGATAGTACTAATGCATAGGATTTTATTTTAAAGAGTGAAATGAGATGTCTAAGGCACTGTAAACAATACCTGGTACATGGTAAGTGGTTCAGGTCCTAATTTCTGTTATGTGAAGGAAGCTAGCCTTATCTGTGTTTTTGTGAAGGTTAGAAAAAGAACGTCTGTGTATTTTTAAGTTTTGCTGTAGTTTGCTAATATTTGAAAATAAGATCAAGAACTGGAGGCCACACACACCCTCTTCAGAGCTCCACAGTTCCCACCCAGCGTGCCTCCTTCATCACAGCTCCTGCTTGGTTCCCGTAGGACAGTAGTTGGCAAACTCATTAGTCAACAGAACCAAATATCAACAGTACAACTATTGAAATTTCTTTGGAGAGCCAAATTTTTTAAATTTAAACTTCTTCTAATGCCACTTCTTAAAAATAGACCTGCCTAGACCATGGTATTTTGTGGAAGAGCCACACCCAAGGAGCCAAAGAGCTGCATGTGGCTCTCGAGCCACAGTTTGCCGACCACGGCCGTAGGTTATTGAATGTAGGATTGCTCTCCCCAAGCCTTTCCAAACTTGATTTTTTCCCTTCTGAATCTGAAGCGAATATTTGGCTTAAATTACTTGTACTCAAATAGTCTCTGAAAGCTACATTTGCTGCTTACCTGTACAACAGCTTATTTATTTTGTTTGTTTCTAACATTTTTTGGGCCCAGTCACAGGGAATATCTTTATGTAAGTCAGGGATGGCACCTCACTCTCTGGTCAGTATGTGATTAAGGGTCAGTGTTTGAGTCTGTTCTGCCCACTGAGAGGTAGGTAAGGTTTTCATTCCTGACAAGAAACTGGCTTACAACTGAAGTCATCTCCTCCCGTCCTTCCCTTCCAAGCGGGAAGTGCATAGGTTGCTGCCGTGTGACGGTGCACTGTCCGGAGCTCTGGCAGTCATTTTGCACTCCTGAGGATCTGTGAGAATCTGAACTGTTTGAGTTTGTGATCCAATCCTGGGTTCCTCTATCTCTGGACTTCTTGCTCAAAGACCTAATGCATGTTTGAATTATTGCGGGCACTTCTGATTGGGTCTTATTTGCAACCAGAAGCATCTGATAGTTTTTTTGTTTTTTTTAAAAAATGTGCATATTTTTCTCTCTTTTTTCTTTTTTTTTTTCTGGTGAATGGGGACATGTTAATGGAGGACTTGCTGAGACAACCTCATTTACTTTAATTTTTTGCCAAAATTTGAATTCATATTTAAAATTCACCTTAGTAACCCCATGGCAATGGGCAAGGAGACACCTGATTGGTGGTGTTGGTCTTATATCAGTCAGGGGCAAAGCAGACGTACAGTCCTTAGTTCATCCTAGCTTGATGCCTGTGTCGGTGGCCAGAGCTGGTTCATGCCTGAGGCACATAAAAAATAAAAATAAAAATAAAATAAAATTCACCTTAGTAGATTAATTGTTGGCATGGTTGAGGAGCCTTATCAAGGAATTATCATTCATAATTAGGGACTTTAATATGACATCTGTTTTACAGTCTTTAGTGAGCCAAACATTTTAAATTAGTTAGAGAATTTATTGCATAATGAGTGATTGCAACTTTGTTTAGAGTAGCTAAGAGCCAGTTATTAGCCTTGCATTAGACAACAAAGATGGTGGAGTGTTAGTTTGTTTACTTTTCCATTTTAGTACTAAGGCAAATAAGCAACAGGCAGAGGAGATTCCTTTGTAGTTCTTGGTCACTGTTAGGAAACCATAATAAGTCATCTGCTGATGGATATGAAATGTAGTTCAAGGGAGAGAAAACAAGGAATATTTATTTTTTCTCTTACTTGGGGATTTTTTCTTACCTCTCTCTTTCTCCTTCCCAGTGTTAAAAGAACTTTGATCGCCCCTTTTGGGCTGTCGTCTTGTGCACATTGACATGATTGGTTTTGCTGTTCGGCCCATCCTGTAGCTGGAAGGGTTGAGAGGTCTTTAACACCGACACAGTGGTCGCAAGGTGACATGATTCCAGATGGCAGGTTCTTTGAACCACTGGTGCTTGATCTCTATCTTGGAAAGAAAGAATGAATTTCACTTAAGCCAAGGAAATATTTGAATTATTTTTAAGCTTTTTTGTGTGGTATTTATTTATTACACACAGAACACTGGTGCCTGCCAGGTTGCAAAGGAAAAAGTTGACATAATTTCCTTCAGGCTAGTATGTGGTAGCACAGGGCTGAATAAATCTAAGAAAGCTTAGAGCTGCTGAACTAAAAAGTCTATTTTAAATGAATGGGTTGGGCCATTAGATGGATATCTTAGGCCACGTTGGGAATGATGAATGAGAGCTGAGGCTGCGCAGGTGGTCTGTCTTTGAGGGCACTTGGCTTTCTTGACCTTGAATGGCGTGAGCTGGAGAGAGTGTGGCCTGAGGTTGGGTAAGGAGAGACTCAGTCAAGTCGGAGCACATGCAGAGGACCTCTGAACATAATTTAACAAAGCAGGTGTTTAAAGAAGGATGGTCAGGGTTAAGGGAACTCACAGGAATGTCTTAGCATCCAGGGAACACAGTTTAGGGTAGTGTTACCGCTCCTGAGAGGGCACGGGAAGGGAACTGTTTCCAAGCCTGGGAAGAGGAGCTGTGGCTGTGAGGAGGGGCTGTGGGGCAGAAGCTAGTGGTAGGGGATGTAGGCACAGCCGGAGTCACAGTGCTGAGGCAGCATGCTAATGGTGCAAGAGCTCCTGCAAAGCTTGTCTCCCGTCATCTTCTGGTTGCCTGCCAATGTCTCCCATCTTGGAGGCATGCACACACATGTGCACACACAGTGCACACTTGCACACACATGTACATACATACATGCACACAAAACACACATGCAAGCACAGGACAGAGAATTGATATGAAGCAGCCCAGAGCCCAGTTGCCAAAAGGTTTATATTCCACATATATCCTTATTTTTATTTGAAAATATTTCTAAAGGGCATGTACCTTGGTTGCGGGCATATCCTCAGTAGGGGGTGGGCAAGAGGCAGCTGATTGATGACTCTCTCTCATTGATGTTTCTAACTCTCTATCTCTCTCCCTTCCTCTCTGTATAAAATCAATAAAATATATTAAAAAAATGAAAATGAAAATATTTCTAGTCTTAAGAATGAAAAACATTTTATGGCTGCATACTTTGGATTAAGAGTACCTGTTTGTGAAGAATTCTAATTAGTGTTTATATTTACTCAAATGGCCTATGTCTTATTGATTTTTTCCCCCCTTCAGAAGCAGTTTCAGTAAAATAAATACTACTAATTTATGATAGTCTGGAGAGAGGCAAGGGAGATCAAAGCCTTCTTTCAAATTCTCTTCAAAAAACTTCCACAAAACCTCACTTTAAATGTCATATGTGCGCGTGCACACACAAACACACACACACACACAACACACACACACACACTCACACACTCACACACATACACCCCTCTCTAACAACCTGACAATTATCAATACTTCTTGTTTAGCTACTTTATTGATTCAAGGAAAGCAGAAGTGCCTGTTTTGAGAGCTTTGGAGTAAATAATGTGGTAAATATTAAAGCTTGAGTAGGGCTGGGAGAAGAAGCTTATTAATTATGCTGTTTGTAGGACAATGTCGCACAGAAGTTGAAAGCGGGGAAGCAGGAAGCTGTTGTAATCATGGGCTTAGTGGCTGGGATGCATACCAGGGCTCTGGCCGGGGAAGCACGGTTCTGAGGAATTGGGGGGAAGGGTGACGAGGAGCTAGAAGCACTTTCTTGCTCATCACCTTATTTGTTACTCAAAACGGTCCCGCCTGGAGTGCCGAAGTTGTCCATGGGCAGGCACTCAGCCGAGAAATTGCAGACTTGGGGTCCAACCTGGGTTCTTTGCATGGTGCCCCCTGGGTTTGATGCCCTGGCGTTCGACTAGGCGACCTGAGTTCTGCACTCTCCAGGGAGTCGGTGCTGGCCCTCCTCCCACCATCAGGAGATGCTCATGGCCGCTGTTTGCTTGCCTGCCACACAACATTTGCTCAGAAGTACCTTCTCTACTTCCTTCTTCTCTTTTCTCTGCTAGAAGGAAACGGGCAGATTGTTCTTCTTTCCATGATGTGCTGGCTCCTGGGCAGATGGTGTTTAAGCTGAGGAAGAGGGGACACCTGTACTACTGGCTCTTCCTCTATGTAGACATGAAATACAGCCAAAGCAATGGGTTTTGGGGGCTAGACCTGCGTCTGGCTTGTGATGTGACAGTAATAGTGAAGGTGGAAGAAACAAGGGGATGCAGGGCAGTAATGAGCAATATATCTTGCAATGGTTTCAGCGATACCTCTAAACTGCTGAATTGGAAGGTCAGGACTCAGAGATGCAACTAACAGGAGCCATCTGTGTGCAGAGTAATTGGGTCCAGGCGAAGGGTGAATTTCTGGAAGAGTGTGTGGAGAAAGAATTTCTTCGGTCGCAGTGGTGAGCCTTGCTGCTCTGAGAGGTCCTACAGGATGTCAGTAACAGGTGATTGCACCAAAACGGCCAAGCAGAATATAAAATGCCACGCATACCTGATGAGGACTGTGTAAAAATGCATGGGCAAGGAGAGCAACTAGGAAAGTGGTTTTTGTTGTTGTTGTCCTTGTCTTTGTTTTGTTTTTATGTGAGAAGCAGCGGAGAGGTCAAGAGCATTTAAAACAGGAACGTGTCCTTTGGATTTGGCAGGAGCTTCGTGCCACGTGACGGAGCAGGAAGGAATTGGCTGAATGAATGAATCCAGTCCTGCTCTTCCATTTATCCTTCACACAGTCACCAGACTGACCCTCTGAAAACAAAGACCTAATTTCGCCTGTTGCTGTTGAAGGAAGTGTATTTTCCTTTGCCCATGGGCTTATTTTCTGGTTGGTGAACGTTGGCTTCTCCTCCTCTGACCAGATTGGACGCTCCTGGGGGCAGGATGGGTTTCACTCTGCCTCAGGACAGCATCTCTACGGTGGCTTTTTCATCTTGCCCCACATTGTCTACTCCCTGCCCTGTCTCAGGGTGCGGAGGGAGGAAGGCCAGGTCGTGGACATGTTTTGTGAAGAGGTGGTGCAGGCCTGCGGTGCATCGGTAGTGAGGGAGTAGAGCTTCTGATGAGATCTAGGGCACACGTGCTTCATCGCCCGCGGAGGGTGAGGGTGAGGAAGGGATAAGGGATCTGAGTCTCTGAGATGAGTGATGGGACTGTGCTCCCCGAGGGTGTGGAGGAGGACCAGCGATGCACAGGAGGCTGTGAGGAATCCAACCTGAAGTGTACTTGGGGCACTAAGAGGGAGTGGTGAGATGATCTGGGGTGTAGGGCGGGTTCTGGTCAGCAGACGCAGATTTACTAGTCGCTAACACAGGGCCCTGCTCAGGGGCCTCAGGCTGCTGGGAGCAGGATGGGGAGAGTGCTTAGGGGTCAGGGCATTGCCTGTCTTCGCTGTTGTCATAGTAGGGCTCACCCCGTTCACAGTGTGTAGGTTGTGGTCTGCCAGAGGAGCCTGTCTGGGTCCTGGGGGAGGAGTAGATTGAGTGGGTGGAGAGCATGGGAGAGGGGCGCCTGGGAAGGCACATGGGCATTTTCCTTAAATTGTCAGCTGAGTCCAAGACAACTGGCAGAGCTGAGGCTCAGATACACATTTCCCCAAGATGGCAGAAAGTGTAATCAGCTTGGCCTTCATACCAAGCCCAGGTGTTGGCAAGGACGGGTCTAGATATGTAAATTCAGGCAAGGGAGGGCCTACTTAAGAATGCACATAAGCTCCTTTGATCCTAAGTTTTGGTGTTACTTCTCAGTGTTGGGTATAAAATAAATGCGCTGGGAGGGGTCACCTCGTCATCTTCCTATCTCTCCAGCAGACAGAATGGCGGCCCACCCAGTTCCCAGCTTTAAATCTACCTCTGTGTCTTCTCTCTTTATTTCCATTATTTCTCAATCCCTGGCTGCCTCCACTTAGAACCGGTTCGTTCATCTCTCTTTCCGTGTGGGATGTGGAAAAGGGAGGCCCCCGCCACATCAGTCCCCTGCAGAGAATGGGAGAGTTGGTGGAAGTCTTACTTTATATGGAATTGTGGGAACATGTTCCTCAGCAATAATCATCTTCTCATTTTGCTGTCTCTTCACTCTACCCACTTACTCTCTGCCCTGCCCATCAGTCTTGCACAGTGCCATTATCATTTTCTGTAAGACACTACCAGTTAACTCACAACCCCTTTTGGTCCCATTGTGTCCTGTCTTACTTGGCATTTGATATTTTATGTGATCATCTTCTGTCAGCTTTTATATATATCTGTGGCAGAATGGATGATCCTGTGTTCCTCACACACATCTATCTCAGCTTTTCTGCGTCCACAGTTTGGCTCACATCAGTTAGTTTGGTTAGAATACTGATTTTACTTCTATCAGTCACATTTCATTTAGCAAAATATAGCATGCAGACCAAGTTTGGCCCACTGCTGTTCTTTGTAAATAAAGTTTTATTGTGAACCTGCCACATTCATTAGTTTATGCATTGTTTGTGGCTCCCCCCCCTCCACCCCCCCCCCCCCCCCCCACCAGAATAGCGGGCTGAATAGTTGCTGCAGAAACCCCATAGCCTGCAAAGCCTAAAGCATTCATTCTGGCTCTTTAAGGAAAAAGTGTGCTTTTATTCATGGTGTCAGCAGCTTTGCAGTGTACTTTCTATAAGTCAAGATTATGGAATACCTTATCCTTTCCCAGGAACAGGTACAGAGGGCTAGAAAGAAATGGAAATCATAAGTGTTAATATTAAAATTTCAGTCATTTGTAGATCACCACCTATTTTTAAACATGATCTTAGGTAAAGCAGTCTGAAACTAAGCCATAAGGAATTATAAGTGAGAAGGCAAATATTTTATACTGATTATGGTGTGAAAACAGGGAAATCATTGCTTTTTAGAAAATGGCAATTACATGAGACATAATGAAAATTGTTGTATTAGTGGCCCCAGGTTCATAATGGCCCATTATTCTTTTATTTTTGATGGAAAATTGATGAAAGAAAATTTAATAGTGATGCACACTGGGCTATGTTCATTGGGACAGTGTCCTGGGAGTGTAGCTCCCAATGGATCAGATGCTCTGACTACAGGGTTCATTCACGGAAGTTCTTTAGTGGAGAGACCAAAAGGTCGAGGTGAAAATACAGCCTGGAACTACAGACGGTTACAGCCATTTGTATAATTCATTGATATATAGTGATAAGGAATTGAAAAGACCAGAAACTTAAGAAAGACCTGGTTCTGTTGGCAAGAAAAAAATGGGCAGACAGATCAAATGTGGTCATGGGATTTCTGAGTTCAACTGATAGTAAGGAAAGAATTATACCTGGAAGGCATTTTGGCAGCAAAATCCTTTATATGTTTCTAATGTGAACTTTTAATAAGTCATCCATCTTAACTTTATCTGTTAAATGTCCAGTGTGGAGCTAGATTAATTCTTTTTGGAAAGAAAGCCTAGGTAGATAAATTGTTAGAATTTGTGAAATATGTGTATGTGAGACAGAATTTATTTTTTTATGTTTCCTTTTGCACATCCTGTCATATAAATAACCGTGCTAAAGGGCGATTTTACAAAGTCAGATTTGACCTGATTGAAGTCTAGGAATGTAGTCCTCATACACCTGAGATGCATTAACCAAGGGTCATGTTCAGAGATAGACTCCTGTTCGTGATTAGAGAGGACACAGCTGCCTGTCCCGCACTGAGCTCACTCCCTCACTGCGGAAACGCTCGCCGGGAGGAGAGTTTGTGCTTCATATTGGGTGGCTCACAGTTCTGATTTGTTCTGTTACAGATGAGGTTCACCTTTTTTAAAGTTAGTTTTTATCACTTAAGATTGTGTTTGCCAGTTTTTTTCTGCTGTAAAGTTAGCAAATTGTTTTATACTTACAAGTATTTTGGGGGAGAGATTTTTAGACCATAAATATTCTGTTGTCATCAGATTTTTACCTGCTAGTTTTAGCACAATACAAAAACTGTCAGATGGTGAATTTCTAATCCCTTCATTTCTTTTACATTTATTAGTTGACTTTCTACCATGAGGTAGAATTTCCACTTCTCCCCATTGGTTATTCATTTTTTTTTATTCTTAGGGACTCACAGATTCTTGTTTTACTCTGTTGGGTACGATCCATTACTATTATTTACTTGGATGTTTAACTTGTTCTGGGTTCGCCAGACTGGCTACTTTATCCTTTTGACGTGCCCCTGTCATTCTTTGAGCACTTTCTTCATAACACAAAGGATGTTTCAGCTCATGTTGAGCAGCAGGTCTTGGAATAATTTTATTGTCATATAAAAGGAACTTCAAAGCATAATGCTGTAAATCTTAGAATATCAGAGGTTGTGCCCCAAAAAACCCTAGTTAAATAGGGGCCACAGTTTCCCTCCTGGGATTTTGTCATGGGATAGAAATGGGTTAGAATGGAGAACAGATTGGAGAGGACGTTGATGTTGTACTGCTTGGCTTACCATTATCAGGGGAGGGTAGGACGTGCCTCTCTCTGAGTCAGGCTTGGATGAACATGGCTCTGTGCCAGGGGTTGTGAAGGCAGTATCAGACCTCCTCTGTCAGGTTGTTACTCTCTCCTGTGAGATTGCTCTGTGACCCCAAAGAACCATGTCTTCTCAGAAAGGTCTCCTAATAGGAAGCCCCATGTAGGGATAAAGCCAGGATTGTAAGCCCGAGATACAGAGTTAATCAGTCTAATGAATCTAGCAGTTCCTATTGTTTGGGTAATAGCAATGGCCCCTGTAGGGATATTGGTGTTGCTTAGCTATAATCCAAAATCCCAACCTGGCATCACAAAGCCAGATAGGTTCCAGTCAAGCAAGTAATCACATACTTGGATAGCAAACAAATTTTTTGAATTATAAATGTCTCCACCTTACCGTATTCTTTTAATAAAGAAGTGTCTTAGGTCTTATGGAGCAGCGTTTGCCAACCGGTGGTCCGAGGGCCACTGGTGGTCCGTGAGGTCCGAAAGGTTGGCGATTGCTGCTATGGAGGGATTGGCCTGGTGGGTCATTAAGGCAAAGACCAAGAATTTATATCCACGTAAGCAGCTGAACCAGGATGTCAGGGCCTGAGAGTATGATTGTTCTCAAATTTCCCATGAATGCAGAAAGTGATTGTTATAAACCCATCAATGTTATGACACATCCTCAAACTTGGGATATTAGTAGAAGTGCAGGTCATGTTGGCGTGGTTAGAGCAGTACATGTTTTCACCCGTTTTAATTCCGAGAATGCGTGCTTGCTTAATCCTAAGCATCAGGCTTCAAGAATTGTTTATCTTTTGCAAGGTCATCTGTTAGAAACATGCTCCTCTAACTCTGAAAATTCTCTTTTCAGATGCTGTCTTTGCATTTCAATTACGCAACCCAGTGCACAACGGACATGCTCTACTAATGCAGGACACCCATAAACAGCTTCTAGAGAGGGGCTACCGGCGCCCTGTTCTCCTCCTGCACCCTCTGGGTGGCTGGACCAAGGATGACGACGTTCCTTTGATGTGGCGAATGAAGCAGCATGCTGCCGTGCTGGAGGAAGGCGTCCTGAATCCTGAAACAACGGTGGTGGCCATCTTCCCGTCTCCCATGATGTATGCTGGACCAACCGAGGTAGACTGCTTTTCAGATTTTCATGCAGCAGTGTGGAGACCACTCTCATGAACACAGCTAGAGTCAGCCACAGACCCGTCGGATCTGTGTGTCCATTGCAAACACTGAGTGTGCCCGGAGGGCTCTCCTGCTCTATCAGAGATGTTCTCTAAAGGGGGAGAAGGTGGGTAGGGAGGAGCATGCTCCTCTCGCTCTTGTTGCAGTCCGTGGTCCCAGTTGTGGAACAAGTTCTTTGTAGATAAAGGGCTTGGTGAGTTTGGAAAGATGTGACACAGAATGTAACTGCTGACCACGGTACAGACACAGCTCCAATAGCACCTATCTCATCCCTTTGACTAAGTCCTGAGTCACTCTTCCCAGGAAACAGATTTGCTCTGATTTTTTTCTTCTTCTGAATTTTGGAAGGGCCAACAGCATTTGAATAGGAAGAATGTCTGAAAAACAGACAGGGAACATTCTTCGTCTGTTCTTTTGTGAAGGACTGGAGCATAATGGAGTGAGGGTGCAAAATTGCTTCTTGATTTGAGTGGGAGAGGGTTCTAGCATTCTCCTAAGGGGGGAGAAGGGATAATTTGAGATATTTTTATATCTCTATATAGGGAGAACTTAAATAGATTTTTGCTGGAAGGTAGTGTAGGCTTTCAAAAAATTTTTGTTGAATGAATGAAAGACCTAAAAAACAGTGGGAAATTCCTAGCCAGCTTCTTGTTGGGCTTTCAAGCTAAAGAGTAGAAGGCATGTTCTTATGTTATTCTTTTTCAACTCTTAGTCACATTTATCTGGGGGACAAACCCTTTTAGAAAGGGTCAAATAATTTAGTTGTACATACTCCTCTGTGATGTTTTCTTCTTAAAAAAAAGAAAGAAAAAGAAAGAAAGAAAGAAAGAAAGAAAGAAAAGCTTCAAAGGAAACCCAAGCATGTTTAGTTATTTTTGGGATCAAGCCCAAAAATTTTGATTGGAGCTTAGTTATGGGGCTGTATGCTCTGTTACCTCTTTCCAAGAAAAACAGGCAAACAAAAATCAACAGTCACCATATGCTGGAAGATTTCTTCTTCTCTTGGATCCAGCCAAAGTAATGCAGGTAAAACTCATATTCTCCCCTCTTTGTTGTTACACAATGCTCATGAATATTGGGTAGGGATAGACCTTTGAGTTTCCTAGAGATCACTCACAACCTTTAGTTTTTACATCTCAGAGAAAAACTAAAATTGTTTTGGAAATAAAGTAACAATTCTGTTGCAATAGTACCCCAATCTCTTCTTTGGTCCTATCTCCATCATCACCATCATCATTGTCATCTAAAGGGAATCATTTGGTCTGAAGTTTTCCAAAATTATAGGATGAATGGTTTTCAATGAGGAAATGACCCAAATGAATTTAGCATCAGAAATGGGTAATGATAGAAACCTCATTAAGAGCCAGATAGGAAAGTGAAGGAATTTATCTTCCCTATTCAGGGCATGTTTTTCCTCTTTGTGTTTCTTATTCTCTAAAAGGAGAAGAGAGAGGACATTTTATTAACTAAATGAACAACTGCTTTTTAGAAGGTGGGAGTGAGGGGATAGGTAAATAATAAATGCAGCCAGCTGTAATGAATCCTTTCTTGAGAGTCAAGCATGCTGTTTTATCTACATTAGGAAGATTTTCATGTCTTCTGATTTCAGAGCAGGATATGTGTCTACAGAAGACTCAAAGTTGAAGATACCTTATGTACCTTTTGGTGCTTGCATTTTGGCTCACCTGGTAATCTTCCTCCTTGCGAGGCAAAACTGCCTGGCTGGCAGGCTGGTTGCAGGTGGCCTCAGATTTGACTCCCATTGTTGCCCGTGAGAACATGGTTTGGGAAAAGGAGGAGAAGCCTGTTGTCCAGGAGGCCAGGCACGGCTGTGGACCTGGTTTGCCACCAGCTGGCTTTTGATCTTGGGTTAGCCATCTCTGGGCTGTGCTAAGTTCCCAGTAAATGGTTATTTAAGGGATGCACAAGGGGCTGAATGTTCTTTAAGGTTCTATCCCGTTCTGATCATTTCCTAGTTTTTCTTTTATTTTTCCTTTTATTTCATATTAAAGTATAATTATAGTACAATGAATTTATCCCATTTGGTCACATTCATACAACTAGCACCCATAGTTTTTGAAAAGACTACTACAACACCCCAGAAGTTCTTCCTTCCCCCTCCTCTGCATTACCTGCCCTTCCCCCCTGTCATCACTGCCCTCACCTCTCACATCGTGGATCCAGTTTGCTTGGTTGTAGTTTGGATACTCTGGGAAACAGACTCTGAGAGCGAGATTAGGGTTCAGGACATTTATTAGGGAGAGTACTTCGGGTCAGTGATGATGGAAGGGAAGGGAAAGAAAGAGAGCAGGGTTGGGCAGTGGAAAAGCTGATTTGTGATTCAGTCTTAGTGGAAGCCTCGTTGATCCCCTGTGGAGTTCTGGAAAGGCCCTCAGAGATCTTCCAAGTTGCATAAGAAATTGTTGCTTATAGCCCCTTTTTTTTTTTTACCAGTGATTGGCTTCTCAGGAAGGGGCGGGCCTTGGGGCTGCTGCTTTTTGAGAGGCAGCTTCTAAAGCGGGTGGACAGCTGCCTGGTGTGTGCTGGCAGAGCACCGAGCAGCTGGGGGTGATCTTTCCTTCCCAAGGAGGGCATGGGCGGTGCATCCCAGCATCCAGTCCTGCCTGTTCTAACACCTTTTACAGCTAGAATTCTATACTCTCTCGTGTCTGGCTTCTTTCACTTTACATTTTGTTTGTGAAACTGGCCCTTATTGCTGTATGTAGTTAGTTGGAGGTCAGTCATTCTCAGAACTGTGGAGTGTTCCCTGTGATAGGCTTTTGGCCAGTTTCCAGTTTTTTGCTGTTAAGAGTAGTGCCGGTGTGGAAGTGTTAATGCACATTGCTGTTGGTGCACCTGCAATACCATTGCTGGGTCGTGGGTTTATATTTGTTCAGCTTCAGTGCATGCTGTCAGTCAGTTTTCCTGTGGGTGGGAGTATTTTACACTTCCATCTGCAGTGTATTTCGTTACCTGTATTTTTTATTTTATTTTAGCAATTTCTGTCCTTTAGCCTAGACTATTTGGCCAAGCACTTTGTAATACTTTTACTATTTCTAAAGCAATTGCAAAAATGTTTTTATTGAACCTGAAGAGGAAATGGAGCATGGTAAATGAGTTGTCCAATACAGTGATTGAGAAATAAGAGGATAATAAGCTCACTTTTATTGGACTCTTACTGTATTTGTCAGGCATATTTCAGGTTCTTTACATGTATTAGCTAACTTAATCCTTAAAACAAACCGAGGGGAGGTCCTATTACTGCTCTCAATTTAAAGGTGAGGAAACGGAGACTCAAAAAGTAGTTCAAGGTCACATAGGAGTCTATAGACTGTATGGCCGCAGGGCCATGCATTTAACTTCCACAGCATGTTTTTATTACTAGAGGCCCAGTGCATGAAATTTGTGCACTCTGGGTGGGTGGGGGAGAGGGTCCCTCAGCCTGGCCTGCACCCTTTCACAGTTTGGGAGCACTTGGGGAATGTCTGACTGATGGCTTAGGCCCGCTCCTTGCAGTTGAACATCCTTAGCGCTGCCGCGGGGGTGGGAGAGGCTCCTGCCACCGCTCTATGCTCTCCCGTCATGAGCTGAGCGATGCTTCTCCTATGGGAGTGCACTGATCACCAGGGGGCAGCTCCTGCCTTGAGTGTCTGCATCGTAGTGACCGGTTGTTCTGCCATTTGGTTGATTTGCATATTAGCCTTTTATTATATAGGATATAATAGTACTGCGTGAGAAAATATGTAGTAGTCATAAAAAAAATTATGTGGTCATATATTATTTGAAAACAGTCTGGAAACAGATTCTTAAAAATCTTCTATAGATGTGCCAAAATAGTGACTTAGGATGGCCCTACTGACATTCATTAGAGGGGGAATCTCTGGTATAGTGGCTCTCACTTATTTTTTGATTATCATAGCCTAGAGCTGTGGGTTATGATATTCTTTATACAATCTGTACAGGCATACCTCAGAGATAATTGCAAGACCACCACAATTTAATATCACAATAAAGAGTCACATGAATATTTTTTTTTCTACTATGCAGAAAAGTTATGTTTGCACTATACTGTAGTTTATTAAATGTACAATAGCATTATGTCTAAAAAAAAACCCCGGTGTACATAACTAAATTAAGAAGTACTTTATTGCTAAAAATGCTAACCATGATCTGATCTTGTTGGAAAATGGCGCTGATAGACTTGCTCAACATAGGGTTGCCATAGACCTTCAATTCATGAAAACACACACACACACACACACACACACACACACAACAACAACAACCCATAATATCTGTGAAGTATAGTAAAGAAAAGTGCAATAAAACTAGTTGTGCCTGTATTCTTGCTTTTTGTACTCTTATGATATCTACCTCAGTTAGATATTACTAATATCCAACTGTTTTTGTGTTGTGAGGAGTGAATGGGATAATGTACATCAGTTAGCACATTGTGTAGCTTGTGATAGCACATGGTGATTAGCATCAGCTGCCTTAAAAACACCCACAAAGTACTTTTGCTGCAAGTTCTTAATATTCCTAGGATTCTGTCCCCACATCAAGGGGGCTGCCTACACCTCAAAGCTGCCTCTCAGTGTGAAGTCCTAGAATTTTGGTTTGGACAGAGAGCCTGGAATGACCTTCTCCCTAACAAACTTCATATCAGAGGATATATCCTCTGATTTGGAATGCTCTTTGGTGTTTGATAGTACATAAAAATACGAAAATTAATAATAAATAAAGGAAAATAAAATTAACTCCTTTTTGAGTGCCTGTTAATGTGTCACTCATTGAACAGATTCTTTGCATCCATTGTATAACCTCCTCCCCACAGCAGCTCCATGAGATGGGTTTTATTCCCATTGAATGATGAGGTCAGTGCAGCTCTGAGCAGGTCAGTGATTATAATGGGCAAAGTAGATTTAAAAAATATTATATATATATATTTTGATTGATTTCAGAGAGGGAGAGAAACATTAATGATGAGAGAGAATCATTGACTGGCTGCCTTCTGCATGCCCCCTTCTGGAAACCGAGCTTGCAGCCTGGGCATGTGCCCTTGACTGGAACGGAACCCAGGACCCTTCAGTTCGCAGGCCAACACTCTATACATTGAGACAAACCAGTTAGGGCCGTGGTCGGCAAACTGCGGCTTTAGAGCCACATGCAGCTCTTTGGCCCCATTCAGTGTGGCTATTCCACAAAATACCACGGCCTGGGTGAGTCTATTTTGAAGAAGTGGTGTTAGAAAATTAAGTTTAACAAATTTGGCTCTCAAAAGCAATTTCAATAGTTGTACTGTTGATATTTGGCTCTGTTGACTAATGAATTTGCCGACCACTGAGCTAGGACAAGGAAAGCAGATTTTATTTGGGAACTATTACCCTAGAGGAAAAGAGACCTCAGGATAGAATGGGGCTCATTTCTAAATATGGCATGGACAGACGGGTGGGGGAAATAATAGCCAAGGAGGGAGTGGGGGTTATGGATGGAAAACTACTAAGAGGCAACTTCGGAAATAACAGTCAATGGATGATCCTGGTTAAGCAGACCCAGCAGGATTCTTACTGAAAGTGGGCCAGTCAGACCAAGTATCACGTGGAGGGTGGGGGTAGGGAAGTGGTCTCCATCCCTGGGGGTAAGGGACGAAGAACTGGATCAGATATAGTGGATGAGGCATTCCAGTTAGCAAGACTTTTGCTACAGTTGGGCATTTCAGGCCCGACAAGGATGCACACTGAAGGCCAAGGCCTGGAGGGCTTCGAAGAGCCTGCCTGGAGTTCGGTCAAGAAGAGAGGGTCACATCCTGCATCCAGCAAGCTGCAGAGGGCTTGGCCTATGCTCCTTGCTGTGTGGAAGCCCCTAAGGGGTCTGTGCCTTGGCCGTCTGTGAAAAGGCATGGAATCTCGGTGCCTGCACAGAGCTTGCAGGGCTTAGAGATTATAAAGGCTCCTCGGGTTGTATCTGCCAGGAGATGCCTGTCTGGAAAGCTAGGTATAGGCTTAGAGGTGCGGTTCTTGTCAGGAAGCATCAGATCCGGCGTGTGAGTAGAAGGATCTTTTAAAGAGCAGAGTGTAGGCATACTAGTAAACATCTTCATGTTTTAAACCACTAAGTGTTTTAATGTTTACGACCTGGCAGGAACTCTGAGATTGAGCGGCTTATGAAAACTACCCATTTTTTTTTTTTTTTCCCCCTCAACCGCCTCACTTGTTTGACTTTTTTGGCTTATTCACAACCTTAAGTGAATGTTTTTTGTTTTTATAATAAACAAAAAGGACACCACTCATTTTTTTTTGTAGCTTTTCCAGTGACATCAGGAAAGTCTGTCAGTAATGCTTATTTGCCAACTAATAATACAATTAAAAACAGTGACTCTTCCTTTAACCATTTTCTGTAGGTCATTTAGAAGGCATTGGTACCAGATTTGTTTCCCTCGCACAAATGCTTTTCAGAACAATGAGCAGCTGTCAAGCCTGTTTGGTTATCACCAGGATGTCCCTGAGTTTCCAGTCTGTAAAGACTTAAGGGCTTGACTCCTAAGTTCCATTTTAGGAATTGGGTGGGTGGGGGCAGCATGGGGAGGGAGAGTTGCTTTTCTAATGCTAAAAAGGTATTATGTTTGTATTTTTGTGAGGTATTAATTGCCTTTGAAGTCGTGTTTGTCCCTTCTACCATATTACTAAATCTATTTTTGTAAAGGATGAGAATGCTTTCTAAGACCTGTTACGTGAAAGTTAGATGTATTTTGGAATGTGGCTATGTACAACTAACAGGCGTAATCTGGTGTAAGACCTTCAGATGAGAGCTGCCAGTTGAATTTGGAGAAAACGCATTGTTGGGGGGAGGAACTTTTCTTTGCCATGAAAGCTACCCATGCCTTGTTAAGTGACTCCTTGATAGAGACCGGTTCTGTGTAAGTGAGCAGGTGCCCTTAAACAGGGATGGTAGGAACATACAGTAGTCCCCTTTATCCTCGGGGGATGTGCCCCAGTGGATGCCTGAAATCATGAATAGGGCTGAGCCCTGTATGTACTACCTGTAGGCTCGGTGCACTGGATTGATGCACAGTGAGGAGGGGGGTTTCCTCAGCCCGGTCTGCACCCTCTTGTAGTCTGGGACCCCTCCCTCGGGGGATGTCCAACTGATGGCTTAAGTCCAAGCTGTCAGTGGAACATCTTTAGCACTGCCGCAGAGGCGGGAGAGGCTCCTGCCATTGCCATTACGCTTGCCAGCTGTGAGCCCAGCTTCTGGCTGAGTGTCACTTCCCTGTGGGACTGCACTGACCACCAGAGGGCAGCTCCTGCATTGACCATTTGCCCTCTAGTGGTCAGTGCATGTCATAGCTACCAGTTTGCCTTTTGGTCGATTTGCATATTAGCCTTTTATTATATAGGATAGGATTTTTTTCCTATACCTATATATGGTCCCACTTAAAGGAAGTGTTATCGGTGAGGTGTCCTCTGTGTCCCCACTGGTTGCTGGTGGAAGTGGGCTTCTTGGGGTGCCACTGGAATAAGAATTTCTGGAGGCCCCCACGGGAGGATGAGGTAACATGGAAAGTTTCATTTCTGTGGAATCAAACCCCTGAGTTTCCAAGTTCCCATCTCCCTCTGCCCTGCCAAGGAAAAAGTCCAGCTGTGTCTTCATCAGGGCTGGGATTAAAGCCATTGCCCAGAGTTTCCGTTCCATGTTTGCACAGCCGAGTCCAGTATCTGGCTGGGTTAGCTTGTGTTCACAGCTGTGGTCCATTGGCTGTGGGGCGCATGGCCATGGGCTATGCGGCTCTTGGGGCCACAGGGCTATGGAGGGAACAGGGGCGAGTACAAGGAAGCAGGAACAAAGCCACAGAACAAGAGAGCAACAAGAGATTCTAGAGAGAATTTCTTGTCTGCAATTTAACCTTCTAAGATTTTGTGCGCTTGCAGTGGCTCCATCTTCTCTAGCCAGTTATCTTTTTACCAGCTTAGACTTACAGGCAAACATCTTCCCTGCATTACCCAGATGTTACTGCCCCTGTGTCCCTCTTCCTCATTGTTGGACCCCTTTCCCCAGTGATTCGCAGGGAATAGATTGGTGCTTCCCTGGGGAGTGTGATGTTGTAGCTTCCTGGTGAATCTGCCCAGATGATCCTGTTTATAATGTCTGGCCTTCCCTTTGCTACTTTGCTATTATTAATGTTAACAGAAGCGCCTTCTCTTTGGCATATCCAATTTGCCAGCATCACTACCTTTTCACGTTGGGGCCCTCATTAAATAAAATACTTAAATTTTACTTAGTTACTTGAACACTAGCAGTGTGATACTATGACAGCTGATCGATAACTGAGATGGTTAGTAAATGGCTAATGGGCAGGGAGCCTGCACAGCATGAAGATTCTGGCCAAAGGGCTTTATGTTCTGGGCAGATGGAGTGGGAGAGCATGAGATTTCATCACACTGGTGCGCCAAACCATTTCTTTCTGGAATTTTCCACGTAATATTTTCAGACTGTGGTGAACTACAAGTACCTGAAACCACAGAAAACAAAGCCTCAGATGAGGTGGGGCATAAGTGTTAGACTGCTAGAGTCAGACTGGACCTCAGTTCAGGAACCTTGGTACTTGAATTCTGGCTAAGAAAGAATTCAGAGCCAAGACTCAAGCTATAAGAGAAACAACTTTCAGAGGCAGCCGAAGGGCTCTTGGAGCTTAGGAGAGAGAAACAAGGAGAATACTGCTGGGGGGAGGGAGTGGAAAAGGCATGGCGTGCCCCATGGATGGGTCCTCCATTTAAAGGGCTGTTAGAGTGGGGATTTTAGGGGGTTTCCCAGGGAAGGATCTCAATAGAATAAGCATCAACTTTCCAGGTGTGTCCTTTCAGAGTTGTGGTCTCCACTGATTGGTCAGCACCAGGACAGGGGTCATTAGTTATTGCAGCTAGTCCTGATGTCAGCCATCATATTGCTCATCTGGTTTTGTTGCTTTTCTGGGCCTGGAGCTGAAAGACAGCTGAAGCCTAGATGTTTTCCCTAGGGGTTAATGCTTAAGGGCGTGGTTGTGTAAAGGTTCACATGGGAGTCACATGAGGCCACTCTTCCACTCCTTGTTCCTTCTCCAAAGGGTCTTTACCGCATGACTAGCAACTCGCCAGGGGAGGAAAGGTCGGGAGGATCAGAACTGGGTCAGGGGAGGGTCTGAACTAAACGACCAGCTATCTGAGAGGTTGCCCTGGTGACCTTCTGTACATGGCCCATCATGCTTGCTCTGCTCATGTCTATCTGACTGCCGACCACAGAACTACTGTGTTGCCACCTAGGTGCCCGTATAGTCAGTTAGTTAGTTCATGCTTTCATCTAGTATCTATCTGGAGCGATAATATGTGTTGGGTTAGAGATCTGTTCCTGCCTGTAAACACTTGCAAGAGTTCTGATAACTTAAAGGGATGTTATTCTTGAGATTTCAGCCAAATTATGGGAGCCATAGATTCTCAAGTTTTCATTGTAACCTTTGGCCCCCTCTGGCATCCTTGATAATTTAGTTTTGTGCCTATTTGTTTTATCCATTTTTCTGGAGCAGTGTGATACAGATTCACAATCTCTTTTTTTTTTTTTTTTTTTTTTTTAATATATTTTATTGGTTTTTCCACAGAGAGGAAGGGAAAGGGGTAGAGAGCTAGAAACATCAATGGGAGAGAAACATCGACCAGCTGCCTCCTGCACACCCTGCACTGGGGATGTGCCCACAACCAATGTACATGCCCTTGACCGGAATCGAACCTGGGACCTTTCAGTCCACTGGCTGACGCTCTATCACCTGGGCCAAACCGGTTTCCGCCAGATTCACAATCTCTTATCCAAACTATTTGGGGTCATGTATTACTTAATTCTACTGGGGGTCTGGGACATAGAGAACATGGACATTTCTGTAGCAGTGTGAATGATTTCTCACACTGAGTGGGATTGGTAAAGGCAATAAATAACTTCATGTCAGTTTTGATCAGGTTTTGCTCCTAAATTAGTTAAAAAACTAGGTTTTTGAATTTTCGGTGGATATGTTAACTAATCTTTCTATGGTAATCATGTCACACACCATATATATATATCAAGTCATCACGTTTCACACCTTAAACTTATAGAACATGTTACATGTTAATTATATCTCAAGAAAATTGGAAAAAAATTAGATGTCAGATTTTTGGATAAGCAATTTTGGGTAAGTACCATAAAAACATTTAGATCTGTTGATTTATTTTGAAAATACCTTATTTTTCGGACCATAAGACACACTTTTTTCCCCCCAGAAGTGGGGGGAAAAAGTCCCTGCGTCTTATGGTCCAAATATAGCCTACACATATACTGTAAAAAAAAAAGTTTTTTTACTTGCCCGGCTCTGTGTGGTCTCTGTGTGCTTGCCCGGCTCTAAAATGGTTCTAAATGCTGCTGTTTACTTTACAGGGTTGATTACATGTGTTTATGACTGTGATGTTGGGTTTTAATGCACATAAAATATTTTAGGACACTTATTTGTTTCAGAATCTTTTTTTCTTCATTTCCCTTCTCTAAAAACTGGTGCGTCTTATGATCCGGTGCGTCTTATGGTCCGAAAAATACGGTAATTATTGGGATCTATATAGTCTCTTATTTCATATACTTTTAGCTTGAGAACTGAAATGACTACTTTAATTCAGAGATATTATAGATTTCACATGGGGGAAGACTGTCCTTTTTCTCCTGTTTTTTTTTTAATTTTTTTTTTTTTTTTTTTATAGATTTTCAGCTGAAAATCTGTTGTTATTGAAGCAGTATCAGGTTTTAATATTTGAGATTAGCCTGGTTTTTCATTTTTTTTTTTTATAGTTAGATAATCCATACTATTTCTTTTCTGCTCTGATAACCTGTCTTGTAGGCCTTGATACGGTATAAGCAGCTCAGTCAGCTTGAAGAGCTTAAAATGATTCCTGCAGCTGAGAAATCAAGAGGCAGGCTGTTATGATCTGGGAATTTATAAAAAATAGAGTGATGTGCTAATGTAATGTACAAAGAAAGGAGGGGTATTTTGACATGGAATTCATAAGATGAATGGAGGTATTGATTTTTTTATCCAACAAGAATAGGTTATGGATATAACTTTCTAAAGACTTTTAGTAGTGTTAAAATAAAGGCACTTTTGATAGTTTGGAACAGGAAATGTCCGAATTTACATTAAAATTGTCTCTCTTTGTGCCTGAAGTTCTTTTATAAACCAAGTGAGTATCAGAGTTTTACCTTATGGAATATTGACTTTAATAAAATTTATTGCACTTAAATAAAATAAACTTTCGGTGTGAATATGTAAAGAAATTGGTCAGTTTAGCTGGATTAAAAATAATTATCTTCAGTATTTTTAAGTGAGAAAAATTGAAAATACATACGCAGTTTGATAAAGCAGTTCTCAAGCCTTAATTGAAGATGAAGTGAGATAATTATTGAATGTCAGTATTAGTTAGCACTCGGCATTTGTATTCAGTCCTCCTGTCATCCTCTGCAACCTGGGCTTGTGTCCTGGCTGGGAATCAACCGGCAACCTTTTGGTGCCCTGGACAATGCCTAACCAACTGAGCCACACCATCCACGGCTGATTTTACTGTAAATGACTGCACAGTTTCCTGGTGCTAGGAAATTAATTTAATCAACAGCCACACCCCATTTAAGGAGATTTGGGTTGTTTTCTGTCTTTTATTATTATTATTTAAAAAAAAATATTTTATTGATTTTTTTTTCTTTTTTTTGCAGAGAGGATGGGAAAGGGATAGAGTTAGAAACATCAATGAGAGAGAATCATCGATCAGCTGCCTCTTGCACGCCCCCTACTGGGGATGTGCCCTCAACCAAGGTACATGCCCTTGACTGGAATGGAAACTTGGACTTTTCAGTCTGCAGGCCAACATTCTATCCACTGAGCCAAACCGGTTTCGGCTTTATACCAGTTTTCATTCACATGAGCGGAGTAAAAGAGTATAATATTCAGGCAGGTGGTCACTATGCATGTAGATGTCTGCTTTTTCACCGAGTTCGAATCCCTGGAGCCCATCACAGGTTGTTGTGACTAACACTACACCCGGAGAGGTGTATTTATTGAACCAGGTGTTTTCTCCACTAACCTATGTCTTTAAGTCCTATAAATACCACAGTTTCCAAACAATTCAGTTATGGTACTATTTGAGGTGATAGAGTATTTTAAAGTTTTATTATATAAATTAATGTTTGTTACATATACTTTTAGTCTTATGATTTCCATATATAGATTTTTCTTTCAATAGGGATGAGTTACTCACAGGTCACTTCTGATTGTTTCTTGTTTTCTTTTAATTTGGCTAATAAGACAGTTTCTAGGAAGTGGGAAATATATAGAGGGAAATAGTCCTTTTTTCTTTCACTTATCTCTTTTAATTAGTCTACTTTTAAATGAATGCAACTTTAGACTAAATAAGTCACTGATTTTAGATTTTGGGTAAAGATCTTCTTGCCCTTTGTCTAATGACAAAAAGAATAATTTCAGTGAAGATGTTTCCTTTTAATTCTTTATTTTGGCTTATATTAAATTGTGTTCAAAAGAGTGAAGATCAGCAAATATATACCATATTAATACTTAGGACTAAAATACTGTCAACAAGTCTTTTTTGCTTGTCAAGTTATTATTTCACTTTTTGTTTATTTTTGACATTTGTCTTTTAGGGAACATATTATCTTTTTCAGACAATGAATGAGTTTCATTAGTCAAGAAACTGTAATTTACAAAAGTCTTTCCTGTTAATGAGCTGCATTCATGTTTTAGTTAAGCACAATAAAATATAAAAGGGCAGGAAAAAAAACATTTTGAGCAAAACTTTATAAAAATATAGTCAGTGTTGTGGAAATCTTAGATCTTGTGAATATTTTTGTGAAGTTTAGACATCCTTTAATTTTCTTCCAGCTTGTGTAATGAATACAAAATCTTGTGGTTTGTGTAATTTGAAACATATTTTAGCAGAGTGAGATAGGAACCCTTTGAACCAGAGTAGGTAAAACTTAGCTACATTTTAAGACGTGTTTTCTTTTTTTTAGGTTTATTTTAAATGCTGCGTTGACACCCTATCTACTTTAAGTTTGTTGGGAACTAGGAACCTTACTAAAGTTTTCCTCCATTTACTTTGAAGATGTAAAACATGGTGGGAGCATAAATCAGTATTGTTTTGTAAAACACACTTGCATGGACCTCAGATGCACAGAATTAGATTAATCATAATTTGTGGTATACTGTGTATGAGTGCACTGTGATCATTGGTCCATGAGTTGGTTTATTAAGTTGTGATTATTTATATATTTGTTACCTTTGAAAATTATTGAGTGAACAACTGTGAATTGCCTCTGACCTGAGAAATATAACTTGCACCTCCCAGCTTCTTCTATCATTCAAATCTGGAATTGGAATCGCTTAGGTTTTTGACATTTGCCAACATGCTCGTCAGAAGTTTTATGCCAGTTTTCATTCACATAAGCAGATTGACCACTATGCACTTCAGTGTCTGCTTTGTCACTGACTTTGAATTTAGGGAACCACAAAAGGTCTATGATTGACATGATAAACAGAGAAGCATATTTATTGAGTCAGGTTTTTTCTTTGTGAGTCAAAGTCTTAGGTCCTAGAAACACCATAGTTTCAAAATAACTCTCCTGCCATTCTTCTCCCTCTTCAGGTTATCACAGTCTTGAATGTTGTAATTTTTATTTCCTTACGTTTACACACATACATGCAAATTTTCATCACATGTACATATGCTCACATGATATATCATTTAACTTTACTTGTTTTCCAACGTAAATAGAGGTTGGATGCCTCTATGCTGATGATACTCAAATATCTATCTGTATTCACATCTCTTTTTTGAACTCCAAACCCATATATCTTACAACCTTGAATCTCTAACATACAGCTCAAACCTAACATGCCTAAAATGTTAATTGCCTCCTTTTAGCCCTCCAATTCTACTTTATCAATAGCTTCCTCCATCTCAGTGAATCCCAGTTTCTTCAGAGATCATGGGATCATCATTTTCTCTCCTAACCCATGCCTGTTTGTCCATAAAAATTATGTTCCTTATCACTTTCAAAATATATGTAGACTTTTGCTTCTGGTCATAATGGGGTAATGATACTTGACTTGTCCTCTTGCTGAAAACAAATATAAAATTGGTTAAGTATGTGAGACACCTGTGTGAAGGCAGTGTGCAGAATCCTGAGAGATGGGGCGCACACATACACAGTGAACCCCCAGTTTAGCCCGGTATGGTGCCTGGGGGAGTTTCCGGACTACAGCACAGACTGTGGGAATCCAAGCAGAACACCTTGGTCCTGTAAGCTGAGGAGGCAGAGCCTGGATCAGGGGGCCGCTGGATGTGCCAAGATCTGCAGAGTGCTTACAGGAGAGGAGGGTGCAGCACAGAGCTGAGGCTCCTGGTGCTCCTCAGAGGATGCTCCCCAGTGTTCCTTGGACTGCGTTTGTGCAGGGCGTGACTCTGCGAGGCCTGATGCAGACGGCTGCAATAATCTAGGGTGGAGTGAGGGTGCTAGAGGTTGGGTTACCCAGTGTTGGAAGATGGCGTTCCAGCCCAACTCAAATGGAGAGACCTTGTTAACATTCCAGCATTGAACCGAGACACCAGAAAAACTTCCCTTAAGAGCCAAGACCAGAGTATTTGTCTGGGTCCCATTAGGAGGTGGAAATTGCACAGACTTTAAGTAGGGAAAATTTAAAGAATTATTACACATCAGTAATGGATGTAATAATAACTGTAAAAATGTCAAGTGAACTCTAAAGGGTACCATACGGTTGAAGGAGATGACTAAAAGGAAGGACAAACTTGTAAAAGGGATTCCTTCCCTAAGAGTTGGCCCCAGACCTCATTGAAAAAGCTATGGTTTTATCCCAGTGGGTGGAGGAAAAATCCAGTGGACTGTCTGGGCCACAGCTGGTTCACAGGAGCCAGCAAGAAGGAAACAGTGCTGGTGCACATGCTGAGGCTGACAGGTGCCCAGCGGGTGTTTGGGAGCCCGCTGCTGCCAGAGAGACGCAGTGTATGATGCTGGGGTGCAGAGGGGTACAGGAAAAAATCCTCTGGGCACAGGTGAGCCCAGGCTGTGGGTGGGGTACAGAAGGGAGTCAGGGAGCCCCTGCTGCTGGGTGGCTTGGGGTGCACCAGTGTCTGAATTAGGCGGGCAGTGGCGAGGTGGTCCCTGGGTTCAGGTTAGGGTTTTGAAGTTCTGAAGGATTACGCCCTTTGGGTTTGCTCATGGACCAGAATGCCACCAGTATCCATATACACAGGCACCACTGACACTCCTTCCTCCTACAACGTTCCTATGATGCCCTCTACTGGTAAAACTCAACTTTGTGCTTGCTGATAGAGAAATGCTTCGAGTTCAGTCCATTATCTTAAATAATTTGGGTGAATTTGGAGTTGAGAGGCAGTAGATGGATCAAAAGCTAGACCTGCCCTGGCCAGTGTGGCTCATTTGATTGGAGCGTTATCCCATACACTGAAAAGTGGCAGGTTCTGAAGGTTCTGTTCCTGATCAGGTCACATACCCAGATTGTATGTTTGATCCCTGGCTGGGGCTCATGCGGGAGGTAACCGATTGATGTTTCTCTCATCTCTCATCTCTCATCTCTCTCTCTCTCTCTCTCTCTCTCTCTCTCTCTCTCTCTCTCTCTCTTCCCCCCCTCCCCCATTTCTCTCCCCTTCTTTCTTTCTCTCTGCCTCTCTCTAAATAAATAACAAACATATTCTTGGGTGAGGATTTTTAAAAAGGCAAAAAAAAAAGAAAAGCTATATCTGCTCAACAAGGCTTACAACCAAGCCGCAGAAAGATAAAAAGAGGTGCCAATTACCTCCTTAAAACAAACCTTCCACAGGTCCAACATACAATAACAAATTACTGGGAATAGGAAGAAACTGGAAAGTATGATTTACAATGCAAGCTCTTTGTTATTACTTAAAACAGACCTTGAGATGATGCTTATGTTAGAATTACCAAGTAAAAGTATTAAAGCTTTTTAAAGGAAAATATGGATGGGGAATCTCAGGGGAAAGAAAGGAAACTAAGAAAAATCAAATGGAAAGTCAAGTACTAAAAAAAGCATAGTATCTGAATTGAAATAATTTATTGGATGGATTTAAAATCAGACAACATTTGGCAGAAGAATTGGTCAGTGAGCTAAGAATCGGATTAATTGAAAAAATTTGGAAAAAAGAGAGAGAAAATGGATGGGGAAAATGAGCAGAGCCTCAGTAACTGTGGACAATATCATGCTATCTAACATAGATGTAATTGGAGTTCTGAGAGAAGGAGACAGAAAAATGTGTCAGAAAAAGTTTTTGAAAAAATGGTGGTGAAAGCTTTCTGAAATTGGTGAAAAACATCAACCTAAAAATTTAAGAAACCTCTACTCTTGGGAAAAAATTAATTCAAAGAAAACAACACTTAAGCACATAGTACTCACACTGATGAAAATGAATGATGTAAAGAGGAAACTTGAAAGTAAAGTGATGGGGATGGAGAGTTGAAGAGAGAACATTAGGGAAATAATAAAACTGATGCTGCGGCTCAGCGGTTGAACATTGACCTATGAACCAGGAGGTCATGGTTTGGTTCCCAGTCAGGGCACAAGCCCAGGTTTCGGGCTCCATCCCCAGTGGGGGATGTACAGGAGGCAGCCAATCAATTATTTTCTCTCATCACTGATGTTTCTATCTCTCTCTCTCCCCCTACCTCTCTGAAAGCAATAAAAATATATTTTAAAAAGTAGGAATGATGCCTAACTTCTCAGGAGCAATGCGAACTGGGAGCAGTGGGTTAGCATCATTAAGAAAAAAAAAAAAAAACAGCAAAAAAATAAGCTTGTTAATCTAGAATTCTGTTTTCTCAAAAAATAAAAGTAAAGACATTTCCAATAAATGAGATTTAACAATTTCGTTAAGGAAGAAAAGCTTTTCATGGATCTTGCAGCAGAATTCCTCAGAGGCACTATTTTTGTTCAGCTAAGGTGGGCTGCATGGCAAGGAAGACGACAACCTGGCATCTCATCCTCTGGAACAAAGTTCCTGTCATCAGGGCGAAGAGGAATCAGTTGTGTAGACATCCAGCCGTGAATTAAATTGTGGAATCAGGAAAAAAGTGACAAAGCTCTTTGTTATTTGGTACATAGGTGCAAGAAAAGCAGAAAATAAGTCCTTTGTTGTTAGCTTGACCATCAGCCGATTCTTAGAAGGTTTTATAGAAAGCCTTTGGACATGGCTTTGTATTTCTTCCCTATGCATTCAGTGCTGGCCACTGGGCATACGAGATAAAGAATACATCTTGATCTCAGTCTGCTGGAAAGATAAACAGACAGCTCTTACAGGTTGTCAGTGACCATCTTCTAGGCCACATGTGTCAAACACAAGGCCCGCGGGCCAAATCCAGCCCGCCAGGCCTTGCAATGTGGCCCGCACCGCGCTGTCATCACTGCACTCCGCTGTCAGTTTATGACATTGTCAGTTTATGACTGTTCAGTAAACCATTCGGCCCGCGATTTAGGCTGGATTTTAGATTTTGGCCCCTTCTCTGATTGAGTTCGACACCCCTATTCTAGGCAGTGTGCCATCTTTTTCATAGAACAAATGGATTTCCTTTAGAAACACCGGTTAGGAAGCAGTTAACTCAACTGGGATCATCAGGGAATGTTTTACAGAAAAATAGTAACAGCAGCAATGATTCTCCTTTATTGAGGGCCAGGTGCTGTCCTGAGTGCTTTCAACTCTTCCATCAATCTTATGTGTTAAGAGTTATTCTTGTTTTTATAAATTTGGAAACTGAGGCTTATATAAGGAAATTGCCTGAGGGCATTCAATTAGTAAGGGGCAAAGTCAGGATGTAAATCTAGGACAGCCTGACTCCACAGCCTGTGTGCTTACCCAGATGCAACAAGGGCTCTGGACTGACTCGCAGTCTCTTGATTAAAGCATATCACCTTTTCAGTGGGTTATAAGTTAACCCAGTGTTTCCCAACCTTCTCTCATGATGAGAATCACCTGGTGGAGTTGTTAAAACACAGATTCCTGAATCCCAACTAAGAAGTGCTAAACTAGGATTTTTGGGAACATATAGGTAAAATTGCATACCTAACTTAGTGCTCTGTATATAACATCTGTCTTAGAGCACTAGTTAAGTATACAATTTTACCTATATGTTCCCAAAAATCCTAGTTTAGCACTTCTTAGTTGGGATTCAGGAATCTGTGTTTTAACAACTCCACCAGGTGATTCTCATCATGAGAGAAGCTTGGGAAACACTGAGTTAACCCACACCAGGTATTTTTGGAAGAGTTACATGTTTGCCTTATTCACGTCTGTTATAGTTTTACAAGTATTCCCATGGGGAAACCACTCACTAAATTGTAAATTAAAATAATTCAGGTCACCTGCAGGAGAATGTTGACTCCTTGTTTGGTGTGTGTTTACCTTTAATTTACTCATGTAACCTCTAGAAGTCCAAGAGCAATTTAATTGACTGGTCATTTTACGAGACAAAATTAGAACTGGCCACTGCCACCAACCACATGCTCTGTGACCCAATAAAGTGCTAAGTTTTCTGGCTTCAGTTTCCTCTTGTTTTAAGAGTATGGAGCTGGTTGTGGATTAAATGATCTGAGCTTCCTTAAATATTAAAATTAAGCCATACATTCGATGTTTGTGGACCTTTTGGCGTTTGAATTATTTAAATGCCTAGACATACATACTTAATGAGCAAAGTGAGTTTTCCTAAATTCAGAGAACTTAGACTGCTCTTTCAGTTTAATGCTGTGCAAGCAGCCATTCATTTGCATGCAGCAGAAAAGATTTTTCATGTAAGTAGAGTTGCAAAGTAGTTAATTGACGGTAAAATTCTGACCTCGATAAATATTCTGAGTCTGAACTAGTAAAGGTATTTTGTGTGACTACGGTGAAGGGGCAGAGGGGAGTGGGCGGAATTTTCTTTATTTTATTTTACTGTGGCTCAATGCACATAGAATTAATGCTACAGCAGAACAGGGTGTAGTTATAGGACCGTGGGGTCCTCTCTATTCAGCTGGCAAATGGGGAGAGAAGAGCTAAGATAGCACTCGGGAGTCTTGTTGGCGTTCCTCAGCCGGAAATGGCACACATCACTTTGGCTCTCATGCCTTTGGCCAGAACTCCGCCACATGGTCCCACTGCAAGGGAGGCTGGGAGTTGTATTTCACTGTGCTCTCAGGAAGAAGGGTAGTACTGGGTACACAGACACAGAGGTATATGGAAAATTAAACGAGTGGAAAAAAATAAGACAGTTATTAACTCTAGAAAAAACAAACAGTTGTACAAGGAGGGGAATAAAATAAAGACCATAATAACGGCGAACATTTGCCGTGTACTTAACTCTGTACTAAGTACTGTTTGTTCTCGCTGCTCAGATGTTTCATATGTTAGTTTACTTAAAACATCTGTTTTTACAGGTGAATGTTGATTTTACCAAAATGTATCACTGTATTTATTGGAGAAATGGGATAGGGAATGAAAGTGGAGAAAAACCAAACATCATCTTTTATAATAGGAAAAATAATGTGGAAATAATGTCTACATTTTATAGTATCAAACTAAACAGTCAAGACATGATAGGTGCTGAATGTCATTTGGAAATAAAGAGATGGACATCAGTGGTAACAACTGAAAGAGCAAACGCTTCAGGGTGAGCAGTTCAGGTGTGGGGTGATTGCCCTCCTGCTACTGTGCTCTCCAAGCACAATATACAAATAATTGTTATAAGAGAAACTGTCAGGAGAGAGAAAATGAAAGCGATGTGTAGTGTTCATAATGTACACCTTATTTTCCTGCAGAACAGAGATGGTTTTGTAAAAATCACTAAATAATGGAGCCTCACATGGAAGGAAAGGAGCTAAAAACAGATTTCTAGACCTGGATTTGCACGATACTTTATTGGCCGAGTCAAACTTTGTGTGTACTTCAAATTTTAATGAGAATGATGATCTCTTAACAGTTACTCTGACTTCTAAATTCTAGGTGTTAGACTGATTTTTGTTTTTAAACTGTGTCTTAATCTGACAGTATGGGCTTCAAAGCTAGTTTTGCATGCAGCCAAATGCCTTGTTTAATTCTTGCCCGATATCCTGGATCATAGTCCCTTAGCTACATGTTTTCTCAGTACCAGTTTATATAAGTAGTCAAATTAGTTTAATCATTTGCATCCAGTAGTTTTTTTTTTTTTAATCAATGAACATACACAGAAAAACACAGAAGTCACAGTGTACATACAGCTTAATGAACTTCTACGGTGAACACAGCCTGATTGCCAGCCCTCGGCTCAGGTCCAGAAACAGAACTTTACCAGGCACACATAGAACTGACATCAATGTGGACTAAAGTTGCAAAGTGATTAATTGATGATAAAATTCTTTGTAGTATTAAGGATGAATTTATCTCCCTTTGACTGATGAAATTGTGTTAATTTCTGTTATTTCCAAAATTGGTCAAAGAGTATGAACTTTCAGTTATAAAATGAATAAATTCTGAGGATCTGATATATAGCAGGGTGACTATCATTAGTAATACTGTGTGTATACTTGAAATTTGCTCAGATCTTAAGTGTTCTTACCACACACAGGTAACTATGTGAGGCAATGACTGTGTTAATTTGATAGTGGTGAATGTTTCATAGCATATACATATATCAGTTCAACATGTTGCATACTTCAAATATATACAATTTAATTTGTCAGTTTATCTGTCAAGAAAATGGCAAGAAAACAGCAGAACATTACCGTTATCCCAGAAGCCCCTTCCAGTCGCTGCCATGAAAGGATCAATCTCTACCCGACTTCTAACCTCCTGGATTAGGTTTTGAACAAATCATAAATGATATCTAGCAGTTGTATAAAATCATACATGTAGACACATGTACCCACATATTTCCTTTAAGTAAAAAAAAAAATAAACATGTATGCATAAACAATTGTACACATTTATACTTTTAGTTTTTTGTTGTTTTTTTTTGAGGGAGAGGGGTTGCCAGTTCTGTTTATGGCTTCCCGAGGTTATACATTTAAATTTGGATCATATGAGAAGTATATTATTATTCCTTTATTGTTTCTTAGGACTCGTGATAAAGGCATGATGATCTAATAGGAAACTGTTATTCCAGGTCCAGTGGCACTGCAGAGCGAGGATGGTGGCAGGAGCCAATTTCTACATTGTTGGACGGGATCCTGCTGGCATGCCTCATCCAGAAACGGGGAAGGACCTGTACGAGCCAACTCACGGCGCCAAAGTGCTGACAATGGCCCCTGGCCTAATCACACTGGAAATAGTTCCCTTTCGTGTTGCCGCTTACAACAAAAAAAAGAAGCACATGGACTACTATGACTCTGAACAGTAAGTTTTACGTCCTCTGCACATATCTTGAAATACCTGTCTTCTCAGCTGCCCCAGGGCTTTCACGTGCTGTCTCATCTTTACAGCTACACTGATGACCAGCTTCGTTGTACCCACTTCAGAGAAAGGCAGACCAAGGAAACTAACTTCTCGATATCCCAGAAATTAGAAATAAAAATTGAATCTGGTTTTATGATTACAGGAATTTTGTCTTGAAGTATTTAAAGGCAGAATTGACATTTCTCTGTCTACCATATCTACTGTACCTTAGCATACAGAAGTGGTCCGAGGACTTAGTGATGAACATTGCTCTGCCTACAACATTTATATAAGTGAGAAAGTTTTTATTTTTTAATATATATTTTATTGATTTTTTACAGAGAGGAAGAGAGTGGGATAGAGAGTTAGAAACATCAATGAGAGAGAATCATCGATCAGCTGCCTCTTGCACACCCCCTACTGGGGATGTGCCTGCAACTAAGGTACATGCCCTTGATGGAAATCGAACCCGGGACCTTTCAGTTGGCAGGCTGACGCTCCATCCACTGAGCCAAACCAGCTCAGCTATAGTGAGAAAGTTTAATATTCTTGCAATCACTATGTGACAGGCACTATCCTAATTATTGTACAGATGTTAATTATTCCCTACAGCAATCTTATGAGGTAGGTGCTGATATTATTCCCAGTATATAATTAGTAGTAAGCTGAGGCATACAAAGGTCAAATAACTGTAAAAGGTCACGTAATCAGTAAATGTCAGCCCAACAATTGGACCCCAGCATGGTGGCTCCACAGTTGATGCTCCTGACCAGTAAGAGTGCAGTTTTTTCTTCAGAGATCTTAGGAGGAACAATAAACTAGCAGGCTTTTAGGATAAATTATTGGTAGTCTTAAAGAATGGATTTATTGATTGATGAAATTGTATTAATTTCTATCTATAGATGCTATCAGTAGGTACTACACTCCATGATTTAAAGTTGCAAGGTGAGACTTTAGAATCAGAAATCATGGGTTCTAGCTCAACCTTGCTGTGAGATTTGAGAGTCTCTCTGGCCTTATTCTTCATCTTAGGAATGATGGCTGTGGACAAGGTGATTACTGCCTTGCTCAAAATCTGTAGTTCTTTCCATGTTCTGTTGCACCTGCTTACTTTTATGTCTTTATATATATATATATATATATATATATATATATATATATATATATAAAAATTGATTTTTTTTACAGAGAGGAATAGATAGTTAGAAACATCGATGAGAGAGAAGCATCGATCAGCTGCCTCCTGCACACTCCCCACTTGATATGTGCCCACAACCAAGGTACATGCCCTTGACCGGAATCGAACCTGGGACCCTTGGGTCTGCAGGCCGACGCTCTATCCACTGAGCCAAACCGGTTAGGGCTATTTTTATGTCTTAGTAAGTGCTTGTACATATGGATTGTTTTCTTGATTGCTGCTTATTTAGTATAATTACATCTGCTTATTTAGTATACCTGCTTTTTTAGTACAAGTTACAGTTCATGTTCAGTAAATAGAATCGATAATTATTTTTTATTTATGTTTTATCCGTGTCACCTCTACTGATGGGTACTAATTGAAAATTGACTGTAGTAACCTTCCATCTGAGAGCTCTCATTCTTTTTTTCCATGGTCGTTTACAGTTGACTCTATATTCAGAAGTGATCTTGACCTGACCCTGACCCCTGTATGTTCAGTTGGTGTGGCCCATTTTGTAACACTGGGAACAAGAAAGGAAAAGAAACCTTTTTAAAAATAAAAACATTCTCTTGTTTCTAAGAGGGCCATAAATGTGTCATTTAATTTATTTGAGATAATGATAAGTTGTCTGAATAAGGAAAGACTATTACCAGAGGAGTTTGTTGGCTTCTAATTTAATAACATAAATAATTCTGGAGAAAATGCACAATTTTAGGTAATAGTAGGCTTTCTGAGTGACGAATTGTAGCTAAACTACAGGAAAATCTTGAATCAATGAAGAGAAAAGGCTTACGTAACTGGTATGGGCAAGCATAAAGCACGAAGTGTTCCAATGGCCTAGTTGTGGAGTTAAAGACCAGAGCAGTTCTAGAGCATTATTTTCTGAACACCTGAAATGTGGCCCAGATTCTAGTATACTCCTGAACCACACCATGAGAAGAATTTACAATCGCCAGAACATTTTTACCCTTGTACAAAATCAGGGTTTGCCAACACCTAGAAATAGTTCCAAATTGTGGCAGGTTTAGTTTTATTTTGGCCTAAGGATATGTGTGTGTGTGTGTGTGTGTGTGTGTGTGTGTGTGTGTGTATGTGTGCTTACATATATATGTATATATACAGGGTGCGGCAAAAGTAGGGTTACGTTATTCGTATGGAAAGTAGTATAGTAATTAATAAATAATAATGCCAGAATACACTCTGTTTCATGTACTCACAACTGTAACCCTGCTTTTGCCCCACCATATATATATATATATATATATATATATATATACACACACACACACATATTCATACACACACACATACACACACACACACACTATGATTTCACTGTAAAAAAAAAAAGCAGCTATAAAATTCATGTGCTAAGAGTTGTAAATAGACTGTTTCTACCAAAGCGATGCCTTAGAAGCTTAAGAAAAAAGAATTTTAAGAAAAGTAAAAGCAATTATAGTAAACCTTGAACTATATTACCACAAAAGGTTATTGAAAGTAAAAATGTAAATTAAATATTAAGGGAAGTAAAAATGTTTAGAATATAATGCTGTCCTTTTGTGGTTAAAATTATTCAGGGTCACCAACAGGGTTTCTAACTTAACGCTAGTCCCCCTTAACTACAGTTTTGCTTTCCATGGTTTCATTTACCGTGCTGTCAACTCTGGTTCGAAAATATTAAAGGTAAATTTCAGAAATGCACAATTTGCAAGTTTTAAGTTGCACACCATTCTGAGTAGTATGATGAAATCTCAGACCATCTCATCTGCCCTGCCTGGGAACGTGAATCATCCTTTTGTCCAGCATATCTGTGCTGTGTGTTTCCCACCTGTTAGTCACTTAGTAGCCATCTCCGTTATCAGATTGAATGTTGCAGTATCACAATGCTTGTGTTCAAGGAATTCTTATTTTACCTAATAATAGCCCCAAAGTGCAAAAGTAGTGATGTCTACAATTCGGATATGCTGAAGACAAGCTGTAATGTGCATCCTTTGAGTGAAAAAGTGAGTACGGTTATATAATTTGAGAGGGGCCACATTTGCATAACTTATTACAGTGTACTAGTATTATTCTATTTTATTAGTAGTTGTTTTCAGTCTCTTCCTGAGCCTAATTTATAAGTTAAGCTTTATCATAGGTATATATGCATAGGAAAAAACATGGTTTATACAGGGTTCAGTACTATCTGGGGTTTCAGTACCATCCACTCGGGAGGGTCTTGGAATGTACACCCTTCAGGTAAGTATACATCTACTGTACTTATTCTAGGGAGAAACCTACTTTGGAAATTCTTTTGGAAGCTCCTCAGCATTGTCTTTCTACAAGTTTATAAAACATGGAGTGTCAGAGATGGAGTGCTGGGCCAGGAAACTTGGCTTCTCACCCAGCATGCAATGCATTGGTTTAATTGTGTACGACAGTGTTTCCGAAACTTTTGACATATGTGTACCCCTTCTATAATTTTCGTAACGCCGAGTACCCCTCGTACTCATGAGAACGTAGAATTAGGCGCAGCTAAGCACAGTGCAGTGCATATCCCCACCAAACTCCGGTGCAACGCGTACCCCCACCAAACTCTTCCCGTACCCCTCGGGGTACGTGTACCACACTTTGGGAAACACTGGTGTATGAGATGTTTTGAAAGTAATGACCAGTCACTTAGAGAGGAGAGAAAAATAGAATCATTCAACTAGTGGCCAAATGCATAAAACTTAGGTGCATTTACAGGAGACAAAACTAAAGAGAGCCAGAGCTTTTCTTTTACATGATCCTTGTGCCTCTGTTTCATTACTTTGGCTTCTTTGCATGATCAGCTGATTTAATCACATGCAGGACCCTAGAACTCATCTGTATGTAGTTAGTTGACTGATGGGCTGGGAGGCCCTTGATAACTTTCATGTTTCCTGGGTAATATTGCTCTAAGTCTCTCTTTTAATCATTCAAAAGCTAAATAATTACATCAGTTCTCATAAGATTTTCCAATGATGAATTCTATATTAGTTGCATGAGCAGCTCATTTTCTTGGAATTTTTTTTGAGTTAGCAAATCTTAATAAATTGTAACGTGGGAGGCTTTAAAACTGCCTTAGTTTTCTAAATTTTTACATTGTGTTCAAATATAATTAAGTTGATGGGAATATGTTGGAAAGTGATTAAAATTTTGTGGAAAGGCAATAGTCTTTGATGTAGTGAGAAAACAGTTATTAATTATGTGCATATGATGTTGGCTTAAATTTGATTAATGGACATTGTTCAATGCCAACTTTTATGTAATTAATGATTTTATAGCTTTTGATTTCACTAAATACCAGTGTAAGACAAGATTTAGGGAGAAAAAACCAGCTTCATAAAAATTTCAGGCAAGATATTATTGATAGGAATTATGATGAAAATCATCTGTTTATACTTAGGAAGTTAAGTAGGTCCATATTAGCTATAATAGAGATTCAAAAAAATTTAGTTTTAGGACTACAAGATTAAAGTCCTTTCTTTCAGATATTGCAAACTTTTAGGGATACTTTTTTGGGGTGTAACTTTTTTTCCCCTTTATGCAGTAAATCTTTGTATTTGAGTAAATGTAAGATTATGATTCACATGCTTGAAATAGTAACTAAAAAAAAGAGAGCACACATGAGTGGGTGTGCCTTTTGGAAGTGGATAAATGAAGGGACAGGTGGATGTAAATGTTTGCTGTTCAGTTATTTCCACATTATCAATATTTTTTTCATAGTTTTAAAATACTGGCATATACTCAAAATCATACAGTATTAGTGTCATTAAAAAAATACACATTCTGGTCAGGGGTGGGGGTGGGATAGAAGGAGGCCAATGAGGAAAAAAAGGGGACATATGTAATACTTCCAACAATAAAGATTTAATTTAAAAAAATACATTCTAATTGTAGGTATCCTTCAAGGCCTTTTCATATATTCTTCCCTTCTTTTGTATACTTTCCACAGGAAAGCTCATCTATTCAAGCAGTTTCTTTATGGTGACTCTTTTTTTTTTTTAATTAATATAGTAGAGGCTTGATGCATGAAGATTCTTGTAAAAATGGGCCTTCCTTCCCCTGGCTGCTGGCATCATCTTCGCTCCGCCCGGAGCCGTCTTTCTGCCTTCCCATGTTGCCCAGAGGCCCTGAGTGGCTGGGGCACTGCGGTATGCCTGCATTGTTGCCTTGGTGATGATGCAAGCATCCTGCCCCAGCTAGGTGCCTATGTATGCAAATTAACCTACCATCTTTGTTGAGTTCATTTGCCTACTCCTGATTGGCTGGTGGGTGTCCATAAGATATAGTCAATTTGCATCTTTCTCTTTTATTAGTGTAGATGTTTATTGATTTCAGAGAGGAAGAGGGAGAGAGAGAGAGAGAAACATCAATGATGAGAGAGAATCATTGATTGGCCACCTGCTGTACAACCCTCACTGGGGATTGAGCCCACAACTCAGGCATATGTCCAGACCGGGAATTGAATCTGTGACCTCTTGTTCCTGAGTCGATGCACAACTGCTGAGCTACACCTGGCTGGGGTATGATACCTCTTAAAGCTATATATATGTCACTGTTTCCAGTTGCTGTGCTAACTTTCTGTTGCTGGCCACATATTATTAAAAATGTAGTGGCTTTAAAACAGTATTCATTTATTACCTCATAATTCTTTACGTCAGAAGTCTGGGTGGGCTAGACTAGATTCTGGCCAGGCTAGGCTCTTATATGAAGGTTCTAAAATGAATCCACTTTCAAGATGATCCTTGTTTGCAGAATTCAGTTTCTTATAGTTCTTCATACAATTGCTCTCTGCTCTTAGAAGCCACTTTGAGGTCTTTCCTTGTGGGCCCTTCCATCTCAGCCTAGAGCCTCGGTCATGGCAAATACATCTCCTGCTTCAGCTCTCTCTAACTTCCCTTCTGCTATTAGCCAAGAACATCTTCACTTTTAAAGAGCTTGAATAATTAGGATAGACCGACTCAGATAATTTCACTATTTTAGGTTAGTACTTTAGTAACTAATTGTGTCTGCAAGATCCTTTTGCCATATGATGACATATCATAGTAATGCCATAGGGTGAAGGTCCTGAGGGCCATCTTAAAATTCTGTCTACCCCATTAATGGGCATTTCTGCTTAGATTTCTTGATATTACTTAAAATACCCAGAAACAACATTCCCTTTCCCTCCACCTATTTTCTTTTCTAAATATATTTTTAAATTGATTTTTCACAGAGAGGAAGAGAGAGGGATAGAGAGCTGGAAACATTGATGAGAGAGAAACACCGATCAGCTGCCTCCTGCACACCTCCCCACTGGGGATGTGCCCACAACCAAGGTACATGCGCTGGAGACACATTTATGGTGCAGGCCTTGTTTTAGTGGGGCTTTGGTGCTCACTGAGTCCACCTCCCGGATCTGTCACTTATGGATGTGAGGAGTTGAAATCTGGTGTCTCACACTGACTACTAGATACACTGGCTTCTGGATCTCCAATGGGGTGCAAGTCCACCCAACAGGAGCTACAGCGAGCACTACATTTTTCTGCTCTTTGCTTGGGGTTTGGAGGTTTTGGAGCTGTCTGAACTGGCTTGCAAGTTTGCTAGGTTAAACTGTGATAGTGAAGGCCATTCATATGCAAAAGCCGCTGCTTAGAACTTGGGTGGGTTTATAGGTTGTGTGGAGTAGGGTCTCAGGGCGTCACCAGGCTGCCAGCCAGCCATCCCCACGCCTATGACTGCGTCTTTGTGTCCCGCGCCCCAGCGTAGCAAGCAGTTATTCCTGCGCCACCCTCACTTTCCGACCTGATGGCAGACAGTCCAGCTTCTTCCCGTAGGAGTTTGGGTCCCCTGTGTCTTACCAGAAACTGAATTTCAGAGAAATCGGGAGCTTGTCTCCCTTCAGGTTGAAGAAAGCAACGTCCGCTGCCAGCCCTGAGCGCATGGGCCTCCGTACCTCAGCTTTTCAGCGCTTGTGCAGGTATCAATGCTCTTCTCTCTTTCCTTCTAAGTTGTAGAACTTCCACTCAGCCAGCTTTCCCGAGGTTCTGGGTGATAGACATTTTGTCTTTTAATTGTAGTTTTGAAATTGTTGTGCAAGGCAGCAGTTTAGGTGTTTACCTACGCCACCATCTAGGATCCTTTATTTTTCCTTCTTGTAGAATTCCCGAGTCTGCTTCTGACATAGCTTACTTGGAGAAGTCAAGGCCAAACTCTTAAGTGAAGGCTGGAGTCCAGATAATCTGAGCACTGAAGCTGCTCTCATCCTGGTGGGCCTAGCACACTTGAGTATTGATTGCCATGGTCCTGTCTTAGGTCGCAGTCTAGCAGGAGACAATCCTGTTTAGCTGGGACTCCTTCCCACCTACGTGTAAGGAGGAACCTGAAGGGGAGAAGGTGAGGAGAGCACAGAGCATTATATTCAGGAGCCCAAACTCTGCTCCAGGGGGCCAAGCACATATTATCTGGGTGTCATCAAAACAAAACACTAAACAGCCAGAAAGTTTTCATCTCACATGGTGGTTTTAGATGGTTCTTGACCAGATGTGCCTCAAAGTATTCAGTAAAAGCAAACAAAATTCTCCTGGGGCATTAACATCTTTGTTTTAGGACTCAACTTATTCCAGTAAATAATTACACAAGCTGACTGGACAGTTTCAGCCAAAAATGATAAAATACACAAGGAAACCAGAAAAGTGGAAACTACAGTCAGCAGAAGAGACCTGCACAGACTTCACGCAATAGAATTACCAAATAATAGATTGCAGAAATAGCTATGCTTGCAATGTTTATAAGAACGAAGATAAGTTTGAAACTACAATATCTATGAGGCACACCCTCATAAAGAAATAACCTAGCAATACAGGCAAGAGAAAATTGAGAGGGGATGTCTTGTTATCAACACATTTCCAAGAGGTTTATTATTTAAATCAAGAGGTTTATTCTCAAAAGCATGGGTTGCCGAAACCGGTTTGGCTCAGCGGTAGAGCGTCGGTCTGAGGACTGAAAGGTCACAGGTTCGATTCCGATCAAGGGCATGTACGTTGGTTGTGGGCACATCCCCAGTGGGGGGTGTACAAGAGGCAGCTGGTCGATGTTTCTCTCTCATCGACGTTTCTAGCTCTCTCTCTCCCTTCTTCTCTGTGAAAAATCAATAAAATATATTTAAAAAAAAAAGAAAAAGCATGGATTGCAAGCCTGGGAGACACAGCTTCCAGTACAAACAAAGCGCGTTCTGAAGAGGGAAAGGTAGGGCAGGGCATTTAAGGACAAAAACCACAGGAGGCTGACCTTTAAGGGGATTGATTGCTAAGGGAAAGCAGAGCCGTTAGTATGCACTCTACATTTTCTGGGTGGTTAGGTCAGTGGTCGGCAAACTCCTTAGTCAACAGAGCCAAATACCAACAGTTCAACAATTGAAAGTTCTCTTGAGAGCCAAATTTTTTAAACTTATTAAATTTCTTCTAACACCACTTCTTCAAAATAGACTCGCTCAGGCCATGGTATTTTGTGGAAGAGCCACACTCAAGGGTCCAAAGAGCCACATGTGGCTCGAGAGCCGCAGTTTGCCGACCACGAGGTTAGGGCAACTGAGCTTTCCAATGTTTGCTAATTTAGGATCAGCAGGTGGAATCATGAGATATGACCAAGGGTCAGTATCATAACATCAGCGGAATTGTCACAAGACACTGGCCACTGCCTGGGTTTTCCTTGGAGCTCGCAAAACAAAGCTGTAAAACAAGCCATGTTTAAATAGTAGGGAGTGCAGTTCGTCAGAGTTCAAACTGCCAAGCTGCTTAGTCACTCAAGCAGAGCCAGAGACCGAATTGCAAAAAAGAACCAGATATTTGGTCACAAAACTGTGATATTAAAATCCTCAGTGTCAAGGTGTGCATTTGTGCTAGCAGGAGTTAATGGGAGCTTCGGTTTGCCTAGATTGTGACAAGAATTGGGAGATATGGATTGACTCAAAACATCTTTAGGAGACATAGTCATTAGGATTTAAAGTATAATTGCTATATTAAATGAAGGCTGATTTTTTTCTTACTAAATACATAAATATAATATCTTCTCTTATCCTCCCCTCTCCTCCTGGATTTCAAAACAAACACCATCACCACCAACAAAACATTTTAGTTCAGTGTTCTCTGGAATTCCAGAGGTGACAGACAGGGTTTTTTTTTTTTTTTTTTTTTTTTTTTTTAATATATATTTTATTGATTTTTTACAGAGAGGAGGAGAGAGGGATAGAGAGCTAGAAACGTGGATGAGAGAGAAACATCGACCAGCTGCCTCTTGTACACCCCCTACCGGGGATGTGCCCGCAACCAATGTGCATGCTCTTGACGGGAATCGAACCCGGGACCTTTCAGTCCGCAGACCGACGCTCTACCACTGAGCCAAACCGGTTTCGGCGACAAGGGGTTTTAAGGAGAAGAATTGGTAGGTATAAAAATACAGTGGAATTAGTATAGTGACTGTGTTTCTAACACCATCATTATTTTATACAAGGTACATGTTATGCTTTCTGCAATAATACTGTGATTCTGAGAGTGTTCTGATGGCAAGATTCTGACTTTCCATTTTATAAAATAGTTCATAAACAAAGTAAATTTTTTTGCATTTTACTCCCATAATTAAGAGACATTTATTAACCAATATACTGATAATTTTCTCCCCAATTTTATGGAATACTTCCTTTGATCAGCAATAAAATAGCTAATATGGAAATGTAGTTATTTTTCTTTATCCCTTCATAGACCACTCTAGAGAATATCAAGAGAAGTGAGAAGCTTATATTTTCTAAAATAAATAAATAAATAAAAGTAATCTTTTTCTCTCTGGTAGTTAACATTAGGAATGAATGATACTTAATGAGATTTCATAGTATTTTCTTTTTTTAAAAAAATTTTTTAATAAATATTTTTATTGATTTCAGAGAAGAAGGAAGAGGGAGAAAGAGATAGAAACATCAGTGATAAGAGAGAATCATTGATTGGCTGCCTCCTGCATTCCCCCCACTAGGGATTAAACCCATAACCCTGGACATGTGCTATTGACCGGAATCGAACCCAGGATCCTTCAGTCCGCAGGCCAACGCTCTATCCATTGAGCCAAACCAGCTAGGGCCATAGTATTTTCATTATAAAACCAAGCACTACCCATGTACTGCTTTTCACCAGTCTTAACATTTATAAGAGAGAAGGTGGTTGTGGGCAGAGGGACATGCACTGAGAAGTAGCCAACAGCGGAAGCCCCTATTAGAACTCTAATGAGCTGGCATAGATGGAAGATTTATTGTTTTAGTGCCAGGAAGACCAAAGTAGCCTTGAATCAGTGCAGGTCAAAGGTCTCTTCTTTCTCTCTTTATTTCAACACCCTTACCAGGTTTGACTCCTCTGGGAGGATGGATGGACACACCTGTCAGTACTAGAGGAAAAGTGGAAGAAGCAAGAGAGTTCCCAGGGAGATGTTTCCCTTAGTGCTAAGAGTAGAGTGATCTGGGGCTCCCCGCAGAGCATGACAAGGTATTCCTAACACTCCCGCTGGCGGAAGGGAAACGGGTCTCTGTGATGTTCCTAGGCAGTTCCTCCTTCATGGTGTGTGGGATACCCTGATTTGATAAATCCTCAGGTGAATAAAGGATGAATGGGATGAGTTCCCCCAGTGGTCAACCAGTAAATATGTGCTTTGCTTATAGTTTTCTATGCATTCATTTAACATAGCTGAGTATATAATATAGTAGAACTTTGTTCTTGCTTTTTATTATTTGCTTTTCATGAGCATCTTTCCATGCTGTTAGAAGTTCTCTGTGCACATCTCAAGGCTCCTCATTGTCAGTTCTGGTACTGTACTGTGCCATGAGTCCTGATGGGGTGTGTGTAGTGAATGATGACAGGGGTGAATGGTGACAGGAATGAATGATCACACTGTGTAGGCCCCCTGTGTGCTTCAGAATGAGACTGGTGGGAAGGACTTCTGCTCATGTCCTTAGATATCACTGAGGGATGGTGGTATCTGCCTGTCCCACCTGGTCCCACTTCTTCCCACCCTTTTCTCTTACAAACATGGGGTATCGTTTTTCTATACCCATGCCTTCAAATGCTGCACTACATATTGAGATCAGGCTGTGATTTCCCTCGAGTGTAGAGTTGTGCCGTATCCAGTCACTGATCTGGTAAAGAGGACCAGGAGGAAATAGCCACAAGTCATATGTTCCAGGAATTGATTTCCCCCCTTCTATTGTACCAGTTAGCAGGCTTTCTCAACTCAGCCCTGTTGACACTGGGAGCCGCACAATTCATTGTTAGGAGCGCCTGTCCTGTTTGTGGTAAAATGTTGGCCCTGGGGAGGAAGAGATATGGTAGCAACCAATGGTTTGTAACAATATTGGCATATTTGAGTATCTTATGCTCTCCTTTTAAAAAAAAATATTTTTATTGATTTCAGAAAGGAAGGGAGAGGGTGAGAGAAATAGAAACATCAGTGGTGAGAGAGAATCATTGATAGGCTGTCTCTTGCATGCCCTCCACTGGGGATGGAGTCCATAAGCCGGGCATGTGCCCTTGACCAGAATTAAACCGGGGACCCTTCAGTCCACAGGCCAAAGCTCTATCCACTGAGCCAAACCAGCTAGGGCCCGTATGCTCTTCTTACTTATTTCATCATTGACAAATGAAAAAGAAGCATTCCTTTTTCCCTCAGAGTCTTCTTCCTACTTTGATATTTGGAGCTGATCTATGTGTTTTCAGAGTACTAGAAATCCTGGTTTCTAAATAAATGAAGATAGTCACATATGCCAATATAGTAGAAAGCAGAAAACAAAAGCATTTAAGAAATCTTGTGACAAATGGAAAGGAAGCAGTTAGACCAAGGTCCTTGTTACCCAGAATTCAGTACTCGGGTTCACTTCATTTTTATGGCTAACTTGTAAATAATTAAGCTCTTTGGGCTACTACTTTTAAAAAACCCTTTGAAAATGTATCATTTCTGTCTGTATAACCTCCTGCCTTAATCGGAGGCCTTGTACAGGACGCAGCATCCAAGCATGTCAGCGGTCTGCATAGAACAGCCCTGGGCCAGATGCCTCAGCCCAGGCAGTTTTATGATGGTGGTGGGCATCTGAGAGCTTCCAGGACTAGTTTCCTGAACATGAAGCCATTCTTGAGTAATCGGAGACTTTTTTTTTTAAAGAAGAAGATAAAAGTGATGTACCTTTTTCTAACTGAGGGAGCACAAAAATCCAGAATTTTGCCCAGCAGGGTATTTGTGGATCCTTTTGAAACCTGTTCATTGGCACTCAGTTAAAAAACCCCTCTTCTCAAGCTCAGAGATACAAAGAACAGATGGGTGGTTGCCAGAGGCGGGAGGGAATGGGTGAAGTTAGTCAAAAGCTATAAACTTCTAGTCATGGGGATGTAATGCCAGGCATGGTAACTAGACCTAATAATGTTGTATTGCATATTTGAAAGTTGCTAAGCAAGCAGATCTTAAAAGTTCTCAACATAAGCTGAAACCGGTTTGGCTCAGTGGATAGAGCATCGATCTGCGGACTGAAAGATCCCAGGTTCGATTCCGGTCAGGGGCATGTACCTTGGTTGCGGGCACATCCCCGGTAGGGAGTGTGCAAGAGGCAGCTGGTCGATGTTTCTCTCTCATTGACGTTTCTAGCTCTTTATCTCTCTCTTTTCCTCTCTGTAAGAAAAATCAATAAAATATATTTAAAAAAAAAAAAGTTCTCAACATAAGACAAAATGTTTGTTTTTGGTAACTATGTATGACAGTGGATGTTAACTAGGCTTATTTTGTGGTGATAATTTCCCAATACAGATATCCAACCATTATGTTGTTCACCTGACATTAATACAATGTAATATGCTAATTATACCTCAGTAAAGAAAATGAAAAGCCACCAAAAAACCCCAGTTCTTCTACACTGTTAATAGGTTACAGATTTTGTGACCCGTTATGGTAAAGAAAATTGAATTGCAGTGACTTCAGGAAACAATTTGATATTTGACTGATTGTCTGATAGAAGCAGTTCTCTAACTTTTATTCATAAAACTGAGATGGTGGGAGGAAAACATGATGAATTAAGGATTGGGTTAAGTTCTAAATGTTTTGCGTATTTCAATTGGTCTTGGTTTGGAGATAAAAGTTTTGAAATTTGTCGTGTATGATGTCAACCACTGCTTTTTAGTTCCTAGAAAGAAAGACAAAAAGCTATTTATCGGGTTGTGAAAAGACGATTTTTTTTTTTTTTACCTCATTCTTAGTTGTTGGTGTGTGTGTACTGTATTATATATAAGCATCATTCAAGCTGGATGAAAACTTAAGTAGACCCCAAGTAGTTTATTAGATTCACTTATAAGTGACCATCATTAATTTTAGTTATATTAGAAAATAAATTCTTCTTTGCTTCTCTGATCACTTACCATCTAGTTAGCGAAGCTGGCCTAATGGAATATGAACAGTCAGAAGGTGCGCTTGAAGAGCTATCTACTGTCCCCAGCCCTTGTCATTTAAATAGCTTGTGCTAGTGGCTCTGATGGCCACATATGTGGACTGAAAGACTGCAGATGGTTGTAAAGATGTAAAATCTCCAGCAGTTATTGTGTGTCGGAGTTAGTGAAGATGCTGGCCACATGTGGTTAGTGTGCCCCATGTGGGGACGATGCTGGTCCCACGGGGCCCCACGTAGTCTACTTGATCTTCTGGTTTCCCCCTTCCTACAGTTTAAATGCTCCCCCCCCCTCCTTTTTTTAAGAGCAGGAGTTCTGTCAGCTGTGGATTATAAGACTCTATGACCAAGTGGTTTTGAGAAGAAAAAAACCAAAACATACTTGTGTTTCTTTTCTAGGTTCCATGGAAGATTGGTAACTAGTACAATTAGATCGCCTAATTAGAGTTGCTTTGTAGTCAAAGCCTTACGTCTTTTATTCAGTAGCCTTTTCTGCTTCAGCAGATTCCTGATTACTCACAGGTGAAGGTCAGAGCTAATTTTAGATCATTCCTGGAGTGCTCAACTTCTGCTTGATTTAATTATTTCTGTAAAATAATGCTCATTTAAATAGATGATTGTAAACACTGTGATTCTAGGCCTTGCGTTGGCCTTCTGATGAAAAACAGAATCCGTGTGTGACTGATAGAAGTACAGTTATGAGGCAGAGGGAAATGAATGTGTTTTTCCTAGCCAGGGTGGAGTGCAACCACCACCATGTGGAAGTAGGAACTCCAGTCCCATGTGATGAAGAAACGCCTGTGGCATGCAGGGCAGATGGGGTGTGAAATAGCGTCAGGAAAAGAGGTACCCAGGGACCTTGGTTTTAAAATGCAATTTCAAAAGGAATGCAAGCAAACTTCTGGATTTTAGACAGCATGGCATTCTGGGGAAAGAAAAGACTTTAATTGGTCTGGCCTTTCTTCCTTTAATCAAAAAGGCAAGACGGAATCATCCAGCAGCTGCTGTGCTCTTGTGTTTTTCTCACCGCCATCAACAACCAAAGATTGCTTCATGCATGTGATAGCATTTTCTTTTTTGAAATCAGAGTTTTAAATTTATCTGGCCAGAAAGTGTTCGAGTCATCATTTTCCTCCATGAAGCTTAGTTAGGGAGCTGGTAAGGGAACCTTCTAAGGAACATTCAGTCTGAGATTTTGTCAAATGGTTCTCAGCTGAACTAACCAAGCTTACATCAGGCTGGAGCAAGGATTTTGAGATATAATACAATTGGGAAGAAATCTGGACCCACCGGCCCCCATTGACTTTGTGCCTAGGCTTGGCTTTGATCCTCGCAGGTGTAACCTGAAGATGAGGTGGAGATCAGTTGACTGAGTTGATGGATTCTATTACCAGTTTATTCCCGTACAGCTTCTGGTTACCCTCAGAAGCCAACCTTACGTCTTTGTGGAAAGATTAACTGCCTCACCTTCTTCTACAATAACTTCAAATCACTATTCTTTACTTCATTCTTAACCCTCCTCTTTGCCAAAGCTCCTTCCCCCGTGTTCTTTTTTTAAGACCTTCTCCGTCTTCCTGTTTCCTCCCTCCTGGTTTTCATCCTGCTTCTAAAATTAGCTCTGAGCTTCATTCTTGCCATTCATTTTGTTCTGCCTGTGTACTTACTCTTGAAAAAAAAAAAATCGCATCTTTTCTCCTCTGCGTCTCTGCCATTTTACTATTCTATCTGTTTTCTTCATCACCCACTAAAACTCTTCCATTAAAGAAAATTTAAATTCTGGTTTGTCAATCCAGTGGTTTGGGTTTTTTCCCCCTTCATTCATGGCCATCTTCCTTAGTCCCTCTGTGGCCTTAAACTTTTAAAATGTCCCTTCTTCTATGACTTTCTTATAATTTTCTTGGGTTTCTTCCTGTTCCTTTGACAAATACTTTTGCTGAGCTTATCTTTTCTAAAATCCAGTTTTCATTTCAGTGTTGACAATTTACAAGTTATGTTTCTAACCCCAACCTTTTCTGATTTTTTAAAAAAACTCTCATAGTATTGCTTCTAGGCCTAACTCACGTGCAGTAAATTTCTTTTTTCTCACCTTAAGTTGAACTCATTCATGGAAGAGAAAGATGATCACTCCCTGGCTGGTGTGGTTCAGTTGGTTGAGCACTGTCCCGTGCACCAAAGGGTCTTGGGTTCAATTTCAAGTTAGGGCATATACCCAGGTTGCAAGTTTGATCCTGGTCAATGTGGGAGGCAGCAGTTTGATGTTTCTCTCTTACTTCTAGGTTTCTTTCTCTCTCCCTCTCCATTCCGCTCTCTCTAAAAAATCAATTAAAAAAAAAGAGGAAAATGATTGCTTACTTCATGTTTCAACTGTGGTCACCATTTCATCTGCAGAGGCCAGTCTAGCTCTGACTTTTCTGCATATTGCATAGGTGACAGAAGTGGGAAATTTAAACTGTTTGAATCCAGCCTGCTTTGAGGCATTCTCCATTACCCTTTCCTTCTCATCACCACCTTTGAAAATTGTATAGACATTTCACCTGAGAAGAAGAGGGCTGTTGAAATACTAGTATCTGTGTGTCCTTTTGTTTCTCTGGTAGTGTGGGGAAGAGGAAGAGCAGACAGGGCGACTAGGAGAAGATGTCAACGTGTCTGAATGAAAGAAGTAGTGCCTTCTGCTTGGTAGCAATGTCACTGCGGTAGGACCAGAACAGGGAGCATGTGCTACAGCAGCATCCTGCTCACCTGCTCTCATTGGAGTGGCATTCCAAATGATGGAGGTTTCAGCCTAATGAAAGGAATTTAAATTATTATACATCACTTTGGATAACGATTTTTAAAATAAGCGTTTACTCATAATTTTTTTGATATTTTATTTGATTTTGATAATTGATACAAATCATTATTGTAGAAAACTGCAGAACACATGTTGAACAAAAGTAAAAGCACTCATGACACCACTTTGTAGAAATATCCTTTTAACATTTCTGTGTTTTTTTTATAGCCTTCCTTTCCTCTCCCCCCCACCCCCCATTCCTTGTATTTTAACAAAATTGCAGTGGTATTATGTATAAAGTTTTCTTTTTAAAAAAAATATATTTTATTGATTTCTTACAGAGAGGAAGGGAGAGAGACAGAGAGCCAGAAACGTCAGTGAGAGAGAAACATCGACCAGCTGCCTCTTGCACACCCCCTACCGGGGATGTGCCCACAACCAATGTACATGCCCTTGACCAGAATCGAACCTGGGACCTTTCAGTCCACAGACCAACGCTCTACCACTGAGCCAAACTGGCCTCGGCTATATAAAGTTTTCTATCCTGGTTATTTCATGTATTAATTACATCATGAACATCTTTCCCTGCCCTTACCTGTATTTTAATAACTACGTAATTCTCTTCAGGGCTATACCATCATTTATTTAGAACCGTCAACTTTTAGGTTATTTATATAAAACAACTTTCGTAATAGGTATCTTTCTGCATAATACTTACCTGCATCTGTGACTATTTCCTTCACGTAAATTCCTGGAAATGTGATTATTAAAACATACCTAGCCTACCTCTAGTAGGAAGGGCCACTTGACAGTTTATGATTTCACTGGATCCTCAGTTTAGCTCCACAGATAACGAAGAGGGGAGGGAACATAGAGCTCCTAATAGGGAGTAAAAGTGGTCTGTGATTTGGTGACTTGAGTGACCCAGAGCTCATGCTGGGTCATGGTCTGCTTTCTAGTTGGTCCCATTGTTCGAGGGAAGATGAGATGTTACCGGTAGACAGTATGTGTAATAGCTGTAGGTGCCACATGCTTAATGATGTAAGGGCTTTGTTGCATTTTGTATGTCTGAAGAGGAGAAGGACTAGCACTGCTTTTGTAGTAGCTTATCAGTGGAATAATAGCAATTATTCCTACCTACTTTCTATTGCTATTATGAAATTCCAGTTTTTCTCTTAATGTTCCAATGTGCATTTCACCTTTCAGATTCAACCTTCCTAAAAGTTTTTAATCTGTGCTAGCTAAATTATATTTAATTCTTTTTTTTTAAGTTCATAGTTGCCAGGGGCTGGGAAGCAGAGGGTGAGATGGGTATGGCTATAAAAGGGAAACTTGAGGCATCGTTCTGGTTTTGGAACTGTTCTGGACCTTAACTGTGGCGCCTACATGAGCCTGCACGTGTGATAACGTTGCACAGAACCAAATAAACGCCCTGGGAAATGAACACCAAGAACACCAGGGAGATTTGAGTAGGATGGTAGATGGTTTCGGTGCTGATGCCCTGATTGTGATGTTATGCTGTAGTTTTGTAAGATGTTACGATTGGGGGAAACTGGCTAAACGGATACATGGGATCTTGCTGTATTTGTTCTTATAATTGCCTGTGAATCTACAATTATTTCAGTAAAAATGTCAATTAAAATAGGTTTGCCAGTTCTGAAATTGGATGATTTTCAATAATGTGGCATTTTTACTCAGTGATAACTTTGAAATCAGCTTGATATTCACAAGAACATGTCCATTTTTTCTCAATAAGTTTGTCTACTGTGAACAGAATGGACAATTGCTTCTTAATATTTTCCTATAACTAAGTTTCTTAAGGTGTGACACGATTTTCTTTCAGCCATGAAGATTTTGAATTTATTTCGGGAACACGGATGCGCAAGCTTGCCCGAGATGGCCAGAAGCCTCCTGAGGGTTTCATGGCTCCCAAGGCCTGGACTGTGCTGGTGGAATACTACAAATCCCTGGAGAAAGCGTGAGCTGCTAACCAGGCCCTCCACCTTTGACACTTCGCTGAGTAACCAGAGGGGACCACATAGTTACTGTTGGCATTTCTTTGTGGTGGTGTCTGTCTGGACGCCCTTTCTAAAACCAGACCATTGTCCTTAACTCGCATCAGTTTTGGTCTGCCTTATGAGCTCTGTTTTGAACTAGTGTAATACAGTGCTGATTTTAATGTATCTTTTCCACTTATTATAGTTAATATTCCTATAATACAATTTTAAAATCTTGTCTTTTTATATTATATTTATGCTTCTGTCTCATGATTTTTTTCCAAGCTGTTATACTAATTGTAACCAATAATATACACATTGAATCTCATTTTCATCCCTTGGAAAAGGAAAGAAAACCCACTAAACAATAAACGTGGCTAGACCTCCTTCTGGAAATTTTACAAGACATCTGTAGCAATTAGATTTTTTTCCACATTGAAAATATAAACTGCTTTCTTTATTCCTTCCTTCCAATCAGCTATTGATTTATAATCTGTTATAATCTAAAATATTCCTATGATATGTATTAGCCCTGAATGAACTTTCTTTATTCAATAAAATTAAACCTTTTGACTTTATTTGTGTGATATTTTTTATTTTTATTTATTTCAGAGAGGAAGAGAGAGGGAGATGGAAGCATCAGTGATGAGAGAGAATTATTAATCGGCTGCCTCTTGTACTCCCTCCACTGGGGATCAAGCCCACAACCTGGGCATGTGCCCAGACCAGGAATCGAATTCTGTGACCTCCTGGTTCATAGGTCAGTGCTCAACCACTGAGCCACAAGGGCTGAACTTGTGTGATACTTTTAGTTTTGTTTACACATATGCTTTCCATTTTGTGAAGTTTCTGATGGAGGAGAGAAGATAAAGGTATCTTTTATTACTGGAATCTCATAATTATTTTCTAATGTATTCCATAGTGAATTTGTAGGTGGGAAAATAGGAATGTATTCTCAGCCTTTTCAAAAACTGAACATGTTTCCCCAATATTCTTAAAGCACCTCAGAGCGTGGTTCCAGTAGTAGAGAATGATACAGGGAGTAGTAGGATGTCAACTAGTCCATTTTTTGGGGAGAGAGAAGGCAACACACCAAGTTTGCTTTTGTAAAATATTCTCAAGTTGAATATTTATGTGAAGATGCTTTTTTAGGAGCTGGATATGCACTTTATGTTGAGATTCCAGCTTTTTTGATTTTTCAATCATGCTTTGTATTGTAAAATAGTCTTGCATGGTTTGGCCTTAAAAATTCATCATTTTAAAGAGATGGAGATGATACATGGATATAGTATATTGTCATTAAGGTGGAAGGGTATAAGATATTATTCAGAAAGGAAATAGAAGGAAAAGTATTTTTTAAAAAAGGTAAAAATGGTTGGATGATGGAACCAATTAGTGAGAAAACTCATAAATAAAAAAAAAAGTAGGAATTATGAGTAGATATTTTCTTGTGGATAGATATATATTCACTGTGGAAAGTATTAGCAGGTGATTGAGAGGACACATGGATGGATATTTGATGGGAAAAATTAGACATGATAGTTTATTACTTTCTTGGCGCCACATTATCTAATTGTCTTTATTTGGGGATAACTCCTGTATATAAGTCCACAAAGGTTGAAGGGCACCATAGACTCCCCCTTGGCAACCATAGACAGCTAAGGTGTGAGAGCACCTTGACTCAGTTAATTTCAAAAACTCCCACCTGACATGTTGAACATATAGAAAGTGATGCAGAGATATAGAGACAGAATAAATCATGGTTTCATGGTGGTAGTGGTAGAGTCAAGATCCTGGGGTCAGTGAGTGTCCAGTGGAGGTGGCACCCATGGCAATTGGGTCTCCTCTGCAGAAGTAACGTATCTAGAATATTCCGGTGTCATGATCTTGGCTGATTCCTCTGCCATCAACATCCTTTCATTCCTGAGTATTTTCTAAGCCTTATTCTGTTACATTTTGCATCACATCTGTAAGGTACCCACCAACCTTCCCATTAATTCCATTGTAATCTAAATTATCGGGAGTTTTTATTGTTTGCCATCAAATACCCTGATCCTAATAGGTGGGATGTGGGGGGGAAAATGTATTTCACAAAAAATATCATGCCTCTGCTAAATTTCAAGATTATTTTTCCATTTAATTAGCATTAAATGTTTAAAATGTAGAAAATAAACACTTTCAAAAACCTGGCACTCAGAAAATTTAGCATCCGTTCAAAACTATGAAAATGTACTCATGAAATCAAGATTAACAGCATTCGGGTGAGATTTGGTCTAAAAAGTAACTCTGTGTTCCATTGTGTAATTGTCCTCCAACCTACCAGAGAGAGAAGTGATGGAAACATGATTTTAGACCCCTGTGCCCTTGGGGTTGGCCACCTAGTTGGTTGTGTGTTCCAGAGAGATGGAGAAGCAAATGCAAGCACCAATGACTTCCACCAGCCCACAGGTCAGCGTGCGTGTCTTTACTCTGCAAATCTGATGTGCAGAAATAGTTTTTCCTCTTCCCAGTTCATAAAAATGAGCCCAAGCTAATCTTTAAAACGTTCAACCCTCACACCAACCCTGCCAAGTGGGGTTGGAAATCTCCATGCCATTGTAATCTATCCATCAGCTGGAAAAGTGGATGGAAAATAATAATATTGTTTTTGAAGGAAGGAAGAAAAGAAGAAAGTGTAATCGTCTTGGCAGAAATATAATGTTTTAAATCTGTCAAATCTCTATTCCACTATGATAATCAAGACCACATATTTGCATTTCATTTGCCATCCAAGAGGGGAACAGTTGGGTCTATGTCTTGGAAGTCAGCATTCAATTACTTTATCAGGAAAAATTCGGAAGTCATGCTTCTTACATATGGTATATTTTTATTAGCACGTATGTATCCATGGGTGGGTTGGCTTACAAAGTAAACTATTTGCCCACTGGGACTCTTACATGTGGGGTATATTTCTTTGAGGGCCTACAATCCTCTTTGGTTATATTCCTGCAGGATTCCCTTCCCTACTCCATACAGTCTTGTCCTGAATGTAATTATGTGAGTCGTGCCAAAAGCATCCTGCCCACCTAAGGCCCAGCCTTCTCTGGACTGAGATAAAAAAGCTGGCCTCACTTGACTATAATTGAGCAAGGTGTGTGAGGATTGAAGCCTCCTTTTCCTGGCATCCTGCTTCCCCAGATTCCCAAGGCAAATGGCACCAGAACTTGGGGCCTCCATATGAGGAACTGAAATAGGAAACATGGACAGTTTTGTCATGGATCTCTGGTCCTGTGCCAGCACGGGGCATTCCTAACAATCTCCCTTTGCTAAGAAAGGGAAGACACCTCCACTGAAATGAACTGGAAGGCTGACCCCTCTCAGCTTTCCCCCAATAGCCCTGGCTTAACCTCCCTGAGAAGGTTTGTACTCTCCTATAGCTTGATGACTCCTATTTCCCAAGAATGCTTAGGCGTCTGTTAAAAGCAAATGTACAGAGACATGGAAGCATGGAACAGAGGGGGGGAGGGGGGAATATGTAGGGAGAGATTAATGGGGGAATTTATATGGACATTTGCACAGTCCATGGGCATAGACAATAGTGCGGTGAAGGACTGGAAGGGGCAGGTGCATTATATTAACCATTTTTCTTTTTCTTTTTTTTTAAAAATATATTTTATTGATTTTTTACCGAGAGGAAGGGAGAGAGATAGAGAGCTAGAAACGTCGATGAGAGAGAAACATCGACCGGCTGCCTCTTGCACACCCCCCACCGGGGATATACCCGCAACCAACACACATGCCCTTGACCAGAATCGAACCCGGGACCCTTCAGTCCGCAGACCGACGCTCTACCACTGAGCCAAACAGGTTTCGGCTATATTAACCATTTTTCTTTGCATTTATTTTTCTTCTAAAGAATGAGAACAAAAGGAACATTTTAATCCCTCAATCTCTCAGAGCAACCACCATATACCACATAATAAGTACATTGGGGGCCTTAAGGTTGTTTTTTTTTTGTTTTTTTTTTAATGATTTTAATCTGTGGAATAATAGGGAAGGGATTTAATCTTTGGAATAATAGGGAAGGGATTTGATTCCTTTCATTCATATCTCTAATGGATTAAAAGTATTATGCCCCAAGTTTGCGTAAAAATTTTTCTCTTACTACCAGAAATAAAAGAAACAAAGAACCTCAATAAAGAAGATAAAATATAGTGTAGCTAAGAGACAAACTTGCAAACTCTGTTTTGAGTGATTAAAATTACGTTGAATGGAAACTTTAAAAGGCAATAGTTTTAGGAAAGGATCTTGAGTGATGACTTGTGCCACAATAAGTCTGAAAGAGATCATAGGTCGTGTGCTAAAAGCATAGAGCTCTATTTACTTGGAGTGGAGGCCATTACATTAAATGGGAATCTTAAAAAATGTGAAAGCATTTGTTCCAGAAAATGTGAAAGCATTTGTTCCAGAACTTTCCATATAATAGATATTCAGCATATGTTTGCTTCCTTCCCTTTCAAAATAGCACTGTGCGTTGTCTAGTCTCTATTTCACCTTTATGGATGGGATCCTCACTGCATTGAGGTTGTCAGTGTGCCAACCTTTAGGGGCTGGGACCTGAAGCTCCTAGACTGATCATGACAGTCTGTTCCCAGCTTTCCAGCCTTCCTTGTAGCTATCACTGGCCATTGGACCAACTTGGGCCAAGAGGGAGGTTTTGCTTTCCTCCTAATAGAGAAGGGACACAGCTAGCAACATGATAGTTTCTTTTGTTTTTGTCTGGTAGGCAAAAGAATGCTTCCTTGATAAGTTCTGTAACAAGATATAATGAGTGGTATTTAGAAATTTTTTTTTGTTTGTTTTTTAAAGCCTAAAGAAATGTTTTTCAAATTGTGGTCTTGACCCATCTGTATTCAAGACACCTGGTTGCTATCTCTGGGTTGAAGCCAGGAATATGCATTTTTAAATATGTGCTTCATGCCATTCTTATGTACCCTAAAGTTTGATATCTGGTGGGTGGGAAAAAAGCTGAGATGGATAGTTCTTTTGAATATGTTTGTTTAAAAAGTTATAATATGTTTCTATCTCTTGATGGAAGGAGCTGTGAAGTCACATTGCAAAAAGTAGAAGGAGGGAGATACCTTGTGGTCATTGTTGTACTTTACAGGTGATGGGCTTGATGGTCCTCCTCATTCATTTACTATGATCCTATCCTGAAGTTTTGCCTTTTCCAAGACACAGAGCTTCTCAAAAGAAAAAGCCAAATATATGGGATCAGAAATTAGTAACAGAGGATCATATTAGGGGTTCTGCCAGAAACTGAACCATGCCTAGAGCTTAATGATCCGTAAGTTTGTATAAGTCTTTACTAGAGTTTCAAACATTATTTTTTCCTACCTCTTATTTGCCAGGCTCGAAGAGTAGAATAATACCAATTTTCTTACCACATAATGAGGACATACAATGCTAACTGCTATAACAAAAACCTCAAATTCTTAATGACAATACAAAAATAATCTATTTCTTGCATTTATCAGTCTGCAGGTAGTTGTAGGTCATATTTCATTTTAATCTGTGGCATCCTCAATCACTTTGGAAGAGAGAGCAGGGCTGACCATGTGAAGGTGCCTGAAAGTGGTCTTTATTTATTACTAGCCACATGCCATTGGCCAGGATGGCCATATGACTCCAAACTAATTGCAAGGAAGTCTTGGAAACATAGTTTCCCTGAATTCTTAGGACATATTAAAGAGATTAATGTGCATTTAGCTAGTGTCTAAAGAAAATTTCTTGATTATCTTTCCAAAATGTTAGATGTATTATGAGGGTTCATATGAGAAAATACAAAATAATAACTGATTAAGAAAATGAGGACAATGAGAAAATGAGTCAGAGATACCTCGTTCTAAGAATTTGTGTTTTATAAACTTGAAATCCTTTTCTTATTTATTATAGAAGCAAATTCGCTATTCATTCCCTCATTGTGCCATCTCAGAATTCATAATCCAAATCAATTTCTGAGTGCCTGAGCCAAACAAGGCATTCAAAATGGAAATTCTTTTTAATTAGTCTCACCCACATAATTTTTGTTTGCTCTTGTTATAAATCTAGTAAATAAGAAAGTCTTATATTATCTTTCCCATTTTATATAAAACAAGCATAGAGACCTTATGTAAGACTGTCATGCAATCAATTGCTCTATTGCTTAAGTTCCTAAGACAGATGGAAAGTGAGTCTGGGAGGGACCCATTGGCAAAGTACTGTTGAGTATTATCTTGATTTTATCAAAGTATGATCTTGATTTTTAAGCTCATAAACTGACAGTACCTTGATTGCATGCCGTGGCTGGTTATGGTTATTTCTTTTCTTTCTTTCTTTCTTTTTTTTAAAAAAATATATTTTATTGATTTTGTACAGAGAGGAAGGGAGAGAGATAGAGAGTTAGAAACATCGATGGGAGAGAGTCATCGATCAGCTGCCTCTTGCACACCCCCCACTGGGGATATGCCCGAAACCAAGGTACATGCCCTTGACCGGAATCGAACCCGGGACCCTTCAGTCCCCAAGCCGACGCTCTATCCATTGAGCCAAACCGGTTTCGGCTGGTTATGGATATTTCAATAAGACTGAACTAAGAGTCAAGGCCAGTGTGTCCTTGGGAAACTTACTCATTTCTCTGAGCTTCAGTTTTGTCACCTATAAAATGAGGATCTCACAGGAATTGGGGTTTGATAGGATATGTGAAAGCATTTGGTACATAGGAAGGGATACATAAATGATAATCCTGAATTTTATCATGATCCTCCTGTATAGTCTCATCAGAGCTTCCATCCTCTCTGATGTAACCCTGGAGTGGGCAATGGGATACAAATCATGGCCACAGAGGGAACAAAGGTCAGTTTCAGCATTACAACCTGATCTCCCAACTCTGTGAGCACATGGTAGTCAGCTCATTCTGTAATGTGGGATTCCAGATATTTATATTTACAACCTTAAATATCGCCAAGTTTTAGGTGAGCTTTTCTGTGTTAGGGGAGTGGAGTGATGGGAGGGAATACTATAAATAGGCTTAGAGTCATAATCTAATGAGTATGGTTTGGGATAAGGACCTAGGATGAGAGAATATGGCCCAACATGTATGAATGCTGATCTGGCCCTGTGTAGTGGGCTGCGAGCTTCCTGGCAAGTGTGGTGTGGAGCATGTCAGGGCTCTGAGGGTCTCCTTTGTTCTCTCCTTCAAGTATCTCAGATCCACTTGCCAGGGAAGATCTGAGCAAGGGAGGTTGGTCTCATGCCTGGAGCTGTCTCATCAGCTTTGTTTTACCATATTTCTATTTTCATCCATCTGGGTCCAGAACTATGCACAGGGAAGAAGTAATTGCAAAGAAAGCCTTAAGTTTCTCTTTTACACAATAAAGAGGGGTAGGAGGGAACAGTTGTCAACCATTGGGACTGATTCCACTGTCTTTGTTGAGGAATTTTATTGACGCTTGAGGAGAAAAGAATTTGTTCTAACGCCTTTCTACTTAATTAAACCACCTTTCGCCAGCCATTCAGATAATTAAATCCTAGCCTATTGCTCTCTGGAAGTCATGCTCATGTAGGCAGAGTTTTAAACCAGGTGGATACAGGTAGGTGTCATAGATTTCATGAATCCCCTGAAATTATATGGGAAAAATTTTTACATGTGTGCCTTTTCCTGGTTTTTGGAAGATTCTTATAGGCCTCTGTATTCTCCCCATAAAATTTTGAGAATCACTGGTTCCCATGATATCCACTCAGTAAGTCTGGATCTCAGTATGGTACATTGCTGCTCTATATTTTTGAGAAAAATAGAAAAATCAGGTGAAACATGAAAAAGAAAAGAAATCAACTCTAACCACACTCCCCAAAGTCACTTTTAACATTTTATTATATGTCTTTCAAGTCTTGTTTCTATGGATTGAACTTAAAAAAAAAACCAACATAGTTGTAAGTATGCTATTTTTTTTTTTTTTAAATTAGAAAACACAGTTTCTTTCAGCCATTTCCCTTATTGTTGGATTTTAGGTCATATTAATCTCCAAAGTATTAATAAATTTATAGCGAATGTCATCAGGAATAAGACAATTTAAAGTGATTATGGCTATAATGTAGACTTCCAAAGGTGGAATTTGAGTGCCAGAGATTATCAGTTTTTTTCCCCCCAATGCTCTTGATATGTAATTGGATCCACAAATTATTTTTCCAACGTTTCCTTATGCAAGTGCACACACCCATAAGCACAGTTCATTTCTAATCTATTTATTACAAAGCAAACACCAGTTTACTTACATTGCTAATGTTCGAGAAACGCCCTTCATGTCCCTCTTAGTCATTTATTTCTTTTTCCACAAAGGAAACCACAATCTTTTATTGGGAAGTCACTTCCTTGCTTTTATTTATAGTTTTATCACCAAAGCAAATGTCCCTAAATCCTAGAGTTTGGTTTTGCCTGTTTTTCAAACTTCATATATATGCTATCACACAGTATGTAGTCTTTTGTCTGGGTTCTGATGCTCAGTTTTAGGTTTGTGAGATTCACTTCTGTTGTAGCATGCCACCAATAAGTTAATTTTCATTGCCATAAAGTCTCCCCTTCTGTAACAATTATGAGCTGTGGTCTATCATCACATTACAATACCTGAAGAGATTGTGTGTGTGTGTGTGTGTGTGTGTGTGTATTTTTTTTTAATTGATTTTTTTTTTTTACAGAGGAAGGGATCTGGATAGAGAATTAGAAACATTGATGAGAGAGAAACATCAGTAAGCTGCCTCCTGCAAACCTCCTACTGGGATATGCCACAACCAAGGTACATGCTCTTGACCAGAATTGGAACCTGGTTCCCTTCAGTGCATAGACTGAAACTCTATCCACTGGTTAGGGCTTTATATTTCTTTATAAAGAAAGGAAGAAAACAATACTTTGAATATCTATTTTAGTTTAGACATTACAAACCTGAATGTTGTGGAAGAAAATGAGTGTGTTATGTGCATGTTTCAGTTTTTATATGTGGCATGTTCAATGAGGGAAATAACTAATATATAACATATGGAAGATAATCTATATTCTAAAAACTTGCACCTTAGTTTGAAAATACAGAATCATATAGGCGTGTGTGTGTGTGTGTGTGTGTGTGTGTGTGTGTGTTTGCTTGTTTATCTAGGAAACTCTTTAAAGTGTGATGAATGTTTCTATATTTACTAGTAGATGCCTTGATGTGCTAATTGGACACTGGTAGAAATTCACTTTGTTTTTCTGCAAACAGATAAACAGTTATAATCTTTCCTTCCCACAAACAGAGATAATGGAAGGTAAGATTATTGATAAAATCCATGACTATATATATATATATATATATATATATATATATATATATATATATTTGATTTAAAAACAGAAAATCACTAACTTTTTCATTTATAAAATAGAGATTTTGAAGCAGATGTCTTCCGTAATTCCACTACATGCCTTAAGCAAATCCAACTTTATGTTCTGACCCATTTAAAAATAGACTTTCCTTCAGCTCATGTGTTTCCAAATGATGGATTTTAAGAAATAGAAGCTCCTCTACTGTCATCCTCTTTATCTATGAAGAATGATTCTTTTTGTATCTTTCACTGCATTAGGTCCAGATGAGAGGTGTCACCAAACAACCTCCCAGCAATTCGGAGCACATTTTTGGGCTCCAAGTTCACAAAAGTGATCTGACTCATTCACAAAGTGGCAATTATACCTTTTGTGGTGAAACAGAAGGTCTCGCAGACTGTCAGGTGCTTCCTCCCTTCTGAAGGCTGTCCTGGGAGGTGTCCATGTTTGCGTGTCCATTTCTGACTCCAAGGGAAGAGGAATCAGGATTTCCTGTTATTAACGGTATTTACACAATTAACGCAATCTCAGTACTTGCCTGGTGTGCAGTAAATATTTGGAAGTTGTTACTCTAGTCCAGTGTTTCCCAAACTTTTGACATATGTGTACCCCTTCTATAATTTTCATAACGCTGAGTACCCCTTGTACTCATGAGAACACAGAATTAGGCACAGCTAAGCACGGTGCAGTGCATATCCCCACCAAACTCCGGTGCAACGCGTACCCCCACCAAACTCTTCCTGTACCCCTGGGGGTACTCGTACCACACTTTGGGAAACACTGCTAGGCTACGGAGTCCTGGAAGCCAGCATCTGAGCAACCATTTCTTTTATGGCATTTATTATCTTCCATAGGAGTTTTGGCAACAATATAAAGGCCTGCTTGCCACCATGGTGCTTGCAGACACCGAAAGGAAAAATGGGCCTTCTTCTAACTTTGTTTATCCATTGATGTTCATGATTCCAATGAAATCAAGTCCCTCAAACGAGGAAGCAATTAAAATGTGCTAATTTCCAGGGTGTAAGGAAGGAAATGGATACTTTGCTTGTATTCCATAAGAGGGTCATCAATAAATCCCCACTGCCACCTAAATTATTGAAACAAAATTGCACATAACCTTCTAAACACCCCAAATTCATTGCTGAAGCTCAGATTTCTATGCAGCACATGCCTGTCTGGAGCTCATTCCCCATTACTTTAAATAAGAAATATAAGTAGGCTATTGTAGGGGAGGAAAACTTTTTTCTTCTCTTGTAGGTTTTTTTTTTTTAAACTTGTTTAATGATTAAATTGACATAAAATATTAACTGGAGAAAAATAAATTTAATTTTGAATGTATAGGAACTCCTAAAAATATGAGACTCAAAGAAGTGACCAAAGCGTGCAGCTTTTATATTTTATAAAACAACGGAACAATCAATATGTGAAGAATTGACACGACAAAGAGGTTTGGGTTTGGGGTCTGGTAAATAATGAAGTATTAACAAGGTTTGCTTATACTCCATCCCCAGCCTTGAATTCCCTTTCTTACATCCCCCCCATCCCCCCATCAACATCTTCACTGACCAATCAGAATAGCTCGTTTCTGATCCATCAGGACAGTGCCTTTTGGACCAATCAAACTGCAAGAATTTGGAGTCCTCATTTGCATGATGATGCACCAATCAGGGAACAGGAGCAGGGGCTTCTGTCTGTATGAGCCAGCTCCCCTTTGGCTTGGGGACCCCATTTTCCCTTTGCATTCAAGGCTGCTGTTTCCCTGGCTGAGCTGAAGATATGTTGCCAGAGCAGAGTGAAGCAGGCCAGTGCAGGCCAGAGCAGATTGGCACAGGCTGGAGCAGGCCAGAGCAGAGCAGACCAGTGAGGATAGGAGCGTGGCTCTCTAGCACCCGGTCACCTGGCCCAAGGGCTGCCTCACAGCTGAGCTGTTCTCACGCCCATGCTGTCTCACAACTGAACTGTTTTGCACTGAATAAAGTTTCTTTCTCCACCGCACTCCAAAGTGGGGGTTCCTGTTTGTGTTGAATGGGCACCAACAACCACTGGCTGACAAGAAGGACCAGAGGAATGAGTGTTTCTTACATTCAAGAATAGCATAGGTTAGAAAGCATCCCCAGCCCTTGCTTTTGTCTCATGTGAGCTCCTTGCTCATAGGTATTCCAAGTGGAACTCAGGAGATTTAGTCTGTTTGTGTTCTCTCTCAGCTCTGCTCCCTTTTCTGCAGCTTTCCGGCTTCAGCCCTCAAATCTTGATATATTTTCCTTTCTCTGGGAGACTTTTCTATTTTCAGTGGCTTTGGTTTTAGCTAGGTGCTCATGGATACTCTCTGGCCAAACTTGGTTGATTTTGAAAAAGAAGAGGAAGATCCAACAAAGTGTGAGCAAAAGGGGACTCTGGAATAAGCCCTATGGTTTGGGAGACCCTGTTTATTAGAAATTTAGACACACCAAGTAGATACGTTAGAGGGAATGGGCATTTCTGCCCCTCGCGTTGTGGAGCTCAGTACAATGCTTCTTTACGTCTCTTGCCTCCTGTCCTCGAAACAAAACACCCCCAACCATGTCTGCGTGCTATGTGGCTTGTGCTGCTAACATTATGAGAGATAGTAACTATTTCAGCCTGCAGAAACGATTTGGATGGTAAAAATGCAAAGGTAAGAGAAAAGACATTAACTCGTGTTTTTGAGGAGGCTTCTTTTGAAGAGCCCATTTACTCTTCTTCATGCTTCAATTTCTGAATCCAGAGATACTTATGAAATTAACAAGGCATTTCTGACAGCTTGTACATGGTTGCTTACTATTGCTTTTCAGCATTATAATTTCTATCACTTAATTTTATATACATAGTTCTAGATGTAATGTTGTTGTAATATAGATGTAATTTTGTACATTGGCAACTAAATGGACACTGAATGTTAGAATTGCAAAATAAATACCTTATACTAATAATGGCCTAGGTGGTCATCACATCCTGATGCCGGGATGCCCTCACGCTGTCACAAGATGGCTGTGCACCCAGCGGAGGCGGGGCCCGGGGACCTCTCTGTGCAGCGAGGCCTGGGTGTCCTGCGCTCTGGCTCCCTATGGTGCAGAGGAGTCAGGCTGGGGCATCTCTGCCACCTCGCACGGAAGAGGCGGGTCACAGCAGAGGATCCCCGCCGCCTCACGCAGAAGTGGGGGGTCCGGCATCCCCATCACCTTGTGCCATGGAGGCGGGTCCCGGTGTCCCTGCTACCTCGCCGGAAGGAGGTGGGTGGTGGCAGAGAGTCCCTGCTGCCTCTCCCGGAGGAGGCAGGTCCCTTGGCTCTGCGCACCCAGGAGGTGGAACCCTGGTTTCTGGCCTACCTCTTTGGGGCGATCCATCAAGGAGCCCAGGATGGGTGGACAGGGCCATCTCTTTGGGGTGATCTGTCACGGGGATCTCTGGGCTCCTGCACTGTGAGAGGGCACAGGCCTGGCTGGGGCATCCTCCCTCCCCCTGTGTGCACAAATTTTGTGCACTGGGCCTCTAGCGTTTAATAGGATTAATTATGTTTTATTTTCTGTTATAATATAAAATGTTATATTTTAAAAATATTAAATTAAAATGTATTTTATGTAATTTCTATTTGATATTTTGATATCCAGTAATTATTTTTATTTTGTCCTCTGATTTCTGTAATAATTTTAAATATATTAGAAGAATATCACTGTTTTTGAAAAGAAATGTGCAAATAACTTTCATTAAAAACTTCTATTCCCTATTTTCAATAAGGATATAGACAATTCTTATATATTTTGAATGCTATTGCATTTTATTTTAAATTTATGAAATTATTGTTGGTAGAACATAAATTATGTAAAAACCTTCACTCTAACAGCATAATTAGCAATTTGCTAAAATGTAGGCAAGAAAATTTTATGAAATAAATACATAATAACTTATGAGCCATATGGGTCTTTTATTAGTCACACAAACGTCACTGTCTCATCAATAGGACATCCAGATATGTAGAATAGTGGTTAAATTCAGTTTTTAAAACTATAATGCCAAATTTCAGTCCTATAAAAACTATAGTTTTACACAATCTTTTCAGTTTTGTTATTATGACTGTATTTGTCAAGGTAAGAGGATAAAACATACTTCATTCAACAGTTAGGTTGATTTTTAACTTTTAAGTCTCCAGTAAGTGATATACAGGCTTCTTGTTCTGAGAAAGAGAAAGCAGCTGGGCATGTGAGAGCTGCTGCCGGTGGCTGGGACCTGACCTCGTCCTTACAGCGAGGCAGTGTGCTCTCAGTGGAGCATAGACAATGCCACCCACAGCACCATCGGACAAGGTCCCTGAGAGACCATGATGGAACGAGACAGAAACAGATCACTAGGGACTCATTCTGCCAACAATAACATCTTCCAAACTGAAAACTAACCAAACATCTCCCTCTCTTAGTTATTCTGAGAGACTGCTAATTACTTACCTATACACCTTACTTTATTTATTTATTTTAATAAATTTTTATTGTTCATATTATTACAAATGTTCCCCCCCCCCCCCATTGCTCTCCTCCACCAGGTTCTTACCCCACCCTCTGCCATTTCCCCACCCCCCATTGTCCTCATCCATAGGTGCACAGTTTATGTTCAGTCTCTTCCCACATCCCCCTCTCCCCTTTTCCCCAAGAATCGTCAGTTCACTCCCCTTCCATACCTCTGATTCTATTATATTCAACAGTTAATATTGTTCATCAGTTTTTTTTTTTTTAACTTCCTTGGTTTTTAGATTCACTTGTTGATAGTTACGTATTTGTTGTTCATAATTTTTATCTTTATTTACTTTCTCTTCCTAAAGAACCCCCTTCAGCAATTCATATAATTCTGGTTTGGTGTTGATGAACTCCTTTAGCTTTTTTTTTTTTATTAGTGAAGCTCTTTATCTGACCTTCGATTCTGAGTGATAGCTTTGCTGGATAGATTATCTTTGACTGTAGGTTCTTACTATTCATCACCTTGAATATTTCTTGCCATTCCCGTCTGGCCTGCATGGTTTCTGTTGAGAAATCAGCTGACAATCATGTAGGTGCTCCTTTATAGTTAACTACCTGCTTGCTCTTGCTGCTTTTAATATTCTCTCTTTGTCTTTTGCTCTTGGAATCTTAATTATGATTTGTCTCTTTGGATTCCTTTGTTTGGAGTTCTGTGTGCTTCTTGGACTTGTAAGTCTAATTCTTTCACCAGGTGGGGGAAGTTTTCTGTCACTATTTCTTTCAGTATGTTTTCGATATCTTTCTCTCTCTCATCTTCTGGGACCCCCATAATTCTGATGTTGGTTCGCTTGAAGTTGTCCCAGAGGTTTCTTAGATTATCTTCAATTTTCTGGATTCTCTCACCTTCTAGCTTCTGTGAAGCAGTGTCTTCTGGCTCTTTATGTTCCAAATCTTTGACTTGATTCTTGTGATCTTCCATTCTGTTTTTAGGACTCTGTATAATATTTTTTATTTCAGACAATGTATTCTTTATTTCTTGTTGATCCCTTATCATTTCTTGTTGATTCCTTATTAATTCTAATTGATCCCTTTTCATATCCTCATAGGTCTTATCGATCTTTTCTAGGAAATGCTTGAAAAACCTTATAAGCGTAGATTTGAACTCTATATCCAGTCGCTTTTTGTCCTCCATTTCTTTCGTTTGCGATCTATTTCATCTCAGCATTTTCGCAGCTTCCCTGATGGGGCGGGGTTTCAGGGTGGAGCCTACAGCTTTGGCTTCTGTCAGCCCCTCCCTATGCGGCTCCTGAGTCTCAGGGTCCTTCAGTACTCATTCCAAGCGCCTCTGAGAGAAAGGTGCCCTCGATTTTCGCCTGCTACCAAACAGTCTAGGCTCTCCCCCAATGTGCCCAGAACTGGGGTTGGAAGTGGAGTTGGAGGTGGTGTTCAGAGCAGTCCGGAGCTTTTGTCTCCTTCCCGCCAGGGCAATCCCGTGGCATAGCCAACCATCCCTTCTCTGCGCGCAATGTGCGTGCCTCTGGGACCTCCTTTCGCCGCTCCCCCTGCGTTCTGCCTTACAGCCTAGCTCCCTCGGTTTGAGCCTGGGTCCCCGGGGTCTGGCCTAGAACTGGGTTTCAGAGCAGTCGGAACTGGGGCCCAGCACAGTCGGAGCTTTTATCTCCTTCCTGCTAGGGAATGCCTGCCAGGCACTCAGCCTCCCTCCTCTCCTGCTCCGTCCTCTCTGTGCGTGCCACATGTCTCCATACCTTAGGCTTTTACAACTCCTCCGCTCTTCCTTCTGGTTTTCTCCTTGCTTCTTATTGTAGAATTTCCAGTCAGTCGACTTTCCTATAGTTTTGGGCAATATCCATTTTATATTTTAGTTGTATTTTTTGAAATTGTTGTGTACGGCTACAGCTAGGTGTTTACCTGTGCAGCCATCTTGGATTCCAATACACCTTACTTTTCACTCTCTTTGCATTTTCTACACTATAAGAATTATTAAGAATCCCAAAGATAACACACCTGTTTCCTGAGAGCATCCAATCCTGAGCAAAGTCCCACTTTTTTTTTAATTTTAGTCCTAACTGGTTTGGCTCAGTGGATAGAGCATCAGCCTGCGGACTGAAGGGTCCCAGGTTCGATTCTGGTCAAGGGCATGTATCTCGGTTGTGGGCGCATCCCCAATGGGGGGTGTGCAGGAGGCAGCTGATTGATGTTTCTCTCTCATCAATGTTTCTAACTCTCTATACCTCTCCCTTCCTCTCTGTTAAAAATAAATAAATAAAAAATATTTTTAAAATTGATTTCAGAGAGGAAGGGGGAGGGAGAGAGAGAGATAGAAACATCAATGATGAGAGAGAATAATTGAGCCCACAACCCAGTCATGTGCCCTGACCAGGAATTGAGCTGTGACCTTCTGGTTCATAGGTTGATGCTCAACCATTGAGCCATGCCAGCCAGGCTAGTCTCACTTTCTTAAATTCTTCTCAAAATCATTTAACACAAGCTCAAGTCCTGTAAGTTCCATCTCATACCCTCCTAATAAGAAAGCTCATGTCCCCCATGGTGACTATACTCCCTTATTAAAATGAGTCAATAATGCCAACACACTGCAGACACCTTTGTGCTGGCTTTTGGCTGGAGGGCTTTGCCAGCACGTTTGCTCTAGAGCCAGCAAATACTAAGGGAGATCCTTCCTGCCTGGAATGCGGATTCTGATTCAAGTTCAGCTTTCTCTCTAGCTGGAGTTGCTGCTTCCTCCCTAGTTACCAAGGACCAAACCCATCTCCAAGGTCATGACTGATTCTCCCCAGATAGCACCAGAGGAAAGGAAATTCCTTCCATTAAAATAACTTCAATCCCGAGGCTGATTGTAGGGAGGCAGGAGCCTATGTGGCCAGAAGGTTGTAAACTTCATCTTGGTCCCCTGGTTCTGAGGTGTTCCATCCACAAGGTGGTGGTTTCTGATGTGAGAGAGAATGTAGGCATGTGGGGGCACTTACAGAGGAAGGACAATCAGAGCCACATCTGGCTTCTCTAGGCTTTGCTGTGAGACAGCCTTTGCCTGAAATGGATGTTCTTACTTAAATGTTTTTGCTATATTGTATTCTTTTCCTGCAATAAGCTGCAGATTTGTTATAAAACTGCAGCCCTGTTTCTTGTGAAATGATAAAGCTGGTGGTTTAATTGTTCATGGAAGAATTCAATAAATATTTATTAAGAACCAGTTATGTGCTAGTCACTATTAGAGTTGCTGATAACATAAGCAGTGAATAAATGGGCAAAAATCCTGGGTTTATGGCACTTACACTCCATGGAGCATTATGACTCCTTGCTGTGCTTGGTTCATATTAACGGAGTCTTTATGTTAGATGCAAATGTCTCTTTCTTAGTCATTTTGGATGGGTAACACCAACTGAATGGAGAGCTTTTTGATGACCAGTCCTACCCCACGCCACCCCTCTGTGCCCATCCCCTTTCTGAAGATGGGGAGGAAGGTTTAAGTTTTAAAACACATAAAGTCAAGGGCTAACTTCTCTAAATGTTGGTCTCTTTTAAGGAGTTCAGAGGTATTTGTTATCAGCATTATGTACCTGTACACAACTTATTTACTAAATTTTAAAAATTAGTTTCAGATTAAATGTGGCTATATTTACTTCTAACATCTTGCTGGCACTACTTAAGGAAACCAGAACATTTCTTTGTAGCTAGAAAGGTAATCTTAATGCTTGCATTAGTAGGTTTATCATAAAATCTAAAATAATAAAATCCAAATTTAATTCAATGCCAAAAATTTGTATTGAATACCTTCTATGGGAAGATGGTATCTTTCTCTTATGAAGGTTAAAAGGCATTGCAAACATTAAACATTAGTGGACATTTTCAAGATAATGCCTAGATTTGATCAATAAATTGCTGATATATGTATCTTACTACACAGAAAGCAACATTTTTAGTAATGACTCATATATAATAGTGTCTGCAATGTGGTTTCCATTAAAACGCTAGTCCTCATCTGCTAGTAACTTTCTCCAAATTTAATCTTTTGGGTTGAAATTTTCCATGCCTGGTTTAAGCTCAAAGGCATTTAAAAATTATTTTTTTAAAGTTGCAGGGCAATTCCTTTGGCTATCATATGTGCCTCTTCTAATTTCAATGCAGGCAAGAGAAAGAAAAAAAAGAGAAAAGGAAAGATTTGAGTATATCAGTATGGTATTTGTGTGTTCAACTAGAATCATAAAAGGCCTGACAGCCTAGATGTAAGATCATTTTATTAAGCTTGTTTCTTTAGGTAACTGAAGCAGGCTCACCGTTATCTGGTGTGCCTTTGTGTTTGCAGGAACTATTTCTTTACCCGATCCTTAGAAATGAAGTTCCCATGACAGTTGTATAGCTATGTGTAGCTGATTCTTGTGATGATTGCACACAATGCCTTTACTCTGAAGCTCTTGGGATAGGAGTGCAGGCCTTCATCATGTCCTTTCCCCCTGTTCCATGCTCCATGTAGCAAATATGTTATTTAGGAAACTAACGTGGCTTCTCACCACAAGATATGGATGATTAAATCTTCGGGGAGCTACGTTGAAAAAGCTGTCTCTGGCTTGTCACGTTGCCAAATGTGGAACTGTGCTGCCGATATTATTTTTGTCCTAGGATATCTGGAAATGAAGCTGTAAGCACACCTTCTCCCCATTCAGAACGAAAGAATAAGCATGCAGTCCTCGCCGAGGGGGTTGGTGGTTGAGGCTTATTGGTGTATGAGGCTAAACGGCATTCTTGAGGACAAAAAAAATGAGGAAGAGCACAGGCAGGAATTCCTCTTGGGCCAACACGAAATAAAACGAAATGCCCTGTTTCTTACAGTTTCGTGTGTCTTGAATCTTCACCTCACACTTGATTTAAACTTTATTTTCATCTTAAATGTCATTAGAGAGTCATCACTTTTCAAATTGTGTAGCTTGATTTTTACCTTAAAAACAAAAACAAATACACACACACACACACACATCAAATTGCCCCAAAGGCATTTAAAAAGATGACATCTTAAGTATCCTCTTTCTAAAGTGGTGCCCATGAACGTATATACAATAGCTGGTTTACGTGCCTGTCTATTCTCTCTCTCATGTAGACATATACATATACATTCATGTAGATTCAACATTTTCCACAAGGAACAAAAGGAATCTCATAATGAAAAGCAACGTTTTCTCTGGATTCATGCCAAGGCACCGGATCCTTGTTCTTTTCCAGTTGATTTATCTTAATGATGCTCTGTCAGGCAAAAGCCTTTATGAATTCTGCATAATGTCCTATTCAATTACAGTGGCATGCTTGCCTCAGCTTTGCAAGGCTAAGCTTGAGATGATTTCCTCCTCTAAGAATCTCTTCCATAGTCAGTGATAAAATAAGACCAGTTTTTGCTGGAAGAAAACAATTAACAAGAAGTTTCCTTTCTCTCTTTTTCTTTCTTTCTCTCTTTCTTTCTCTTCTTCTTCTTCTTCTTCTTCTTCTTCTTCTTCTTCTTCTTCTTCTTCTTCTCTCTCTCTCTCTCTCTCTCTCTCTCTCTCTCTCTCTCTCTCTCTCTCTCTCTCTCTCTCTCCTTCTTTCTTTCTGATTCATGCTTTAAAAAATTAAACCTGGACACCTTTTACCAACATTGTTTTTTATTTTATTTAGTTTTTCATTTCTTTCTATAGTTCAGTTAGATATAGGTCTTAGAACTATGCTTCGTGTTAGTTTTATGTGTAAGACAAGATAATTCTTTGTTCAAATGTTCCCTCTCAGTCTCCCTCATCTACAGAGAAGCATGGGAAGGGTTCGGGTTGCTCAGTAATAGTGCTCTCTGAAAGAACTTTCTGTGATAATGGAAATGTCTTATAATCTGCTCTGTGAAACACAGTAACCACCAGCCACTTGTGACTGTTGAGCATGGAAAATGTGGCTAGTGTTACTGAGAAACTGAATTTTAAATATTATTTAAATTTAATTAACTCAGATTTCAGTAGCTACCTATGGCTAGGGGCTACTCATACAACACAGGTCAACAGAATTTAATTCTAAAAAACTGCACTGAGGTTTGGCAAAACCCTATTCTTATAACAAACTACCCCAAACATAGTGCCTTGAAACAGTAATGTATTCTCTTTCATGATTCAGTGGGTTGACTGCTCAGCCAGACAATTCTCAATCGAGGTTTCTCATGTGGTTTCAGTCAGATATCAGTGGGGACTAGAGTCATCTGAAGGCTCAACTGGACTAATGTTTAAGATCGCTTCTCACTCCATACCTGGTGGCCGGGACTAGTCTGTTTGGAAGAGCTGGGGACTGGCCAGGCATCTCTCTTTCCATGGAGCCTCTTCACGTACCAAACTTGGGTTTTTCACAGCATGACACTCTCAGGAACTTGAACTTCTTATATGGTGTCTGGCTTCCCCCAGAGTGGGTAGGTGAAGAAACAGGAAGTAGGTGCTGCCATGTTCTATACTTCTTCTATGACCTATTGGTCAGAGCAATCACAGAGCCTGGCCAGATGTCAGAGGAGGTGGCCTAGACCTTCCTCTGGGTGGGAAGGAGGTAAAAAATAATGTGAGCATTTTTAGTTATCCACAGCTATTCTGTAGAGTGGCATATTTTCTCCTACATTCATCCAATAGAAATATGAAGGTTAATGCCTCTTCTTTTCTTCTCTACCTGAGCAATAAAGTAATTTCAATCATGTAACTTGAGGCCAAAAAATGACCAGAGCAAAGAATTTTGTGCTTATGATGAGGATGTTGATGATGTTTAAACTGAATAGGGGATCTAAGATGTGAGGAGAAACATTGATTTTACTTTAACTCAGGACTCAGCTTCATGTGAGGAGCAAACACCATTGACTACAATCATTTTCATGATTCTGAGATGATTGAGAACATCAAATTCTGGCTAAAAGTCCTCTTCACACTGTATCCATGTAAGTGCTGTCTTTATCTGTGAAAATACAATGACTAGAGGCCTGGTGCATGAGATTTGTGCACTCCAGAGGTCCATCGGCCCAGCCTGTGCCCTCTTGCAGTCCAGGAGCCCTCGAAGGATGTCTGACTGACAGCTTTGGCCCACTCCCAGCACAGGAAGTGGGCTTACGCTATCAGTATGACATCCTCAGCACTGCTGCAGAGGCCGGAGATGCTCCTGCCATCTCTGCTGTGCTCGCCAGCTGTGAACCCTGCTTCCGACTTAGCTGTGCTCCCCCAGTTTCATAGAGACCAGTCATTCTGCAGTTGGATCAATTTGCATGTTAGCCTTTTATTATATACGATTGTTTTAATATTTTTTGTTTTGTTAATGCAGCTTTAGTGGTTGGAGTTTTCTTTTTATTAAACCCCTTTTTCCCTGCCACTTTCAGCACCAAATTGATCTTTTCTTAAAGAAATTAATAATTCTATCTTAACAAAAATTCATCGGCTTCTGTAAGTGCATAACCTCGGTGTGTTTTGGGGTTTCTCATGTTGTACTACGGACAAGTTGGCTCATTTGATTTGTGTCATGATATAATATATTCAAAACATTTCTTCAGTTTAACATAAACTTTCTTCAACTTTAAAACATCTGTATGGATATCCTGCCGTCAGCCAGCTTCCACATGTTTTGTCCAAGAAAATTAAGGTGAACACTACTTTTTTCCTAAAAGGTTGACTGCATTCCAGGGCTGCTGTTAATAATTTGAACTTGCCATTGAGCATTAGTCCATAATGTTCACAGGACGCTGGGCGATGACCTGGGTCTAGGTCTCTGAGTCATGCGGAGGGTCAGCAATTCCATCACATGTAAAGCCTTCGGTGTAGTCTTGGGGCTGCTCTCATACCTAGTTGCCACACAGTCAGAAGCCTCCCAGCAGCTCTTCTGATACTGCTTTTGCTTAGTTTCCTGCTCTTTGTTGCTGAGATCTTCACGGCAGAGAGTGTGTCTTGGGTAATGGAATTCAGCAAGACTTTAAGATCTGTATTGCAGAAGGAAGTCTGGCCCGGTAGGACTTCCTTGGTGCACACAGCACCGATCAAGGGAGTGTGCCTCTCAGCACTGTTTGGGGCCACTTTAAGGGGTGATTGTGATTCTTGGGTCCATCCACTCCTTTCTTTCCCCCTGCTGTCATCCCCATTCTGATCCCACAGGAGGTCCCATAGCCCTCTTCCACCAGGTTTGCATGGGTCTGCTGCGGTTCCATTTGCTCTGGCTGCTGTATCTGAGGCTCTGGCCCTCATCATTATGAAAAGCCATGGCTTCTGGTACCTGGCAGAAGAGGATGCACAGAGAGGATGGGATGAATAATACGTGTAGTTTGGGACAAGAGATGTTTTGGGGAATGGGGAAATCAGTACCTAGGAACTAAAATGCAATTTGTCACTCCCATATCACAGAATTGCAATGTCTCTCCATCCTCAAAACCACCCTCTAGTCCATCAGCAACTTATTCACTCGACTGCCTTCCCCAGCTACTGCCACAGTGATCATTTGAAACTGTGTATCTGATCACACCACTCTCCTGCTCCCATTACTTCCCATTGCCTGTGGCATAAAGTCAAGTGTCCTTACCCTGATCAGAAAAGTGTCTGCATGTCCAGACTCATTGCTCACCATTCCTCACACCATCACTCAGCTCCAGCCACATTAAAGATTTGCAATTAGCTCAAACAGACATTACCTTTGCTACTCAGGACTTTTGCTCATATACATGTTCTCTTTTCTGGGAAAACTCTTCTCCCATTCCTTTAGCTAACCCCAACGCTTGTGTTGGGAAGTCTTAGTTTAGAGATCACTCTCTCCAGGACATCTCCGTCTGTGTCTCCGCAGACTAGGTTCAGCCCACTGTTGCATACACCCTTTCGTTATTTTCACCATGGCTCACTGCTCGCACATCTTTGACTCTGCGTTTGCCTTCCCCTAAGGTTGGTGACGTAGGAACACTTATTCACTGCAGTGTCCTCAGAACACAATGTAGTGTCTGGACCAGAAGTTAATAGTGACTGAAAAGTGGAATAAATTCCACACAATAGAAACAGCTCTGATAAAACCTTATTGTTGAGCATGACCTTCAAATAAGAAATTGTAGTGTGAATAACTGTCAACCTGAAAACGATTCAGGAACAAGGGATTTTATTTGTGTTGAAAGAATTACTGAACCCCCTGCCTTTGGGTTCAATGCGTACAAGAAGGAATAATCTTTGCAACACACTTAAGAAATTCGCAGTGGTAACACTGCCTGAGCTATGTTTGAATAACTTCGGGAACTAGGTATAAAGAAGATCACAAGCCAAGAGCGACAGAAGGAAAGGAACTCTTCCTTCGTAGGAAGCCTTGATCCTCCTCTCACGTGGCTGGACCCCGCTGTGTACACATCGTGCCTGGCCAAGCCCCAGCTTTACATGAAAGGGCTTCACCGGCTTTTAACAAACCATATGGTGAAAACATCGACACACACACATATTTCTCCCGGTACCTTCAGGCGCTGCTAAGCAGCTGGTATTAATGAATAAGAATGGCCATTGAAATCATGGTATGTTGTTGCTAGGAAGGAACAGTTTATAGCCAGGAGAATTATGGATTACTAGGCAAGAACACACAGAAATAGAAGGGATGTGTGATTTCTGCATTTCATCTAGATTTGGCCACCTGCACCGCTGAAGGCAATGCAATGCTGGGCTGATTAGCAAGTGTTAATTCTGTTCCTACTGATGGTGGTCCTGGGAGAGGGGACCCATACCTTCCATACTTACAGCATTATTCAGGGCCTTTGTCCCTGGCTGAAGTCACGGAAAGAGCTATGAAGAGAGTCCCTGGTTAAACAAAAACATTTTGTAATGCGGTTTCTCCAGTTTTTTTCATCCATGTTTTCTTAGGAAATAAAGTATTTGTTTCCTCCCCACTATATACATTAAAATTCTTATTACATTGAGACCCAAATCCTTTTCTAACCTTTTAAGAGACTCAATTCCTACCACAGCCCAGATGTAGGAATTTCCTCCTGTCTTCATGGGTTCCATTTCAGCTTCATACAAACTTTGGCGCAAAACTCAACCCTTTCACAAGGTTCCACAAAAAATAAAAACAAACAGAAAAATCCAATCTTTTTTTTATAATTTTTGGTAGTTTTTGGGTTATTTTGTATTTGGCTTTGCAACAACATGGTTAACATAACCCCGATGCTTCCTGCAGGGCCCTGGCTCTAGCTTCAACTTCTACCTCATCCTTTGCCCAATGCTGTGCTCAGATTCTAGGACCCTTCTTGTTCTCCCCTACATTATTCACAGCCAGATTTGAAACAATAAAGTCTGTGACTTATTCTAGTAAAATTACAAGACTCTAAAGACAAATTAAAAATCTTTAGGTGTGAATACTTTATAAGCATAAAAAATTAAATTGACTTCAGATTTATCAAAATAAATCAATGTATAGTTCAGTAGCATTTAAAAAAAAACTCAAGAGAAGAAAATAAGATACAACTATTTTCTATTCTGCTAGTTATATGTTAAGTGCTGTATTAGTTTTTATAGATGTTTTAATAAGTTATTGCAAACTTGGTGACTTAAAGTAACAGAAATATATCCTCCCATGGTCCTGGAGGCCAGAGTCTGAAATCAAGGTGTTGCGGACCACGCTTCCTCTGAAATCTGTAGAGAAGTGTTCTTCCCGCCTCTTTCTAGCTTCTGATGGCTCTTAGCAATCCTTGGGATTCATTGGTTTACAGCTGCATCTATTCAATCTCTGCTTCTGTCTTCACATCACCTTCTTCTCTCTGTGTCTGTGTATCTGCCATTTCTCTTATAAAAATACGAGTAACTGGATTTAGAACGCATCTTAAATCCAGGATGACTTTACCTGAAAATCCTTGATTAATTATATCTGTAAAGACCCTATTTCATAGGTAAAGAGGGTTAGGACTTGTACATATCTTTTCCAGAGGACACTATTCATCACACTACAAGTGCCAAGGCAAAAAAAAAAAAAAAAAAAAAAAAAAAAAAAAAAAAAAAAAGGCATTTCAATAAACCACTCTCAACACAAAATAGATCAAGTGGACTAAAAAAGTGGTATGTAAAACAGAGTTTATTCTTGTATTATTATTTATTCTTGTATTATATATTTTTCCACATGAGCAACTACAAGTCTACTTTTGCCCACCCCTATATAGAAGAGATAAAGAACATAATCAATGAGGCAAATCTTTGGGATATATATTGACATTACATACTGATAATAGAGTGCAATTAAATTTACCAAAATTGATCCCAATAGAAAAAGAAAGTATAAATAGATGAATATTTATAAGGGAAATCATGTTATCATATAACTAACAAACAAGAATATACCAGGCCCAGAAGTTTTCACAGGGGCAACATACCAAAATTTTAGGGTCAGATAAACCCTTTGATACATAATTGTCTTATAGAAAATTTAAAAAAATGAGAAAAGACATCTGTTTTCTTTAAATTAGGTGGTACCTAATCACAATAAAGATGATGATATGTCACTTGTGAATATTGATGCAAAAATCCTTAATAAAATACTAATAAATAACTCAGCCAGCATGGCTGCAGTTGAGCGAGACCTATGAACCAAGAGGTCATGATTCCATTTCCAGTGAGGGCATGTGACTGAGTTGCAGGCTCAGGCGCCAATATGGGGTGTGTAGGAAGCAGCTGATCAATGGTTCTCTCTCATCATTGACGTTTCTATCTCTCTCTACATCTCCCTTCCTCTCTAAAATCAATAAAATATATATTTAAAAAAATACTAATGAATAGACTCCACCATCACATTAAGGAAACAATAAGCCATGACCATGATAAAAAGTATGATTTTTATCAATAATATAAAGATGATTCAATATTAGAAAATCTATTAGTATGACTCACTATATAATAGATCTCAGGTGAAAAAAAAATCACATGAATATTTCTATATCTGCTAAAAATAGCATTTGACAAAATTCTATCCTAATAAAAACACTTTGAAAAATTTGAATAAATGGATACTTCCTTAATAACTACATAGAAAACATTAATGATATGGTTAACAAACTTAATTTAGATACAACTGAGCTCCAAAACTAGAGAATATTTTTTCCCCCCAATAACAACTATGGAACATACTTTAAAATTGCCCAACAAAATCGATTTCATAGGTACCACATTCCCTGTACAAAATACGCTTAATTAGAAATCAACAATAAAAAATTTAAAAAATATTCTTATATATATTTTAAATCTAGGAAACATAATTCTAGGTAACTAAGAAATAGAAATTAGGATTTTGAAATAATTATAATGAATAACAATACAACTCGTGCATGTGAAAATTAGTGAGATGCAGCTATAGTAGCACTCAGAGGGAGATTTATAGCCTAAGATGTATTTCTTTAAAAAAACTAATGTAAAAATATTAAACCTTAAACTCATAAGGTTAGGAAAAGAATACAGAAGAAACACAAAAATGGTAGAAAAAAGGAAATAATAAAAATGACCCAAAAAAGCAAGCAAACATACAAAACCACCAGAGATGATCATTAAAACTGAAATCTGGTTCTTTGAAAAATTTAATAACACATTACTGTAATAACATGGACAAGTTTCTGGAAAGACTGACCATGGGAAATAAGCAGAAGGAATCATTCAGTACTATTGAGAACACCACCAGAAAAGGGCTTTAACTGCTATGTTAGAGGGAATGATGATGTGGTTATATAGAGCAGAGGTCATGTTCAGCTTTCTCTCAAGTGCAGCCCAGATGCTGACTCAACTTTCATAATGGGTCCTGCATTTCTGTCTCTATGTCTTTTAGGTCCAGCCTCTTATCCTGGTCACTCTCTTCACTTATTTACATTCTTCCATCTCCTTCCCCACAGCCATAGAAATCCACCTGTTCAAATCCCTAATCTCAAACCTTTTTAAAATTTTTTCCTTGGTTCTCTTGAATTCATTGCTTTTGAAACACTAAGCTAAGTAGATCCTCCCTTTGAATTTCTTCAGCAGTGCCTTATTCTTTCACTCTGCAATTAGCACAGGACAGCACTGTTCTAGGCTGTGCTCTGGGAGGAGAAAAAGTAAACCTCTAAGAGAGCAAATATTAATTAAGACCTAAAAATATTCTTTACCACCTATATTTTGTATATACAAATGATTCAGTAATGACAATACAATAGTCATCTTAGGTGTTGAGTCTCAGTGATTATCAGAAGGCAAAATAGTATTGAATCTATACTAATAAAAGGATAATATACTAATTAGACTGGGAGACCTTCCAGGAGATCTTCCAGATTTTCTTCTGGACAAAGTCATGGTGGTGGGGCCAAAGTAGAGGTAGTTATGGGCCAAGAGGGGAGGGCAATTGTGGGTGATCAGGCCAGAAAGGGATAGTAGGGGGGCAGTTGGGAGTGAGCAGGCCAGCAGGGAGGACAAGTAGGGGTGAGAAGCCTGTCAGGGGAGGCAGTTGGTGGTGAGCAGGCTGGCGAGGAAGCAGTTGGGGGCAAACAGGCTGGCGAGGAGGGAAAGTAAGGGCGAGTAGGGGAGCAAGCAAGCAGTGGGGGGGGTTGGGGGGGGAGTTGGGTGTGTGCAGGCCAGCAGGCAGAATGATTAGGGGCAATCAAGCAGGCAGGCAGGTGAGCGGTTAGGAGCTAGCATTCCCGGATTGTGAGAGGGATGTCTGATGGCCAACAGTTGGACATCCCCCAAGGGGTCCCAGATTTGAGAGGGTGCAGACTGGACTGAGGGACATCTCCCCAAGCCCCCCTCGTGCACAAATTTTGTGCACCAGGCCACTAGTTCTTTTTATAAGTATGCTTTGGAGGGTTACCTTAAACTGGAATACTATGAGGAAATATATTAGATCTTTAGCAGAAATAGTAATTTCAGGTACTTAATGGTGATGCTCAAATTCTTAACATATTGATATTAACATATAGATTTTTTATTCCTCCAGTTAGGATAAAGTCAGCTTGTTTTTCTCTATCCTGTGACTTTTTCTCTCAAGCATTTGAATTTGGTAAATTCTCAGTGTATCTTTTTAAACACTTTTGCCTGTAATTCTTTAAAAACATGTGTGACTTAATCCATATGCTTTTCATTCATTTACAATCAAATCATCAAAATACAGTCTTTAAAGAGCTATTTGATTTCAAAGAACATTTTTTAATAAGCATTTAAAACCCTTTGAGAATAAAAACGGGATGCCACATTTTTCCAAGAGTAAACACAGCACAACCCAAAACACACTCATGCCCAGAGAAATCCAAGCTTCTGAATTTTAATTCTTTTCCATTCTTGACTAAATGAGCCATCTCCTATCTTCATTTAACTCCTGGTGAAGCATGAAGTATTTTGAGATGAGGAAGTTGTATTTTTCAAATTACTATTTAAAAATCTATTTAACTACCATTTGAGAAGAATCTATTAATACCTGCTTTAATTTAATTTGCCATTGTCATTCTACAGCAGAGGTTTTGTTTTTTTAAAGGTTAATTCTTTTTTTAAATCTTTATTGTTGTATTGCATATGTCCCCTTTTTTCCCCCCATTGACCCCTTCTAACCTGCTCCTGTTCCCTGCCCCAGGCCTTTACCTCTCTCTCTGTCTCTGTCAGAGATGTTTCTATCTCTCTCTCTCTTTAAAAAAATGTATTTATTGATTTCAGAAAGAGGAAAGGAGAGGGAGAGAGAGATAGAAACATCTATGATGAGAGAGAATAATTGATCAGCTGCCTCCTGCATGCCCCCTATTGGGGATGGAGCCCTCAACCCTGGCATGTGCCCTGACCCAGAATTGAACTGTGACCTCCTGGTTCATACATCAATGCCCAACCACTGAGCAACACTGGCCAGGCTACAGTAGAGGTTTTTAAACTATCGTCCAGAGACCAGCAACACCATCAAGATTTAGGTAGTTTCTGGAAATGCAAATTCTCTAATCCAATGGCAGGTGAACTGATTCAGTAATGGGGTACAGGTGGTGCTTCTGATAGGTATTCAAGCTTGAGAACCACTGTTCTAGGGCCTTGGTTCACTCTTCCATTTCAAAAACATGCTTTCAGGAAAGGTTATGAGCTCTGTCATTCACATCTTAGTTTGAATATATATAAAGAGCTAATATGCTAATTAGACCAAACACCTTCCTGACAACCTTCCAGATGACCTTCTGGACAACATCTTGGACTAAGTTAGGGCTAGGAGAGCTAAGGCGGCTGGGGCTGTGAGGGCTGAGCCCCTTGCACAAATATATATATATATACTTTTTTTCTTTTTTCTTTTGCAGCTTTATTAAGGATTAAAGAAATTTTAGGTATCATAAGGAGAAAATATATATATATTTTAAAGTAAATAATCTTTCCACTACCTCTGAGACTCAGGCACTTGGAATGATGTCTCTTCTTTTAGAATCAGAAACATCCTTGAACATATTTTTGGTTAAGAAATCAGAAACAGCCCAGCTGGTGTGGCTCAGTGGTTGAGCATAAACCTATATGAACTAGGAGGTCACAGTTTAATTCCGGGTCAGGGCATATGCCCAAGTTGCAGGCTCTATCCCCAGTGTGGAGTGTGCAGGAGGCAACCAATCCATGATTCTCTCTCTCCCTCTTCCTTCTTCTCTGAAACATCATTGATGTTTCTCCTTCTATCTCTTCCTCTCCCTTCTTCTCTGAAATCAATAAAAAAAGAAGTCAGGAACTACAAGTTTTTGTGTTAAATTAGGACCTACATACAGCTTATGGTTAGATGTAAATTTATGTTGTATTTTGAACATTTAAAAAAATGCTATTTTCTGGCTAGCACCTTTTTCGTAATAGACAATTAAGATGATGAGAAGTTATGAAAAGTGAAGTATGATGTTATAAGGTTTGATTAGGTAGTTGTTCCTTATAGTAGACCTACCTAATTATAGACACAAGTTATTTTGGAATAAGAAATGTCTGGGTTCAAATTTCATCTTTGCAACCTACTAACCACAAACCTGGGCAGGTTGCTTAATCCCTCTAAAACTCAGTTTCTATGTTCCTTGTCTACAAAACGAAGGGGAAAACATATATCTTCTGGGTGTATTGTGAGATGTATATGAGTTAAAAGTTGAAAGAATAATTCAGGTCATGGGGCTGATCATTCAGTACTTAAAAAAAAAAAAGAGAAATAGGATTTTGTTTAGAAAGCAACTTGCTGGGAAGCCATTTTGTTCAAAATCACCAGCTTTCTTCAGGTGATAGTACGTTTCTGTTTCCTTTTAACAGAGCAATTCCTAGTATAGCTCCTGACATAAATTTTCATTCCTCATACTCTATCTCCCTACCTTCAAGAAAGGATATCAATGAAACTGGCAGGCCAGTTGATTGACTTAGTGTGTGTTTACAAAGCAAGCTGCCTAAAAACCTGAGACCTTACAGGATTATAAACAAAGAAATCCTTTCCCTCAGCTTCCTTACAGATGCTTTGGTAAGGCTTCTTGGCCCTTTGGTCTCCAGCTGGATGGAAGTAACTTTTAAACCCCTCTCTGGTTATTATTATGTAATTAATAATAACAGTGATTAACTTAATTGCCAACCATTTGGTTGAATTAGTGGTTAAATTTAGTCATTGGATATAGGCAAAAAGTTCAGAGAGTTTATCAGGGAGTTAAAATAAAAAAAAAAAATGATACACCTGTTTTGAGTTTTTGTTGGAGGAGAAAATAGCTTTGGCTGGGTGTCTTCCAGATTGAGCGTTTGTTGTCTCCCAGCCATTTATTTGATCATTATATCTGGGGCTCTCTGAGACGAAGGCCCTAAATTGGCTAATCTGTTCACCTCTCCCTGAGGGCCTGCCTGCCTGTGGGAAACCGCACTGTCATTAGTTGTCTTACATGCCAAGCTGGCCTTCAGAATACTGCGCAGCCCCATGCTGTAAAGGAGCTGGTTAATTAAAGGAAAATTCTTCAGACATGAAAGGCAAGAGCAGTGCCACAGAATTATGATCCTGGGACTATTTTGGCAAAGAACTGGCTGACTTGAGCACCCTTGTTACAGGCTTCACAGTTTAGCTTATTTTGTCTTTCAACTTGTTTCAAGGGGCAGTGCCAACATATTCAAAAAAATATTTAAAAAAATCTTATGGTTCATAATGATCTTTAAAAACTTGGGAATTCTCTTTGTACCGGTTTTGTGATTTTCAATTTGGCAAAAAGTCCTTTGTGTGTTTCTGATGGAAATTTTAATTATAATTTTTTTTAAAAGGCTATATTGACAATCTCAATGGTAACAGGAACTTAGCTTTCAGTTCAGTGCTTATTTGATACTTACTGAGAACATTTCAATCCACTTAGCTTGGACTTAATTGACAATTTTTTTTTTCCTAATTGAGGCCCATAGTGAAAAGGTTTGTGGTACTGATAAAAAAGCCTGTTCTACTAAGATGTTCTTAAAAATGAGGGAGAATGGGTAAGCTTGAGTCCAACTCCCAAATTAAAAACTTTGATTTTGAGAAGGAATGTCTAAAACAAAAAATTAAATAACCCTTAGGGCTTTTTGGAGAGAAAGCAGATTGTGAAGGTCTTTGAGGGTATTATAATAAAAATTTAGTCTTTGCATCATACAGATGTACAAAAAAGTTCACTGACATTGAGAAGTTCATTGGGTCTACTGTAATTTGTGCCTTGGAATTTTCAGATATTTTTAAAGTCAAGTTCAAATAGAAAGCACCATATAATATTAATGAGAAGTAGATGCCATTGTGTTGGAGGAGAGGAGAGATTGTTTCAAGGCCAGTGGTAGAATGGGATGTACTAAAACAACAGTATGAGGATTATAATCACACTGGGATGTGGTAAAAAAATCTTATAAGCGACACTGACAGCTGAGTTCTGAATTTTAGTTTCATGTCAAATTAATAGTAATAAAGTATATTAGGCTGAGGATTTTGCGTGGAAGTATCTTTAGCAATAAGATAAATCTGATAGAGAGGGAGGGCTCTGCCTTATTTTTGGATGCTTGTATCAAAGGAACAGGGTGAGTTATGTAGGAGTCAACCAAGGCAAATTCAGGTTTCTGCAAGACTTAACTGTGCCTGCACTACTCTGAGCTCTCTTAGTAAGAGGCCATTTTCCTTATGTTAGTCATGTTATGAAAAGGCAATTCTTACATAAATTAATAGTTAGAAAATATGTGAAAACCTGATTGGGTTAGCCCCATCTTGGGGGAAATTTGGCAAAGGCAATTCAGAGAGATTTATGTATCAGAGGAAGATGAGTAATGGTAGGGGATAGACCTGGGCTGTGTGTTCAAGGATTTATTGTGTCTGTGTGCTCAAATGCTTCTGGATACTGTGCTTGCTGCTTGTCTCACCCAGGACTGAGTTGCAACCAGCACAATTAACCAAGGGTTTGCAAGTCTATGTCACCTCACTTGTTCCAGCTATTTTCATTGTTCCCTGGAAGGGGATTCCCCCCAAGAAGACAGAGTACATTTTCCTGGTGGCTTGTGTAAAATTTGCATGGAATTGAAACTATTACGGCTGCCTACTGCTTAGATTGGGTTGCCTATCCCTTTCAATTTCCCAGGAAGGTGGAACCTAGATAGGAGTCTTGGGAGGAGGAGCTGGTATCTGACTGAAAGAAGCCTACACCTATAAAATGAGTTTTAAAAAGAGAAATCTGATTAGAGCCCAGTTCTGCCTCTTTTAACCTTGGGCAAATTAATTTACCAAACCTAACTGCCTCACCTATAAACTGATAATAATATCTAATGCTTAAATATACTTGCTGTCTTTATATTAAGAACTGGCCAAATATTATTGCTATAAAGTAATGACCACTGTTAACCCCTTTTACAGGTGAGGAAGAAAAAAATTGGGGACATTAAATAACTTGTGCTTGGTCATGCCCTTAGTAGATGTTAGAGCTCAGAGTCTGGATTTGAACCCAGGTGTGTGGACTCTGATGTGTGTTCTCTTGACCACCACACTATATTTCAGGGGATTGTTTGTGGTTTACAAGTTTGTCTTACAAGGTACAGATAAGATATGCAAACAGTGTAAGTCCAATGTATAGTATGTAAACATGCAATTAATATTAGCCATTATTACAATTGCCCACCAGAGCTGTATGTATTTTAATGTACACAGCCTTTATCCCAAACTTAGAATTATCATATAGAAAATCATAAAGGATAAGTTAGCAGATCTGTGATTTAAACCAGGATGTTCTGACTCAAGAGACTATGGCCCTTCTCTTTTGCCAATAGTACATGGAATGCAGTGTGAGAATTTCTGGAGGGCCCAGAGTTAGAAAGCAGGCTCTATAAATCCATGGCTGTGCTAAGCTTATTTGTATCAATATATTGAATATGTGATGTATTTCACACTTATATGTACTATTTTCAGATGCATGCTATAATTAACATACATAAACTTACTCTTATAATTAGGAAGCATAAGAGTTCACTCGGTTCATTCACAATGCCTTCTTTCCATTATGTGTTTTCTCAATGTTCCAATAGAAAAGTGCAATTACTCTCAAGTGGAAATCCACGAGTATTTTTTAAGGTAAAAGGGCTTTCACATTTAAAACGTTTTGGACATAATAAGTAAATTGATTTCATAAGCTTCCATGATTAGTAGGACTAGCCTATTATACATGAATTTACTAGTGTACATTTCCTGTACCATGTAGGAGATTATTAGAGTGAAGACATTGTTGTGCTCTGGACAGACATAGTGGGAAGAGACAAGATGCTCTATGGAGTTTCCTGTTCATGGATATGCACCACAAACAGTTTTAATGGAGGAAAAAACACCCAGAGGATAGTAATGCAACAGCTTTGGCTATGGAAATGTGAACACCAAATTGCTTAAAGCCTTCTGTTGGGTTTGAGGAGTATGATTTCCAATAAACGATGGGAATTATGTGGTCCTCACCCTAAGAAAGTGTGTGAGCATTTCTCCCTCAAGGTACAGATGAGTAATGAGTATTTGAAAGAAGGACATTTAGAGTTAATTTTCCAACTCACTATTATCCTTGGGACTACTGAAGAGAAAAAAAAGTCCCATTACTATAAGTGACAGTGAAAAAGAAGTAAAACAAAGCAAGTTTTCATTTCTGTCTTCAATGATGTCGTGTGTCATAAACAATTTGACATAACTACCAACTTCTTCTCAATGATGGTCATGAAATTTTAAGCATCATTAACTTGGATTGTGCGTTGTTGCTTGGAATTTAATTTTCTGTCTGGTTTTAATGATTAAATCAAATTTGGTGACTTGTAGAATTATAGTGAAAAATACTTGTAGCGAGAGAATCACTGCAGCCTTCACTCTTCATTTAGGGGAGAATTTCAAATTCTCATTCAGCTCAAGACCATTTCTTCAAATGGAATCTAATGCAGAGCCAGTGTATACCCAGATGAGAGTGGATCTACTCTGACTGAAGCAGAATGAACCCCATCCACTCCCAAACATCGTCTCTGCAGTCTCACCTCCCTTGTGGCCTTTGAGACACCGTTGAAGAGCGCTAGTCTTTCAGGCATTTTATAAGGAAATTTTTCTATACAATTATTTTCCAAACAGCCTTGCACTCTGGTAGAAAGTTTAATGTGTAAATCTTTTCTGCCTTCTTTTTGAAGGCATGATTAGTTATCACCTGAGATAATAATAGCTTTCTCATTCTCTACCAGCTCTGACTGATTGTAGGGAACTAGCTCTGAAGGATTGAGTGCCTCACTGTACATCATTATGCTTCTGTGCTATGAAATAATATTGAGAGAGGGTAGAAAATTATGGTAATATGTCACAACATTCCTATTGAACTGATAATGAAAATCAATGCTCCCATTCACTGAGCATATTGTATATATGCCACACACTCTACTTATAATTTTTACTGATTTATTATGGCAACCCTATGAGCTGGTCATGATTACCTCCACTGTACAAATGAAGGAACTGAGGCTCAGGGAGTCATCCAAGTAACTGGAAGAGCTGGGATACCAGCCTAATTCCCTTTCCACACAGCCACCTGATTTTATATATGTGCTGATTTATATATTTTGCCAACATCCTCCAGAATACTGCTCAGAGTAAAAAAGTTAACATTGATTTTACTCTGATAAAATCTCAGCTTATATCAGTGAACAGTCAGGCAATTTGTGACTGAAATTATAAGCTTAAAGTTATTTTGATGTGTTGCTCAGTATGGCATTTTTGAATAAGTCTATAATAATTTATATTGTTAATGCATTTGGTATCTCTGGGAAGCAAAATAGCTCAGTAGGTTAGGGTGTAAAGACAAATCTTGAAAGGAAATTGAAGATATGACTTAGCATTATTGAACAAGTCAGTGTTTGGGAGTGTGTGTGTGTGTGTGTGTGTGTGTGTGTGTGTGTGTGATATTTGCCTACTAATCCACACAGTGCAAGTTTCACCTTTGTCATTGTTTAACTTGCATTGGCCATTTATTACATTATCATGTCTCTCATCTTAGAAAAAACACCTCTCTTGATCCCAGGTCTCCTGCAGGCAATACTCAATTTCTCTGCTTTCTAGTAAAGAAAAACTCTTGGGAAGTATCTCCACTACTCTACAGAAAGAACTCAGATTGCAAAATTCTATGGCTACTTCCCAGTCTTCGTTTTACCAGTTTTTTGGCATCATTTGACACAGTGTATCATTTCTTCCTTCTGAAAACCCTTTCTTCTCCTGGCTTCCCTGCTGCCCTGGTCTCCTATTCAGTTCTGCTCTTCCCTTGTTGCTGCTTCCTCTTCCAGAGAGGACAGCATCCAGTTCTTGCCGGATTCTTCTATCTCATTAATTACCTCTCTTTATCCTGCTCTCCTCCAACCACCCTAATTTTGTGGATTCTTGAGTACCCCATGCTTTTTCTGCCTTACATCTTCTGTATTTGCTTTCCCCTCCATCTCGACACTTACCCCCCTCATACAACTACATGGGAGATTCACTTCATTAAGTCTTTCATCAAATATTGTTACTCTATCCATCACCCTTAGAGTCATTCTAAATTTCCTCACTCTGCTTTATTTTTCTTTAAAGAAATAATCATGATCTGAAATTGCATAATTATTTATTTACCTATTTTGTCGGTCTATTCTGTTAGTCTAGAAGCTTCCTGAAGGCAGAGATTTGGTCCATCTTGTGCATTACTATATCACTAATATTAGAACATTGCCTGGCTTTTAGGAAGGGTTCAAAGATATTTAATGAGGTTATACATTTATGGGAAAAGCAGTTCCATGTGAAATGACAATGCTTTGAAGTAATTATACCATACATATTATTTATACTCTTGATTTTCTAAATTTCATTTTGTCAACTCTGCAGTGGCTACTTTAGAGCTAATATATGGAATTTGTATTTCAATCTTGATTTTCTTACCTGTGCATGGTCTCTGCAGGTTTCAGTTTCTTCCTATTCCTGCGTTTTAATGCCACAGTTTTACTTTGAAGTAATGTGGATGTATATTATTCATACATATACAAATCCACAATGATATGTTTGGGCAATTATGTATTGCCCAAGCACAAGAACATACACACATGTTCACTGGGGCATGAAGCCCATGAAAAATGGAAACCAGATGATAAATAAAGAACTCAAAGGTAAAGCACCAAATCCTTCATTGAGGAGAAATAGTTTCCCTACTGAACAACCACTACGTATTGGTTCCCATAGTAGTTCAAAGATCGATTTTGCTGTTCTAAATGACAGCTAGAACCCATTCACTCATTAACAGTGTTTTCAATTAGGCAACGAACCCAATTAGCATTATCTCTTTAATTAGCAGTACTCCACAAGGTAGTCCTAACGAATCTGATAGGTAATTTCTTTGTAGCATCGTGAGCAACTTACAGAACTTTCTTTCTAGTAAGATAGCTAAAGTCAACCACCAGAGCTAATTTATGGATTTCACTTCATTGGAGACATCAATTGAATAAAAGCAATTGGATAAAAAATACCAAAGGGGGTATAAGGGAGCAAGATACATCTTTGCTTCTTTGGAGAAGAGGACGTAAGTGTGACCATATGTTGGCATTTCTCCAAATCAGACACGTTAATGCAGCCTTTCTAAAATAGCTGCTTTCAAACAGTCCTTTGCTCTCATGACCTTTGACATGGTGGTGTTAACATTTCTCTTTTAGATCTTAGATCACTGGTTACAGTGTATGGGTGCAACAGATATCCCCAGCAACCCTTGATTCCTTCCCTTTTCTCTTTTTATTTTATCTAATCCTGAAAATTCTTTAGGTATGCATTATTATTATTGTTGTTATTTAATATTTTTTTTTATTATTGATTTCAGAAAGAGGAAGGGAGAAGGAGAGAAAATAGGAAAATCAATGATGAGAGAGAATCATTGATTGGTGCCTTCTGCACACCCCCTATTGGGAATCGAGCCCACATCCAGGGCATGAGCCCTAACAGGTAATCGAATCATGAACCTCCTAGATAGTTCATGGGTCTATCTATGCTCAACCACTGAGCAACATCAGCCGGGCTAAGTAGGTATTGCTTTTGTATATAGAAAAAAAATGTCATTGAGGAGTGAGAGAACTGCTAGAAAACATGCAAAACATTTTCTGTGTAGAAATCATATTGTAGTTCAAGTAGTTCAAGTATCCTCCCCCATTTCAGTGCAATATACACCCAGTCAGATAAAATTTTCATAATTAGGAAACCTGCAAACAGGAGTATCCATAATCCAGTTCTCTAAATGTTCAAATGTAAAACAGGTGAAGTAGCATTTTTACACAGACAATTCTGTTTATTCATGAATGTAAGGGAGTATGCCCATTGTATGTTCAGCTGACTGTTTAAGATATGAGCAAATTCTCAGAGAATGAGCAAGCCCTTTGCTAAAAATGATGGATGGCCCTCTCTGAGATGAGTAAATGTGGTAAACATATAACTTCTGGTCACATATAGTTTGTCTGCCAGATGATGCCTAACCTCACCCCATCCCTCATCCTCAACCCATCTCTGACCCCACCTCATTCCAGACACCCACTTAATCCCTGCCTTCTATCCCAGGGGGTGGGGATCTACAACAGGATGAAGTTCAAGGCTGTGGAGAGATTTTAAAATGGAAAGAAAATGTCTGTTTCACACATTACTTGTTAATAGAAACAGCTGAAAGTTTAATGGTGTGTTTTTTGGGCTGTGTTTAAAAATCTGCATGAAAACAGCTGCATCAGTGCACAGCTGTGTCAAAACAGCCTTGTCAGAAATGTCATATTCACACTTATTTTCTCCCCCCCCCAAGCTATTTGGACAGATCATTTTTTCTATGTATGTCTTTTCTCCACAGGTATACAGCTATGTATATTTTATAGCATATGCCTGGTAAACGTGTTTATAAAGTGTGAGGATGAAAATCTGCACAGTTGGTACATTACTATACAAATTAAACTGTATTATCACTTTTTGAGACTCTGTCCATCTGGGATATCCCAGCCCACAGTCTGTGTTTCTGGGCTTTATGAATGTAACATTAGGATGTACTATGCAAATCTAAAAAGAATTAGCTTTGCATAAAAGAAAACCCCTTTGATGAGCTTAGGAGATGAGAGAGCCAATGCATACACAATAGAAAAAACCTAAATTTAATAACCAATAACTACCATCCCCTAACCATTTGCAATATGATAAAAATTTAAAACTTTTATTGATTTTTCTTTAATGTTTAACATTATAAAATGAAAATGAGTATACTGAATTTTAATCTTTGTTATGTTTTCAAATTTGAGTGAAAGGAGTCAGGTGAAACATACTGCTATGTATCAAATTTTTTTTTTTTTTTTTAAATTGGTCTTGGACAGGATTTAGATACTTACGGAATTTGGAAGTTTATGTTTATGTTTAATGTTCCTTCTAAATCTCTGAATGTACACAAAGCTCCATGAGCACTTAATAACTGTGTGACCTTGGAGGAGAGTCTCTTAACTTTTCTGAGGGTCAATCTTCCTTCTCTTCAAAATGTACTGGCCACCCCCTAGTGGGGAGGGTTAAGATTGGAATCCATGAGAAGGATCCAACCCAGGGTAAATACTCAACCTTCGATTCTATTATATCTAATTCACCAACCCTGAAAGTCCCTAAGGCCCCACCTCTCTCATTCATGGCCTGGAGCTGAGACTCCCGTGTACTTTTTCCTATGTTTAGTCGCTTGCAGTCTTTATCCCTGGATTGCATTGGAGTGATCTGATTGGCATAGGGGCAGATTAAAAGAGAGGCCTAGGGTCTCCCGTGCTCCTAGCCCCAGCTGATAAGCTGGGTTAGGAAGAAGCCAATTGCAACCAGCTCCACTTAACTCTGGGAAAGCTCAGGCTGTTACTTCAGTCTTTTACTCCTCTAGGTATGTTCCCAAGATTATCAGAACAGGCTTCACTTGACACCTTGCTAGAGGTAGAAACTGCATCCCACCACCACAGCCCCCTGCACATCCAGGCACCAACTCAGATGCCGTTTGTAAATATGTTGGAAGAGAGCTAATAGTAACACAATTAAAAACCAAAACTTATGCCCGGCTGGTGTGGCTCAGTGGTGGAGTGTGGACCTCTGAACCAGGTTATAGTTTAGTTTACCTATAAAAATATCTCCAAACCACGGGGACAAGGTATGATGCTTTGATATTAATTCTCTTTCTATGCAACTGGAAATTTCTAGGCTATTCTGGGGTACTAAGGCAAACTAAGTCAACAAATACCAGCATTATTTGTTGGTGGGTAGTTTTCTCATAAAGTACCAATCTTAACCTTTTATCTTTCTAAGATGCACCCAGGTTTTTTTCTGTAGAGAATCAATTGAAATAAGCAGCTATTGATTTTCGGATCATTAATTAAGAAGCACAAATCATACATTAAAAAATGTAATACAAAAAATTCTGACTTCTTAAGATTTCTAATAGAATGTGTATATGTATTGATTTTCCATACCATATAGGTGCCATATAAATGGTTTTTCACTGTGAACAGCAAATTATTTAATATGTTAGGGGCTGCTAGCTGCTAAAAAAGGTTTTCAAATGTGGTTTTCTGGGTGTCAAGGGATAGAACACATCTTTGGTATAAACCAGTAGAATTTCATGTTTGAGACATAAATCACAATTTCTTAAGCACATAGGTCACATGTAATTAATGTTTAGGGAAAAAAGTATAATTAACCTGAATCTAATTTAAAATTTTTATATATAATGAGGACTTGACTTCTTTGGATAACTCAATTTGCTCTATAGCTATTTTTTTAAAAAAGTATTTGTTCATATTTTCTTCTTGGCTCTTATTATTATAAAAGTTATTGAGTCCCTGGGTTACATAGATATGGACTAGATAACATTTTAAAACACTAAATAATTTGGTCTTTATCCAGGGTTATATTTGTAAATCAAACAAATCAAGTATATTTTTCTATATTTTATTGCCAATATTGAATCAATTTATTCTGTAGAATTCAGAGTAATTGATTCAGAGATCTAGCATCACACTCTAAATTGACCTGATTTATACAGTACTTAAGGTTTTTACAGGAGAGCAACTTTTGTAAAATGGAAATCAGTAGTCAAATAGCTAAATTTATTGTGTGATTAAAACAGTGTGTGTAGTATGATTTAAAAAAGTTCTAATATTCCAAGGGTTATTTGTAATCTTGAAACCAATGTTGAAGTAAGGATGAGTAAGTTAATCATTTTCATGTTTTTTCAACAATAGCAATTTTAAAATTCTTCACTGTTAGCTTTTATATTTCTAGGCCATGTTTCAGAAACCTACCTTTAGAGCTAGTAGACTACTTATCAGTCTAGCTGGTAAAACTGCATTTCTGAAGGCCATAGAATATACTCTCTTCTGCTCATAATGACAGATAGCTTTAGCAATAAAATTTCCTCTTGAGGTTAATACATGTATTACACATTTTCTTCTCAGCTTTTTCTTTTATTCTAGTATGTCTTTAAGGTGTTATTTTCCTGGGTCCAGATTAAAATTTCTTAGAAGCTCAGTATTTAGTTGGAGCGTGCGTGCGTGTGTGTGTGTGTGTGTGTGTGTGTGTGTGATATGTAAAAAGGGTTATGTAGCTAGAAATCAAGCTGAAGTTTTCCCATCTTCTGAGTAGCATTTCTTTGAAGTACTTTTGTCTCTCAGTGGGGGGATGAGGGGGGTGAGGGGGAAAACCATACTGCACTTCATGTTGAACATGACCTTGTATGGCTGCAAGTTGGACTATTGGGAAGCATCAGGACCTAGAAAATCTGGGCTGATTTTACCTTGTGTGTCTTAACAACTTTCACATGAGAAGAGAACCTCACATTAGACAATGGATGATTAAAGGCAAAAGTTGAGTAGAGTGGATTAAGCTAATGTCCTCCAGAAAGTGGCAGTGAGGGTTTGAGGGTTGCCTTTTTTTCCTAAATTCTTTTTGGTTTAGCATGCATTTTCCTTTCTTTTTACTTCCCAAATTGAGATGCATGCAGTAAATTCTGTCTAGGGAAAGGACACTCATCTGTGTATGATGGTATCATGGAAAGAAACTTAAACCGGAAGCCTTGTTTCAAGATTAATCTAGGGAATTTTCCAATTTCTTTAGACCGGGTAAAATAGTACACAAAAATAATACATATAAAGGAGAAAATGGAAATATAAGTAACATCGACCTAAGAAATACATTAAGTGAAACACAAGCATGAGCTTATACTGGTAGAAAGGCAGAGAACAGGATGTTAAGGGTCCTGATAGTTGGTCACATCCGGAAACTGGGCAGATGAAGGGGGGAAAAAGCAGAATTGCAGTGCCTACGGGCCTAACTCTGCAACAAGATGGGCTTCAAAGCCCTGCTGTGTGTTTCTTTTGGGCCCAGGAATGGGTAAATTCTTGAAATAGTGTATTGATCTCACATTCCTTTTTTTTTTTTTGGACGAAGTAGGTGGTTTTCTTTGCCTGCTTACTTAAAAAAAGAAAAAAAGAAACCCAAGTCTTTTTATAGAATGTTTGCAATGAGGACAAATGAGGAAGCAGGGCATTGGCTCCATCAGAATGATTTTTTGTTGCACATAATAGAAAATTCAGCTTTAACTAGGTTAATACACAGAGATATTTATTAGCTCAAGTTATTGAAAAAGTCCAGAGGTTGGACAGTGCGAATGGGAAGTTTGGTCTGGACTCTTGTTTTGCTTTTCTGTGATTTACTCGATTTGTCCTCATGTCACTCAGCTTTGTTCATGTAATGCCTTTGTCCTCATTCTCTCTTTCTTTGTGGCCACAAGATAGTAGACATCATATCCTCACAGCACATTTTTTTTTTCCATAGTAGGAGAGAATATCTGTGAGGACCACTTCGGAAGGGTACAGTTCACATGGCATATTGTGGCTCTCAGAGTGGTGGCAAGTGTCCCAGAATGCCTAGTGAGACTTTTAATTATCCCCGTGTTTGTTCCAGTGTAGGCCCCCTATCCACCCACGAACCAAACATTGTGTGAGGCGAATAGAATGCCTTGCCGAGTTTAGCCAAGCCTGTAGAAAGATGGAGCAAGATTCGTTAGAACCACATGGATTTCTAAAAGAGATTTGGGATGATTTTTAAGGGATAAGCGCAGAGAAAGGTAGTTGGAGAGAAAATCAAAAGTATATTGCTTTAGATGTTTTGGTTGAGAACTGTTCCTTTTGCCCCATGAGAGCTACTTTGAGCACTCAGCTCTGATACTTTTAAAGTCCTTGCATCTCCTCTTTCATTTCACTCTCCAAACTATTCCATTTGATTTCTGCCTCCACTGAGAAAGAATAAAGATCTGGGTCTGGGACCCTAAGGTTATGAGACAGCCAGAAGGAACGCCGAACGCAAAAATGTCACCACTCCTCCATTCCCTACTCAAAAATGCAGAGGCAGCTCATTGTGTCTCCCTTAACTGCTTAAACCACCGACCTGCATGCACACTTGATCAAGGTTTGTCCTCATGGCACAAGCATGAATACAGTTACAGGCAACACAGCTGGGAAAGGAAGGCACCCCACCCTGGAATGGAAAATTCCACAAGCTGCCTTTTTCTGTTTGTTAAAGCAGCCAGGCAGAGCCAGCCCTTAAGCCTGTTCAGAGAACCTTCCTTTCCTCTGTGCTGCCTCCCTTGGGCTCCAGCATAATCTTAATCTGTTTAGAAAATCTGTCTGGAAATTTCTCTGAGGTTTCCTCTCGATTTCTATCTTGGGGAACCCAAGAACTTCAACACTGGTAACACCACCATTCTACTGAAATAGCTCTTGCCTTGCCATTTCCTTTTTTTTTTTTTTTTAAATTGTATGTATGTATTTATTTATTTATTTTTATTGTTTAAATTATTGTTTTCCTCCCATAAAGTGCAATTATTATAGAGTACAGTTATATATTATATAATGCAATTGCATAATGCTTTATAATATCGTATGGATGATTTGGAAAGTTCAGAAAGAAAAGGAAGAAAATGTGCATCTATTGTCTTATAACCCAAACATAAACATTATTTTAACAGTCTAGTTAATATATGTATTCAGAAATATGTGATTAAATAATTTTGTACAAAATTCTTTATGCTATTTGAAAAAATTTCTATATACCAGGGACATGGTAGAAAAATTGAACAATACAGAAATAAAATTTATGCCCCAGAGATAGATAACCACAGTTAGCATGTTTGTATTTCCTCACTGTTAGGCGATGGCACCAAAGGTGATTGGGAAGTTAACACCTGCAGCAGGACTTCTGTTAATCTTTTCCATTGGGAAAAATCCCTACACTTTTGTGTGGACAATGTGGGTTTTAATGTTACAGAAAATCACCATTCAAGTTCCTTTGTAATGGAAATAGTCATTACGTTGCCCTATGCAGTTCTTTGTTGGAGGATAAATAGATTTTATTTATTCTCTCAGCACAATGTCTAATTATTTAAATGTTTTCTTTGTTAGCTGCAAGGCAGTAACAGACCAGGATCAGTTTTGTTTGATGACCTACCATCCGGACTGTGGGACCATTGGGCGGCACAAGGTAAACTTCCTGATCTGGAGATGGAGAGGAAGAAGCAGGTAGAAATAGGAAGAAGCAGAATCAAGCTTTCCTCCTCAGGCAGCAAAGTCCATTGTTGGCACATCATCCAACTATACTTCTGAGTTAGAAGAACATAGAAATCCTCCTAAATGGTGATTATCTCTTATTTTGATTCATTTACATGTGCTAAAGAAATCTCTAAGTGACACTTTGTAAAATGGTCTTTGAATAGTGTATTTGTGTATTTTCTGAGTTCCTGTGTCCTTGAGAATATAATTGTTACCTTTGCACATTGGCTGAGTATAAGAGTTTTGGATAATTTGAGTAATTGAGAGATACCTCTTCTTAAATCTGCCTTTCCATTTCCATGTTCAACCCCTTATTCCTTATTGCCTGAACTGTTGTGATAATTTGTTAACTGGCTTCCCTGCCTATATTAGAGCCTCCATCCTGTATTGGAATTATTCCTGGGTAACTTGAGTAATTGAGAGGTATCAGATTTCAATTTTTCCTAGCCCACATGCATGGTATGACCAAGTTTAGGACTCATTACTCCAGGTATTTATTTAAAGATGGAAAAGACACCTATTTGTTGAATTCAGAAAAACATAAATGAGAAAACATTGAATCTATATTAGTCATCCTCTTCCTCTAGCACTTCCATGTTTTCACTTGTGATGCCAGGTTAAGTGCTTTTGGGTTTATGCATTCTTCCCCCATAGAATTGCTTACAGCAGGGATGAGTTTAAAGACTCCTTCCAGTTCATGGGTTCATTGTGTGGGTTCCCATGTTTACTGACCAGGGAAAGCAAGAGGAGTGGGTTTGAGGATGGGACCATCAGTCAGCTGGTTGGCAGTATGTCCTTCACATGAGTCCTATTGTCTTATCAGGGCTTAGTTCTCAAAGATCTAAAGATGGATCCCCAGCTTTAGCTTCATTCTAGCATTCCAAGACTCACTTCTTACTGGATTGTCTATTTGGAAGCTGTATAATAGAAGAGAGTGCCTTCATTTTCATTGTCTTATTAGGAAATAGTTATTTTCATCTCATGATTAATCTGACTTAGGAAAATAACTTTAGTGATGGAAGATATAAAAACATTTCTTCAGCTAGGTCATGTTGACCAGGATAAATAATTTCCAATTATCTATCTATTATTAACCCCAAACATATTTCCTATCTGAGTCTCAACAGGTCATTTTGACTTTGCTTTATCATCTGGGCAGGAGGAGAAAATAATGTAATAACCTTTATAGAAAATACTCAGTCCAACATCTGCCTCATACTTTTATCTCAGGCCTCATATTTTTATGCCTAAGACCTTAAGAAATACCTATTGCATTACATGGCTAAATCAAAAATCTGATTGTTAATGCTCACAACCAATACTTGTTAAGTATTATAATTTCTTTGTGCCAGGCACTGGCCTAAACATCAACTCACACAGATAGTTTAGACATCAGCTCACACAGAGATTAACAACAACCCTATGAGATGGATGCTATTATTATCCACACTCTATAGATGAAGAAACTGAGACACAGAATGGTAAAATATTTCTTTCTAAATGAACAAAATGCCAAGTGAGAGAGCCAGGATTTGGCCTGGGCAGCCTGGCTTGAGAGACCATGCTCTCACCCCTTCTGCTAACCTGTTTAAACCCTACAGTAAGTCTCATCAGAGACAGGATAAAGTCAATGTTCCTTAGTACAGAACACATTCCTCTCAAGCTCCTTACATATCAGATTTATCAGTCCCAAACAGCTTATTGTTACCTGCATATATCATGATAATACATTCCTATAGGTCTCCATGCATTCCCTCTTCCAGGGTCTCCCTCCTCTTCTCTCTGTTATCCAGCGGGTTATCTATCCACCCCTTCCCCTGGCCCCCACAAATTATTTCTGTCCTGGGTTACTTCTTTTGCTTCTATGTCTATTTTATTCCCAACCCCTCCATCCATTTCTAATGAAAATAAATAAAATATTATCTCAGGGGTGTGTAGACTTTCAAAGTGAAGATTGTGTTCAATTTTAAAAAGTGAGAAGTGACTTATAACTGTTATTCAACCCAATCCCCTTGAATTATCCTTGAACAGTCTTCTCTAACTGTCCTTGAATGTGCTTTTTTTTGTAAAGTCACTTATTGGCTTGAGATAGATAGATAGATGATAGAAACATCAACACGAGAGAGAACATGGATTTGTTGCCTTCCATACACAACTCCAACAGGGGATCGAACCTGAAACCTAGGTATGTGCCTTGACTGGGAACTCATAAACCAATTATGGAGAGGGCGATACCCCAACCAACTGAGCCACATCAGCCAGGGCTTGAATGTGTTTTTCATTTGTAGAACCCGAACCATCTTTGGAATTACCTAATTATTATTTCAAGTATAAGGCATCTCAATCCCAGGAAATTGGCTTGGCCAAGGCCAAACAGTTATTTAGTGACAAATTCCAGATTAAGTCCAGGTTGCCTGACTCAGAAGAACAATCTCTCCATTATACCTATTAAGCCTAGTTTGATAAGATAAGGGAGAGAAAATGGAAAATATTTTTGCTTTACTTCCTGTTCCATATTTTCCCTCATGTCAGCAACCCATTGTTTTCCTCTGGCTTAAGTTGAAAATATCTGTGTCTGCCTCTCTTCTTTGAGAGGGTGCCAGGCAGATTTCCTTAGCTCTCTTTCTCCCCCCCCTCCCCCCACTTTAGCTTCCCCTCAGGCTAATCCTTTCTCTTGCTCGGTCTCAAATTCATGCTTCTGATTGCTCATGAGAAAACATTATGTATACCACTGTCTTTATTAATTCCTGAGTTATTTGCTCTAAGAATGCTAATGCAGACATGTAGAAATCACATGCTTGTCATATGGATGGCATGTGTGCTTTCATTGCCTATCATTAAAAAGAAAATATTAAACTTCTATTTGTGTGCATGCAGTAAATAAAACAACTTGACCCTTGGAGAAAATAAAAACATAGATTCCGCTAAGAGTTGATATTATGGCTATGCGTCCTTTTCCATTAAGATGAAGCAGTAAACTCACCTAACAAGGACCGTATGTATGGACCAGGGCTCACAGATATGTACAGGAATATGTGGCCTCAGTGAGAGGTACTACAGGTAAAGGTCATAGAAAGAAAACAGCCTCACAGACATCAAGGAAATCACCTCTATTTACAGACAGCCAGACATTTCAAATAATAGCATGGATCCCAGAACCCCTTCAAAGGGAACTGGTCAGGAAATAGACAAGTCATGAATGTGAATGCTTCTGAGATTCCGGAAATTCAAAAGCAGAGCCTTCACATATTTGCATTAAGGTAGATCATGAGCAATTACTTCATTTCTGAAAATTGCTCAAAGCCTTTTGTGGAAACAGACGACTAAGACCATTTTCTGTCCTTGAATGATGTCTGTGAACTGTTAGAAACTTGGGGGCATGTTTAAATACATAAGGCCCGAAATCATGAAAAATGTATTTTGTGCCTCAAACATAAGATTTTTTTTTTCTTTCTTTCAGAAAGCAGCACTTGATGAATTATTTCTTCTACCAAGTAATTGAAAATTGATCTTTGAGGTGTTTCTCAAAATGATTGTACCATTGTAACTTGCAGAAGTGCATCTGATGTTTTTTAGAATATATAGGCAGGCAGCAATCATTAATTTCAGTGACCATGTTCACTTTTTGATCATTGTAATTAAATGTTTTAAAAGCTAAGTTAAAAATGTTGTTTGGTACAGAGCAAATGAAGAACTTCCTTCTGTGATTTTGATTTTTAGGGACATTGATCTAAGGATCATACATTTCTCATAAGTAAATTAAATAATTAAGACTTCTAAGTATACTTATTCATAGTAGTAAAAAACAAAACAATTAGACTATGGTTATTTCATTTCTCGGTCTTGTTGACATTGCAAAAATCATTCCCAGGACCACTTATTTTTAAGTGAACAAATATCCATAAAAGTGGACATCAGCATTTCAGAAAACACATCCCCTGCTGGCACCATTTTTGGCCTAGAAATTGGGAGTGGACTTCTGGTATAAATGAACCTAGCTATAACCACTTTACAACTGTGTAAAATTGGACTTGCTTTTCTTTCGGCATATCCTTCCCAAGAAAACCTCCCACAGGGAGGCAGTGTAGTCTAGAGAATAAAACACCCATTTTCCCTTTCTTAGAGTTTTGCCACTGACTTCTATAGAAACACTAAAATTAATGAAAGTTTTCATTAATGTTTTTAGTCTCCTTTTGCTAGTTTAGTCACAAAAGCACCCCTTTCGCCTAGGTAAAGCTCATATCTATTGGGGTTTACTAGATTTGTCTTTTAATTAAAGAGATGTTTGTATGAGAGACGAGGCAAACATTCCTTATCCAGATATGGGTGACCGGAAGAACTTCAATTAGAAACGTGCAATCTCAAGTAGCAATGACTCTTCGCTCCGCTCACCTTTGACCTTTCAAACATGTCAGAGCTCCCTATGTCAAAGGCTTGGTATAGGCTGGTAAAGAAACTTTGAGCACATTTACTTGTTTGTTCAAATTCTTTAAAAAAAATACATTTTATTGATTTTTTTACAGAGGGGAAGGAAGAGGGATAGAGAGGTAAAACATCAATGAGAGAGAATCATCGATCAGCTGACTCCTGCACCCCCCACACTGGGGATGTGCCCGCAACCAAGGTACATGCCCTTGACCAGAATCGAACCTGGGACCTTTCAGTCCAAAGGCTGATGCTCTATCCACTGAGCCAAACCGGTCTTGGCTGTTTGTTCAAATTCTTATAAAAGCCTATCATATTCCAAGCATTGTTCTAGATGCTGTGGAATATAGAAGTGAAAGACATTGTTCTCATTTCAAGGAGTTCACAAACTAAAAGGGCAGAAAGAGAGCTCAAGGAAACCAGTACAGCAATGATAAACGTGACTCTAGTCCTGGTTGATATGCCTAAGTTGGTTGGGATCCTTTCATGCATCGAAAGGTTGCTGATTTGATTCCTGGTCAGGGCACATGCCCAAGTCATGGGCTCAAGCCCTGGTAGAAGGTGTGTAGGAGGCAGCCAATGGGTGTTTCTTGCTCACATCAATGTTTCTCTCTCTCCCTCTCCCTTACTCTTTCTCTATTGGTAAAAACTAGTAAGTATGTCCATAGAACTGTGGAGGCACAGAGAAGGGATGACTTGGAAAGGTGAAGAAAAAGAGAAGATAGGGAAAGTTTTCTGGAGGCATCCAAAAGGCACGCACAGAAACACTATGGTTTGAGTGTTACCGTACATACTTGAGAAAATGTCTACAGGTCTGTGTTGGTGCTGCGTAAGATGTATAAGAGGGACTGTCAGGAAATGAGTTCAGACTTACCGTGAGGATAACTGATAGTCATTAGAAGATATTAAACAAGGGAAGAACATGATTGTATTAGAATTTTTGATAACTTTGCTTGCTGAAGCTAAGATGAGAGGAAGGGTGGAGATCTGAGGTTGCTATATAAATCCTTTGGAAAAAAATGATAAGGGCCTGAACAGTGGAAGTGAAGATATAGAAAAAGGACCATATTCAAAAAAAGTTTTGAGGCAGAATCTAAACTGTCTTCTAACTAGTTGAATGTGTGTTATGAGAGTGAGGAGTGTAGGTCGCCTCTTCAGTTTGTGTTTCAGTGTTTGGGGGGAAGGTGGGGTCATGCAAAGCATGAAGCATATGTAAGAGGAGGTAGAGTTTTGGGGGTGATGAAAGATAGTGAGCTAAGTCTGAGGTGTTGGAGCTTTGTATATGCTCCACAAATGTTAGTTTATTCTTTTCTTTTGCTTCTTTTTCCTGTAGAATATTTATAGATATTAGGCATTAGACATATGAGTCTGGGCTGGAAATAAGTCTGCAACTAATCAATATTTAGATGGTAATTTTAGCTATGGAAATGGATAAAATTGCCCAGAGACATGTATGCATAGTGAAAAAAAGAGGTGGCACAGGATTGAACTCTGGAGCAAATTAATATCAAAAGGACAGAGGGCTGTAGAATTATTTAATGTTTTCTATAGTTCTATTTCTTACCACATATTTCAGGTGTATAGAAGATTAGATGTTTAGAATTTGACTTGAAAAGCCTGCCACCAGTTTTGTGAAAAGAACTGTTTTATTCAGTGCAGTCCAGTAATAACATTATTTTGAGATAATTTTTTTTGTAGCAATACAAGGAAGATAGCCACTTACTCAAATTATTGGTTCTAAAAAGTGTACATCATGTTTAAACCAAATTCTTAATTAATGCAACTTAAGGAGTTGGTTATGAGCTCTGTGGCAGAGAATATACTTACTTGATCTACCTTGAATATTTACATGGATTTCTCTGCTGTGTCTAAAAAAATTACATCATGTTTTTGTAACTGTTCATTTACTGTTGTTAATTTTTTTAAAATATATTTTTATTGATTTTAGAGAGAGAGGAAAGGAGAGGAATGGAGAGAGAGAGAGAGAGAGAGAGAGAGAGAGAGAGAGAGAGAGAGAGAGAGAGAGAGAGAGAGAGAGAGAGAGAGAGAGACAAAGAGAGAGAGAGAGAGAGAGAGAGAGAGAGAGAGAGAGAGAGAGAGAAAGAGAGAGAGAGAGAGAGAGAGAGAGAGAGAGAGAGAGAGAGAGAGAGAGAGAGAAACACCAATGTTAGAAATATTGATGAGTTTCCTCTGGCACACCTTATATTGGGGTTCGAGCCCAAAACCAGCATGTGCCCTGGCAGGGAATTTAACCAGCAACCTTTTGTTGCATTGGATGATGTTCAACCAACTGAGCCACATGGGCCAGGGCATTGTTATTCTTTTTGGATTATTTGTTCAAGTTAGTTATCTATTTGAACTATTCACTCTTAAGAACTTTTTCCCCTATTCTGGTTGTCCTCCATTTCAAACCAAGAAAATCATCTCCTGCTAACTTTATCTCTCAGAGGCTTCCTTTTCTTTTCCCCAAATAAAAAAGTATGGTCTAGAGCACATGTGTCAAACACAAGGCCCGCGGGCCAAATCCAGCCCGCCAGGCCTTGCAATGTGGCCCGCACCGCGCTGTCATCACTGCACTCCGCTGTCAGTTTATGACATTGTCAGTTTATGACTGTTCAGTAAACCATTCGGCCCACGATTTAGGCTGGATTTTAGATTTTGGACCCTTCTCTGATTGAGTTCGACACCCCTAGTCTAGAGGAAGAGATTGAGAAAGAAGGGACCTAGAAGTGGCAGCTAGATGGTGAGTAAGAAAGGTTCACTGGTTTAAGTTAAATTGGAAATGGCATTTAAATTAGAATGTAGCATATATATATATATATATATATATAATTTCTATTAGTTTTGAAAAATGTAAATGGGCTGAAACCAGTTTGGCTCAGTGGTAGAGCATCGGTCTGCGGACTGAAAGGTCCCGGGTTCAATTCCGGTCAAGGGCATGTACCTTGGTTGTGGGCACATCCCCGGTAGGGGGTGTGCAAGAGGCAGCTGGTCGATGTTACTCTCTCATCGACGTTTCTAGCTCTCTATCTCTCTCCCTTCCTCTCTGTAAAAAATCAATAAAATATATTTAAAAAAAGAAAAGAAAAATGTAAATGGAAGGGAAATTTATGTTCTCTCTCTTTATTTTTATTTTGATGTCCACTGCAGAGGTTCCATCATTTGCAGCCTGCTGTTGTACATACTTGGGTTCTCATGCTGTCCTCACGTTGCTTTCTGAGCTGCCAGAACTAGATTAGGTGGAAATCCCATTATGAGTCCCGCTCATATGAAGACAACTATCTGGCTTTCCTCTTCTGCTTTCCACGCGGAGCACTGTTGTATTGTTGCTCATCCTCCTTACTCCAAGTTCTACTCCCAGGCCATTCTGTGCCTCAGTAGGTATCCAGGTTGACTCATAACTAATCTGATAAACGAATCTATGCTAATATGTAAGTGGTTAAGAACTAGAACTCGGGGTTCCCTATGCATACCAAGAGAAAAAGTTACTAGAGATAGTAGCTATTGAGATACAATGAAGTTTTCTGTCTCTCCCACTCAATAAAATGGCTTTATAGGTAGAGATGTCAGGAAAAGGTTGTAAAACTATGACAGTAGGGATTATGTTGATGGATAGTTGATACATTTTTCTCAGCAAAAACTTGGATCTTTCTCAAGTGAACCTTGAATTTAGAAAATTAAATCAGAATTTCACAGAGCAAGCCCACTATGGGTCAAAACACAGGAAATTAAATTTAACCTATAAATGCATGAGGAGGAACTAAAGCTTATGGATGAGCAAAGCAATACTCATAGTTGTATGCTCACTCATCTTGCTTCATTTTCTTCCTGGGTAAAACACAGACACTTTTACCCCTCAAAACTTTTCACTCACTGTGTCATCAGCCTGGAGGCTCTCTCTTTAGATATATACATGGGTTTTTCCCTCCTTCCTTCACTCCTCAGATCTGACCACACTATCTACTAGTAAAATAGTATCACTCCCATCACTCTTTATCCCCAACTCTGCTTTTCTTCAGAGCACTTACATATTACTGAACAATATGTATTTATTTGTTTACTTATTATAGTTAATAAACACATTTTGAATGAATGAATAGTGGAGTTGAACATACAATCCAGGTCTTGAAGCCATAATCCACAAGGAGAAGTGAGGGGGTGAGGGGAGGATGTAGAAAATCTGAATGATAGCATGTTGGCATATATGTCTCAACACAACGTTGGAGGTCAAGGCAGGGGTGGGGCTCATTCCCAGGTTGTTAGAAAAAAGTCCCCCTCAAGCCTGGGATACTTTTAAGTTCAGCTCCACTGAATAAAAATGGAGACTTTTTTGAGATTCATAGTCACTTTGGGGGCATATTTATAAGCTTTTGATGGCCATTTAACTGCAAGAGAAGACTAGGAGACTGCATAGAGAGAAGGGCAATAAGAGGCAGTGGTTACAAATACTTCGAAATCCATGGCCATTTATCTGGGAAGGGCTTGAGGCTTTTTCAGGAATGCAGGTAAATAGCAGGTTTCAAAGAAAGTGGGGCTTTGTACCAAACTCTTAAGGTTGTTTATCAGTAGATCAAGTGAGATTCTGTGTGTAAGACACTTAGCAAAGTATCATCATCACAATAAATACTGTTTGTTATTATTAGTACATGTGGGTATGATTAGCAGGTCATCTCCATGCTTCATTCTACCTCATAGATTTTCCAAATTTGTCCAGCCTATGGTGTGGAAGAAAAGTTTTGCTTAACACACATGAAGTATGTTGAACTCTTCAGGAATAAAATGAGCCAGTGTTATGTAAATGAAAGGAGAAAAAAATATGTTATTATCTACATAGAGAAGCCTAAATGACCAGCTGACTGTTCAACCATTCCACCATTCAACCAGTAGCTATGATGCACTCTAACTGCCACAGGGGCAGATACTCAATGCACAGGTATGGAAACATGGAACAAACTGATGATTCTCAGAGGGAAAGAGGTTAGGGGAGGGCATGATGAGATTAGCCAAAGATCTTATATGCATACTAGAGGCCCGGTGCACAGATTCGTACACCAGTGGGGTGCCTCAGCCTGGCCTGCACCCTCTCGCAATCCAGCCCCCTTTGGGGGATGTCGTAGAGCTGGTTTTGGCCCAATCTCCACAGGCTGGGCCAGGGGTCCTCAAACTTTTTAAAGTGGGGGCCAGATCACGGTCCCTCAGAGAGCTGGAGGGCCGGACTATATGAACTACTAATTCCTACTGTAACACCTCGGCTGCGCTCACTGCCCAAAAAACCTGGCGGGCCGGATCAGACTCCTCTGCGGGCCGCATGTGGCCCGCGGGCCGTAGTTTGAAGACCCCTGGGCTAGGCCGAGGGACTCCATCAATTCATGAATCTGTGCACTGGGCCTCTAGTCTACCTAATAAAAGAGTAACATGCTAATTGACCATACCTTCATGATGCCCACCAGCCAATCAGGAGTGAATATGCAAATCAACTCATCAAAGATGTGGGTTAATTTACATATGCATCGCCCCTGGGTGGGGTGCTTGTGTCATCACCATTGTGAGGACGCAGGCATTCCACACCACCCCAGCTGCTTTGGGCCTTTGGGCAGCATGGGAAGGTGGGAAGGTGGAAAGGTGGCTCCGGGTTGGAGTAGAAAGGTGGCTCCAGCAAGAGTGAAGGTAGTGCCAGCAGCCAGGGGAAGGAAGGCTTATTCTTGCACCAATCTTCTTGCATCGGGCCTCTAGTTTATATATAATTAAGGATTCATAACCAGTTAAACAGGTTTTCCAAGATTTATTTTTCCTTTAGAAATTGAAGTTGCCTTTGGTTTCGTTTTGGACTGAAAACACTGGCTCTATCAGCTCTGTTTGGGCAGGAACAACATAAATTTTTTTAAAAAAAGTTTGTTTACTTATATATTCCCACTAACTAGCACAAGGCCTGGTAAAAAATACTTATTGGATGAATGAACCATAAGTGACTCAAATTTTGTGACCCTAGTAAATATTTACATTCAAGTCTCCTGACTTGAATGTTTCCTTCCTAAAAAAGCTCTGTGTAATTATAATAGGTTTAATAGTTCCCCAAGGCTGCTTACCGCAAAACAGGTGACTTAAAATAATCTATTCTCTCACAGTCTGGAGAGTCTTAAGGTGTTGGCAAGCCTGTCCTCCTTTTGAAGGTTCCAAGAAATAATTTTTTTCTTGCCTTTTCCATTTTTAGCAACTCCAGGTGTTCCTTGGCTTATGGTTGATTGCCTAGTTCTAATTTCTGCCTCTTTGTTCACATGACCTTTTCCTCTACTATCTCTCTCTCTTTAACAAAAATTTTTTTGTATATTGATTTTTAGACTGAAAGAAAAGGAGAGGAAAAGAGAGATAGAAATAATGATGAGAAACATCTATTGGCTACCTCCTGCATGCCTCCTACTTGGGATTGGGTCCACACCCGGGCATGTGCCCTGAATGGGAATAGAAGCAGGGACCTCTTGGTGCATGGGTCAAGAATCAACACTCAACCACTGAGCCACACCAGCCAGGCATCTTATAAAAAACACTTGCCATTGACTTTAGGGCCCACCCTAATCATCTTGATGATTTCATCTTGAAATCTTTAACTTGGTTACATCAGCAAGGTCGTTTTCACAAAGGAAATCAAATTCATAGTTTATGGGATGTGGAATATCTTTTAGAGGGCTACCATTCAATCAATTCATGGAAATTTTCAACATCTGCATTGAGATTATCTTTCCCTTTAACAGATTTTCTCACTACATCACTGTACACATATTTTTTTTGAAGTTTTTGTAGCTAGGAAGGTTGAGGACCAGGTTTGTGTTTCATTCTAAGTTAGGTTAGAAGATGGGGGGTGGGGGGAATCAACATTTTATCTGCAGATGGGAAAAATACGGCAAATGTTGAAAACTGGTGGGTGGAGAGAGGAAGTTAAGTAAGTGCTCAAGCAGTATTGTTACACCCAACCCAATGATGTCTGCATGATATATTAGGGATGGATATTTGAAACATAGTGATGGGAGTGATGACAAGTGCAAAAGGATAGTGGTTTTGATGATATAAGGAGGGCCATTTTGTAATAATCTCAGTGCTTCACCCTGTGAGAGGGAAAAAGTGGTTTGTGTAGAGAACTGATAAGCCATAAAGACCTGGCAAGAAACTCCAGGGATCAACAGTTTGAAATGAACACTCCAGAAAGAATACTGATTAGGAAAGAGACCTGGGGTAGACTGTGGCTCTATATTGAAACCATCTGCATTTGATTTGGCAGTAGGAAAGTGCAGTCTTAGAATGTATAAATATCAAAAGGAATAATACATCAGCAGTAAGTTATTCCAGCATTAAATAAGGAGCCAGTGAGGACACTTTCAGAATTATTGTAATTCTGGTCAGCATTTTTATTGAGAGGAAATTGTGAAAATTGAAATGTTCAACAGGTGGCAATGGCAGTAGGTTTTTTGTTTTGGTTTGTGCTTTGCCAAGTGAAGATAAAAAATTTTGCTGAAAAAGTGAGCCAATATTACATAAATGAGAGGATTCTTGCAGAGAAGGGAGAAGTCATGAAATAAAAAATATCCTAAAGAGAAAGAACACACTGTATAGGTTAGAAATGGAACTTGAACACCCCAGGAAAACCTTGATGTGCTAGTAAAGAACCCAGTCGTAACTGGAATAGAGTTCCTTTGTTCTAAGGCTTAATCGTTGAAATGGGATTTTAATGCACAGTCTTTAAAAATGCAATAACTAAAATTTATTTATAACATCCAGTGGTAGACAAGTCATACAAAAAAGTATTTATAAAGGTGGAAAGCACCTGCACCTTTGGAAGTTAAAAAAATGAATTTATATTTGGGATCTCAAGGGAAATTATAAATCTATCTTTTCCTGTCACTGGAAATTTCTTTTGGTGAATTCATTATCAAACTCAGACAGTTGAAATCGAATAGTAAGGACACTATTGAAGATGTGGGGATTTATGCAGAAATGAAAGTACATATTTGCCATGCGGATGTCCTTGCTTATATGGTACACAAGTAAAACAAATTCCATTTAATTTATGTCCTTTTCCAAAAGGCTGAGATGATGCTGTCCCTAGAGCTTCAGTTTCTGCTTATGCCATTCAGATTCCCTTATTTTCCTTTTTGTCTTGTGTAACCATCATTCTCTCTCCCCATTTTCTGGATATGCAGGGGTTTCCAGCCTTTCTTGTAATTCTGACAGCATCTAAATTATCAGTCAAATTGTCCTAACATGCATTTTTTTTTAGGTTTGTTTAGAATTTAATATTAAAAATAAATACATTTTAATATACATTATATAAAATTCAAGAATCCATCTTTGATTGCTAAAAAATATAATCATCTCATTAATTACATTTTTTTTAAGTTTTATTTTATAGTGTTAGAATGAGTTTCTGATGATGTCCCATAGGGGGAATATCAACCCATTCCTTGAATTTTATTTATTTTTTCAAATATCCTGCCACTTATTCTCTGATGTATTTTATTATTTTTAAAGATTTATTTACAAATCTTCAAACCCCGAGAGTAATGGTCCACTACTAGGACATCACAGAACTTTAGGAGAGTGTAAAGTAATTAATTGAGGAACAACAAAAGGAATATAATGTATATTTGTAAGTATCTTAATATATAAAAACCCTGGGTTGTAACAACCCAACAACCGAGGCTCGACCAACCAAAAGTCAGTCCTGCTGGGTTGCCATGGCAAGCCAATGCTGACTACTTCTACTGCAGGAGGGTGCCCCAGCACTGACTGCTGAGGGGGCTGCAAATCAGGGCCAGAGAGAGGCCTGAAGAGAGAAGGAGGAACTGATCCATTGCCTCTGTGGCAGGTTTTGATCAGCACTTGTCTCTCGCTTTCTTTCCAAGTCTGGTCAGCAGTCAGGTCTCCATGTCTCTCCAGGCCTCCACCAGGGCTGCTGATCAGCCCTGCCTTTCTGATCAGGCCCCATTGATAGGCCCAGAGATGCTGACTGGCATAGGAACCGACCAATCAGAACTAAATCTGAGTGAAGTGTGAGGAACCAATGGCTGCCTAGAAGGCAGAGCTTTTGATGCTGACTGGCATAGAAACTGACCAATCAGAACCAAATTGGCCAGCAGAGGAAGGCAGTTGGGGGCAATCAGGCAGGCAGAGGCAGTTAGGGGTGATCAGGCCAGCAGGGGAGAGCATTAGGGTCAAGATTAGGCTGGCAGGGGAGGACAGTTGGGGAAAGATCAGGCCATTAAAGGAGGACAGTTAGGGGTGATCAGGCAGGCAGAGGCAGTTAGGGGTGAGATCAGGCCGGTAGGGGAGAGCAGTTGGGAGCTCCATCAGGCTGGCAGGGGAGGGAAGTTAGGGGCAATCAGGCAAGCAGGCAGGTGAATGGTTTGGAGCCAGCAATCACAGGTTGTGAGAGGGGTGTCCAACTGCTGGTTTAGGCCCAATCCCACAGGGCAGGCCTAAACTGGTGGTTGGACATTCTCCGAGGGGTCCTCAGTTGGAGTGGGTGCAGGGTGGGCTGAGGGAACTGCCACTCTGTGTACAAATTTTGTGCACTGGGCCTCTAGTATACATATAGTATGTATGCACTTAAAAAATTGCATTCGTGTTTTAAAATGTATTTTCTCTATATATTTTCATATCTATAAACTGTAGGCTTGAAAATAATCTTTAAAAGTAAGAGCATTCAATAAGACCTCAGAATTTTGAACTTAGGTTTTCCCCACATATAGTTTTCCCTTTCTGACATATACATAGACCCACATTTCTGGCTCTCCACAGTTCTTTGTCAGAATTTCTGCTTGCTGAGGTCCTAGGGCAGGGAGCAGGAGCATCTGAAGTCTTCTAAAGAGACCCAACTTCCCCCCTCTGCCAGCCTGGTTATCCCTCACTGCCCCCCTCCCTCCCCTGCCAGCCTGGTCGCCCCATGCAGCCTGCTGTCATTACTGTGAGGGTATCCTGACCAATTTGCATATTACCCTTTTATTAGTATAGATTTTTTCCTGCCTATTAATGTAAACAATCACCTGAATGTTTTAACACACAATCACCTGAAATTTTCTTTTTGAGTACTATGGTCCAGCCTAGTTCAAACTCAGTAACTTGCTAAATTTTAATTTTAGCAGGAGATTCCAATCATGTGGAATTTTTGAGGGGTTTCTAGCACCAAAGGTAAAATGTTATGACTAGATTGGCTTCAAATAGATAGGGATGTTTCCTCCTGGTAATCTCACTGGTATTTCTGTTATCGTGGTTTGTCTTTCTGCAACAGTTTGTCAGTCTCTGCTGATAACATAAAATATAGAACTTAGCCCCCATAAAATAAGATGTTTATTAATTATCAATAAAATGGTGATGTTGCCCAGTGTTAGAATTGTTTTCTTAATTTTTTTCCCATCACCATTTACTCCCCCTATACCTTTCCTGCTGCCACCCCCACCCTCCAACAACCATGCTATTGCCCATGTCCATGAGTTCTTTCTCCTTTATTTTCTTTTTTGCTCAATCACTCCACCACCCCGTACACATCCAGCCCTCCATCATAGCTGCCTGCCTGCTCTCTATGAGTTTGTTTCTATTCTTATTGCTAGTTCAATTTGTTCATTAAATTCTATATATGAGTGAAATCATATGGTACTTATCTTTCTCTGACTGGCTTATTTCACTTAGCATAATGTTCTCTATGTCCACCCCTAATGTCACAAAGGATAAAATTGTCTTCCTTTTAATGGCTAAGTAGTGCTCCATTGTGTGAATGTACCATATTTGCTTTATCCACTCATCTATTGATGGGTACATGGCAGTTTCCAAATCTTCAGATTAATTAGAGTGGTGACAAATGCTAAAGGATAGTGGGTTTTTTTCTTCTTCTTCTTTCCTATTTTAAATAATGCTGCAATGAATATAGCAGTGTATATATTGTTTCAAGTTAATGTTTTAGGTTTCTTTGGATAAATCCCAGAAGTAGTAGAATTGCTGGGTCATAAAGCAGTTCCATTTCTAATTAATTTAATTTAATTAATTTTTTTTTCAGGTATTACATATTTGAGAAAAACTATTTCAGAACACTATCGTATGAGGCTCAACAGAGACAGAAGGTGTGGGGAGGACCTCACCAGGCTTTCTGTGGAAGGCTCAAGATGCTCCTAGTTTACCTCTCCTTATTCTTTTCATGAAAAGTTGTTCAATGAGAACAAGAGGTAACTGGACTTAATGTTGGTGGGAACCTGCACATGTGAAGCTGTCTCTGGCAGGAGAAAGAGTCAACTGCAATTGGCTTTCATTCTTGCTATAAAATGCAGCAACACAATACATACATGGTTTTATGAACTGAAGAGACTGTGATAGTAATCTCCTTGAGTACTTTGCCAAACATTCTTAGCTCCTTCAGCTAGATTCCTCCCCAATTCTTAAAAAAACTTTTTAAAAATTAAATGTATTGGGCCTGACATTGGTTAATAAGATTACATAGATTTCAAGTATGTAATTTTATAATACACAATCTGTCTATTGCATCATGTGTTCACCACCAGAAGTCAGGCCTATTTCTGTCACCACATATTTGATCCCCTTTACCCTCTTCTCCCTCCCCCATCTCTTCTTCCCTCTGGTAAGTACCATACTGTTGTCTGTGTCTAGGAGTCTTTGTTTGTATGTTTGTATTATTTGTTTATTTTTTGCTTTCTGTTTTCTATCCCACATGTGAGCGAAATCATATGACTCTCGACTTCTTCATCTGACTTATTTCACGTAGCTACCCTCCTTCATTTGTTTTTATTTTGGTAATCTCACAGGAAACCAGTCTTAGGGCATTTTTCTAGAGGCCAAATTGGGATTTTAACAGGATGGGATAGAATCTCACCTACCAGGGTAAAAACATCTTCCTTACATGTTCAGGTCCATTCAGTAGAGATCTGAACATTGGATAGAATGGAGCAACAGACTTATTTAGCCAGCATTTGCCAACTTGTAGAAGCCGTTGCCATTTTTATTTTTTTAAAATTTATCTTTATTGTTGAAAGTATTACAGATGTCCCTTTCCCCCCCCATTGGTCAATTCCTTCCCAATCCTGCCTCCTCTTTTGGCCTTGACAGCATTATTGTCTATGTCCATATAAGTTCTTTGGTTAAGCTCTTCCTGACTCTCCTTCCCTTTGAGATTCATCACTTTTAATTAGGCTATTCCAATGTACACTAAAAATGCTAACACATGAATCTTCACATCACCTTAAATAGATAAACAGAATTATCTTTTTCCATACATAAGCAGAGTAGTCACTAAACTACAGCTTATGTGTTTGCATGATATTTCAAAAAATGTTTAAATGTGAAATATGGGCCCCAAACGAAAATTAAAAAATAAGCATTCTTTCAAACCTCCACATAATCCCATTTTACTCCTCCCAACTGAGCCCCCCAAAAGTCTATCTACCAATATTCTTACAGTTATAACTTCAGATGTTTGGGTAATAGACTTATGAATACAGACATCTCTATCAGAGGTGGAATAAAGGATCAAGACAAAAACTCTAACTGTGCCTCAGTCTTTGAGAGGGTTGAAGATGCAAACATAAACTGCTGGATTGAATATAAAAATACTGCCTGGGTTGGGGAGGAGCGATCTGGTGACTGGGAACAAAGACAGTCTGACAAGGAAAGAGTGGTGGGTAGGAGGTTCTTTTTTCTCTTCAGGATGCTTCTAGACAAGAGGAGATGGAGGTCAGGGCCCAGGCAGAGGGCTCTTGCAGGAAGTTGGAGTGGTGAAGATGCTAGGATTAGAGAGAATTTTAGTGCAGCAGTGGTGCGGGCTGGTGGTGGCAGTGATGGTTGCAATGAAGGAGGAGAAAGACCATAAAGGGGAGGCAATGTATGTTAACTGCTTTTACAGTCTGGGCATAATAGCTTGCCAAATTGTTCGTACCATGAGGACAAACAAAAGTAAAACTATGGCTTGTCCTATATAATAAAAGGCTAATATGCAAATTGCTCCCTTGACCAGGAGTTTGACCAGGGGCCAGGGCTAGCTGGCCAACCACTTGTATCCCCTTCCCCTGGCTGGCCCGCCCCGACCCACCTGTGCACGAATTTGTGCAACGGGTCTCTAGTGTTGTATAAACAAGTTACAGGGTCAAAGTTCTCTACTTACAGGTTTGTAAGTGGAAGAAGTTATATTCCTAGCTTTTGGGAAAATCTTTGGTAGAGCCAAACAGGGGTAATTGACAAGGAATACTCCAAACCAAGTAAGGGATAAGAATTTAAAAAATATCCCTTCCCTTTTGATTTTCCCCCTATTATATTCAATGTGTTATTTGCATTTCATTGCATAATTAACTATGCCTGTTCACATATTCTTATTGAATTCCCATTAAAATCCTGTGACATACTTTTATTATTTCTATTTTATACATGAAGAAAATGAGGTTCAGAAAAGTGGAAGTGAACTACTTAAGGTCAGAAGGTACCAGAATCGGACTGAAATTCAGTCCCTCTGGCACCCTGCTGTATGTCAGAGTCCTGTTGACTACCCTACCTTTCATCCACTCCTGCATCACCCTCTATTGCTGAACCAAGGTTAGAAGACTGTTTTCATAGCTGCCTTGGACATTGGTACTAAGCTTAGATGACAAATGACTAAGATTTGTTTAATTAACATGACAGAGTTTTGAATAAAGTCATCTTGAGAACGCAGCAAACAATATTCTTGCTTGGTGATTTTTTTTTAAAGTTATACATTTTGCACCTTTAAATGAAATTAAGAGAAGCTGGGTTGCTGAAATGTAAGGGGTGTATGTAGTGGAATTAATTTCTTATGGGATAAAGTGCCACATGGATATTGTTTTAGAGAAAGCAAGAGGGTAAGTAAGAAGAAAAGAAACAAAAGCAGGTTCAATAAAACACATTTTAACTTGTGAAATAGATTCCCTTAAATGAACACAGCTTTCAAATTCTACTGCATTTGGCAACATTTGGAGCTTTCAAATCTTTTATAGAAAATGACTCTAAGTAAATGGCTCTTTAAATTTACGGAGAGGCAGCCGTCCTATGTTAGCAGACCCTCAGGAAAGCACGTTCTCTCCTGCTGGTGGACATGTTTTCTACGCATCGGTCTTTGCTCTGCACAGCACTCGTTTTTCCCAGAGCAAAGCAGTGTATCACATGGGCTTGGCTCCACCAGAATGTCAGCTTGCCAGGCTGGGCACTGGCGAGAGCCTGACCATATGTTAAAAAAAAAAAAAATAGATCAAAGAGCTAATAAGCAGTGGTCAGCAAGCCTGTAGCAGTACAAAAGAAGAAACAAAACAGGGCAGCCGCTTTCATTTCAGCCACTGTGCTAGCACAGCCCCAAATCACTACCACACCAGTAACGGGGAGCTGAGTCTAAAACGTGCAATAGGTCTGTTTCAAAGCACCCAAAGCAAAAACCAACCCCACAAAAAGCCCACCCTAACAATAACCCATCTTCTCAGGCCTACAGGTAAGCAACACCTCATTCTGTAGCTTTATACTAAACCTTAAAGAACTTCCACAGCTTGGTTATTTTGAAATATAATGTAAATGGGGAAAGTCACTGAAGCTTTAAGACCTAGAGCATCATAGGTCTTGGGTCCAACTTGTTTTTACAGGAGCAGAAACAGTGTTGACAATGAAACACACTATTTTATTTCCTGGGTCTTTCTCTCTAAACATCTGCCTGGGTCTGCCACCTGTAAAGAGGTGAACAGCTGCTCTGTGCTGCTCTCTCTCATTCCCTCATAAACTGGCTGCCAGGGGGGCGATGACTGATGCCAAAGAATAGACTCTCTAAACCCATGATTGTCTTGGTCTCTCTTGCTACATTTTTCCAGAGTACAGCTGGGAGCGAATGATTGCAAAAGAGCCCCACAACGATGTAATAACAGATGCGGCAAAGAACTGGAAATTAGTGGAAAGGTTAAATAGAACAGAGTAGGATTTGGGCAGAATGCAAAGCTGCATTAAATTACTCTGATTCAGAATCCCCAGTTGCCCGATCTCGGAGGACCGATGTGAAAAACAAACAGCCCGAAGTGTGATTTGGGAGTTATTGGAGAAAAGGAGAGAGGGCAATCGTGTGCCCCGATTTGAATGCCTATGTGGAGGCTCGAGTCAATCTGGCAGGCAGAAGGGGTGGTGAGTGCCACAGTTCTCTGCCCACCCCTCTTGATCTGCGAGGGAAGTCAGGGACCTCTAGGGCTTCAGGAAGTTTCTCAGATGCCCTTGGAGAGCATAGTTCTCTTAGGGATAGTGGCTTGTTGCAGACATTTGCTTCCATACCACAAATGTCCATCATGGCAGAAAGGACCATAACACACTCAGGCACTGAACCCAGTCATTCATTTGGTAATTTCTTCTACTTTTATTCATCATTTAATCATGAAGACACATAGTCTAGTGTTGGGAGGACAAAAGACAGCTAAGACACATTCCTGACCCTGCCTGTTAGTGTCCCTGCTTCCCTAGATAGTGGCCGCCTGAAGCCAACACCCGGAGGTTGCGAGTTCTTTCTAACTAGCTCCTGGAAGAGGCTGGAGTTTTCCCATGCACTTCCACTCCATCATGTGGATTCTTAACTTACTGAAAAAATGAGAAGATAAGGCCTTCTAGGTGCTACTTCAGTCATACCACCAAGAGAGGCCTCTGAATTTGAGGCCTAGATACAGATACTTTTTTTTTTTTTCCTTCCAAAAAGATGGTGACTTTGGGAACAAATCTATTCTTGTTTTCTTTTTTCTTTTCTTTTTTCTTTTTAGTCCATAAAAGAGAGATCACTGGCCTCTGAATCAAAAAGGTCACAAAGTCCTCCCCCAAATAACAAAATGACAGATTTTGAGGGGCTCCAAATTCACTGGCGGTGATAAACGGAATGTTCATTCCACCTTTAGAAATGAAATTTGTTTCAGAAAACCATGCATACCCACACACTAGGTTATCTGGCTAAAGATTTGCACGGTGTTGGTGTAAAACCTCACTATTCTCATTAGGGTATCCTAAGTCTAGTCCATCTCTTCACTTTCCCAGCTCCTGCCACCCATCCTCTTTCTGCATCTCCCCCCACTGCTCCCACAGGACAGTTCTCCAAGGCCCATTTCCTGGATGCAAATTGGTCTGTTCTCCTCTATGAGCTTCTGGAACTGTGCTGCCCAACGTGTCAGCCACTGGCCACATGTGGTTACTGAGTGTTTAGAATACGGACCGCCACATTGAGATATGCTCTAAGTGTAGATGCACATTGGGATTTGGAGCATTAGTACAAAAAATACAAAATGTCTAATTGAAAAATAAAAGGTTGCATGTTGAAATGATATTTCGAATCTATTGGCCTAAATTATATTTTTAAATGAATTTCACCTGTTTCTTCTTACTTTTTAAAATGTTGCTACTAAAAAAGTTAAAATTACATATGGGGCTTACACTGTCCTTAGAGTACTCTGAGTCTGAAATAATTTACCATTAAGTTATTTTTTTTGGTCAGGAGTCAGGATTCTTGTGTTGTCAGGAATAGAAACCACTCACATTTTGTCATGCCAAAACAAGGGATTGTTGTGGAAACACGGAGATATAAGAATGAATCACAGTCAGCCTCTGAGAACAGAAGCAAAATGGGAAAACATCAGGCTGTGTTTTCTCTCTCTCTGCTCTTTCCTCTCTCTCTGGGTTTTCATCTCTGCTCTCTCTGCATGTCTGCTCTATCCTCCGCTGTATGCACAAACTTGTTCATTGGTTGTCTTTCTTCATTATTCCAGTTTGCGTGGGGCTTTTGCCAGTGTTGGTGCAACCTTTGGCTCTGATTCTCCGTGACCCTTTAACTCAGCTTTCCACAGCTGTCTCATCCACAGCTCAGGTCACAAGTTGCAGGGGGATTGGATTGACCCAGTTTTGTTCGGATTCCTCTGTGGCTCTTGGGAGACATGGTCACTTGGAAAAAGATATTTCATTCTGGGACCATGAGTAACGTTAAACTAGAAGCAGTTGAGTGAAGTTAGTAAGTTGAAATATTGGGCAATTATCTATTTCCCTGGCACTGTTTGTTTATTCCTTGGTTATCTTCCATTTCGCCCATATCATCCATTGTTCTCTGTCTACTGGATCCTTCCCATCAGCAAAGCAGCCTGCTCTAACCCCTTCTATTCTCTTTAACCAACTAGTCTTGTCATTGTCCTTTTTATGCCACTGCAACTAATGCAGAAGAGGATCTTATCTTCAAATAACTGTTGTTTGATTCAATTCAAGAAATATTTATTACATACCTACTAGTTGAAAGGTATTGTGTGAGGGTGCTCGGGTTATCCGAGGATACTAGAACCAAGCAGACGGGAGCCACGCAGGAGAGCTCTGACTGCAAGTGCAAATGCACATTCCCTTCCTCACTTGCTGCAGGAAGTGCTGGAGACTTCCCAATAAGCCCATTTCATTTTAATAGTCTTAAAGGGTTTTGCACACCACATACTTTTAAGAAGAAAAATTTAAAAAGAAAAAAGGAAGCTAATGTTTTTCTAGTGTTTATCATCTTCTAGGATCTGTATTACACTAGGTAGGTCTGGCTCCCTTATGAAACTTAAGTCTCATATAATTGGGGAATTTTATTGCCATTGTATCTCCTGCAACTAAGCAATAGTGCCAGAGGCCTAGTAAGTATTCAGTAAATATTTATTAAATAATTGAATAAAAGGGGTGTGATTTATTCATTACTCTGAAAAAAGAAAAAGGCTGAGCCTCACTCACATAGTTTATCTTTCAAACAGTTTTGGGCCTAGGAATCACACTCAATAAATATTGGTTGAAAGAAGAATAACTGATGATTTATTTTCTGTTCCTCTTTGTCAATTACTTCTTTTCTAGACCTCCCCTTATATACTTCCTTTATTAAACTTAATTTTTAGATACAGCCTGCACAAACTTAATACAATTATTTACAAATTACCTAAACACATTTGCTGTTGGGAAAGAGTATATTTATGTTTACATTTTTATAGGATAAAAGGCGAGACAAAGCAGGGTACAGTGGCTCAAAGCACACAGATGTTTCATGCTTGGTCTTTTCAATAAATATCCTTTTGAAAATTTATAGTATGTTAGTGACTAGAATGACAATCCCCAAGAAACTGAAAATGTTAAAATGGTTGAATTCTCCCCCACCTCTCCTCTCATGATTTAAATTATTTCAGTTGGGTTTGAGATTATAAAATAACATGATTTTTGCTTATACTCTGAAGCCTTTAAGTCTTTTGATCAGAATTTTCCTAAAACTCTCCTAATATATATATATTTCAAATATTTTTTATTTTTTTTTATTTCAGAGAGAGAAATAAGAGGAGAGAAAAATCAATGATGAGAAAGAATTATCGAATTGTGGCTTCCTGCATGCCCTCTACTAGGGATTGAGACCCAAAGCCGGGCATGTACACTACTGGGAATTAAACTGTGGGTCAATGCTCAACCATTGAGTCACACTGGCTGGATTCTCCTAATATTTGTATATTAGGGAACCTGATTTTATATGGAAATCAGATAAGGAACAATGTAAAAACTGTTTTTTTCCAGAAACACCTTGTATGAGAATTGGTATAGTCTGTGTCATTTTCAATCATCATCGTGGCATTATGAAAGAGCATAAGTTCTGAAGGATGGTTTTAGTGAGAGTCTGCCTGCCAACTATGTCTGCCATTTTGCTAAAAATGTTTAACCCATAGATGTGTAAAGAGTCTTCTCTCATCTTTGAGCATCTTTCGTTAAACTTTGATTATTACATTATTAGTTTATTAATCACAAACACTTTTAATTTAAAACTAAATCAGGCATTTTTTTGGTTTTTGTTTATTTAAGGGATTATAGATCTTGACAAATATTAATTCTTTTGGCTTTCAATAGGTAAACCACTATACCTGCAGAATTAACTATTGATTGTTCATTTCTCATTTTCAAATACATGTTGTTTTTTTTTTAAGTTTAAAATTTAAATGCACACCTAAAATTTAAGTATATCCAAACTTACTACTTTTAATTTTTTTCAAAAAACAGATCTCCCAAACTTTTGGTCTTATTGATAATATTTTGAAAAATTTGAAATAACATTCTGGGTTATAATACAACTGTAACTAAACAAACCCAGGTTCAGCTGCCTGTGCAATGAAAGCCAAATTTGTGAGACAGGTGCTGGTGAAAAAGGAAAGAGGCTTATTTCAGTGCTGGCATCTTGAGAAGTCCTCAAAAATCCCTCTGAAGGTTTCAGTGCAGGTGGAGGTTTTTATAAAGATAGAGAAGGAAAGCAAAACGAAGAAACCTGGGGGTGGGGCTGTGGGTGTGCAGCCAGTGTCCTTCCCAGTCCCCAGATGGGCTCCCCTGGTCAGGGTCCTTGAGTTGGCATCTGGTTGAATTTCTGTGTCTGGAGGTTGGTGTTAGCCAGGGCCTAGAAGATCAGGCTGCTCCTTAAGTTCAAACTCCTGAATTGTAAAGTATATATTTTAAAAAACCCTTTTAATATGCAAGCTCTAGTTTTTTTTTGTGTTTTTTTTTTTTAATATTTTATTGATTTTTTACAGAGAAGAAGAGAGAGGGATAGAGAGTTAGAAACATCAATGAGAGAGAATCATCAATCAGTTGTCTCTTGCACACCCCATCCTGGGATGTGCCCACAACCAAGGTACATGCCCTTGACCAGAATCAAACCTGGGACCTTTCAGTCCGCAGGCCGATGCTCTATCCACTGAGCAAAACCGGTTTCGGCCAAGCTCTAGTTTTGAAAGAAAAATCAGGTTAAAGTAACAAGTTGGGTTTAACATTTACTAAGATTAATATGGATAGCTTTATATAAGTATAGTGCATTCATTTCTCATTACACAACAACTGTTGAAAGATACAAGGGTAGAAATTTTAATTGCTTTAATGACACATCTTTCATTTTAGAAATTGTAATTGCCTGTGCGTGTAGTTTGTCCATTTTTAAATTGGCTGATTTTTTTTTTTATTGATTTGGGGAAGCTTTTAAAAATTATGGATATTTAAGTCTCTGTATTTGTGTTGCAATTATTTTTTCTAATTAAGTTTCTTGCCATTCAATTTTGCTTATGCTTTCTCTTTCCCTAGAAAACTTATGACAATCAACTCTATCTTTCCCTTACGACTTATGTTTTTATGTTTTTTGTTTAAATATCTATTTCCTGATAGACATGGATGCTTTTTTTATGATTTATATTCTGTTACATTGAATTCAATGCACTGTCTTTGGAGAATGTTATCTAAAGCAACCTCTCATCTGCTTTGTAATTATTTTTTCTTAGTTATTCTTATTTAATTACCTTCGTACATAATTTTTGAACCAGTTTTTGAGTCTCATAAAATATCACATTACTACTTTGATTGAGATCTTTAATATTGTTATGTTAGAAAGAATTGTCATTTTAAAAATTATTGAGTTTTTCTAGGAGCATGATGTAGCAGATATTCAACTTTTCTCTAAAAGACTTTACAGCCTAAACTGGTTTGGCTCAGTGGATAGAGGGTTGGTCTGCAGACTGAAAGGTTCCAGGTTCAATTCCGATCAAGGGTATATACATTGGTTGTGGGCATGTCCCCGGTAGAGGGTGTGGTGCAGGAGGCAGTTGGTCGATGTTTTTCTCTCATCAATATTTCTAGCTCTCTATCACTTCTCCCTTCCTCTCAGTGGAAAATCAATAAAGTATATTAAAAAAATAAAAGATTTTACAGACTTCTGTAAAATGTTACTTTTTGCTATATATATATATATATATATATATATATATATATATATATATATACTTTTTTTTTTTTTTTTTTTACATAAGTATTGCAAACTTTTTTTTTTCTTTTAAAGTTTTCCTTAGATATTCTGGAGTTTTTGGTTGCTGTTGTGAACAAACTTTTCTTCATTAAATTTTAAGATTGGTTATTGTTGGCTTATAAGAAAGTGATTGATTGGGGTGGGAGGGGATGGGGCTCAACTGGGGCAAAAGGAGACATATGTAAAACTTTAGAAAGGAAAAGGAAAAAAAAAAGAAGACCTTTAAATGAAAAAAAGGATTAAAAAAAGTGATTGACATTTGTATTTTGATTTTATATTTTAGCCATCTCATATTATCCATACTTACAGTTTGTCTTTTTCATTTCACATATTTATAACATTATTTTTGTGTGTTTTTATTCCATCGGTAATATAGTTGTCATGGACTTAAATGTTAGTGTAGCATGATTATCCTTGCCTTTGTTCTGTTTTTATTGAAGTGTTTATTATAGGTTATAGGTAAATATCATTTACAAAATTGAAAGTTGTTCCCTTTTGCTGTAGTTGTGAATTATCCTATATAGTAAAAGACTAATAATATGCAATTCAACCGAACAGCAGAATGACTGGTTGCTATGATATGCATCGACCACTAGGAGGCAGACGCTCAATGCAGGAACTGCTCCCTGGTGGTCAGTGCGCTCCCACAGAGGGAAGGTCACTCAGCCAGAAGCCAGGTTCATGGCTGGCTAGTGCAGCTGTGGCGGGAGCCTCTCTAGCCTCTGAGACAGCACTAAGTCCTCAGCTGCACATTCCCTTAGGGCTCCCGGACTGTGAGAGGGTGCAGGCTGGGCTGAGGGACTCTCGCCTCCAGGTCCCCTCTCCCTGATTGCATGAATTTCATACACTGGGCCTCTAGTATAAATATACTTTCCCATGAATGTTCTTTATTTTCTTGAACTAAAACTAACTTCTTCAGGATGTATTATTCCTTTAAACTGGTTAATATATTTGTTATTTTGTATCTAGGCGTATAAATGAAATTTGACTTAATTTTCATTTTTCGTGCTGGTTTTATTTTATATATTACAGACACAATAAGTTTGATCACATGTCTATGTAAGGTAAGTGAAGTGTACATTAGGGATTAATGTGGTGTACACTCAAGAGAAAGATGTACACTTCTATACACAACACAAACACACACATACACACACACACACACAAACGGGGAATGGGTTTGTGAGAGACAGTATAGTTTTCTTAAAAATGAGGTTGGGAGAAAGTTTGGAACTTGTATTCTGGAGGGGCTTTAACATTTAAAGTTTGTTTTTTGTTATGTAGGAAGCTGTTAGAGTTTAAGTATAATAGAGGCATAATTTGATTTATGCTTTGAAAACCAGAGATGAAAATAATAATAATAAGATTGAATATGAAAAATACAAAAAAAGAGCAATTGTATTTAGAGAGGCAATGGATATAATGACCTTTAAGAAAGCATTATAGGAGAGTTTCATGGGCATGAGAATGAATAAAACAGCTATTAGGTCATTAAGGAGTTTTGAAAATAAGCTTCATAAAACATGTCTCAGAACACTGCAAAAACAATAGCCACTTCAGGTAATGAGGCAAATTTAGTGAAGAAGAGAATTGAGGAGTGTTAGGCAGATAAAGTGATGCCATGCAGTAAGAGGCTGTGCAGTAAAAAGTAACTTAACTATAACTTGTCAAATTTTGTCAAACAGAAAGAAATTACTTTACTTACTCTATAAGTATATTTTATGTACTGTGACTTATCACTAGAGTATGAGCCTAAGAATATAACCTCACAGTCATGGAGTAAAGAGAAGTAGACTCTTCGTTCTCTCTAGGGTGTTTTTTGGATTGTTCTGCATAACGGCATTCCTTAAAAGCCCTTTTCCCTCATTAAATATGACACACATACAGACAAGCGTATGAAACAAATGCATAGCTCAATTAAGTGTCACAAAATGTAAAGTGTGCAACCATCATTTTAGACAAGAAATAGAACATTGTCAGTACTTCTATCTAATTCTGCCACAAAGGGAACCACTCACTATCCTTATTTTATAGTAATTGTCTCTTTGAGTTTCTTTTTGAGCATCATGTAAGAATGCATCTCTAAATGATTTAGTTCATTTTCTCTTCTTTGACCTTTATACACATAGAATTATATATTATACTAGAGGCCTGTGCACGAATTCATGCATGGGTTGGGTCTGACTGGCCCGCCTGATCTGGGCCAATGGGATTGGGCCCGCCTGGGGAGGGACCATGGGAGGTTGGTGGGGAGGGGGGTGTGTGATTGGATGGGGCTGACCCGTGGGGGAGAGGGGGCCTGGAGAAGACCCACTGAGCTGGAGCTGAGCACGGGCCCCAGGCTTCCCAGGGAGGACAGCCTCAGGGGGAACAGAAACCACCAGAAGGCTCTGCAAACATGCCCTGAGTTCCCTTTGGCCAGGCAGGTTCAGAGCTGGTGTCTGTGTGTACATTAGACACAGCCCGGCACTCACCTTTGTCTGTTGGTCAAATCCATTGCATTGAAAAACATGTTCCTCTTCTCCTCTTTGGGCTGTTACAACAAATGCAGGCCAATTGGAAGTTGCAGGTCCTAGAGGCAGAGCCAGGCTTCACAATCACCCGGAATTTAGGCCTAAGACAACCGGATAGCAATCTCCACGGAACAGAACACACTGTTTTAGTCTTAATTCTCCCCCAAAAAGTGCCCCGCTGCTCCTCTTTAGCCAGGATAGACTGGATAAGGAACCAAAGACTGAGTTTCCTTTGAAGTGGGATCCACTGGGAGCTGGCCCCTGGCAAGGCCCCTCACAGGCAGCTGCCTTCCCCGCAAGCTCAGTGTGCTCTGAGCCGATCCGTTTCTGGCAGTGCCGGGTCCTGGGCTGCTGGTCGGGCAGCAGGTCCACAGGGTTTCTTCTCGCTGCCTTCCTGGCCTCTCAAGCAGTACCCTCCAGCCTGGTGCACCAGGTGGCTGTCGCTGAGCCAGTACCTGGAAAGCGAAGGAGCTGGCCCACAGGTGGCTAAGCTGCACTCCCCATGCCACTTCTTAGTCTCCCTTGTGTGAATGGAGTCAAAGCCCACTGATAGAGACTGGCGCCATGAGGGGAGGGTCAAGGTGGGGAGGGGCACCCTGACCTGCCAGCCTTGGTGATGATTATCTTGGTTCCCAGCTGATTGAATTTATCTCACAGAGCCTTCATCTCAAGCTGCACACTCATGCTGGCCACCTTTGCATTTTTCTTTACTGGTGCCTTGGCCCCAAGGCTCTCAGGCTGGACAGCCAACACTTGGCCAGTCATTCTGGTCATTCTGCTGTAACAGTCACTGGGCTTTTATTATACAGACTAGTGATCTGGTGCACCCTCTCTAATTGGACATCACTCTTCTAATCTGGGACCACTGGCTCCTAACTGCTCACCTGTCTGCCTGCCTGATCACCCCTAACTGCTCTCCCCTGTCGATCTGATTTCACCCCCAACTTCCCTCCCTTTGCCGGCCTGGTTGCCCTCAACTGCCCTCTTCTGCTGGCCTGATCTCGCCCCAACTGCCCTCCTCTGTTGGCCAATTTGTTTCTAATGGGTCAGTTTCTATGCCAGTCAGTGTCTAAAGCTCTGCCTCCTAGGCAGCCTCTGTCTCCACGGTTGACCCACATTTGGTTCTGATTGGCCCATTTCTATGCCAGTCAGTATCTCTGGGCCTATTAACTGGGTCTGACCAGAAAGGCAGGGCTGATCAGCAGTCCCTGTGGAGGCTCGAAGAGATATGGAGGCAGGGCTGCTGGCCAGGTTTAGAGGGAAAGAGAGAGGCAAGTGCTGGTCAAAAGCTGCCACAGATGCTACAGATCAGGCCCTGCTTCTCTCTTCAGGTTTATTTTTGGGCCAGATTCAAAGCCCCCTCAGCAGTCACTGCTGGTTCACTGGGCCTGCAGCCTCAGTAGTCAGTGCTGGGTTACCATGGAAATCCAGCACTGACTTCCGATAGCTCAGCCTTTGGTCATAATCAGTTGTTACACCCTGGCTCTTTATTATAGAGATATTATTTGATATCTAGTTTCTTTAACTAAACATTATATTTTTATGATTGTTCCACATTGTTGAATGTAGTTGTCATTTAATAAATGTACCATAACTAGAGGCCTGGTGCATGAAATTCATGCTCTTGGGGTGGGGGGGTGGGGGGGTGGGGCGCGTCCCTCAGTCTGAATTGTGAGAGGACACAGGCCAAGCTGAGGGATCCTACTGGTGCACGATCAGCACCTGGGAGGGATGCAGGAGGTTGATCAGCTGGGGAGGGACCAGGGCATGTCCGGCCCATCTCGCTCAGTCCTGATCAGCTGGTCCCCAGCAGCAAGCTAACTTACAGGTCAGAGTGTCTGGCCCTCCCACTCTCCTTCCTCCCCCACCCCCCCCCGCCCCTCCCCCGCTCCCCCGGGGGTCAGTGCATGTCATAGCTAATGGTTGAGAAGTCTTAGCATATCATTAGCATATTATGCTTTGATTGGTTGAACAGACAATTGGACAATTGGACACTTAGCATATTAGGCTTTTATTATATATTAAATAGGATATTTTTTCATTCTGTATTTAATAGACACAGTGTTGCTATCAATCTTATATATGTCTCTTGGATTACATATGTATGCATTTCTGTTAGGTAGGAATGCATTTGGGTCATGGAAAATGCATACTTTCAATTGTAGTAGGTAATAAATGATTTTCCAAAGAGGCTATACCATACTTCCAAGAGCACCATTAAAGTATTCCTGTTGATCTGTAGACTTTCCAAAACTTGGAATTGTCAAACATCTAAATTTTAGGCATGTGGAGGCTATTCTATGACTGTTCATGACACATTAATTTCCATAATGCTGATTATAATGACATTGTGCACCTGCTTACATGTTTATTGACCATCTGGATATCCTCTTTCCAAAAATATTTTTATCCTGTCTATTTTCCTATTAGCTTGTCTGTTTTTATCTTTTTTCTCATTGATTTTGAGGAGTTTGTTATATATTATCCTATGAGCTCTTTGACTATTATATATATTAAAACCATTTTTTTTCTTATCCTGTCACTTCCTTTTTAACTCTTAGAGTTATATTTTAGTAAACAGATATTCTTAATTTTAATATGGGCCCATTTATCATACCACTTTACCTTTATGATTAGCGCTGTTTCCTTTTTTGTTCTTTTTATTTTCTTTAATTATTTATCACTTTCATTTTTCCAGGATCATGGAGATGTAGTTGGCATATAACATTGTGTAAGGTAAGGTGTGCAATGTATTGACCTGATGCCTTTATATATTGTAAAATAATTGTGACCAGAGCATTTGTTAACACATCTGTCCCATCACATAAAAACCCTTTCTTTTTTTGTGGTGAGAACATTTAAGATCTACTCTCATAGCAACATTCAACTATATAATATAGTGTCACTAGCTTATAATCACTCTGCTATACATTAAGTCCCCAGAACTTGTTAAATTAGTGCTTTTTCTGTTATTAATCTTTCCCTTACTTCAGGTCACAAAGCTATACTCCTATTTTAAGTGTTTTATAATTTTAACTCCTCTGAATTTTGCCCCTTGTCTTTCACTTCTGTGCACTGAAACCACACAATAGTTTTTGCCTCAATTCTGTTTTCTGGGGAAATCAGGCAAAGACAATGTGTTTTGCACTGAGCATACAGATACATTTTTTATTCTAGTCTGATTATTTCTGTTTTTAATTGGTGGGTAAGGCCTTCTATACTTAATGTAATTACTGATATATTTGGGTGGTTCCCCCCCCCCCCCGTTATAAGTCTTTTTTGTTTTCTTATTGTCCTTATTGGATTATATTATATAACAATTTAGTTTGAAAGATAAACATTCTTTTGTTAAATTTTTAGTGATTCTTTTAGAAATTATTACATGCACCCTTGACTTACTAAAGTCTAATGTTGATTGGTAGTTTACCAACCATTTTCTTAGACAAAGTTAAAATCATAGAACATTTCATTTGTCAATCCACTGAACTTTATGCTATTATTGCTATGTATTTTATTTTAACTTATACAAGACATAATTATTATTGTTTCAACAATCAAATTGTCTTAGCTTGTATTATTTCAAAAGTAGACTTTAGCCCTAACTGGTTTGGCTAAATGGATAGAGTGTTGGCCTGAAGACTGAAGGGTCCCAGGTTCAATTTCAGTCAAGGGCATGCATGTACCTTGATTAAGAACACATCCCCAGTAGGGGGTTTGCAGGGGGCAGCTGATCGATGTTTCTCTCTCATTGATGTTTCTAACTCTATATCCCTCTTCCTTCCTCTCTGTAAAAAAATCAATAAGATATATATATATATATATATATATATATATATATATATATATATATATATATATATATCGTATTTTCCAGCGTATAAGACGACTTTTGAAATGAAAAAAAGTCAACCGAAAATCAGGGGCAAAAGACCAAAATTGCACAAAAATTACCTGCAGATCTTGACGGCAAAGTAAGTCTTCTCTTTGAAGTGGAGGGTAGTCTTATACAGCGAATATAGGCCTAAACCTATGTTTTAACTATAATTAGGGGTCGTCTTATACGCCAGAAAATGCGGTGTGTGTGTGTGTGTGTGTGTGTGTGTGTGGGTATATATATTTTAAAGTAAGCTGTAGACAGGAATTTGGGAATAGATTGTGTGTAGGGGAGGTAGTCTCAGGAAGAATGATAGGAAATAAGAAAAGGAAGGAAGAGAATTCAATAAAGTATGCATCAATGAGTGTGTTACTATAGTGGGCAACTATAGAATAATATTGTTCTACAAAGAAACCATGTGAAACATATCTCAGAGTCATCCCATGAATAATGGGGACTCTGGGCTACTTAGCGACCAGCAACCATCCTTTATTGTTTGAGAGCTATCCTGGGGTTGTTGATTCTCCCATACTTACAGGTTGTTATCTGTTTGTAGCTGAGTAAGCTTCCAAGGTGCTAAAGAAAGCCTTTAGGTAGAGAAAAAAAAGGGACTTGCAAAGGGAATTTTTCAGCATGCTGGAACTTGTTTTCCATTGTTGTTGCTTCGGGGAAATAGACTGGAGAATCAACAGGGTCTCCTACAAAGCATCCGTTATGTTACCAGATACATTCACTCTCCATATGTTATTTTCCGTGTGTTTTTCATGCTTCAGGATAGTGGCTGGCCACAATTAAAAAACAAAAACAAAAACAGAAAACAAAATTTGCTTTCAACGCTCTTTCAAGGGAGTGTTAGTGGAATAAGTCACAATTCCCAATGTTGATCTAGGGAGGTGAACCCATGTGTTGTCTCCATTCCTGATACAATGGTCACTCTATTTGTGGCTGGTTTACCTCTACTGGATGATTTAGCTTGTTCTTCAGGATGTTCAATGACTCCTCTACTATAGATGCTCTCTGGTGATCATGAATGTAAGGCAAAACTCTGCACAATTTGTCCCTGCTTTCTTCTGCCCACTTGCTTCTTCCAGAGACATCCTTGTCTTTCATCCTCTAAAGGTCTACCTTTTATTTTCCTTTCTCTTTTGTAATGACTATACTGATTCTTTGAATGGAGACATGACAGGGAGCAATATTTCTACATCATTCAAGTCTGAGGCTAACAGCAATATCTAAAATCCCAAATAGAAGGTGGTCTGGATTTTGGTTTACTATATTGGCTATTGGGCAAAGTATCATAGGCTTCACTTAGTCCTTTCCACTCTGATGGCTGTTACTCCACAGGTAAGAGAGATATTGTGAGGCTTCTGGCAGTCACTAAATATATCCATTCTGATTATGCACTCAGAACATGGGGAAATCACCAAAACTGTACCCATAGACTCTTTGAACTAATTATACTCAGTCTGATAGAAGGATAATTATAGCATTTTCTATTCCCTGGTATCAGTGTCAGCTCTGATTCTATATCCAATATTTTTCCAATGATCTGGATATTCCTTTTTCTCTATATAGTTATCCTGGAAAATGGTTATAAGTCCCTTTGGGGTACAATATAACTCACATTATGTAATCTTGTTTTGGCACTGTGGGGTTCTTTCTCAAAGGAACCTGACCTTATTTCAATTGGCTGAGAATTGATTCAGAACCAGAGCCAGGAAAGGAATCACTGTTTTCCAATGAGATGGTGGCCACTGGGCTTTGCGTGCCATCCATCTCTCGATATCTTATGTTTATGTAAGTGGAGCAACACGCTCATTGGTTGGCCACCTATCTTGCCTCTAGAAATAGGATGGTCTATTAGTTATTGCCACTGCCAATGGTTAAGGACCCCTGATTGTCAGTCTGGCCTTACTTCTTATTGCAGTGATTATATCTCAGTTACCTCTAATTATTGAGTGCTGAAACATGGTCTTTGCTATTCTGAAATCATATAATCTGTATTGACATTGGAGATTCCCATGGAAGCAACTATGACTTCTGGCTCTCAGAAAATAACCCCTCCCAGTATGATGTCTTAATGAAGAGAGAGGGTTCTTCAGTCCTTCCTGTGGACATCGTCAACTGGTACATTCTCTGGTGTCATATATAATACAGTAGATAATTCATCTACTGTAATCTTTCTACTTCATTGAAACTCCTGCTCTTCCCACAATATTCTCCTAAGAAAGTCTGGTAAAGTGGATCTAAACTTTACTATGAACTAGATTATTTAAAAAAAAAATTCTGGTTAACACATGTAAACACCTCCAAATTAATTAAAAATTGTTGATAGTAATATTCACCTTCCATATATATATATATATATATATATATATATATATATATATATATATATATATATATGATATATTTCTGCCTTGTAAAATAAGGCACTTGCATGCTTATTGAAATATGCTCAATAATTACTCAAAGACATAAAAACATGTTGGTTATTTGCCTTGTCTCTCTTTTATATCATCATTCCTTAATCATTTTTTTAATCCATTCATCCCCTCTATTTCTTGTCCTTAAAGAAATTTTTTTCTTGAAAAAATAATACTTTGAATGAGAATGCAATCAGCCTACATTAAAGCAGGAGAGATATTAACAAAAACAATAGAGGCTGTTGAGCCAACATATGAGACGGCAGTGAGGATGAGCTGAAGAAGTGGCGATAGTACTGATGCTCCTACTGCTCAAGTCCACCTTCTCCTTGACCACTGCTTCCCTACCATTCTGGGCAACATGACTGAGAAGGTGCAACAGGCTACAAGAACATTTTTAGTGATAATGATTTTAAAAAGAACTATACTTTCTCTTTTCTTTCCAATATTATGATAGTTGCCTGCTTCTTTTCTGCAGCATGGAAATGCACCACTCAGATCTCCTCCTGTAGGACTGCAGTTGCTGCTCTTTTGGATTCACCAGCGCATTGTGTCAGGACTATGATTCTTGAAGAATGTTCCCAGCCAATGACTGAACATGGGAAGAGTACAAAGAGAGGATAATTCTAGCAAGATGTGGGACTCTTTCAATGGGTAACTTTGCCTAGGACTATGCCACAGTCCAAGATTCTTTCAGCCAAATTCTTTCTTCTCTCTATCTTTTATTAGATGTCAGACCCACATCAGAGTTAGAAGGATCACTTTGTTTCCTGCTTCTTTCCCCAATACATTTTCTGTACATTGTATTAGTTACCTATTAGTGTATAATATATCCCCAAAATTAGTGTCCAACAACAGCAATAACATATATTTAATAGCTCACAGCTACTGTAGATCAGGAATGTGGGCATGACTTAGCCAGATCTTCTACTTCAGGATTCCCACTGGTTGCAACCAAATGCCAGTTTCAGGGTCTCATCTGAAGCTCAACTGCAGAAGGATCTGCAGAATTTGGTTTCTGCGAACTGTTCTACTGAGTACCTCAGTTCTTTGCTGACTGCTGGAGGCTTCCCTTCATCCTTGGCCACATGAGTGTCTCTCACTTTATGAGAGAGAGAGAGAGAGAGAGAGAGAGAGAGAGAGAGAGAGAGAGAGAGAGAGAGAGAGAGAGAGAGAGAGTCATAGGGAGATGGAAGTCAGAGCATATTGTAGTTTAATCACAGAGATGACATGCTATTACTCAACATTTTATTGGTTAAAAGCAAGGCACTTGAGCAGCTGCCTACCACATACATCTAATGCTATCTTAAAACATTTTTAAAAAATGTATTGATTCTTTTAGAGAGAGAGAGGGAGAGAGGAGAAGGAGGAAAAGGAAAGAAGGAAGAAGAGAGAGAGAGAGGAAGGTATTTGTTGGTCCACTCATCCATGCATCTAGCCCTGGTTGATTGTCATTTGTGTCCTGACTAGGGATTGAACCTGCAACTCTGGCATATCTGGATCATACTCCAACCAACTGAGCTACATGGCCAGGGATTCTAATGTCACCTTGATGCACGCTTCTCAGAGGACTCATGTTCCTCAGAGGACCCAAGTAACACATCTCTAAAAAATTCTAAAGAATAGCTTTACTTATTAGAACATTTGATTCTAACAAGGGGATAATTTCTCATAAAAAATGAAATTGTTTTGTTGTTATTGCTATTTTAATATGTTTGAATAAAGGGGATTTATGCATTATAAATTAATATATTTTTGTTTCATAAGTGACAACAAATGGAGTGGAACTCAAACTGAAACCACTGTGGGCAGGAAAGAGTATTATTTCTTTGGTTAGGATAGGTTTATAGGCATATACTTTTTCATTCTGCAAATAAGATGATTTGTTTCACATCAATTGCTCAAACAAATGTATCAGAACAATCCCTACCATTGACAGCAAATTCTTCAAGATTGGTGCATGGGAATGTGGGTTAGTGGGGTTAAAAGACCAGAAAGAGAAATGAAAAGTATACCAGGTACTTCATTTTTCATGACAGAGTGCAATGGTATTAAACTAGCAAGAATTAGTTTGAATCCACCAATACCAAACTAATAGGAAATTGTTTTTATTTGGGAGAAAACCCAGTGTTACAGGAGGCAGATAGAAACCACAAAAATATTATTGTAGATTTTACAAAGAGGAACACAAAGATGTATAGCACCGAAGTCATTTCTTCTCTTCCAATAAACATGTGAATGGTAGAATAGAGACCAGGTTTATGCTCCAGCACCCTGACTAATCAACTATTCTTTCTACTATAATGCATCTAGTCTAGGTCTCAGAATTACCTGAGGGAATTTTAAGTTGGCCAGGTTTCAGAGAAAAATGACCGATGTATCAAAGGAGCAAAGGCTCTATGGGAAAGTAAGAGCTAAATAAGAAAATCTAGGTTATAATTCACAGGAATATGTTTTTAAGCTTTGTCTGAAATAGGAAAGGAATAAAAAAACTGAAATTGGGAAAAGATAAATTCAGACTGACTCTCCAATCCAAGGCAGGGAGTTGAGGATTATTAAAAGAAATAGTAAAAGTTCATTATATGAGACAATGAAAACCTAGACCAGCTGTGGTGTTCCACAATGCACCCAGAGTAATCCTATCTGGGCTCCAGGGAGTAGCCTGACCTGGGTAGCAATTTCCAGCTTTAACTTAGAATCTCTATTATTGCATTAGTTTTTGTGGGTTGGCTCCAGGCACAAAATAGTTTACAATGGTGACTGTCTGTTATTTCCTGTAGTTGAATCCATATTTCTATGGGCTGCCTTGTGTTCAGTCCTGCTAAAATCCTTTACCTGCTTCATGGCTCTGGGGAATTTAATAGGCATTTTCACGCTGCAATAGGGACAACTTACAAAACAAAAAGTTTGCAATGGGATATGTGGTGTTCATGCCAAGAATATTCATCACTCCTCGTTACCTGTGGGTTCAGACTGATGCAGGAATGTCCTTGTTTAGAAACTCTTCCAAGTGACCAAACCCCCCCCCCCCCAAAAAAAAAAAAGAAAAACCTTCATAGAGGCCGTAGCCTTTTTTTTTTTTATTATTATTATTTTTTATTTTTTATGAAGTGAAAGATTTAGTGCAACTGTGATAGGGAACCAGCTCCTGAGTTTGAATGGAAGTTTTGGTCAGCAGTGTATGTAAGTGATAGATGAGAGCTGAGATTACTTTCCTTTCATGAGGGTTTATGCAGCCCATTTATTATATTATTATTGAGCAAAAATTTTCCCTCTATTTTCTTGGAGTTTGAACTCAAGCCTCAGTTTCTTAGAGATCTGTTTTGCTCTACTCCACAGTGGACCAGCCTGAGTTCCAGGTGTGAGAACTGCTGTTGGTCTAGTGGCTCAGGGCAGCTGGAGCCCCTGGGCCTGTCACCTTGGGGTGAAGATGACTTGTCCATTTATCTCAGTGCCTGCCATATAACCATTATCACATAAGCCTCCATGCCACAGAGAATCTGGGAAGTCCTGCTATTTTCTTTGTGTAATCCTAGATCACTTTAATGCCTTGAAACATGCAAAGATACTTGTCATATATGTTATGCTTTATTTTACTGACTATTTCCCACTATCTGCTTCCTTCCAACCAGAATTGCCCTTGCATCTTCCCAGACATAAAAAATATATATGTTTACTTCTCAATTCTGAACATTTCTAATGATAATGTCTCCAGTTTGACTTTATTTCAAAAGCTCTTCTTTAGCCAAAATGACTTCCATCTCTGTTTAGGATGCATTAGGAAAACAAGGTGCTGGATGGGAAATACTGAGATTTAGCTAGACTTCTTGCTATTGGGTAAATCACCTGACCTCTCTGGGCCTCATCTGTAAAAAACCCAAAAAGTTGATGATCTCTAATGTCCTTTCGAGTGTTATGAATCCAAGGAAACTCTCAATTTAGTCATGCTACTGGCTATTGCTATTATTCTAAGTGATTCATGATTGTATAACATATGAAAACACTGTAAATATTAAAATAAAAATTTTCATTGAAGACAATGTAAGGATTCATGTATTCAAAAGTTGATTAAAAACTTCATCTTAGGCACTGCTCTTCTGCTGAGAATGCAAAGGTGACTAACTCATAGCCCAAGACCCTAAGCAGTTTATCTTCTATTGGTGATATATAATAAGCAGACAATTAGATTCTGCATGATGAAACTGATGATGGAAATGATGTCTACATTCAAGCTGCTCACCACGGCAGGAATGAAACAACCTTCCAAATGGAACAACCTTCCAAAGGTTGTTCCATTTCACCCCTGGTCCAACAAAGGGGTCATGAGGAAGACAAAGGTCTGGGGGCTGCTTCTTGACTCATGAACACCCTTCTGCTGCCACAGTTCAAGCCCTGTCTTTGCCCAGGGGTTAGGATGCATCTGATCGCACAACACCTTGGTACCATCCTTTATCCTGTCGCTAGGAAGGATCCCTTCTGGGTGTGAAAGGTGAGTTAACATTTAATTTTTATGTATGAAAGTTCACCTTGTAACAAACATTGATGTATGAAAGTCACAGATCATAGATGGCCTGTACTTGCCATCTGTCATTTGGCATATATAATCTATAATAATAAAAGTGTAATATGCTAATTAGACTAGAAGTCCTTCCTTCCTTCCGAACAAAGCCGCAGGGGGCGGGTGCTGAGGCAGAAGTGGCAGAGGCCCCCAGCCACGGTGGTGGTGAGCGGGGTCGATGGCAGAGATGGCCACTACAGTGGTGGGGGCCAAGGCGCTTGCACGAATTTTGTGCATCGGGCCCTTCGTTTATATATAATTTATCTTTATTGTTGAAAGTATTACAGATGTTCCCCTTTCCCCCCATTGACCCTCTTCACTCCACTCTCATCCCCTCCACAGGCCTTTACTACACTATTATCTCTGTCCATGGGTTATGCATATAAATTCTTTGCTTAACCCTCCCCCCCTTCCCCCAACTACACACACACTCACAGACACTGAAATCTATTAGTCTTTTCCATGCTTCAATGTCTGTGGATCTACTATTTTGTTAGTTTATTTTGTTTATTCGACTACACATATAAATGAGATCATGTGATACTTGTCTTTCTCAGATTTGCTCATTTCACTTAGCATGATACTCTGTAGGTCCCTCCATGCTGTCTCAAAGAGTAGGAGATCCTTTATTTTATTTTATTTATTTTTTATAGATGCATAGTATTCTATTATATAAATGTACCACTGTTTTTATTTTTTTTTTAAATACATTAATCTACTGATGGGCACTTGGGCTGTTTCTAGATCTTAAGCTTTTGTAAATAATGTTGCTAAGAACATTGGGGTGTATCTGTTCTTTCTGATTGGTGTTTCAGCTTCTTAGGATATATTTCTAGAAGTGGGATCACTGGGTCAAAAGGTAGCTCCATTTTTAATTTTTTGAGGAAACTCCATATTGTTTTTCACAGTGGCTGCACCAGTCTGCATTCCCACCAGCAGTGCACAAGAGTTCCTTTTTCCCCCATCTGCACCAGTGCTTGCTGTTTGTTGATTTCTTGATGGTAGCCATTATGGCGTGTATGAGGTGGTACCTCATTGTCATTTTAATTTGTATCTTTCTGATAATTAGTGACATTGAGTATTTTTTATATGTCTCTTGGCCATTTGTATGTCCTCTTTGGAGAGGTGTCTATTAGGTTCTCTGCCCATTTTTTAAATTGGGTTGTTGGTCTTCCTTTTGTTGAGTTGTATGGGTACTTTACATAATTTGGGGAAAAAACCTTACCAGATTTATCATTGGAAAATATGTTCTCCCATACAGTGGCTTCCATTTTTGTTTGATGCTGGTTTCTTTTGCTGTGCAGAATCTTTTTAGTTTGATGTAGTATCATTTATTTATTGTTTCCTTAGTTTCTCTTGCCCTATGCAATGTATCTGTGAAAATTCTGCTACATGAGGTATCTGATATTTTGCTGCCTACATTTCTTTCTAGGATTTAAAAAAGTATTTTTATTGATTTCAGGGAGGAAGGGAAAGGGAGAGAGAGACAGAAACATCAATGATGAGAGAGAATAACAATCTCTCATCAATGATGAGAGAGAATAATTGATTGGCTGCCTCCTGCATGCCCCACACTGGGGATCTAGCCCACAATCCAGGCATGTGCCTTGAACTGTGACCTCCTGGTTCATAGGTTAACACTCAACCACTGAGCCATGCCAATTGGCTTCTTCTAGGATTTTTATGGTTTTACTACTTACATTTAAATCTTTTGCCCTTTATACAGTTATATATTTTTTAACCTTTTAACTTCTCTCTTCATACATTTTTTTAACCTGTGGAAATTCATGTTTGAAATAGAACATGCTTAAAAGAGGGGTAAATGGCCGAAACCGGTTTGGCTCAATGGATAGAGCGTCTGCTTGGGGACTGAAGGGTCCTGGGTTTGATTCCGGTCAAGGGCATGTACCTTGGTTGCGGGCATATCCCCAGTAGGGTGTGTGCAAGAGGCAGCTGATCGATGACTCTCTCTCATCGATGTTTCTAATTCTCTATCTCTCTCCCTTCCTCTCTGTAAAAAATCAATAAAATATATTAAAAAAAATAAAAGAGGAGTAAATGAAAAGTATATGTGATGTCTTTTGACAAATGCTTAGCTTTAGCGAGAACTCACTAACTGTGAGCTTGATACTTCCCCAATGCACTTTACACCTGGCATCTCAGTTGCTCTAATTTCACCACAAAATGCTGTTGGGTGGATTTTGCTAATGAAGACTCAGGAACGTTAAGTGCTTAGTTCAAGAAGAAGCCACTGATTGTATGCAAATTCAGTGTTTTTCCTTTTATGCCTCAGAAATCTCACAATAATAGAGATTAAAATGTATGGTTTGCTGATGCTTATAGATCTGGTCAAGGTTCCATGCTTCCTGTCAAGTCTTAGGTTAAAGAGATGTTTTCACTTTTTTTTTTTTGTAACTGGCACTTACCATCAAGTCTAGTGCAGCATCTTATGGGACTTTCCTGGCTGAGTTGAGTCCCTTGGTTGGGGTTGTGGCAGTTTTTATACATAACTCTTTTTTTGTTACTGCTAGTCCTCACCCAGGGATTTTTTTCCCCCCCCGTTGAGTTTTAGAGAGAGTGGAAAGGAGGGGAAGAGACACAGAGAAATGTCCATGTATAAGAGACAAATTGATTAGTTGCCTTATGCACTCCCTCTGGAATCAAGCTTAAAATCCAGGTACATGCCTTTGATCAGAATCGAACCCACAATCCTTTAGTCTGTGGGCCGATGCTCTAACCACTAAGAAAACAGACTAGGGCTATACATAAATCTGTTGTCCTTTTTTTCTTTCTTTCTTTTTAAATTCTAACCTGAGGATATGTTTTTATTGATTTTTAGAGAGAAGAGAAGAGAAGAGAGAGAGAGAAAAGAGAGAGAGAGAGAGAGAGAGAGAGAGAGAGAGAGAGAGAGAGAGAGAGAGAGATATTACCTCCCTTACTCAGCTGAACCTGGGAGAGAACCCTCAACCTCCTCAACCCAACCTCTTTGGTGCAAGGGAGGGTACTCCAACCAACTGAGCCACTCAGCCAGGGCAATTATTTTGTGGTTTTTATTTTCCTTTAAAAATTTATTTTATTGTTGAGAGTATTACAGATGTCCTCCATTTCCCCTCTTTGTCCCTCTCAACCTATCTATTTTTTTTCTTTTAAAGTGAGGGCTCAGCTGGGTTTCAGTCCCAGTGGATCTGACTCCCATGCCTGTGATCTTAAGCACAGTCTTAAATCTGCAGTTGGCAAATAACTGAATAATGTCCGCTAAAGGGAGTTGTGTTACTATTTGCCTAAGTCAGAAGAGCCAGAAAGGATTATAACTTTCAGAAAGAAAGTAAGTCCCTCAACTCAGTTTCTGCACAGACAAGAGCTCTTTCAGCTCTGTTTTTAAAGAAGTGTTCCCTTGCACTGTGGTTCCCTCCTCAGAGAGGTGCACCCCTAGTATTGCTGGAAGCTGATTTCTTGTTGTCAGAAACCCCTTGCCCCCCCTCTTCACCCCACTCCATGTTCTGGAGCCCTCTTAGCACTCCCTGAGGCAGCCTGCAGCCCTGCTGAGAACAAAAGATATTCATGTTTATTGTTTGCTGTTATTTTTGTCAATTACCTCACAAAGTGACAATGATGATTTTTATTACTCTCTATTCACAAACTTGCATAGAATGTGAATGATGGGTTGCCACTCAATTTTCTCCATGACCCCACTAATTTTAGTGAGCAATTTGGCAGGCTGCAAGGTTGGTCAGGAATACATACAGGTGCTATAGGAGAAAAGCCTGTAAAATCACTCTCAATGTTCACTACAGCCCTACCTCCCTTATCTGAAGCCAGTGGGGCCAGGTATATTTTGAGATTTATGTATATATATTTAGATTTTAGACAGTAATAGGTGCCTAGATAGTATATCTTATAGCCAGCACAGTGTAATCAAATAATTATAGTAAGAGAGATAGATGAAAATTGTAAATGTCTTCACATCAGTATAATCACCTTTTGCTATCAAATGAGTTATGAAAAGCACTTTTGGTTTTCAGAGCTTTGTGGACTTTGGTATTGACTGCCTAGGCATCTCTCAGGGCCACTTTCTTTTTGCTGCTCTGACTCCAGTGTCACTTGGTGCCCTGTGAAGGCTGGCCCTCAGATAGGTGGCAGGCCCCCTAGGCCACCTCTGAGGAAGCAGAGAATGAGCTGCCAACCTTGGGGTTTCCAGTAAGTGTGTGTGGGTAGCTTGACATTGAAGGGTCATTCGCAGTTGGGAAAGGGAAAACGAGGACACTGTGCTTGACTTATTCTCCCTTTCGGTCTCTTCCTCTTGGCTCCTTTTCCCCACTCTAGGGGGGCTCTCCTCCCCATGTCATATTGCCTTCCCATGCTTCCCTGTGGCATACAGTAACATCTCTGATTCCAGTCCAATGTTTAATCAGAGGATTAGTTAGTGAAGCCCCATGAGAATCTCATCAAGAGCCATTCAAGAGAAACTAATACTAAAGCATGGACATCAGAGTTAACATTCTATAGTATTTCTCATACTTGGTAGAAGTTATGCTGTATATGAGACAAGCTGCTTCAAACAAACAAATGAATTTAAGACATAAAATCGATTTCTGCCTTAGTCTGTTTGGCTGCTAACAAAATGCCACAGGCTGGATAGCTTATAAACAAAACTATTTATTTCTCATAGTTCCGGAGGCTGGATAGCCAAGATAAGGTGCTGGCCAGTTTGGTATCTGATGTGGTTTCACTTCCTTATAGAGGCCATCTTTTTTCTATAACCTCACCTGGTGGAAGGCCCAAGGAGCTCTGTGGGGTCCCTTTAATAGAAGCATTAATCACCTTCCAAAGCCCCTCCCCCCAAACACCATCACCTTGGGAGGGGGTTTCAACATAGGACTTTGGTGGTAGGCACGAACATTCAACCTGTAACAACTTCTTTTTTTTTGTAGCTGAGTTCCGCTTTCCCCAAGGACAAAAGATTATCCAAAATGAAAAGATTTTAGTTAAATATTCAAAAATATTAAATCCATTTCATCAATATGATAATGTTTAAAAAGTAAATCACATGACTATATGTATAGATTTCATATAGACATATATCTGTGTGATTTTGTGTATGCACATATAGATACAAAAATGTAATATATCTCAATATACAATAGAATGTTTCCAGATCATATCAAACTTCATGACAAAGTGCAGCCCTGTGACATAAGAGCTATTTTTAAAAATATATATTTTATTGATTTTTTTTTTACAGAGAGGAAGGGAGAGGGGTAGAGAGTTAGAAACATCAATGAGAGAGAAACATCGATCAGCTGCCTCCTGCATACTCCCTACTGGGGATGTGCTCACAACCCAGGTACATGCCCTTGACCAGAATTGAACCTGGGACTCTGGAGTCTCAAGGCCAATGCTCTATTCACTGAGCCAAATCAGTTAGGGCCATAAGAGCCATTTTATCTGTTAACCATTAAAAACCTTTATGAGTTTCCCAGTTTTAGGAGTACTCCAGTTGCAAGAGTAGCAAATTGCAGATATTTTATTTAGCAGTGAGATAGTGTTCTCCATCTATTTCTTTGGCCTGGTTTATCCTTTAATCTATTATTTAATGAATTCTAGAGATAATTTGTTTTTGAACTGGAGGGATTACTATCTCGTGCTTACTCAAAACTTTATAAATCAGTACTAGTTCTCTCTCTCTCTCTCTCTCTCTCTCTCTCTCTCTCTCTCTCTCTCTCTCTCTTTCTCTCCCCCCTTCTCTCTGTCACACACACACACACACACACACACACACACACACACACACACACAGACACACACACGTTGACAAGTTAAAAATATGCCACTTTTTGGTAGGGTTGGTAGTTGACACATTGACCTAAGCTTTGGAGATGGGGCTCAGAAGGTGCTGATGGAGCTGCTTTGCTGAAATAGTAAAGTTCAAGTCACACAGACCTTCAGGAACAAATCCCTTCAGTAACTGTGGGACTATTTGAGTAAGGAAAATTCAGTGTCTACTCATCATTAATGTGATCACTTCAATGCACATTATCTGTGAATGGTGATCTGAGTTCACTGCCAATATTTGCAAGATAAAATATGTGGCTTAACAACCACTGGGAGAACTATTTCCCCAGGTTTTCTCCTCTAGCCATAATAATATTACAGGGATCAGAGATTTTGAGCCCTGCTTCCTGTTAATATGAAGGGAGGATATGATGAATCCTGACAAATAAACCCATGTGTTTTATATATAGTATGTCGGAATCTTGGAATTGGGACACCCTAATACTATTCATTGCTGTAAGAATGAAAAGCAAGAACTTGAGAAAGGAGGATACTTAAATTTATTCATTTGCCACTGTGCTGGTGGGGATTTACATTCTCATTTCAACACAGGGTAGAGTCTTTATTAGACTCTTCACTTCAAAACAAACCAGAATAAAGCCCATTTTCACCATTAAAAAAAGATTATTTGGTGAAACCCTATAAAAATCTCATCACACAGCACTTTTAAGAGAAAATGATACTAAAGCATGGGCATTCTGTAGTATTTCTCATACTCTTTCAAAGTTGTTCTTTCACATACATTTCAAGCATGCATTGGTACTAGTTTACAGATAAACTAGTATAACTCCCCTATACTAAGTCTTTGAATCCACTTGTTTCTTTATATTCATTTTTAACAGTTTCTTTTTCTTCTTTCATTTTTCTTATTCCCTTAGTTCCATTGACTTCAAAGAGTACGCAAAAGAATATAGGAGGAAAAGAAAAAGACAGCTCCCTGCATTCCATGTATCTAAGCAGGCACTTTTTTTTTTTTTTGCCTGGCATATGGCTTGATGGTTAAGAAAGGCAGAACAGCCATACCCAAATTCCAGCACTACCACTCAACAGCTTGATGTGAAGGCAGAGTAGCCATTCCAAATTACAGCACCACCACTCAACAGCTCTGTGAGCTGGGCATGTTACTTAACTTCTCTGTGCTGCCTTTCCCATGAGTAAAGTCAGGATAACAGTGCTAACACAGTAATTTTTAAGGGAGTAATGATGGTGTGATGAGTAAATGAGTTAATGTTTAAAACACTATGTCACCCCACACAAAGAAAGCACTAAAATTACCTGCTACTACTCCCTCTAAGTTTTGAATTGTTTATTTGCACCCATGTTCTTTTCATCTTTTGACAGTTTTGCAATTTCACTTTTTGCCCCATCTCCTTTCTTGCATTTTGACTTTGTAACTAAACACAACAGGTGATGAACAGCAAGATTGACAGAGCTCCAGGTCCAGGTAGTAGTAGAGTGAATAGGATTGGCTAGTCTTCTGTCCTCCTGGAACCTATATTCTTCTTTCTGAATGGAGCACATGAACTAAATGAACAAGGGGCAGAGATAGAAATAAACAATTGATGAGATGGAGATGCATGAAGGTGGGATTGATATAACGCAGTTACTTTAGAAGAAATGGTGACAGAGCTCTCTCTGAGGAGATGACATTGGAGTAGAGATCTAAATGTTGAGAAGGAATCAGCCATGAAAAGATTTGGTAGAAGAAAACTCAGGGAGAGGGACCAGGGATTAGCACATTCTGGCTTGATCTGTTCAAGGGACACAAATGATAGCCAGAATGCCTGGAGCTTAGTGAGCAATGGAGAATGACTAGGGACAATGTGAAAGAGAGATAGACTGGAAGAAGACCATGTGGAGCACTCCAAGGCAGAGCACTTAGATTTAGAACAGGGTCTCTCAAACACGACACTGTGAACATTTAGACCAGACAACTCTGTTGATGTGGACCATCCTGTGAATTTTAGGATGTTTAGCAGCATTTTTGGCTTCCACCCAGGAGATGCCAATAGCATTCTCCCCAGTTGTGATAATTAAAAATGTTTCCAGACATTGTCAAATATTCCTATAGGGACAAAATTATTCATGATTGAGAACCACTGGCTTAAGAGTATTTTCAACAGGGAAAATATGATATTATTTACATTTTAAAAATATAATTTTGGTCAATTTGTAGAGAATGGATTGTTGAGAGTAACCAATGGAAATACGGAGACTAGTTCTAGGATGAAGATGATAGTATTTGGAATTGCATACTATTGGGGAAGGTGTTTAATTTATATTAACAGCTAGTATTTATTCTTTAAAAAATATATTTGTATTTATTTCAGAGAGGAAGGGAAAGATAGAAACATTGATGATGAGAGAGAATCATTGATTGGCTGCTTCCTGCATGCCCTCCACTGATGATTAAGCCTGCAACCCGGGCATGTGCCCTGACTGGAGTCAAACTGTTATCTCTTGGTTCATAGGTTGACACTCAATCACTGAACCATGCAGGAAAGAAGGAAAGAAATACTTTTCATCTGGAGGATGAAAAGTATTTCTTCTTAACAAGATAATATGAGTAAAAACTTTTGTAAAAATTCACAAATTATAAAGCAATAGCACAAAATCTAGCATAGAGAAGGTACTCAGTAAAGGTATGTTGAATGAATAAATGAACAAATGCATTATGGATTTCTCATAATCATTGTTTTGGTGATCAATATAGGATAAAGGTCCGTGGTCAATATCATGTTGGCTTTGGATTCATTTTCAATAATGCGCTGGTACGTAATATCTTTTGGTAGATTCTGTCAATAGAGCATGATCCTTAAGTAGAGAGTCTATCATTATATGAGCATCCTAAAACTAGAAAAGCTCAATTTTGTGTTTCTTCAACTTTGGGTGACTAGATCTCATCCTAAACTTAATTATAGCAAAACATTAACATAAGGCACTTGAACTATTGTCAGGGGAAGCAGCGATTATTCCCAGTAATGGATGAGAGCCAACTTCTTCTCCCCCCCCCCCTACATTTTGCATTATAAAGCATGCTTTCTGAGTAACGAAACCTTTAAACCTGAGTTGATAAAATTGGCTTGGATCTGTGTTGAATTTTTAAAATCTATTTTTTTGGTTGCAATGATTTTTGAGGCTCCCTATTGTGTAATAACCCACCTACCTATTAAAGGATGAAGAGTAGACAAAAGTGGCAGAGGACACAGCATCACAGTGAGAGATGAATGACAAAAGGTTTAGAGGGTCCAGTTTGAATGTTTCTCTGGGTTTTTCTGGAGGATGAAAAGTTGTGCTGGAAACCTCATAAGAATAGATTTTCCTATGATGTGCCTTTACTTTCTGCTGCCAATTGGATTGAAAGTATCACAAATAAAAGTGTTTCTTGTCGTATTTTCATATATCTCAGTCTAGTTCCAGGAAACACAATAGATGTGAACCATACAACTATAAAAGACTCCATCTGAAAAACGATCAACCTTCAGGGATGTCTGATTTGTTTCAAGAGTTAGGTAAAAGCCAAGGTCTTCCAAATCTGTTCAGTTTAAATTACAACTGGCTTCAGGTGGTTGCCACTGGTTTGCCAAAAGATTACCGCACAGAGGGGCTTCTTTCTAGTTTATGAGGTCTGGGCACTTTGGTGAAATCTAACAAACCTTGCATAGAGCCCTTTTTTGAAAAAAAAAATTTTCAAGAGAAGTTGATTCTTGTTAGGGACTCAAAGGGCAGAAAGTGTGGGAACAGAAGTAAAAACGTTAAATGCGATCACGCTCCTTAAACTGAAGTTTGGAAACTTAAACTGGATTTCCAGGAAACATTGATTTGAGGTCAGTCTGGAAGATCATGACAAATGTCTTTTAAAATTATTTGGTAATGCTTAATAAATTAAACAGCTATTAAAGAAATGTTCCTCCATCTTTGTTATCATTTAAAATTATGGAGATGATCTACATCTCTATTTTATCTCAGTTTTAAATAAGCCAATGCAATATAATTGAATCAAGGACTATAAATCCCCATAGTACCAGAAAGAAAATGAATTTTGTTATTACGCTTAGTTTGGGAAGTAATTAGAGGCATTTTGCAATAAGTCACATACATTTTCTATCCCTCACATGCTATTAAGATGAGTACACAAATAAGTGTTAAACATGTCAGATTGAAGCAACCCCAAATAAAACATTTGTGTCCTTATTCTAAGCCAAATGAATGTTTTGCAATGTGAATCAAATTTTTTTCTTTTTGTAATCATTTTAATGTCTTTCATTGACAGGAACATATAAACCCTTGTTCATGCCGGGGATCAAGTATCATTTATCAAGGTTCCTATTTCCAGTTTAATAAAATCTATATTTACACTGGCAAATTCCAGTCGCATTAATAGCCTTGGGATGTAAAATGTGATAGGTGTGGCCTATTTGCACAAAAGGCCACTTTTCCTTTCTTTGGGTTTTATGCTTTTTATTGGGGGCAGTCAAGAAAAAGCTCCCATTAGAGTGTTCACCACGAGGGAAAAGAAGAGTCTTGGCAAGGGGAGGAGGGTGCTGGTCTTCATAGGGAACTGGGGCTACATCTTAGCAGAGGCTGGAGATTCCCCGTGAGGAAGGGTTGGCAAGAACAATGCAAAGTGGGGAGCGAGTTGTGCCCTCCACTGGGAGAATGAGCAAGTCAAACAATTTAAGTGAAAAGTCTTTCAAGCCAAATCAATCTCATGGCATGAATGAAAAAGACTGAACAAATTATATATTTAGTTAAAATATAACGACCAATGGTAAAAGAGTGCTGATGAAATTTAGGCCAGTTGCTTCTTTTCTGTAGTCATGATTTTTATATTCAATCCTGAGTCGCTCAACGACCAGGTTGTGTTGTGAGAACTGTGTCATTAGGCAATGTTGTTGCTGTGCAAACATCACAGAGCACTTACACAAACTTAGAGGATAAAGCCCACACACCCTTAGACTATATGGGATTGCCCACCGCTCTTAGGCTACTAGTCTGTACACAACTGTAACACATGGTAAGGATCAGTGTATCTAAACATACTTAAACACAGAAATGGTAAATTAAAAATACAGTATAAAAGATTCAAAATGTGATTTGCTTATGTAGGGCAGTTACCACGAACGGGGTTTGCAGGACTGGAAGTTGCTCTGGGTGATGGTGAGAAATGGTGAAGGCCTAGCACTGTAGTCGGCAAACTGCAGCTCGCGAGCCACATGCGGCTCTTTGGCCCCTTGCGTGTGGCTATTCCACAAAATACCATAGTCTGGGAGAGTCTATTTTGAAAAAGTGGTGTTAGAAGAGGTTTAAGTTTAAAAAATTTGGCTCTCAAAAGAAATTTCAATCATTGAACTGTTGATATTTGGCTCTGTTGACTAATGAGTTTGCTGACCGCTGGCTTAGCACATCACTGAACACGGCTGTGGACTTTATAATCACTGTCCTACAAGCCTTTCCCCCTGCTTCCTACAGACAAGGTCAGAAGTGGAACACCAAAGCTGTCAATGCTGCTTCATGAACAGGGAGTGGGCTGGATTGCTGGAAAATATTTAGGAGACACTGACCAGGTAAGGCATAGATCCCCGTAATACTGACTGAGGAGGCAGTGAAAGGTGCTGAGGAACAGTAGGAATAATTTATCAACATGGAGAGATAACGGGACATAAGGACGTGTCATGGCAATGTGATGTTTATCTATTGCACGTTAGAGCACTACTTGGGTCAAAATAACATTGGGTGTTTTTTCCTAAAAAAAATAAAAAGAGGGTGTTTAACACGGAAAGGGTGTAGAACTGAGGACTCAATATTTTGACTCCAGAAATTTGTTTTGGTTACATTGCATTATCTGGCACAAAGAGCTCTTTCTGGCCTTGAATTGATGGAAGAAATAGAGCTTACTTATGTTTTACATTATTACAGTCTGAAAATACATCCAAAGTCCAGGGACAGGCTGGCTCCACTCAACCATAGAATGCTCTCTAAAGTGACAATGGCACTTGATCTTCGTTAAGGTATCTCCATGGACTTGTGTTCCTGTTTAGAATCTTAGGTCCTCAACAAAGAATTTCCGGAAGTGTATCCTGAAGACCAGCAAGCTAGATCTGGGAAGGCTTTAGTGCCTTCTGAATACCCAGTGCTGGTAGGACAGGCTTCTCTGTGCTGACACACGTCAGTGACTGACTGACTGGAATGTAATCTGAGTACTCAAAATTGAGGTGCCGTGAGTGAGAAGGAATCTATTGCCAACCCCCATAAATATTGCTCACATCAGAGAGAAAAAATTCCTCCTGCACCATGTAGCCTTCCATTTCTTATAGGAAATTCAGGTCCATTATAGTCTTATGGGACCACCGTCGCATATGTGGATGGTCGTTGACTGAGACGTTATGCAATGCATGACTATACCTAATTTTGGAAGAATCCAAAATAGGTCCCCGTGGGTCTGGAGATGCCACTTAAAGAAACTGTGCCTTTGTCAGCGTGCCACAAAGTCACTGGAGAATGTGTGCCCTCACTCCCCACTCCCTGTTATCTGGCTGGCTGCTCCATTCCCATAAAACTTCCTGAGAGAAGACCACCCTAGGTCTCCATAGACTCTCCCCAAACCAGCCAGGTCAGGCTCTCCCTTTATATGTCCTCACAGGTTCCTGAACTTTTCTCTACACCCTCTGAGTTATATTCAATTATTTATTTCATGATCTTTTATTCATGTCTGTCTTCCCAATAGACTACCTGGTCTGTAAGAAGTAGAAACAATTTTCAGCACAAATGGCCCATTCCTTCGCCCAGTCCTTGACACATACGGCCCTGGAAGTTTTCTCTGTATAAACAGATAACATGATCCTTACTTCATCACCTCTGAAGCCACCCAAACAGGTATTTTACCAAAATTTGTGTATCTTTTATCCTTGGTTCATTTTTAAAAAAATAAAAATCCTGAGCTATGTTATAACCTGCTCTTTGTGATTCTGCTTTCCATCCTCATTAATTTTTGAATTTAAAAAACCGAAGTTCTGTGATGCAGAGTGTGGAATTGGTTTTTAAAAATCGAGAACAGCTTTAGTTTAGTGTTGACAAAATATATATATACCATAGTATTTTTCTTCTGACCTCATTGTGAAATGTTGGAAGAATAATGCACACCTGTCTGTCAGTTAAAAAAATAATAAAAACATTTATTTCCCAACTAGTCACATACCTAGTTCAGTTTTAAGATTTCACATAATTGTCAGCCATGGATGAAAAGTGACTTATATCAAATTCCAATAAGAAGTTAACTTGACAGAGAGGCTGTGTTGAATCCAATAAGTCTTTACAAAAAGTTAACTTAAAGTTGGACCTACTATAAAATATATAAACTGAGGGGAGAAGGAAAATTCTCCATTTTGGGATTCAGGGAATGAGGAGGAGGGTGTGTGCACATATTTAATGGTGTTTTATATTGATGCTCTGGACTCATTTTTCCTCCTAAAACAAAACCGAAGAATGTTTCTATGACCTAGAATTGACTTTCTGTAAATGTACATTTTACTGATAAGTTATAAATAGTTTATGATGATTTTAAATTAAAACCAGAAGTTAAATTTGGAACATGGAAGAGCTAAATAAGTTAACTCAAAAATGTAGTGTCTTGAACTGCCATATCGTATATCAGAAAAAACAAAACAAAACAAAAAAACCCTGCCAGGACTCCTCTGGCTGTGATCAGAGCTGCACTTAGCAGATCCATGGCTGCTTTGGTAGTTGGGATCTATGAGTTTTTGCTTTGGTAATCTCAAGGTCACTGAAGCTGTGTGTATTGAAATGGCCACTTCTGCTCTCACATTAATAATCACTAATGATGTGCTAGTTAAAAGTGGGAGCTTATATCCCAGGGCATTTGGAGATATTTCAATAAACTCAAACAGTCCAAAGCATAGGTAATTGTATATCAAGTTATTTGTAATGATCACAGGGGACGAATAATTACCTCCCAGGGACTGGGAATAAGATGAAGTGTGAGAATAACTAAGTATGTTAATGACTGGTGGATGAATAATGCTTGGAGTAGAAACCAAACTCTGAATTGAAAATCTTTGTTCCTATGCACCTTTCAGAGACATGGTTGCACTGAAGAAATCACATAACTGACCTTCCTTAATCTCAATTTCCACAGCTATAAAATGGGTCTATTAAAGACTATTTTGTGGGGTATTAAAAAATGCAGTGTGGTGAGTGACTGACACATAGTAGGTAATCAATAAATGATCAGTATGATGAAGTGGATCAATGTCCTTGCTTTATTGCTTATTAGCTTTGTAATAAGGTCATTAGTTTATTAAGGCTTTTCTATCATCTGTAAAATAAGAAAAATAATACCAAAATTGCAGACCTGTTTTAGGAATAAAATGAACTAATCTTTATAACATTTTAGCATATTACTTGAGTGAAATAGCTATATCACTCAGTCTTGAAATGTCTCAAGTTTGTTTCTTTATCTTTAGAATTAAATTTCTCTAGAGCAAAAGTGCTCTTTGTGTCTGGTGGCAATACTAAAAACAAACAAACCACAAAACAAACAGAACAAAACAAAACAAAACAAAAACTCTAGCTATTAGTACTTAGTAGTAAAAGTGGAGCAATGACTTTGGAAACTGGAAACACTGCCCAAAGGGAATCTGACCCATGTGTTTAATAGAGAGGATAATAAATAAGAGTAATAAGCATCATTCTCTTCAAACAAATATTAGATTGTTTCTTGTTTTTAAAGTTCTTTGAAGCAAAGAGACAAACTGTAAGTGCTGAAGGCCTCACAGTATTTTTTTTAAAGCTCTCATTGTTTCAATCATTTCTGTGTGCTTTTTGTTTGTTTTGTTACATATCCATTATTTTTAAGAAGAAGCTTTAGTTTTCATTTAATTGATAGGTACACTGAATTAGGTGCATGCTATGCCTATCATGGGCCCAGAAGTATCAAGGTTACCTAATTAACATCCTAATTTTTAGTGGCCAGTTTTCAAACATATAAAAGAAGACCTCGTAGAGAATGTAACAAGCATTAACAAGTTAGCTATCTAGTTCCAAATCCTTCCATGAATCCTCACAAGTGTTTTCAAAATTATCCACAGAATTACCTGAGTCTTCAAGCTAAACATAGCAGTCCATTAATGTCTTCACATTTGTATACTTATTGGTATCTAGTTAGTAAGATAATTCATGCCTATAAGGAGAATTCTTATCTGCGCATACTTCTATTTTCATTGTTCAAGCTCTCCAACTATAACCAAACAGAAAAGTAAGATAACCTATCAGTGAGTAATACTGTTGATTTTACTCTATTATGGTCTTTTGCAGCAATTTTCAATAGGTGTGCTGCAAGAATTTTAAAACATGCAATCCCTGACTATTTAGTCAGGGGCACTGACCTCTTTTCCCTTAGATTGTAAAATGAAAACATGATTGCAGCCAACACAATAGCTGTCTGTTGTGAATGAATAAAAATCATACCTATTTTTTTTTGTCAGATTGGCCAGAAATGTCTTTTTGATGTGATGCAGAACTTTAGTCATTAGTGAAATGTGCCATGAGATGAAAAAGGTTGAAAGTTGCTGGTCTCCTGTATACATTTATTGAATATCAAAGGAGAGGAAAATCGTTGGGAGTGGAGCAGGACAAGTAGCAAAAATTACTGGAAAGGAACATTTTCATTTCTTCAGACTTACTGAGTGTCAATCATTATTCTGAACTTTAAGTGGGCAACAAAATTTCTCTTCCAGATGGAATAATTAAGTTTCTTTGGAAACTATGAACTCTTTCTGGAATTCAGGTCACTGTGTAAAGCTTACTAGTATACCTTTGGCAATTTGACAACTTGGTGTTTTTAAACAGTTGTTTTTTTTAAAATCTGCATCTGAGTATATGTTTATTGATTTTAGAGAGTGAAAAGGGAGGGAAGGAGAGAGACAAAGAGAGAGAGAGAGAGAGAGAGAGAGAGAGAGAGAGAGAGAGAGAGAGAGAGAGAGAGAGAGAGAGAGAGAGAGAGAGAAAGAGAAACATTGATGTCAGAGAGAAATATCAATTGGCAGGGACTCAAACTGCAACCCTTTGGTGTATGGGACAATGCTCGGGACCAATTGAGCCACCTGGCCAGGGCCAAGTAGGTGTTTTTAAATCGAGATTGTACAAGGCAGAGAATTTTCACAGGCGCTTCTGGTGTTATAGTCCCAGTCACGTTGGGATGAAAGGCATATAAATGGACTGCAGGAGGGGTTTCATTTCCCTATTTTGGGTGGTTATAGGTAAAAAATGTTCAGATATCAGCAGTATTATATGGTTTTTTAAATAGTTTGTGAACCAACAGTGCGTTACATTTTGTGATACTCCCCTGAGGCACCCTGAACGAAAATGCGACCTGCTGAAAGTAACATTATGAAGGTTATTTTCTTAGTTGACAGAACATTTAATCACTGTGTTACTGGTCTGGTTTTCCAACTCTGAGGATCGTGAACACAGAAATTGGCTTATCTTTCAGGTCCCAGCTTAGTTACATTTTACCTCTACAGAGGAGGATTCTCAGACTCTCCACCTCTGCCTACATTTTCTCTCAAAATAATGCTAATCACAATTTGTTAACCATGTGGAATGTAATTTATTAGTGTGGTTGCATTAATGTTTACAAACTTTCCCCCTAAGCTATCAAAAAAGAATCCATAATTTTGTAGACTCCTCAATCCAGGATTGGCTCTTAGATATTTGTGCTGAAAAATTTGACAGGAAGTGGGGAAACTTGCTGGAAGTTAAAACAATCTGCAGGGTAAGGAGGTGAGAAAGAGGGAAGGATGTGAGGATAGAGTATAAAAGACAAAAGGATGGAGAGTAGAGAGCATTTGCTATAAAGTGAGTCTATTGATATTTGACACCAAACATATACATGTATATGAATAATTTATATTCCTGTTATTTATTAAAGAAATAGCCAAAGTTTAAAAATGTTTTATTTCTAGAGAAAAAAAAGATCAGTAAATCACAAACTTCAAAAAGTTAAATTTAAATTATAGTTCAAATTTTATACCATAAAAATCATTTTAAACTACATACTAATTAGGTTGAAATGTATTTTAAAAATATGCAAAATTTCCTCTTCATTACAGATTGTTTTGCTTCTATAGTATATCTGGCTGTGGGTAAAAGCCCATTAAATAACTGCATTACTGGAAAAATCTTTGACAAGACACTTCTATTCTTTTTAAGACAATTTGCGGGCAAAATGCAACCATTCTAGCTATAAAACCATTCTAGTATAAAAATAAAAAATATGTGCAGAAAATTAGTTACATATTCTGAATTTTCCATAAGGGAAGCAGAGTTAATGAGCATGAGAAATGCATTTTGAAGAGAGTGGCATTTAAACATATAGAGATAAAATAGAAATGTAACCATAAAATGGTTGTATTTGAAAGGTATGACATTTGAGTTTTTTAGGATCCCTCATATAATATGTAAATAGTTTTCACATATATAGAAGCTGGAACATTATCTTCATTTTAAAGGAAGGTTTCCCCAAGTCAGGCTGCCTTCCTGACTCTGCCTTCTAAATAATGAAAAGCATTAACATTTAATGGATGAGCACTGACTTGGCCTCTAAGCAAAAATAAAGAATAGAAGAAATGAAGATCACATTCAACACAATGCGACCACTGGAATATTCGTCAGCTCATCATCTGCTCCGTTTGGAAAAATCTGTCCTGCAGCTGGCTAGTTAGGGACCCTCACAGCCTGGAGGAAGACACAACTGTGTTACAAGATGTAGGCTTCCTGGTGATAGTTCAATTAATACTGTGTATTCTCAAATCTCGCATCAAAGTACAGATTTATTAGAGTTCAAAGAAATATTTTATTACAACCGCTCTGAGAGGTAAAAGCGTTCATTGATCTTAGAGGGGAAATTAAGCTGTACAAAACAAGATTTCCGTCCTCCCCCCCTCCCCAAGTCAAATGTGATGACAAAGATTGATAATCTTTTGAACAGTTTATAGTCTATACTGGGGTCTTAACTTACTACTAATTTCATAAAGGAAATTATCTGTAAGGAATGTTTTCTCTTTCAGACTTCACATGTTTTTACAAAATTCTTTATCTGAAGGTTATACCAAAGCAGAAATTGTTTGACATGACTCAGTATTACTTTATTTCACTAACTGGGGAGGCTTTTGGCTGGAAAACCCAAGCTCAGAAACAAATCGTGTTTTAAATGCCATTTTGAAAGGAGAGCAGGTTGGGCCAGTGGCTCAAGGTAGAAGTCCCATTCAGTAGGAGAATTTAGAAAGTGAAGCTGCTTCCTCATTCATAATGCTAATGAAAGGAAAATCCTAGGACTTGGTTTACATAGATTAATGGGCTGCTATATCTTAAAACTGTTGACAGTTTGTTTTGGCACTTCAAGAAGTGCTATAGCATTCATGCACAGTAAATTATGAGAGATTAGTGATCATCCAATTTAGAGTGAGCTAATGGTGTGTTTGTGTCAGAGGGCTTAATTTACAAAATCATGTCCCCAGCATTAAGTAAACATGCCAGGCTTGGGAAACTATGAAATGGCCATGCAAGACCCCAGGGGGTGAGCATGGTGGTAATCAAGGCCATAAAGACACGGACTACCTTTCATGTTTTAATTTACACCAGTGCATTTGAGGCCTATGAGCAGAAGATGTTTTCCAGCATCTGCAAGACAAACCCATGAATTCTGTTTGTTTTGTGTTGTGTTTTTTTTTAAGAACATAAAAAAGTTGCATGAAGACTTCCCCAACAGCTGGACTACAGTCTTTGCTGGGTGAAGCCTCTTCCTAAGTCCATGTCTGTGAGTATACATTTACAGAAATCAAGCTCTCTAGTTTTATGACTTCAAATGTAGAAAGAGTTATAGGATAAAAAAGGGTCATTCTTTAAAAATAAGCTCTATTAAGGTCAATATTTAACTCCAAGCCAATATCACACTACATTTGGCTTTTCCTTCCCCCCAAAAAAATGGTATTCAAGAAATTTTCCCCGCCCCTAACTTTGTAAGACTAAGTTCTTTCTGTCTTTTGAGATAGATTTTGAAGGGGTCTTTTATCATTGTTGTTTGCAAGTCAGCAAAACTCCCCTTATTGAGTGACTTCTTTTTTTTTCTTTCTTTTCTCTCTTGGGGGTTTCATTCTATGTAGCCATTGCACCAGCTAGGATACTTTGTTCAATCCTTTATTTATTTAATAATACTTATTCAGTATTGACTATGCTCTAGACATTTCTTTAGGCCTGTGACTATGCTCTAGACATTTCTTTAGGCCATGTGTGCCTGCTGAGCCCTTGTAATATGGCTGATCAGCATTGAGGTGTGCTCTCAGTGCAAAGCACACATTGAATTTTACAGACATAGAACACAAAAAGGTAGAATAGTCTATTAGCATTTTTATATTGCTTATTATTTAACATGAATTAGTATAAGCCTTGCTGAAAAGTAATAAAAGCAAAACATTCTCTCACCTGGAGACATCCACAAAGCACAGATATTGAGGCTTGGAGTGCCTATTGGAGCTAGTCTATCATTGGCCCAAGGTGACAGCCACAGGGCTTTCTCACGGAGGAAACCACTTTCCCTAAATGCAGAGGTCCTGGGAGAAGACATGCTAACCTGGGGATACCTAGTGTAGTGGCTTAAATGGTGGCCCCTGAAAGATGTGTCCATGTCTAAATCCCTGGAATTTGTGAATATGATCTCATTTGGAATAAGAGTCTGTGTAAATGATCAAGTTAAGGATCTCGAGATGAGACTGTCCTGCATTATCTGAGTGGGCTCTGAATCCAATGTCAAGTGTCATTAAAAGGGACAGAAGAAGAGAAACTAGAAACACAGAGAATACGGTCACAAGAAGCACTAGGCAGAGACTGAAGTCATGCAGCTACAAGTCAAGGACCTCATGGAGCCACCAGAAGGTAGAGAAGACAAGCAAGGATTTTTTCTTAGAGCCTTCAGAGAGATTGTGGATCGGCCAACTCCATGATTTTGGATCTGATCTTCAGAACTATGAGGGAATATGTTTCTGTTTTTTTAAAGCCGCCATGTTTATGGTATTTTGTTACTGTAGTTCTGGGAAACAAATGCATGTACACTTTTTCCCTACTAAAATTTAAGGATTGGATAAATCCCTCCTCTTTACCTTGAGAAAGACCAAAATAATTACTCTAATCTAAGGTCCTTCATATAGAAATAAAGATTATCTCTTTCTATAAAAGGATGGTCCCTTTGAACTTTGCCCTATATTACCCAATACACAGGCTCAATTTAAGCCTTTTACTCACATTATTTTACTTATGTTCTCATGCTTAGTCCGTGACAAACCCCATTCACCCTCTTTGACCTCCTGCTCCAAGGTCAAAATAACTCATTCACCTGTTGCTAAATACTATTATTATTTATTTCATTCATTTGGCAGATATTTTTGAGAATCATATAGATAAATAAAAATATTTGCAATATTTTTGGGGGCTACATTTTGAGCAAAGAAGACAAAGATTTCTACTCTCCTATATCTTAATTTCTAATAGTTTCAGAGAGATAATAAATAATAACAATGAGTTATATAGCATTTTAGAGGTTAATAAATATTGTGGAGCACAGGAAAAGTAGACTTGGGTAAGGGCAGGGTGGTTGCAATAGTAAATAAGGTGGTCAGGGTGGGCCTTATTGAGAAAATGACATCTGAGAAAAGACTGAAGGAAGTGAGAAATTAGCAAGGGAGACATCTGTGGGAAGAGCATTGCAGGCAGAGGGAACTACTAGAGCAAAGACTTCAAGGTTGGAGCATCGCTGGTGTGTGTGAGCCAGAGGCCAGTATGCTGGGAAGTAGTGTGAGCATGGGACAAAGTGACAGGAGAAGCAGTAATTGTGGGCAGCCTGTGGGACCCATTAGGCCACTGTAAGAATACCAGACTTTTTGAGCGCTTAGAAGGCTTTAAACAGAGGAAAGACATATTCTGACTTATTTTTTTTAAAGTTATTTTGGTAATGGTGCTGAGAATAGGCCATGTAGGAAACAGAGGTGAGAGTAAGGTTAAAAGCAGAGAGACCTGTTAAGAGAATGTTGCAATGGAGAAATAATGTTGGCTCAGACCTACATAGCCAGTGGAGGTGGTGAGAAGAGGTGAGGTCATGGATATATGATTTGAAGGTATAGTCAGCAGGGTGTGAAAGAGTGAGAGGAATCAAGGTTGATTCCATAAATTTGACCTGAACATCTAGAAGGATAGGGACACTTTCAATGAAATAGGAAAGGCTGGATGGAGAGCAAGATTTTTTAGTGTGTGTTATCCCTTTCCAAGTAGATTTTCTTATTATAATATAATTATCCTGAGCTAGTGGCTTCACCACAAGCAAATTAGGAGTGATGCATGCATAGTTCAGCCTCCATTGGACTCTGGGGTGTTCTTGGCTCACTCCATTAGGGAAATGGCAAAGGTCCAAGCTTTCTGCAGTTTACTTCTCATTAGTCTGATTCTCTATGAGATCCTGAGGACTCGCATACGGTCTCCTGAAATTACCGATTTTATACTTAGAATGTCTTCTAAACTAGCCTTCACTACTTTCCTCTTCCAACATGATAGATTCTCTTTTTAATTAATAATAGTTGCCTTGACATTTTCCTGAATAGTATTCCAAATTTCTTTCAAGAAATCCTCTCCCCTATTATTCCCACATTATTGGTTATCATCTTAGTGAAAGTTAGAACTTGCCTCTTCAGTTTTCCATTGTTCTCTGAGCCTACAATATCCTTTCAATAAATTCCCTTTCCTTAAGACAGGTGAAGTTGCTTTCAGTACAATGAAGAATGCTGGCAAATATATATCTTTATTTAAATGAGAGGAAGGATAAAATTTACCTTTTAACATTAGAATTCTACATTATTATATAAAGGTTTTTGTACCCTTACTTCAGGAAGGTAATTTATATATAATGATATATATTAGAGTCCCAGTGAATGAAAATTCATTCACTGGAGGGGAGTGTCCCTCAGCTTGGTGTGCCCCTCCTCTCCTAGTCTGGGAGCCCTCAGGGATGGGAGGCAACCTGGTGATCAGGGGAAGTTGATGCCTTATTATACCTCTGCAGCTGCCACTGCTGGCAGTGCAAGCCTTGGCTGGCCCAGGTTACCTGGGCACCTGCCACCTGAGGCTTGCCTGTACCTTGGGCCCACCTTGGGCAGCTGGGCAGCTGACAACCAAGGCTTGCCTATGCCTTGGGATGGCCCTGGTGGCTGGGGGGCTGAGGGGACTGGGGGACTCTGGAGGCAGGCATGTGGAGTCGCTGGACCTGCCTGGGGGTAGGCCCAACTGTGCCACATGCCTGCTGCCCCAGCAGGGCTGAGGGGTCTGGGTGCCATCATCTTTGAAGGTGTGGCAGTCAATTAACATATTCCCTCCTTATTGGCTGTGGGTGCCACCATCTTTGTGAGGGTGTGATGGTCAATTAGCATATTCCCTTTTTATTAGATAGGATAGTTTTATGTGCAAAAAACTTTGTGAGCTTTAATTCAATGACATTGTCTATAAATATTATCACAAAGTTCAATAGATGGGCCCTAGTGAGCTCCTCAAGTGGAGTTTTCTTTGCTTAAACTATTCAGGCTCAATTGGGTTCATGAGATTAGTTGTCTCTATAATCATAGGCTAGAATGGGACTTTGCATGAAATCATAATTCAATCACAATTGGCATTTATTCAGTCATTTCATATCCTCAGATTAGTCTCTGAACTCATGATTTATTCTCTTTTAGTTGTCTAAACTTAGATTTATTTTTAGTATTTTCTATAGTATTGTATTAAATTGTCCAATATACTAAATACAGCAATACAATCAACCCTAGGGAGAAAATATTTCCATTTTCTTCTTTTATTTTAGAGCCTGAATCTATTATTTTAGATCCTGAATTTAATCCTGTCATTAATATTTATGTTAAAATATTAAAAATATCTTTAGGCAGCTGAGACTGGTTTGGCTCAATGGATAAGCGTCGGCTTGGGGACTGAAGGGACCCGGGTTCGATTCCGGTCAAGGGCATGTACCTTGGTTGCAGGCATATCCCCAGTAGGGGGTGTGCAAGAGGCAGCTGATCGATGACTCTCTCACATCGATGTTTCTAACTCTCTATCTCTCTCCCTTCCTCTCTGTACAAAATCAATAAAATATATTTAAAAAAAATATCTTTAGGCACATTAATAAGAAAATTACAAAAATATGAGTAAGGAGATTGTGAACAGCTATATTAAGGATTTTAATAAGAATTTAAATAGCATTTTCATGGTCCAAATGAAATTCTTTTGAAAACTTTGCTGATTTAATTTTGTTGAAGAGAAGATTGCTATCTTCTTTTTTCCATAATTGTAAAACATTTATTTTTTTTAGATTTATAAACACCAGTTAGGAAGATTATTTTAATGAATTTTTATTTACCCATCAGATGTTTTCTCGCAATTAACATTGTATATACAGCTGCACTAGCATTTTTTCATTTGTGAATCATATCAAGTAAATTTTGGCGCCTGAACATCATAAATGATGAGAGACTATTCATCCTTTTAGCAAAATAATATGATCTAGGCTCTTGTGAATTATTATAAGATGAAGTCTTTCCTTTTTTTAAAAAAAAAAAAACAACAAAAAAAAAACCCCACACATTTTTATTGATTTCAGAAAGGCAGGGAGAGGGAGAGAGAGAGATAGAAACATCAATGATGAGAGAGAATCATTGATTGGTTGCCTTCTGCACCCCCCCCCCCACCCCCCCCCCTCCTCTACTGGGGATCGAGCATGCAATCTGAGCATGTGCCCTTGACTGGAATCAAACCCGGGACCCTTCAGTCTGCAGGCCGACACTCTATCCACTGAGCCAAAGCAGCTAAGACAAATCTTTCCTATTAAATGATTAACCGGGTAATAGTACCATATTTTCTTATTGTCAAGCTCTGTTCTAAGCACTTTAGGTATATTAGCTCCTTTAATCATTTAATCTTTACAGCAACCATATAGAGCACCAGTCCATTTTTTTTTTTTAAAAGAGGAAACTGGCTCAGTAACTTGTTCAAAATCACACACCTAGAGGGTGGCAGAGATAGATTAAAACACAGGCCATCTTTTCTTAACCACTACCCCTGCACTGTCTGTAAGAATAAACGATCTGAACCTATGCTCACAGATACTGTAATACTGTGGGAACAACAGTATTCCAAATGGAGAGCAAGCCTTAAAGGAGGGCTGTAGAGAGCTTCCCAACCTGTGCCTTACAGATAGCTGATAGGCCTGCTGCCCATGGATTCCAGCAGTCATGGGCTCCTTTCTTTACCCCAGTGTGCTGAGTTGTTTTCTGTGTGTAATATGAGCTGAAAACGATTGAGAAGTACAGCAGATTCTCAGATAACATCGTTTCATTCAATGTTGTTTCCCTATAATGTTGATGAGGAAAATATAAGATCGATCCCTGGCCTTTGTCTGCGTGGCTTTCTCCGGGGGCTCTAGTTTTCTGCCACATCCCAAAGATAGGCGTGTAAGGTGAATTGGCCTGTCTAAATTGCCCCAATTTAGTGGGTGTGAGTGCGAGTGTGCCCTGCGGTGGACAGTAGCTTATCCAGGGAAGGGGTTCTACCCTGTGCCCTGAACTGTCCGGATATGGCTCTGGCCATTTGCCATTTTGAACTGGGACAAATAGGTTGGAAAATCATTATCTTACTTATTTTTATTAATTTTTCTTAAGTGTATGTACTGTTCACACTTATTTCATTGTTTGGTGATGTTTCTGTGACCAGAAATATGCTATAAGAACTTAAGTGCTGTTCAGATCAGTTTGGCACATGGCAAAGTGATTTTGTTATACATCATTTTGCTTAAAGCTGCAGTTTCCAAGAAGCTAGTGATCACATAAAGTGAAGTTTTACTGTAACTGCTTTGCTCTATTGATCTAAGCTGCTGGTATGCCAGTGGGGTCCATTTGACCCAATATTAGTTGTTTTTTTTTTATAATATATTTTATTTATTTTTTACAGAGAGGAAGAGAGAGGGATAGAGAGTTAGAACATTGATGAGACAGAATCATCAATCAGCTGCCTCTTGCACACCCCCTTCTGGGGATGTGCTTGCAACCAAGGAACATGCCCTTGACCGGTATCGAACCCGGGACCCTTCAGTCTGCAGGCTGATGCTCTATCCACTGAGCCAAACCGGTTTCGGCCCAATATTAATTTTTCAGTTTCCTTTTGGTCACTGTATTTGTAAAGATTGCTATTTTATGCAGCTTATCCTTTCTTAGAGATTTTCCACAGAACAAAGAGAAGAGCTAACAAAAAGAGGAAGGCTGGATGTTTGAGACAGAAAGAGGGACAAAAGATCAGATTGATTTGTAGAACAGGAAGAAAGAGACGAAGGGGTTCACATGGAGGTGATATTTTGGATTAATGCATTATTTGAATTATGAATTCAATAAATATTTATTGATCACCTACTATTTCCTGGGCTCTAATCCAGGCTCAGAATGAAGCAGTGACTATTATAGATATGGATCCTAATCTTCATGAAGCTTAGAATATAGCAGGAAATATGGAAATAAAACCATACAAATGTGATAAATGCTATGAAAGGAGAAACATGACTCTGGGTCACTTTCCCTAAATCTTTGCTCTCTACTTCTCTTTATGCATCTGTGAACCACAGAATTTTCTCTTGTGTCTTCTTATCTTTTTATTCAAAGTCATTTTGAGGGATCTCAAATAAATCCCTTGTCACCTAGCCAGTGCAAAAGATTGTTTTCCAAATAATCATTTCTCTCTCTCTCTCTCTCTCTCTCTCTCTCTCTCTCTCTCTCTCTCTCTCTCTCTCTCTCTCTCTCTCTCTCTCTCTCTCTGAGATTTAGACTGATATAGTTAGCTGCCTGTTCCAACTTATCCACTGAAGTCTACTTGGCATTTCAAACGCAACTTGACTGAAAATGAACTCATTATTTTTTCCTCAAAAGCTATTTCACCTAAGGTACCTCTAATGCTAATGAATGGCAAAGTGATCCACCCATTTCCCAATTGAAAAGCCTAGAATTTTCTATAGACAACGTCATCTTTTTCAGCTCCCATTTCTGATCACCACATAGTTTTATCAATTGATTCTTTATTGTTCCTCATTGTCTTATTTTAGGCCATCATAACTTTTATGCTTATATTACTTTTTGTGCTAAATTATACAATCATACAGTAGGGTTTCTGACTTATATTAAACATTTTATTGTTTTTGATCAGAGATTATCAATGTTATTACTCCCACCTTTTGAAATTTATTGAAGTTTTCTTCTGGCATAATATATAGTTAATTTTTAAAAAAGTGCTACTAGCTTTATAAAAAGTGCATTCTTTGGTCTTAGAATATAAAGTTGGATCTCTATTAATTATTATAAATAATAATTATGTTACCTTAATAATTTTGTTATTTATGTCATTCTTATCTCTACTTCCCCCCCCCACTAGATTTTCCATGGACAGAGAGAGGTAAAATAAAATGTTGGCTACTAATAATTAGCCTACTCTCCTTGTATTGATTGTATTTTGCTCATAAATGTCAATGCTTATTCAAAGTGCCTTGTGATTCAAGTTGTGTCTGTGATTTCTTTCTGTCTTTTTCTTTTCTCCAGTCAACAAGGATCAGCCTCTGCAAGACTGCTTACCATACAAAATCCATCGAATTGCCTCTGTTTCACCACAGGTCATTCTGGGTGAGTAGAGTGCTTTTGTGTTTTTGCTTTTTTTCTGTCCCCTTCCTCCCCCCCTTACCCCCTCCCCCCTCCCCCCAGTTTTCTTCTGTATTGAGGGAAAGCCTTTCTGTCGGTCTATGCACACACTTGCCATTATTGAAAATAAGGTCTTGCTAGTGTCCCCTCAGGAGCATCATCTGTACTGGGTAATGTCACTCTGTGACCTTGTTTGAGGTGCAGCTGCAGACATCTATCTCCCTCACAGTGTCCCTCAGCATAACATTCAGCGCCTCTGGGAACCTTTGTCATAACCTTAAATACAGTTTGATGAAATGTTGTTTCTGTTGCCCATTCTACTTGTGGTTAAGGAGTAATTTCTGAAGTAAAAGAATAACATTTATTCTATTTCAATATTTAAAACCCCCAAATATTATTGTCATTTCTCTGGCATCTCTATCTACACTCTGGTTTTTCTCCAATTCAGCCTCACCATTGCTTCCAGAGGAAGCCTTCTCAGTGAAGGAGCTGAGACTTACCATTCAATGACTCCCTACCACCTGCAAGTTCTAGGCCAAATTCCTTAGCATGACATGGGATATTTTTTATGATCTGATTCTTATCAAAATCTTTAGCATAATTTCCTCCCTCCTTCCTTCACAATACACACACGCCATAATAAACTGTTTGTAGCTTCCAACTTGTCCCATGTTTTTTTTTTTTTTTTTTTTTTTTGCTTCCGTGCCTTTCTATAATCTATTTACTTGGCCAGGAATAGTTGCCAGTATCCAAATCTAGCTGAAGCATTGTGTTTCTTGGTTTCTTTCTCACTCTGGGGTCTCATGGGACTTGACTGTGTGCTCTGACAGCATCTATGTCCAAATGCTGCATTATTCCTTAATTCATTTAATTTTTATTATGTATCAGATCCTGCTACAGTCTTGGGTGCACAGTAAAGAACAAAATAGACAAAGGTCTTGCCATCCAGGACTTATAAAATTATATTATAAGTGTTGGCTTATTATTTTCTCCATTTAGCCTATGAAGTTCTGAAGGGATTGGATTTTTAAAGTTAATAATTGGATATATATCCATAGTAGATCCCCAATAAATGTTTACTTGAATGAGTAAATAATTAAGAATTTGTAACAGACCAGGTGAGAAGATATTGGTTCCTGATCCAAAATAAGAAAAAACTGGGTAAATTTTTGAGTTTGTAAGTGCTCAGTTTTGGTGATGAATGGTGTTAGAATAATTTAGGTTTCTAGCCGAAATCGGTTTAACTCAGTGGATAGAGCGTCAGCCTACAGACTGAAGAGTCCCAGGTTTGATTCTGGTCAAGGGCATGTACCTTGGTTGCAGGCACATCCCCAGTAGGGGGTGTGCAAGAGGCAGCTTGTCGATGTTTCTCTCTCATCGATGTTTCTAACTCTCTGGCTCTCTCCCTTCCTCTCTGTAAAAAAATCAATAAAACATATTTTTAAAAAAGCATATAAAAAAAAGAATAATTCAGGTTTCTATATTGGCTGACTAAGTGAAGAAACATGGAGGGGTCAAAAGATTGAGAGTTGGAGTTCAGTTTTGGAGTCTGAAACCCATTCTGACCTTTCAGCAGAAGCATCACGTCAGTTCACCATGCTGCATTCCCAAAAGGGTGCTAGACCCTCCACTGAAACCCCAAGCATCTGAGAACACCAGGAGATGAAAGCAGAGAGGACTTGCACGAGAAAGTTTTGGGGGAAAGCCGAGTTGTGAGTCTCCTCTCTTATCTCTACCCAAAGTAGTGGTGGTGTTGATGGGAGGTAAACCCACTGTGCGGTGGGAGGGGCTTCATTGGGTCCACAAGGGGAGCTTCCTACGTGTGTTCTGAAACTGGGGGACATTGGACTTCATGACTGGCATAAACTTTTGATAGCTGGAGCAGCTCACCACACAGTGATAAGGTTTAAAGGGACAGGGGCTGGTAACATAAAGCTGTCATGTGATTATACTCCAGGCAAGCTGCTTGTTAAATGTCCCAACTACGTACACATTTAGGAGTTGTTAGATTACAGGTGGTGATTGAAATAATAGTGTGAGATGGCCAACAATGAATTGTCAAATAAGGTGACAAAAGGCTTTTGTTCAGAATTGTGGGTCACTGATATTAATGGGGGGCAGGGCAGAGAGAGAAAAATGTAAAGGATAAGAAGGAACTGCCAAAGAGGTGTGGGAAGGCAAAGAGTGACATCATGAAAATAAGGACCCTGGAAGATACAGGGGCCTGAAGCTTATTCAATTATTGGTAAAAATTAGGTACAGCCCTAGCTGGTTTGGCTCAATGGATAGAGTGTCAGCCTGCAGACTGAAGGGCCCTGGGTTTGATTCTAGTCAAGGGCACATGCTCAGGTTGTGGACTCAATCCCCATTAGGAGGCGTGCAGCCAATCAGTGATTCTCTCTCATCATTGATGTTTCTATCTCTCTCTCTCCTTCTCCCTTCATCTCTGAAATCAATGAAAGTTAAGACATTATTTTAAAAAATTAGGTACACTCATGCCCCAGGATATGTCTGAGATTTTGCTGCCTGTGGACTCCTCTAGTATTTTTATGATTTCCCATCTTATGTTTAAATCCTTTATCTATTTTGAGTTTATTTTTGTGTATGGTGTAAGTTGGTGGTCTAGTTTCATTTTTTTTTTTTTTTGCAAGAATCTGTCCATTTCCCCCAGCACCATTTATCGACTAGGTTGTCTTGACTCCATTGTATATTCATGCCTCCTTTGTCAAATATTAATTGAGCATAGTGATTTGGGTTGATTTCTGGGTTCTCTATTCTATTCCATTGCATGAGTGGGAAGCTGGAGGGGTAATGGGGGGATAAGAACACATATGTAATAACTGAATAAATAAGTTTTTAAAAAAATTAGGTACAAAGTAGATACTGATTTATAAAGAGAAGTTAAATACCAAAAAAATCCCAAAATCTCAAAAAAATATATTCTCATGTTATTGTTAACCCTTCTGTGTAGTGTTTTTCTTATGCTTTGACTGCATTTCTATTTAACTTTTTTTTTTTTTTTTTTTTTTTTTTAGAAAGACAGAAAAGTTATTCAGTTTTTTCTTTTAAGATAGTTGGTAAAAGTTCAATTTTTATTATTAAGAATTTTATTATTAGAAATTTTTATTATGAAGATTTTCAGCTTTATCATTCTTTATTAGTAATGGCAAAAGAACTTTTTAAGGATCATTTCCAAATTCGGGGAAACTTCTATAAAATGTCTTTCCGTGTGCACACAAAGAGTTCCTGGCATTTGAAGTATTCCCATGTAGTTATTTAGGCAATTTTCAAGCATGATCACAAGTTCTTTTACTCATCTCCCATTGAGAGGTATACAATTATATTATGTCCCTTCCTCTTGAATCAGGATGGGCTTATGTCTATTTCAGTCAAGAGAGTACAATGTAAATGAAGCTATGTTGCTTCTGAGGCTTGGTCAGGAAGGTCTTGCATTTCTGTCCTTGGTTACTGGAATATTTGCATCTAGAATTCTGTGCCTCAGTGTTAGGAGTCCGACTACACAGAGGCTGCCACACCCTTAAGAAGCTCAATGCACATGAGAAAGCCAGGTGTAGGCTCTGATTGACAATCCCAGATGAGCCCAGTCTTCAAACCATGCCACCCCAGGTGCTAGACAAGAATAAAGGAATCTCCAGATAATTCTAGCCCCCAGTCATTTGAATTTTTCCAGTTGAGACCCCAGATGTGGGGTTGCAGAGATAAGCCATCCTTGCAATGAGAGTCCAAATTTCTGTGTTTTATATTAATGAGCTTTAAAATGGCTTGTTATATGGCAGTCAATAACACGACTAGTCTTAAATTGACTGAATTAACATTCATTAATCTGGTATTTTGATTTCTTCAACTTTGTTTTTTCTTTCTCAAGATTGCTGCAGCTATTTGGGTCTTTTTGATTCCATATAAATTTTTGGAGAATTTGTTCTAGCTCTGTGAAATATGCTGTTGGTATTTTGATAGGGATTGCCTCGAATCCGTAGATTGCCATGGGTATTATGGACATTTTAATGATGTTGATTCTACCAATCCATTAACACAGTATATTCTTTCACTTGAGTATATCTTCTTCTATCTCTTTCTCAATGTCTTGTAATTTTCCAAATACAGGTCATTTACCTCCTTGGTTAAATTTATTTCTAAGCATTGACATTTTTGTTGCAATGAAAAATGGGGTTGTTTGTTTGTTTTCCTTTTCTGAGAGTTCAAGTTATACTACAAAGCCACTGTACTCCTAACACTGAGGCACAGGATTCTTAGTACTGGCACAAGAACAGGCATATAGACTAATGGAACAGAAGAGAGAACCCAAAAGTTCATCCAAGCCATTATGCTCAATTAATATTTTACAAAGGGGGCAAGAGCAGACAATGGAGTCAAGACAGTCTCTTCAATAAATGGTGTTGGGAAAATTGGACAGATACATGCAAAAAAATGAAACTAGACCACTAACTTACACCATACACAAAAATAAACTCAAAACGGATAAAAGATTTCATGTAAGATGTGAAACCATAAAATTCCTAGTATAAACCATTGGCAGCAAAATCTCAGACATCTCTCATAGCAATACAATTAGGGATACATCTCCTAGGACAATGGAAACTAAGGAGAAAAATAAACAAATGGGACTACATCAAAATAAAGAGCTTCTGCAAAGCAAAGAGACCATCAATAAAACGACAAGAATACCTACTCCATGGGAGAACATATTTGCCAGCGATACATCAGTAAAGGGTTAATCTCCAAAATCTGCAGGAAACTCATACAGCTTAACAAAAGGAAGATAAACAATCCGATTGAAAAATAGGCAAAGGACATATAGAAGGCCAGAAGGCATATGAAAAAGTGCTCAAAGTCACCCAGAGAAACAAACCAAAATGACAATGCAGTACCACCTCACATCTGGTAGGTGGTTATCATAAACAAATCAACAAACGACAAGAGTTGGTGAGGATGTGGTCTAATTAGAATGTTGCCTTTTTATTAATAGTATAGAGTTTTTTCATTTTCTGAAAAATTTCATTCGGATACTTTCTGTAGATTTCATTTGGATACTTTCTATTGTTGTTTAATCAACTTTACTCATCTTTTTTTTCAGCTGTATATAATTTGTTGTTAATCCGTCCTATGTAAGTTTTGTTTTTAGATCATGATTTTTTATATCTAAAAGTTCTATAAAATATTTTTTATATGTTGTATTTGTCTGCTTATTGTGTTTATAATTTTAAGAAAATCTTTAAGCATATTAAATTGCTATTTTAACTGTGTTGTTTGCTAATTGTTATGTCTGTGAAGTCTACTTCTGTTAATTTTTTTTTATGGGTCATATGTCTAAATATTTTTTTCACTTTTTTAGACATTTTCTTTTTGGATGTCAAATGTCAAAAAGCTCTCATTTTTCACTGCTTGATTTTGCTTTGGTCTTTAAAGATGGTTGGACTATGTTCTGGCATTATAGTGAGGGTTCCTTTGGATTAGGTTAGTCCTTTCAAGATTAGTTTTTAAACTTTTTTAGGAAATGTATGGAGTAATTTTATTCTAGAATTAGTTCAGTCCCTCTACTGAGGCAAAACCTTGAGGCTCTCTATCAATTTCCTGTGTATGTAATGAGGTCTCTTCACTTTGAATTGTGAAACTCTTCATGATGGTTATCAGTCCTGTGTGCTCTGAGAATTGTTTAGCTTACAGTTTTCTGGTAATTATTCTTTTCCCAGACTCATGATATTTTCTTCTAGGAATAAAAATTTAGCCAAAGTCACAGGAAACCCTTATGCAGGTAACTAGAACTTTTGTTATCACTGTTATGCTATCTGAACTCTCATTTCTGTATCCTTAATTCAGCAAGACTTTTGGTCTTTATTTGTATCCTGCCTTATTTGTTTTCCTTTTCTGAGGGATTACAGTCCTGCATTGTTTATGTTTGAAAACAGTTGTTTGACTATTTTGTCTAGGTTTCTAGTTATTTATAATGAACGTATAATTCTGGACCTTCACACTGCCTAATGGCTAAAAGTGGAGAAACATAAAGTGACTTTATGAAATGATTTAAAGTGGTGGTAATTTGTGAAATTCAAGTTAAATATGAGATTAGTTATGAAAATATATGTATAGTTTATGCACTGAATGGCCTGATCTTATAAATGTATACTCAGTAATTAAAATAAAAATTTTCACAAAACATTAGCAATATTTTATAATATGGTACTGTTTTTAATTTCTCATATTAGGATCAAAATCTTTATAAGATAATATTTAATATAGCATTTGTGTACAAACGTGTTACTTCCTAATAGTGCTAAATTTCCAGTAAGTAATTGAATAAGAACAGGGTCATTAAAGACATTTTTTTAAATAATAAAAAAATCTGATTCTTGTGATTTGTTTTTTTACATTTAGTACTGTGTGTGTGTGTGTGTATGTATGCTTAATTATATGTATTTGCAGGCTTTTTAGGATAATTTTGTTAATTAGGGGTTCTAAAGGTCAATCTCTTTACCACAATATTTCAAAACTAGAGGGCTGGTGCATGAAATTTGTGCACTGGTAGGGTCCCTAGCCCTGGCTGCTGATCAAGGCCAATCAGGTTCCCCGCTTCCCTGCTTCCCTGCCTCCTCCTTCACTCGCTCCTTCAGTGCCCTGCCTGCCATGTTCCATCCTGCCCCCTGATGGTCAGTGCATGTCATAGTGAGCAATTGAATTCCCATTCTCCAGGTCGAACTCCCAATTGGACACTTTGCATATTAGCCTTTCATATATACTAGAGGCCAGGTGCATGAAATTCGTGCATGGAGGGGTTCCCACAGCCAAGCCAGCACCCTCTCCAATTGGGGACCCCTTGGAGACATTACTCTTGCAATCTGGGACTGCTGGCTCCTAACTGCTCACCTGTCTACCTGCCTGATTGCCCCTAACCTCTCTGCCTGCTTGCCTGATTGTCCCTAATCCCTCTGCCTGCCTATCTGATCATCCCTAACCTTTCTGCCTGCCTGCCTGACCAACTCTAACTGCCTCTGCCTGACTGCCTGATTGTCCCTAACCACCTCTGTCTGCCTGCCTGATCGGCTATAACTTCCCTCCCTTGCTGGCCTGGTTGCCCTTCCCTGCTGGCCTGATTCCTCTTAACCCCCTGCCAGCCTGATCTCACCCACAACTGCTCTGCCTTGCTGGCCTGATAATGCCTAACTGCCTCTGCCTCAGCCTCCACTACCATTGCTTTGTCCAGAAGGAAGTCCAGAAGATGGCCAGTTAACCCGGTCTATTAGGTCCAGTAATAATTAATGTCGTTTTCTAATACTTTTTTAAATCGAATTTATTTAAACAATACAACAAAATTTAATCAACAATATAGTTGCCGTTGTTTTCTACTACTTGTGCCCAATGCTCAGGAAGCATTTTAATCCCTCTGTTGTAAAATTCTTGTGATTTTGATGCAAAAAATTCGGTCAATGCATTTTTGAGGCATTCTTCATTATTAAATTTTTTTCCAAGAAGAAAGTTTTTCAAAGAACGAAACAAATGGTAATCGGAAGGGGCAATATCAGGAGAATATGCAGGTTGAGGGAGAACTTCCATTCCAACTGGCACAGTTTTTCAGCAGTGATTCTTGCAGTATGCGGTCGTGCGTTATCATGGTGAAGAATTACGCCCTTCCGATTAATCAGCGCGGGTTCTTTTTCTCTTAAAGCTTGGGCTAACCTTTCCAATTGGGCACTATACACTGCACTTGTAATGGTTTGGTTAGATGGTAAAAGTTCATAATGAAGAATTCCTTTAAAATTCCACCAAACTCACAACATCACTTTTTTCGCATGCAAGTCAGGTTTTGGCGTGGGCTGCGGAGCCTCATTTTTGTCCAACCATTGAGGCCGCCTTTTCAAATTAACATACAGCACCCATTCTTCATCTCCGGTAACAATTTGCTCTAAAAACGGCAAACGGTTTTGACGAGAGAGGAGCGAACTGCAAATTGTGACTCTTTGATTACGGTTGTTGTCGGTCAACTCATGAGGAACCCATTTTCCAAACTTTTGGACTTTGCCAAGTGCACGCAATTGATTGGAAATTGTTTTTTTGTGAACAATTTAAAGTTGTCGCAAGCTCTTGTTGGGTAATTTGAGGATTTTGCACCAAAAGAGCTTGAAGAGCTTCTTGATCAAAATTGGACACACGGCCTCGACCACTCTTGTCATCTAACGAAAAATTTCCCTGGCGAAATTTCTCAAACCGACACTGGCATTTTCTGGTGCTAACTGCATCTTGACCAAGAGCACTGCAGATGTTTTTTGCAGCCTCACTTGCTTTTCTTCCTAATTGGAACTCGTAGCATGCAGTGCCGAATATGCTCTTCATCAGCCATCTTCTTAGCCCTAGTTCTGCAACAAAAACCAAACCAAACACAAACTTTTTCAAGCAAAACTTGTTAATTGCACTTCACACGTTCTGTAGATACCACGTGTTTGAAGGTTATGTCAATACAAGTCAACGCCAAGCAAGATTTTAAACGAATGTTAAAAACGATATTAATTATTACTCGACCCGATAATTAGCATATTACGCTTTTATTAGTATAGGTATATTATTTGGATAGAATTGCTTAAATGGGGGGAGGGAGGAGCCGTTTTTAACAGGAGGAGATATTCTTTACAGACAAAAATATATAATCTCTATATCTGGGCTGATAGTCAGCTATATGCACTGTACTGCCAAACTGGTTATTAAAAATTAAACTGCTTTCTTACACCTTACACCAAGCAGCTGTTGCCCTTAAAACCCCTACTCAGCCCCCACCTTAAGTTCTGCCTTCACAGTTCACCCAGATTAGGTTCTGATTGGTTGGTTTCTATGCCAGTCGGTGTCAAAAGCTCCACCTCCTAGGCAGCCATTGGCTCTTCTGGGAAATCCAGAATGACCCCGCTAACAGCTGCCTTTCTCTCTGGACCTATCTCCAGTCCTGATCCACAGCCTCCATGGCAGCTGTGGATCAGACCCTGCCTCTCTCTCTTTCCAGGCCTCACCAGCAGCCATAGCAGCTGCTGATTGGTCCCCATCTCTTTCTTTCTCTGGGCATTGCCAGCAGCTGCTGCTGCTGCTGATCAGGCCCCACCTTTCTCTCTTTCCAGGCCTCGCCAGCAGCCATGGAGCTTCCAGATCAGGCCCTGCCTCTCTCTCCAGGCCTCTCTCTTAGCCTGATCCACAGCCACCACAGCGAGGTTAGTCCTCTGACCCAGCCCCAGGCTTGAGGCTAATTACCTTGTCAAGCCTGCTGAGCCCCGCACACCCTCTCGCCAACTGACCCATCTGCCTACTGCCAGCCTTGCTATGATAGGAGCCTGTGGACCACAGGGGAAGGACCTAGAGGTGCTCCATACATTTCCTGGTGACTGGTTGTCCTTCTGGTCCTTTAGGTCATGACGGCCCTAGGTTATTATTAGTATAGATAGATAGTGGAAGATAATCAACTATGAACGTATTATAAAATATCTTATTCCTAGTAGTCTCATGCAAAATTTTACTATTGAATGTAGAGATTACTCCTGTTTTTTATGTTATTGTCGTTCACTGCTTTGCTGCCATGTTTTACTGAACTCATCAAATATATATAACAACACCTTCCATTAGAGAGCAGTTAGAGTTCATTGAGAACCTATATTTTCAACTATACTTCCTTCCTTCAGCAAATGTATCTTCTAAGTCAGATGTTGCATACTTTTGTTTTGCAGGGCTGAGCCAGGCTATAGACATAATTTTTCAACTTCTACATGGATGGCCCATTTATAGTGTTTTTCCACCCCCAGAGCAATCCTGACTTGCAACGATTTTTCAGAGCTGCTCACTTCTGATGGGACATAATTTCTCCAGGTTGTCATTCTCATAATAAGTCTTCATTCTATAGCCATTAATGTTCACTTAATTCATTCAACATGTATTTATTGTGGCCTGAGATCTGGCCTCTCCATTCCTTATGTTACATGTTTGTTGACTGGTCTGGAGTGAAGGAGAGAGGAAGAGTAGGGAGAGGCAGACAATTTCAAGGGACTGAAAAGTAGTCCTTAGATATGTTTATACAAGGTTTTCATTTCAGGACCACTCACTGGTATTCATCTTAAATCAATGGTCATTTCCCCAAGTGATTGAAAGTGAATAAATAGCACAAATAAACCTATATTCCTTAAGTACAGAAAATGGAAGAAAGATGGGATCAATAAGGAAGTTATTAAAATAAAACTTTCTATGGAAAAAGAAGCTGGAGGGTAGAAAATATCTATTTTCTTTTCCTCCCCATTCAACCAGAGGCAAAACTTATTGCTCCTCAGTTTAAACTTCTGTCATGGCAAGACATTAGTTTAGAGAAAAACCTACTGGTACCATAGTTGGTGATTCATTACAGATAAAAATTACTAGCAGAGCATAGATTTCATTTTGATGGACGTCCATGAGGAATATATAAAAGGAAAGTATGTGAAAAGATATAGGCATTTTTATTTTACATTTACCTTGGAAGAAGAAGAAATCAGGAAACCTCAGAAACATTGTGTTCTCAGACTGCTCATTTCTTTCTCCATCAATTTCCTCTTCCTTTGATTAATTTCCTCTTCCTTTAAGCAGCGTGCATCGCTGCCTTGTAAAACATTATATTTGGAGAAGCAGTACCATAGGTTGGCCCATCTGGTGGGAGAACTTGTTCCCTTTTAAAAAAAACCCTTGCCTCTACATTATGACATCATTCCTTATAAAGGTAGAGATAGATTATTGTGCACATATAACATAATGAATTTATATGAGATATAGTGACTATTCCATGAGTGGGGGAACAAGACATAATTTGGAGTTGGAGCCTAGAGTGATTTATGAAGGTCATTGTCTTACAAGTTCAGATGCTTTCCATATGGTGTCAGAGCAACCCCCTTATGTACTGTATGTATAAAACATATGTAGCAAATTAGTTTCACTTACATTTTTCCCCTCTTAAATATGTTTTGGTTTACTAGTAAAAATGACAATGTCTTTTGTTTATCTGGTCTGTAAAATACTACAAATTTTTGTTTTCTACGAGAGAGGTTATTTGTTAATAATAACTGAAAGTTTTTAAATGAGACAGACAGAATCAAATATGAGCCCCTTTGACACTGGGTTTTGCTGTGGCTTGGATGCCAGAGTCTTCCGTTTCATTGGATTTATGGCTTAACTTCTGTATCACGCTCAACTTGAGAGAGCTCAGCAGTGTGACCTTGTCTAGGAAGAGAAAAAATGGATTGTTCATTTTCCAGCTGTAGCGTATTATATTTCCATCTAATTGCATTTTCAAATAGATGTGAAGATGCAACTACCTCCACTTAAAAGGAAATTGCTCTACTTAAAGAAATATGGATAATGGATTAGAAATAATATTGAAAATTGAAAGTATTTTATCCCTAAAATAATAAGCTTTTGTTTGGCCTGGGCAGCAATCCCATTGATGGATTTTTTCTTCCTTGTTAGAGATGTGAAGACTTAAAGAGTACATGCCCTCATACTCTAGTATTTCAAAGCCTTTAAGAATTCCCTGACCTTACACAACTTTACCCTCTAGAATCTATAGTGTATATGGTCCATTTTAATACTACAAAGCATGGGTGCTTTCCAAAATTTAATGTCGTCGCTTATTTGAGAAGTTTGTAACACACTTTAAATTTTTAGAAACTCACTGGGATGTGGCAAAACTGAGACTGGAAGTCATTTAAGCTTTAACCCCAAAGTAAGAGACTACCTAAACATTTGTGTTGGAGAAGAGTTTCTTACATTATTAAGCACATGTCTGGCTAGATGTTGCGGTTAATCTTATGTCATTTGTAGTGGCTATCAAAACCGAAATGTTCACCCAGAATTACAGAATTTTCATAGTTGTATAATCTCTAAGTCATACATTATTATAGTGTAAAAATTGTCCTTTAGTTTGAAAACCCTGACAAATGTGCATTTGAAAAACATTCTTAGGAAGTAAAAGTAACATCTAGGTAGTATATGACTTTCTTTTAAGTTGGGTGAGATAAAGTATGTAGAAAATCATTAACTAGAGTGAAAAGGAAATAGGTTTGGAGTGTGCAGGGGGGTATGACCATAGACAACACCAACCTTTTTGGTTTTTGATCTCCAGATTTAATTTAAAATGAATATACATGCATATACAATTGTATATGACCACACAATCAAATTAAAAAGTAATATTTAATTATTGCTATGTGATTAATATGTCAGTCCATCTTGGCGAGGTGTTTACAGGCTCCAATCCAATGCCACAAAAATCTGATATTGTAATTTAATTCCTATGAAACATTCAGGGTCTATGCAACAGTGAGCTATCTACTTATTTCTAGAGACAGAAAGAATTGTTTCAGAGAACATTGTTTTACTTCCTATTTAATGCTTTTCCTGTGTATAAAGAAGGATCGCTGCTTTTTGAAACTATCAATTTAGCTCTTTCAGAATCACTACGACTCATTTGCTATAATCAAATTTTTCCTTCATGTAAGCAGCAGATTTATTTCAGTACAAATCTTCCTCTCTTCATTTTCCTCTAGTAGGCAGCTTACACAGCTCTGCACGATAGCTCCACAGCAGTCATTTGTAGCTTCAATAGTTTGATCAGGGTTGTGAGGAAGCAGTACAGTAGCAGGTACTCTGGATGTCTTTCTCCTTTTCTTTGTGTCCTAGTTGTATGTGGCACATGGCTTAGAAGATTTGGATTGGATCCCAGTTGGCTTTGGAGATTGAAGAAGGTTACCATTCTGTGAAGTCTAAACATCTGCTAGAGTCATGAATTACTTTGGGGATGAGCTCATCAGCAGGTAGGTCAACTAACTCCTCAGCCAAGTTATCATCAGCCAGATTCACTACCATTGCCCCATTGAGAATTACTAATGGGTCCTGGTGGACATGAGATTGGATAGTCAGCCAGAAAGCTAGTTTCCTCCTCTCTTGGAGTGAGGAAGAGTATGGAAAAGAAGGAAACATGTCAAAAACCATTTCTGGATATGTGTTTGAGCTGCTTACATCATGATATATAAAACAAAACAATGACTACAACAAAAAATAGAGATTGACATGCCTTAACTCTGATTTTCCCATAGGCAAGATTAAGGAGATTTTGAAGGAGAACATCAACCCAGATTCTATTTCTATCTTTGACCAGTCATTCCAAACTATGCTCACAGATAATGCTGATGGTCCACTTAAAATGGTTTATCACTAAAAGATAACAAAGGTGCTTTCACAAATTCATTTAAAAGTAATTAAAAATAGGTGAAACAGCTGATTCCATGGAAAAATATTCTCAATATTACTGTTTTATCTCATAAATTTTCTTAAATGTTTCAAATTAGGTCTACATTTATTAAACAATATTATTTGTCTGACAGAGCTCTAGGTTGAAAACTTGAAAACAAATCATTCACAACTCCTGTCCTTGATGATCTTTCAGTCCAATGGAGCAGACAGACACACAAATAATTTCATTTGTTAGGGAGCAATAACAGATGAGCCATAAGAAAATTACTATGAATTAAAACAAATTGAAATTAGATTTTCTTAAATGTTTTTGAACATTCAGTGATTTACCTACATGAAGCATAAATTGCATTTTCCATTAATCATTATTTTTGTGATAGTATTAAATGATGTCATGAGGAAATTGTACCATCTCTAGAGCTGGGTCTATATCTCAGCTCACAAGCAGATTGAATATCTGCTTTAGCTTAATCTGCGTTGAAGGGTGATAACACTTTCCAAGCCACATTGCAGAGCAAGAGAGAGTATGTGTGGGAGGTGCCAGCACCTACCTGCTGATTCTTCTTTGCTACATCTCAGCCAGGTGGTGGGACAGAATATTTTTTATACTCTTGTGATGTACATTACAAAATAGTAATGGCTCAGAAGAAATATGCTAATAATTCCCTAAGAATTATTATGGGTTTAGGGATAATTTGAAGCTGTGGTATTGCTGGGGAATTTGCCAACTTTCAACTAAAAAGTTCTCCAAGTTTTACCTATGGCAATTGGTGTATCACTGCTTTATCCTTGATTTTCTGTGTGATTTTCTCATAATATATAATGAGTTATAAAGTACCTTTGCTGCTTTGTCTATTTTGAAGTTGAGAAATGGAGGCCCTAATCTTTCTGTTAATTAGCAACAGACCTGGAGGAACACAGATGGATTGAACTCAGAGATTTTTTCTCTATCCCACCAGGTTTCTTAGCGGTGACCTGCTGGTTGGTTGTGTGCAGTACATGGTTGACCCAACAGGCTTCTGGGTGATGATGATAATTATTATGACTGTGGTTGGTTATTCTCTTTATATTCTCTTTTACAGAAACTTATTTTCTTAATTTTTCAAATCAGTGCTGTTACTGAACAGATATTTTCCAAAGTAGCCTTTATTGCTCACTTAGATTGAAAACATTAATGGCCTTTGGAGCTGTGCTTGAAAACAAAACTGTGTTCATTTTTTTCAGTAGACTAATTCTTTTCCCCCAGCAGCTGTCTTTGTTTCTTTTAAATCTAAACCTTTTCACTGTTCTGTGTTAATATTTTTCAGAAATGTTCATTAAGTGGATCAATTTTTCCACTTCTTTCAACACTAGAAAACAAAACAAGTTTAGTCATGTCAAAAGCAAATAGTCCACAAAGATAATACAAGCAAATGCTCATTCTGAATATAATTTAAAAAAATTAAATACTATATAATTTTTTGAATTCTATAAGGATTGTTTAAAATGAGTAGAGAAGCAAAGTTTGTTCTATAAAAACCTAAATACATGTTTGTAGCATTGAGTACCTTAGGTTTGAAGAATTCTATCTAATAAAGAGGGAATATGTTAATTGACTGCCACACCCTCACAAAGATGGTGGCACCCACCACTACAAGATGGTGGTACCTAGTCCCCTCAGCCCTGCCTCATCTGGCCAGAGTCCCCCAGTCCCCTCAGGCCTGCTGGGGGGCAGCAGGTACCACATGCCTCATCCAGTTGTAGTCCCCCAGTCTCCTCAGCCCTGCCTCATTCAGCCGGAGTCCCACAGTCCTCTCAGCCCTGCAGGGGAAGATAGTTGGGAGAGATCAGGCTGGCAGGGGAGCAGTAAGGGTGGCTATCAGGCTGGCATGCAGAGTGGTTAGGGCAACCAGGCAGGCAGGCAGGTGAGTGGTTAGGAGCCAGCAGTCCCGGATTGTGAGAAGGATATCTGACTGCCAGGATCGAGCCTTAACCAGCAGTCGGACATCCCCCAAGGGGTCCCAGATTGGAGAGGGTGCAGGCTGAACTGAGGGACACCCCCCGCACACAAATTTCATGCACCAGGTCCCTAGTATATTATAAAAGTGACCCAATGATCCATAGACTACAATTTTTACACTAGGTTATCAAGTTCTGAATCAAATTATCTGTTGTATAATACAAAAATATTTTATAATTTATTGTTTTTTAAAATGTGTAATAAACTTACACCAATATGTAATATGAAAGCCCTCACAACATATATTATTGCTAAATACTTAGTTAAACATATTTTGGTGCATAGGATATTTCTACTGCCAGCATTTCAAAGTACTTCATTGCCAAGATGAAGCTACTAATTTAGCATTCCTTGAGGGCTAGACACTGGTCTAGGAATTGCTCCAGAAATCACCCAAGAGCACTCTAGGAAAGAAGTCACTAAAATCCATATCAAAGGCTCTTCTGATTCATTTGAAATTATTTACTGTGTGTTTTATGTAGTAATTAATAAAGGTGGTGAACTTATTTGCTAGAGGTTCATTATTCTGGTCATTCTGAGGCTTGCTATGCATATAGTTCTATTCTATTTGAGGAATATGTAAAAGGAAATGGAGGACACACAAGGACAAGAGAGGTTGTTATCATCAGCGGCCTTTCTCAACAGTTATTTCCCACGTTTTGTAAGAACTGTAAAACAATCCATAAAAGACTTAGCTGAATGAGTCAAGAGATTGTTTTATAAATTTAAGTTGTAATTCTAACTTTCAAATAATTGCTACTAAAGTGAAGTGTGAATTCCCTTTTTCATGTTTGTTGAGGTCAGGGACCTCATCAAGTCAGGTGGACAAGGCTTACTTTAAAAAAAATTTTTTTAATTGCTTTTTTACATAGAGGAAGAGAGAGGGATAGAGAGTTAGAAACATTGATGAGAGAGAATCATTGATTGGCTGCCTCTTGCACACCCCCTACTGGGGATGTGCCCGCAACTAAGGTACATGCCCTTGACTGAAATTGAACCCTGGACCCTTCAGTCTGCAGGCCGATGCTCTATCCACTGAGCCAAACTGGTTTTGACCAAAGTTTCAATTATAGAAGATAAATAAATCCCACATACCAGGGCCTCTGCTTGGATCACCAGGGGACTTGGCCAGCCTGAAAACCACCACAGGCCCCTTGCCTAGGCTGCTCCATGCCCCAAGGGAACCCCCACTCTGATCTGGGACACCCTTCAGGGCAAATCAGCCAGCCCCCACCTGTGTACAGGCCTCTATGCTATCTAATAAAAGAGTAATATGCAAATTGACTGTTACTCCAAAACACAAGATGGCTGCCCATGTGAACATAAGATGGCCTCCACATGATGGCCAGCAGGGAAGGGCAGTTGGGAGGGACCATGCCTGCAAGGGAGGGCAGTTGGGCGATCAGTCCAGCAGGGGAGGGCAGTTAGGGGTGACCAGGCTGGCAAAGAAGGGAAGTTGGGAGGGACTGGGCTTGCAGGGAGGGGCAGTTGGGGGAAACCCAAGCCTGTAGGGGAAGGCAGTTAGGGGCAATCAGGTTGACAGGGGAGCAGTTAGGCATCAATCAGACTGGCAGGGGAGTGGTTAGGGGTGATCGGCTGGCAGGCAGAAGCAGTTAGGGGCAATCAGGAAGGCAGGCAGGTGAGCAGTTGGGAGCCAAAAGTCCTGAATTGTGAGACGGATGTCCGACTGCCTATTTAGGCCCGATCCTATGGGCAGCCAGACATCCCTCAAGAGGTCCCAGATTGGAGAGGGTGAGGGACACCCCCCTTCCCCGTGTACGAATTTTGTGTACCAGCCTCTAGTATATATATAATACCCTAAAATGCAATAAATCAAATTGTGGAACAATCAAACAATGGGTAGCTATGACGTGAGCTGACCACCAGGGGGTTCCCATGGAACATGGTGGGCATTGACCATAATAGAGCTTGTGAGTGGGGATGGCAGACCAAGGCGGGGCACTGGTTGCTGTCATTGGGTTGAGCCTCTGGTGGTTACTGAAAAGTCTTTGCTCCTGAGCACTGCAGTCCTGCCTGGTGCTCACACCTGCTGCTGGCGCTGGCCCCGCTCGCACCTGCTGCTGGTGCCAGAGCTGCTACTCGCACCCGCTGCTAGCGCCTGGCCTTGGCCTTGATCACTCAATGCTATCAGCATGTGTTAGTGGAGCCGGCATGGTCAGCATATGGGAGCAGCATTGGTGGGAGCTGGGCTGCCGGCACACAGGGGACTGGGGCCAAGGTGGGAGAGGCTGGCAGAGGCACAGAGGATGGGCCAGGACCCATCCCTGTGCCCATTGCAGCCTTGAGGCCCACAGTTCCTTTCAAGGTGCATGAATTTATGCATTATGCCCCTAGTATTCTTATAAGGTTTTAGTGAATCTTTTAAATGTCTTTCATATAAGCAAGTCTTAATTATCCATGTAGTATATTTGAATCTTACAGTTAACTGCTATGCATAATTTTAATCAATAGCTTCCATTTTCTGTCTCATTAAATCTTTTATCAAAGTTGCTAAGTGTTCTCAGGGAGAATGAATCAGTTTTTCTCCCTTCCTGCCTATTATATGTTTTATGTGCAAAGGCATGATGTGAGAAGGAGAATGGAGAGGGGCAAGGGACCCAAGTAAGCAATTATTTTCAACAAAAGCATCAACTTACTACCTCTTATCTAATGTCCTAGAAAAGTTCCATCTACTTCTTTGATACCTGCTTTTATCTAGCCTCCCCAAAGGATCTCACCTTCTTCCTTGGATTTCACCACACTGGTAGATACCAATTTATTTTTCTCTCACCACTTTTATTTCTCAAGCTCTGGGGGTTCATTTCCAAATATCTACGAGACACCAGCATGCCATATAGTCACCTTAACGTGCCCCTCCCTTCAAACCTGTTTTCTTTCAATATTCCACACTTCAATTAATGTCATCATCATCCACTAGTCATCAAAGTCAAAAGCACTGAGTCCTCCTCGACTCACCTATTTATTTTCAGTTTTTATTTAAGGTGGAGTTTCCCAACCTGCTGAATATATCTTGGGTCTTCTTCCTCTTCTCTGTTCCCACCTGAACTTATTTAGTTCAGGAATTCATCTACTCTTGTTCACAAAATGGTAATAAAATGGTCTCCTGGCCTCTAATCTTACTTTTTCTTAGATATCTTCTATAGCTTTGTCAGAATTTCTTTAGGAAAGCTAGTCACCTGCTCCCTCTGATATCTCTGTTGCCCCTGGATAGAGAATAAACATTTCAGACCGCCCAAAGTAATTTGTAACCTTACCAATGTCTTACTTTCCAGGCTCCAGCTCGAGCCACTGTTATCTACCATCTCACAAATCTTTTTGCTCATGGTTCCAGAAACTTCAGGCTCTTTCATGGGTCCATGTCTCAAAATATGCTCTTCCAACTGCACGGGATTCCCTTCTCTACTGTAACTGTGTGTTGGATCCCATTCATCCTGCAAAACTTATCTCAATAGCTTTAACGTGGCCCTTTGAAGCCATTTGAGAGCTCTCACCATTATCTCTCAAATAAAAAGATATTTTCTCATTCGTGTTACAATAATATTTTTATTATAATTTCTTGGGTAACTGTTTAAATTCCCTGTAATTCCTCTTCTTCTAGTGAGTGTTGGGCGAATGCCCCGTGTCATTAAATGTCTAAGTTTAAATGAAGCATAATGAAAGTATTAATTATAGTACCCAGAATAGTGCCTGGCACTCCTTATGCCTTTGCCTCACTGTGATTAGCATTTTCCCCTCCATCAACCAACTATAAAGTCAAATCCATAAGAATCACAATCAAACTGCTGCTGAACAATTGCTATAGTCCCACATAATTTCCCTCCATAAATGCTAATTTCATGAATCTTGCTTTAATTTGGCTTGAATCTGGTTAACATATAGAGTTATTGATAAAACTATCTTTAATTTTTCCTTTCTCCTCCCTTCCTTTTCTTTCTTGCTTTACTTATATACCAATAATTCAGTCACCCACATTTGTCTTACCCATGACCCATTGAACCAATCAGTATTGTTTATCAAGGTCATTATAAGTGACTTTATTTTTAGTATTTACAAAATTTTCAATCCCTTTCAAGAACTCATAGTCCACTGGTCATCAAACAAAAATGAATCATTTGTAAGAAAATCAGTTGGTTAGAGTTATTTTTCTAAATTACAAGTTATTTCCTTTCTATATTGCAGTATAAGGCAATTTGTTTAACATACTCAATTTTTTAAGGATTATAAAATTTGGTTATATATTAAATATGCATTTTTGGCTCTAATTCTGACATTTTATTTTAAATATATTTTATTGATTTTTTACAGAGAGGAAGGGAGAGGGATAGAAAGTTAGAAACATTGATGTACACCTCCTACTGAGGATGTGCTTGCAACCAAGGTACATGCCCTTGACTGGAATTGAACCTGGGATCCTTCAGTCCGAAGGCTGATGCTCTATTCACTGAGCCAAACCAGCCAGGGCTAATTCTGATATTTTAATTACTAAGTTTATTTTACTGTATTTAAACTTAGAAATTTGACAGTATTGCCCAACAAACTGTAGAACATAAGCAGAATGGTAAATACCGGATGCCAATGTTGATTTCCTGATAAAAGGGACAAATTGCTGATGCCCCACATTTTCCCCATTCCTTCCATCAGTGCAGATGTTCTTGTAAAATCTGTGGCAGCCAACTTTCAACCATGACAGAAGAAAACAAAAAAATGCACACAACTGCTACCCTTAACATATTTGAAGGACTCAATCAAAATAGCAGCTGTGTATTTAAAAGCTTTTGCCATGTGAAAAAAAAAAAAATCCCTAACTTGTATGTTTGGTAAGGGTGTGGAAGAGATGGGGTGTTCCCACAAAACACATCTGAAGAAAGAAAAGAAGGCTATTTTAGGTAAAAAAAAATTGTTAAAGCAGCTTGATTTAATTCAGTCTCATGTTGGCTTTATTTATTTGCTTTCTTGTTTTCATGCCTCTTTCCTTCTCTCAACTTAATGTTGGCTACCTTGAAATTAACTGGCTTGAGTGGGAGGACCACACCCTTAATTGGATCTTTCCCCAGAGTCACTTCATTTAACAAATACATTTTACTGGGATTTTTTCTTCAAAGTCTTTTTAAATGCCACATCTTACTGTGTCTAAGAAATAATTTTGGGTGTGGTTACTGGTATACAGAGCATGGAATTGACTGAAAGCAAAATGATTAGACATTTACTGAGCATTTGAGTCAATTGACTTCTTCAAAAAACACAGCACTAGTTTAGAAAGCCTTTGATTATGACAATGCAGAGATTGGAACCAATTTATTCATGAGTAGAATGTAGTTTAAAAGATTTAAGTGCCTTCACAGGGGGAAGGCTCCTCAGTACCCATTTTAGATTGGTATTCTCCCAGAGAGCAGAACAAATGGCCCAAAGAATATGGGCGAGGGAGTTCCTCACAGAGAACAGAATAAGGATTAAATCAAATACTCTCCACATACCAGAACAGGGTCTAGCACAATGTCTTCCCAGAGAAAACCATACGTCTCCCATTCTTCCTCTTTCTGAATGGGATGTTTATTGAAGTTTGCCTGTCCTTGGTTCTACCATTGAATATTGAGTATATGCAGGGAAGGGAGAAGCAGAAAACACAGCATTTAGTCCACTGGTCATCAAACAAAAATGAGTCATTTGTAAACCTGATGGAAGGGATTGAACATCACCTGCAATCTTGGGCACTATGACTGGAGAGGACTTTGGGTTGTCCTTCGGGGAGGAGGTAATGTGATCTATGTGTGGGAAGAAGATGAAATGAATATTTGCTGACGAGTGTGGAACCTGGCAAAGGCTGGACAGATACCAATTTGCTTTCATCCTCTCAGTGCACAAGAAAATTCGATTTTTCAGTTAGCATTGTATTTAGAAGTTGGATAGATCCAGAAAGATAAACTTAAAAGGGAGTGGTGTGATGTTAAAAAAAAAAAAAGTTGGAGTCATAAGTTATGTGACTAGACATGGTACTGGCAGTGGTATGTGGGTAGAGGTGATTTATGCCAGTTCTTTGCTTGGGTTCTAAAACTCTCTTGTAGAATCTGCCACACCATCTTGTCTCCTAAACTTGCTGACTGGATGGATGAAGTGATAGATTCCAAGGAGACAGGAAGAAAGTGGAGCCACACAGTAGAAGAGGTCAGCTGGAGAGTGTGCTGTTCATGTTGAACAGTTGTACAGTGTTAGGGTGATTGCATAATTTATTTCCCAAATCATGGCAGCTTAGAGAGTCCGAGGGGGTGTTATTAGTAATTGTGCCAAGACAATAGGCATAGACCATGACTGTCCAGGGAGATGTTGATATTTTGATAAGAGTTCCTGGGAAAGAACCTGACAAACTGAAGAGGCAGAAGTTGAATGTCTGACAGAGGGCATTTCACTGCCAAGAGAAAAATGCAGACAGGACCAAATAAGGAAAGTAGCCTTTGCCCCTTTATCTGTAATTCCTCATCCCCACCCTGACCCTAGAGAGTTTAGAAGGAAAATATTGAGCAGGAAAATAATGTTGAAGAGAAAGTTAGAAAAACATTAAAAGACATAGACCATTTCTCTGTTGCTGTTTTACAAAGTCCAGATTAGGTCTATATAATGAAAAAAACAACAGCTCTGAATTATTGTAGATGAGAGACTGGAGTTTTTATTAGATTTTTAAAAATAAGAAAATGAGCCCTGGTTGGTGTGGCTCAGTTGGTTGGAGTATCATCCCATACACCCAAAGGTCATGGGTGTGTTTCCCAGTTAGAGCACAGACCCAGGTTGCAGGTTTGATCCCCAGTCTGAGCAAGTAGGTGAAGCAGCTGATCAATGTTTCTCTCACATAAATGCCTTTATCTCTCCCTCTCCCTTCCTCTCTCTTTAAAATCAATAAAAACATATCCTTGGATGAGGATTAAAGAAGATCAGAGAATGAGATCTTTTTCTTTTAAAGTAGCTGAAAAAATTATAGGACCTGTTTGAAATATAGCAGTGATAAAAGCTGACATTATATAATGACCTTCATGCTATTCAAATAGCATGAAGGTCATTATATGTCAGCTTTTATTACTGACATTCTAATATTTGTTAGTTCAAATATACAAACTAGTTTACTATATTATATTAACTAGCATATATATTTATTCTAATTAATTGTGGGAGCTGGGATTGAGATTCTGGTGGTCTGGTTCTTCTGGATCTGAGATTTCTACTATTCCTCTGTATTCCCTCCTTTAGCTGACCTGCCTCTGCAGAGAGCAAAAATAGGAGTGAAGAAAAGATAACTGCTTTCTGACTGCACTCCAATGAGTCCCATTAAACTGTTAGACATACTTAAGAATGCAGTGCTAGTCAGCCCTGTCTGGTTTGGCTCAGTGAATAGAGCATCAGCCTGCAGACTTAAGGGTCCCAGGTTCTATTCTGGTCAAGGGCATGTACCTTGGTTGAGGGCACATACCCAGTATGGAGTGTGTAGGAAGCAGCTGATCGATGTTTCTCTCTCATCAATGTTTCTAACTCTCTATCCTTTCTCCCTTTCGCCTTGTAAAAATATCAATAAATATATTAAAAAAAAGAAAAGAAAAAGAAAGAATGCAGTGTTAGTCAAGGATCAGTGATAACCATAAAACTGAAGAGAAAAATCATAAAACTGAAAACTACAAAAATGAAGAGAGAAAATGAGTGTCTAAGTCTGAGCCTGTTGAGATGTTTCTGCTAATTAGCATGCATCTCTATAGAATAGGGAGAGGGGATGACAATGGGATGCTGTGAGACTGAAGAGCTTGAGAAGAGAAACAGGGAAGTTGGAGAACATTGTGTCCCTGGAGCCAAGGCTTACAAGAGGAAGAGCCATCCATGTGCCAGTAATGAGAAAATAAAAAAGAATGCGAGTACAAATAATCCTCAATAGAGCGTTTGTTGGTTCTCTCTTTCATTTTTTAAAGGAAACAAATTTTGCCTTGTTAAAATCAATTTCCTGCCCATAGAATTTTAGTTCCCTTAGCCTTAAGTGCAAAACTGACGGTCAAGTTCAAATGAAATAGGCCCTTTTCTTGCAGGGCCTACCTCAACTGGACTGAACATTTGGCTGGACCTTAGCTGGGCTACATCTTGCAATATTGAATAATTCTAATAAATGCAGTGCTCTCTTGTTTTATGACAAATAATTTTCCTCACTTTCATAATTTGTAATTGTGGGCTCTTCCAAAGAAACAACAGGGTCTCGGAGGTTTTTCCTTATAGGGATGTATGTAATTGAGAACAAATCAAGACTTTCCTTTTTCCCAGTGAAATAAGTTCAGTGTCACAAGTGTGGGTCAGAAACTAGGTTTATGACAGAGGGTCCTGGATGTCCCTGCAGCTTCCTCTTTGCATCAGATGGCAGAATCCATTTGGCTTGGTCCGGATGGTCTCCAATCCGTTCAGCTGTTCTTCCCACTCCTTTTCCATGCCAGACATTGATTGGGTTGTACTGAGGTGTTAGAAAGACTCCAAAAAATGTTTGCAAGCCATTCACTGCATCTTATTAGACCAGGGAAAGGAGAGAAAGCTGGAGGTGCTACCCTATAAAGGTGAAACTGCCACAAACTGAGGTTAAACGGGTGAAATGCACGTCGTTCTGTTGGGAGTGTGAAATGACAAACTAGAGCAAATGAGCACTGATCAAGCACATTGTGCCTACCCTTCCTTTCCCTTTCTGTGCTTTCAAACATCAGGCTGACCTTGTGCATGCTCCCTCTGAGGAAGAGAGCCTCCTTTCTGGGTGGCTTTAAGGTGATACAGTTTAAGCTCTTTATTTTTATTTCTTCATCCGCCCCTGTCTCCCCAAATTATAGATATAGCTGACACGGTTTTGCTTTATTGCTTTGCTATTCTTTATCTGGAGCAAGAAACACAAACATTTTCTTCAAGTCCTTATAAGTATTTATTTTAAAGATGCATTCTTGCTGTGAACCTATTTTCTTCCTCCTTTTTGTAGTCCAACCCCACCCCTGAGAAAGAGCCTGCAGTAAAAGAAGGGGGAGATGGATGGCAGAAGGTGGGCTATATCCATTTCTCATTAACTTACTACTGTCCTGGGTTAGAGACACCAAGTCCACACCCTGAAACCTAGTTGATTTAGTGTCTACAGTCTGCTTCTCTAAGTCTCTATGTCCTAGAACCCTTAATTCATCTCCTTATAATGGCTAAAATGTAATATGAGAAAAGTGCTAATCTTTAACATTATCTAAGAACATATGGAACTTAATTCTTCTGGTGCCTGAGTTGCTCACCCATATCTTACATTCCCCGATACATCCTCAAGAAAGTTTTATCTTTCATTCGCTGTGTAGGCATCTTATTTGAGTAGTCTGAAGAAGGTATTTGAAGACGAGTCCAAGCTAGACAGGCCTTATCGTAAAGATCTAAAGGGGTTTTCTAAGGAAATAGGTCAATTTAGTACATTTATTAATTCTTTCTTCTTAATTGAACAAATTCATGCTTTTCTGCATACAGACAAAAATCTATGCAGAGTTTGTAAGTTCTGAATTCTGGTTAATTACACAGGGCTTTGTCTCCATTGGCTCTTCCAAATGTCATATTCTTAAGAAGAATCCTGAACGAGGATCACGAGGATGACACAAAAGATGTCTGGGACATCCTTTTTAAAAGTTGAACATTTTATAATGATTTAAGTGTAAGCAAATCAGAGACACATGGGTTACATTTCAGCTTGGAATACACAGGGGTTTGAAAAGTTAAGAGAAAACAGGCTTGGCACATTGTGGTTGGGTATTATTGAACGTAAAACATTTGGGGAAAATATTTAGTTTTTCTGACAGGCGCCCAAAATGACCAAACTCCCTCATCTGCTTTCCCTGTCCTTTGCCTTTAGTATTAGCCTAGTGTTGGAGGGATTTTGAAATGAGAGGATACAGGGGATTTTGTATTTCTTTGTCAGGAAGTTAACTTTGCCTTATTTTGTTACTCTCCTATCTTTTTTTTTTTTAAACCGTATCTCCCACCATGTAAAGGAACAAATAATTCCTCACTTTAAAGAGTGATATAGGTTTGGGACTGTGTATTTAAAAGCTGAGTGAATGTACATAATATTTAACTCTGCCGAGTCCAGAGGAGGGTTTAGAAATCCTTATTGAGGCAATTAACTGAATATCTTAAGGAATCATCAGCTTGTAGCTGTATTGTGCAATTGTCAGCTGCATTGTGCCTTGCTGCAAACTCACTCTATCTTTCCTCCTTCTCTCTTTCATAGGAGAGTACCTATTATGTACAGGTAACATGCTAAATACTGCCAAGAGCTGAAGATTTGATCTTTATGTATTTCTGGATGGTGATAACTAACCTTAGTATAAATGTACAGTAATAGGTAAGTACTAGATGGAATATTTTGAGGTTTCATTTCTCTTTTAGGTATTTGCAGATGATCATGAATAACCTATTACTTGCTCCCTTGTTATTCATCAAATCTTCATTTATTTGGCAGAAATGCCTTTTATACTGATTCTAAAGTAGAAAAAACAAAAATGTGGCTAATTCATAAATGAGTGGTATGATTATATACACAATATTTTAATGATGTTCTAACAGTGGACCTGTGGACAGGAAACCACCCGAGGGTTATGTCACTATAAGTAAGATAAGGTGTTATACTAACATGTTCTTGGACCTTAGCTTGTTAAACTCTCTATTTATAGTAACCCCCCATTTCCCATTGCTAAGGTTCACTGAAATTAAATCTTTTAAAAAGTAATGCACGATTACAAGTTAACGAAACATGAGACTGTAAATAGGTTATATTAAGAATACAATTATAGGTAGTTTATTCTCCCAAATTAAGATTAGAAAGACTTATGATCACATAAACACTTGAGTCTATTTTTCTTTTGCCCTCCACCTCTGCATACAGAGAACCTAGATACAAAGTCCAAAACTAGAAGTGTGAAGATGTATTTATTGAGTTTTTTAAAAATATATAATATATAACTCTCCAAGTTTATTAAGCCTGTAGAAATAACATTCAGTCAGGTTTAAAGCCTGAGCTCATTGGAGCCTGAAAATTGACCTTGATTTACTTAGTCCTATGATAAACACACTTGGGTGGACTACTTGCACCTGGTGGGCGAGTAGGCATGTAGTCCAGACTTCAAGAACAGGAGAAGATCAAGGTCCTGTGAGAATGCCAAAGGGAAGTTCTCAAAGAACCCAGCTGTCCTACCATCTATAGCAATGTATCCTTTTTTTAGTTCTTTTTTTTAAAAATATATTTTATTGATTTTGTACAGAGAGGAAGGGAGAGAGACAGAGAGTTAGAATCATCGATGAGAGAGAGTAATCCATCAGCTGCCTCTTGCACACCCCCTACTGGGGATATGCCTGGAATCAAGGTACATGCCCTTGACTGGAATCTAACCAGGGACCCTTCAGTCCCCAAGCCTACGCTCTATCCATTGAGCCAAACCGGTCTCGGCTTTTTTTTTTTATTATAGTTCTTTTTTAAAAATTGAATTTATTGGGGTGACATTGGTTAATAAAACCACACAGATTTTAAGTATACAACTCAAGGTATTATCTGCAGGTTGCATTGTGCACTTGTAGCCCAAAGTGAAGTTTCTTACTATCCCCATTTATTCCCACTTTGCTCACTTCTTCCTCTCCTTCCCTCTACCTCCTTTCCCTTTCCCTCTGGCTCTCACCACACTGCTGTCTGTGTCTATGTGTCATATATACACAGACAGCATAAGAAGAAAGGAAAAATAGGAAGAAAGGAAATATATATATATATTTCTTTTTCCAACAGATAGTCACCATTGAACAAATATCTCTTAATACCTAATCAAATTTTGCAATATGTGAAAAGGTGCTGCCAAACATTTTAATGGAGAGTTAGACACTTGAAAAATTATCTGCTTCATCTTCCCTGTCTCAGAACTTTGTTTTCATTACTCTAAGATTTTTTAGTATAACTAAGATATTTTGTTTGCTTTTATGATTTCTATTTTAATTAATAAAAGTCACCAGCTAGATTTGGAATCTATATCTACTATATGCTTCAAACTTTCAGTTAAGCCAAGATGAGTTGATTTTTATCTCTACTTTAAGGTTTTAAACATTAAATCCAAATTTCACTAGAAAATTTAAGCAAAAGATTATAGATAACATAGAAACCATTACCTTGACAACATCTCAACGAATTACCTATATGTATCTCTTTTCACTTTGTACCTCATTAATCTACATAGCGTTAGTAGGCAAGTCCCTTTATGGCAAAAAAGAAAATGAAAGAAAAAAGTATCTGTCTATGAATATTTATCTATTCTTCGGAAAATGGTAGACTTGAAAGATGACTATAAAATTAAAGTAAAAAAAAAACAAAAACCACATGTCACTGATCTCTGTTGAGGGTTATGCCCATCACTTACATACCATAAAATGGTGACAGACTGTTTCTTAAAGGCATATCTCATACATTGATATTAGTAAAATATCAATATATTTTAAGTAAAAGTATCCACAATCTTTATATCTCTCTGGGCTCTTATTATATTGAAATGTGTGTATCTGAGAAGAAGCAATGCATGCAAACACCAAATATGTGTGCAGAATGACTAACATCCCGAGGAAGATGGATGTGTGCACTTTCATGTTAAAAAGTCAACTAGTATAGAATTGTACACCTGAAACCATATAATTTTAATAACTAATTTCACTCCAATGAATTCAATAATTTTTTAAAAAAGAAAAAAAAAAGTTAAGTCAGATTCACTGAACACATACTAAGTGTAGCAAGTAACTCCAAAACCGAACAGCTTAAAACAAATTATATACCTTCTGTGGAGCAGAGATTGAGCATAGCTGAGCTTGATCATGATTTCATGACTGAGCTGCTGTTAGTCAATGCCCTGGCTCTTGGTGGCCAGAAACCACAATTCTTTAAAAACTAAGTAAACTAACTTTTATTTTTTCCATCTTTATTGAGGTGTAATTGGTGTACAACAACATTGTATATGTTTAAAGGGTATTCCATGTGCTGATTTGATGCACTGATATATTGCAAAATGATTACTACTTGTTTTCTCCTGTCTTTTTGATAATAGCCATTCTAACAGGTGTGAGGTGATAGCTCATTATGGTTTTGTTTTGCATTTCCCTGATGATTATTGACATTGAACATCTTTTCAGGTATTTGTGGATACCTTCTTTGGGTAAATGACTATTTAGATCCTGTGCCCAATTTTAAATCAGACGTTTTGTTTGCTTTATTTCCCTGCCCCCCCGCCCCCCCCCCAATCCCCTCCCCCATGTCTCCAACTTTTAAATAGAAAGACTTCTCTTCAAAGTGCTTTGTGCAAGGTGAGCTAACTTCCACTTGGAGAAGAGTGGGTTTTTCTTGGTAATATCTTAAAATAATCCCATCACCGAGACACAAGAAGCCAAATGCCCTAGCACTAATTCTAACTATGGAAATCACTTTAGAAATAAAGGTAATAAATATGTGTAATTGTGTTGTCTTTTACAGTTTCCAACAAATTTTCAAGTACATATAATATTCAGTCCTCAGAGCAACTGTAATACATAGGTTTTACTATTTTCCCCACCATTGTTTTTATTATTCCTATTAGAGGCCTGGTGCACAAAATGGGAGCACAGGGGGGTGGAGGGTGGTCCCTTAGCCTGGCCTGCTGGATTGGGCCTAAAGTGGCAGTTGGACATTCCTCTCACAATCTGGGACTACTGGCTCCTAACCACTCACCTGTCTGCCTGCCTGATTGCCCCTTAACTCCTTCCCCCCTGCCAACCTGGTCACCTCCCTAACATGCCCCCTGCCATCTTGGTTGCCCCCCAACTTCCCCCCTGCTGGCCTGGCCAACACCCAACTGCCCCCCTGACCCAACCTGGTCACCCCTAAACTGCCCCTCTGCTGGCCTGGTTGCTCTCCAACTATCTCCCTACCGGTCTGATCATCCTCCAACTGCCACCTCGCTGGGCTGGTCACCCCCTAGCTGTCCAGAGGAAGTCAGAGGTCCAGAAGATGTCTGGCCACCCAGACTAATTAGCATATTACCCTTTTATAGTATAAATTTCAGAAATGAAGAAAAACCATAAAGATGTGTGAATTAGGCCCAGAAAGTTTTGTCTGTTTCTTTCTTTTTTTTTTTTTCTTTTTCTTTTTTTTTCTTTCTATTGAGTTATTTGAGTTCCTTATATTTTAGATATTAACCCCTTACCAGATATGACTTGCAAATATTTCCTTCCATTCCATAGACTGTCTTTTCACTTTGTTGATTGCTTATTTGATTTTTATGGTTCCAGGCCTGTGTTTAAGCCTTTAATTCACATGAGTTAGTTTTTGTGAGTGGTGGAAGATAGCAGGCCAATTTCATTCTTCTGCATGTGATTATCCAGTTTTCCCAGTACCTTTTTTTGAAGAGAATATTCTTTCCCCATTACATAGTCAGTAATATACTTTCAGTCATAAATTAATCATATATGCATTAGTTTATTTTTGGGCTGTAAATTCTGTTTTATTGGTCTATATATCTACTTTTATGCCAGTAATATACATTTTGATTACTGTAGTTTGTAGTATAGTTTGAAATCAGGAAGTGTGATTTCTCCAGCTTAATTCTTGCTTTGTCTCTTCAGGGTCTTTTGTGGTTCCAAGAAAGTATAGCATTTCCCCCCTACTTTTATGAAAAATACCATTGGAATTTTGATAGGGGTAAATTACATTGACTTTATAGATGTCTCTATAGATGAACATTTAAGCAATATTATTTATTCTGATCCATAAACATAGGGTGTTTCTCCATTTATTTGTTTGTTTTTCAAAATCTTTCATTGATGTATTGTAATTTTCCGTGTAAATATTTCACCTCCTTGGTTAAATTTATTCTTAAGTATGTAATTCTTTTTGATGCTGTTGTGAATTTTTATTTTCATCCAGATATTTCATTGTTAGCATATAGAAATGCAACTTATTTCTGTATGTTAATTTTGTATCCTAAATTTTACTGAATTCCCCAATTAGTTCTAACAGTTTTTGTTGGTATCTTTTAGATTTTCTATATATAAAACCACATCATCTGCTAATAGAGATAACTTTACTTTTTCCTTTCTGATATGGATGTTGGCCTTTCCATGGGCTGCCTGAGTGTTCTCATGGCATGGCAGCTGGTTCCCACAAAAGAAGTGATCTGAAAAAGAAAGAGAAATGGTGAAAGAGAGAGGGGTGGGGGCTTAAACTGAAAGTTTAAGTTTTTGATACCCTAATATAAGGAATGATTTGCTATCACTCCTGCTGGATACTACTGCTCATACAGACTGAGCCTGGTACAATGTGAAGGACATTGTGCAAAGGTGTGACCATCAGCAGGTGGGGCTCCTGGGGGCTGTCTTCCACAGCATGTATATGAGCCAAAAGTAGCAGGATATTCTTTGTTTTTTTCACTACAGCCATGTGATTATCAGTGTTTATTTTTCTTTTTCAACAGTTTATTTTCTACGTCATTAATATTTTACGAACAGTACAGTGTTTTGATTCTTTTCTTCACTGATCACAAACAAAACTTTCTAATTTCTTCACTCTTCCATTTCAAAAAGAGAACATAATATTTTTCTACAATTTAACCAGTAGATGGAGCATGTAAACCTGACATTTTAATAACTTCTCTCATTAGGTTAAATGTAACACCATCCTATAGCTTTGGAAAAGGTCTCAGTATTGGGTTAATGTTTTTATCCTAGACATTTGAAAACGGTGGTAAAAGTCAGTACTAGAATCCAGATCTTTGGACTTTTTGCATTTCCCATATACTACCTCCCTCAGCTGGATTCACTTGATATTGCTTCCTAAGAGCAATGAACTCAGTTTTCTTTTAATTATTCATTCAGTTCTTATTGGGTTGAATTCATGCAAAGATGAATAAAATAGTTTCTGTCCTTTAAAAAATTACAGTTTGATTGAAGGGATAGAGAAATAATTAATAGAATAAATGCAGTGTACTAAGGACCATGGTAGAGTCATGTCATGATGTTCAGATAAGAAGACTGGTAATTACCATAAAGAATTAGGAGACATTATCTAGGTAGGATTTGGATGATAGAAGGGCATTCCTGGAAGAGGACAAGCATGAGGACAGATAGAATGAAGAGAAATAGCCTGGTGTCCATGGAAAATCAAGTAATTCCATATTTCTGGTCCTCAAAAGAAAAAAAATTAAGATTCAGGTTACTCAAGTTCACTGGGTACTAATTGTACTATCACAATTAGAAGGACAGCCAGCCCTATAATCACTTTGTAGTGACTTGGAGACTTTTCTTTGTTAGGCAGACATTCAGTTAGTAAATAGTTTTTGAAGACATACCATGTGCCCAGCACTGTTCTGGGAAACATCAATGAATAACATAGATAAAATCCCTGTTTTACATGGAACTTAAAATAATAAATGAGAAATTATAGAGCAAGAGAAAATAAGTACTTTGAAGAACAATAAAGCAAGGTAAGGGAGAATGAGTGTGTCATAGTGGGGGACATATAATTTTAAGTGAAGTCATTAGGGTAAGCCTTATTCAGAAGCAGAGACCTCAAAGGTGAGTTGTGGTTTAATAGACTGATTGAGGAGGTCATAGAAGTCTTTTGAACTATAAGGTGATGAAACAATTATCACAAGTGGAAAGAAGGTCTAAAAATCAGGAATTTCATAAAGGAATACATACAATATATCTTTTATGCAATATGGCATACATATACCAGTGTCTTACATATACACACTAGAGAGATGAACATGTAATACACTAAGGCTAGAAGTCTGATGGTCCATGTTTCCTGAAGTTCACCTTAATACTACCAAAATTGTGAAACGGATGCTTTGGAATTCCATAACCGTGTTTCCTTACTACTTAATTGACTAATAGTTTAATTTAGTCAATTAAAACTTGTAAATATTAATGAGTTCATAGCACTGCACTGGATGTTCCTATATGCACTTTCCATGGCAAACAAATAGGCTAGCTATATTTGGATATATTTTATAGCAAAATGCAAACAAATTTAAGACTTTTTACCCCCATTTACCTATAAGATTGCATATCATGATGTAGATAAAAATGCAGAGAAGAATGTCTTTGTAAACTTTGACCTGTTTATTTCATATTTCTCTATAGAAAAGCCTAGCAACTGGAACCGCGGAACGACCAGAATGACCCGTGGTTATGACACATACTGTGTCAGCCAACCAGCCTGATCCGGGGCCCTGATTGGCCCCCCTACCCCGGGCTGGCTTTGATGGGTCCCCAACATCCTGATCTGGGGCAGAGCAACTGCCTGCGGCCCCTCCCCCTGGCCAGACCTGCCCCTGATTGGCCCCTCCCATGCAGATTGGGGGCAAGGTTGGCTGGCCAACTGCCTATGGCCCCTCCTTCCGACTGGCCCGGCCCTATGGGACCCCATTGGGACAGGCCTGCCAGACTCCACCTGTGCATGAATTTGTTTTATTGCAATAAAATATTAAATATATTGAGCTCTTATTTTTATTTTCTCATAGCTTCAGAAAAAGATGAAAATACTTTTATTCATTGCTTTGAGAAGCTCACAATATGGACAGATCAGTAAATAATTGTAATAGCTTCAGATATTATCTTTAATGTTAAAATTACATTTAATTTTCTCTCCTTCTCAAAGCTCCACAAAGGGCAGAGACTGAGTGTCTTATTCATTCATTATTGTGCTTCTAGTTCTTGCTAAATGTCTGGCACAAATATTTAGTGAATGAATAGTGGACTCATATCTGAATTGTTTTCTTTGTTCTTTATCCAAATGAAAAACCCCCTCAAAAATCAGATTGGAGTTGTTTAGGTAAACCACTCTGTTATGCTCAATCAAAGACAAAGCCAGTGATAATTATCCCAATTATTCCAATGCTACACATGTTTCTACAATCATTCTATTTGGGGCAGGCTAGGCCCATTAGTTACTTTATACCCAAGTGGAAAATCATTAAGGGACATACTTCAGCAAAAGAGGGGGTAGGAGGATTGAAAGCTGATTTTCAAGGTTCCTCTTTGTCTTGTGATTTATGAGTCCTTAACTGCCAATCTCCTCGATATGTAAACACATGGTCCTTCCATGTTGATAAATCAAGTTAATTTTATTTGTGTGTCTTACAGTACAATATCCCCTTAAGACACTGTATTATATTCACACCATGGGACAAATTTGGACAGACTTAGAAAAGAGTCTGTTTTTTCATGATCTCCATGGGATTTGCTGCTGATGTGGTAACTTGAAAAACTTTTTCTTTTTTTTCTTTTTTTCCCCATTAGAAACACGGTCTCTACATGAAATGGCAAAAGAGAAAAGTTCAATCTATCACCCAACTCCTTTCAGATTGTAGACCACAATTTGGGAGTCACAAAGGGCTTCAGAGTCAAAAGTAACTTCTTTGCAATTAACTCTTAATTTACTGACTTGGACTTTGACATGCATTTTGATTTTTATTGTGTTCTTGTGGGGGTATTATTGTTTAAAGTTGAACCTAGGCACCTCCATTGGGTCCCAGGCACCTGTCATTCCTGAGGTGCAATTGTCCCATAGAACCAGCCTTGATCTCATACCCTTTGGTCTTCCCCCTTTCATTTTCTTGGACTGGACAATCTTTCCACAAAACCCAGCTGATGGTTGGAGTTTCAGCTCTTTACTTAGCTCTTGATGGGTCTTCTTTCTTAAGGATAGGTCCTATTGCTAGCTCCCAACAGTTATTGGGAGAACAGAAGGGAAAAGTTTGTAAAATACATGGACAAGCTCTTTGGGATGAGTAAAATTATTGTCAAGTAGAGTAGAAAGAACATGGACGTTGAAGCCATACAGACCTGGTTTAGGTTTCTGAACTCCACGTACTACCTTGCAATCTTTTGCCAAACTTCTTGATCTCTTCAAGATTTACTTCTCTAATTTGTTAAATGGCACTAATAAATTGTAGCTGTTCATTTCTACCATATAACACTGCTTCCATGGCTGTTAGTTCCCAGTTCTTCCCCGTGGTGGAGGACTTCTTCCTTCTCCCTGCCAGCCCTCATTGCGGGTGCCAGCTCGCCTCACACCCAAGCTAGCCATGTCTAGACACTTAGGGTCTCCTAAGGAAAACAAGCGACGTGATAGTCTACCAAAGAGATAGTTGAAAGGCCACGCTTAATTGATTCCTTGTAGGTTCTCTGCTGGATTTCCTTTAGACTTGGGCTGATTTTCATTAGATCTTGTGCACACCAGCATATTCTAATTTATGTGTCTGCCCTACTAGTTCTCATTCTTTCTGATATACACCCTTTGGAACCCTAGTTAACAGCTTTAATTGATGGTTGTGAGGCAATAATGACCTGCAATTTGCACTCTTTTTTAAATAGTATGTTAATCGCTTTTACTATTTCCCTTCCATACTGTTGGCAATGTGTGTGTGTGTGTGTGTGTGTGTGTGTGTGTGTGTGTTTGTGTGTGTGTGTATACTTAAGAACTGACCTATGATATCAACTGTCAAAGTGGGGGAACAAAAAACAAATAAACTCTATAATTTTGTAAACAGAGCCAATCCATTTTGACGGTGTACTATATTTTGAATGTTGTTCTGATTGCGTTGGGCAATATAAAAGACTTTTGGGAGAGTTTACTTGACTTTAAATCCAGCATTCGCCCTGTATTCCTGCTAATGTACTGGACAGCCTGCTGATTGGGAATGGTGCAGAAGGGAGGATGCAATATGTAAATACACTAATCAGATCAATGCAAATCATAATAGCACATTCCTTTATAGGGTCTGTGGGACAGCTGTTAAAAGAATGATGATTTTCATTTTCATAGATTTGGGTGAACTTCCTTAGCAAATCCTGTTCCCATGATTCTGTGATGCTAGTTCTGTTACGCTTTACTTTGATTACTTTTCCCTTTTGGTTTTTTGGGGACTACATATGGTGGAAGTTGGCACTTGAGGAATAAGTGGCTAGTTTTATTTTCTTCTCTTTGTGGCCAGTTGGATTTGGAACTTTTGTTTCCAATAACTTCACTACAAAACCACATGAGCAGAGCTTTTGTGAGGTTTTTCTGTGTGATCAAAGTGGGGGTTGGTAATGTGTTAACTGTTTCAAAGGTTTTCTTAGAAAAGTATGGATTATCATCTTTGGAGAAAAAACATTTTCTAAAAGAGTCAACAAATTATTTTAGTTTACTACAGTTGATGCCATTATGTCAATGTTTTAATCAGGTCAAAACTTCTGGCCACTTGTTTTATGTGGAAGAAATATTAGTATCAGTCAGGTAGATATTCCCACTTTCCTGAGACCCTAATAGACCCCAAGGAAAGGAGGAACTGTTGGAAGTGGCAGTTAAAAGGAATCAGAGTGCTCTGCTGACTTATCATAAGTTAGGAGGAGAGAAAAGGAGAAAAATAAGACTTTTTTGCTAAAAGTCTTATTTTTATTTTTAAAATCAAAGTAATACAAAAGAAAAGTTTAAAGTAGTGTGAAAACATTCCAATGGCATGGTGCAAATTGAAGTGGTGAAATTGCACAATATTTAATACTGAATTTTAGGAATAAAATTGTGTTGGATCTTTTATTCCTAAGTGGATACAGGATCCAAACCACTCTGAATTATTCTGGAAGACAGTACTAATAAGTCAAAGGTTTTTGGCACTTTTATAATTTTCTGAGGGAGGGTAAATTATGAGAGTGGAGCCTTTCATTTACTTATATACTAGAGGCCTGATGTATGAAATTGGTGCATTTTTTTTGGGGGGGGAGGGGGGTTCCCTCAGGCAGCCTGAACCCTCTCAAATCTGGGACCCCTCAGGGGATATCCATGTGGGATTGGGCCTAAACTGGCAGTCAGACATTCCTCTCACAATCTGGGACTGCTGGCTCCCAACTTCTTGCCTGTCTGGCTGCCTGATTGCTCCCCTAATGGCCCGATTGACACTTAACCGCTCCCCTGCCGGCATAATTGACACCTAACTGCTCCCCTGCTGGTGGGATCACCCCCAACTGTCTACCCCTGCAGATCTGTCCGCCCCCAACTTCCCTCCCCTGCCAGCCATCTTGTGACAATGTAGGGGTTGCCATCTTGTGGAAGCCATCTTGTGATGATGTGGGGGTGGCCATCTTATAACATGAGGACATGAGGGTCAATTTGCATATTGCTTCTTTATTATATAAGATTTATATATTTATTTTTCAGTTACATTTGACATTGAATACAGATTAGTTATAGGTGTACACATAATTATTATATATTTATATAGCTCACAAAGTGATCACTCCCATAATTCTAGTACCTATATTGACATCATATAATATTACTATTATTATTTTTTTCTTAATCCTTGCCTGAGGATATTTTTCCATTGATTTTTAGAGAGAGTGGAAGGGAGGAGGAGAGAAAGAAAGGGAGAAACATTGATATTAGAGAGACACATCAATTGATTGCCTCCTGCACAGGCCCTCGGGGCTGGGGATAGAGCCTGCAACCAGGTATGTGCCCTTTACTGGAATTGAACCTGGGACCCCTCAGTCCTTGCGCTGATGCTCTATCCACTGAGACAAACTGTCCAGGGTTACAGTTACCATATTATTGGTTACTAGTGGCCCAGTGAATGAAATTCATACATGGAGGGGGATTTTCTCAGCCCAGCCTTCCCCCTCTCCGATCAGGGACCACTTGGGGGATGTCTGACTACCGGTTTAGTGGTAGTTGGATCCCTTAACTGGCAGTTGGACATCCCTCTTGCAATCTGGGACCACTAGTTCCTAACCGCTCACCTGCCTGCCTGCCTGATCGCCCCTAACCTCTCTGCCTCCCTGCCTGATCGCCCCTAACTGCATCTGCCTGCCTGCCTGATTGCCCCTAATTTCCCTCCCCTACTGGCCTGATCTTGCCCCTGAATGCTCTCCCCTGCCGGCCAGATCACCACTAACTGCCTCTGCCTGGCTGATCACCCCTAACTGCCCTCCCTTGTTAGCCTGATATCCCTCAAACTTCTCTCCCCTGTTGGCCTGGTTGTCCCTAGCTGCCCTACCCTGTCTGCCAATTTGTTTAATAATTTGTTGGTTTCTATGCCAGTCAGCTTCAAAAGCTCCAGTCCCTAGGCAGCCATTGGCATCTTACAGTTCACCCAGATTTGGTTCTGATTAGTCAGTTTCTATGCTAGTCAGCGTCTCTGGGCCTATCTGTGGGCCTGATCAGAGAGGCAGGGCTGATCAGCAGCCCCCACTGAAGTCCAAAGAGAAACAGGTGTGGCTGGTGGCAAAGCCTGGAGAGAAAGAGAGAGGCAACAGCTGATCAACAGCTGCCACAGAAACTGTGGATCAGACCTTGCCTCTCTCTTTGGGTCTCTCTCCTGGCCTGATCTGCTGCTCCCTAGCAGTCAGTGCTGGGTTGTCATGGAAACCCAGCACTGACTGCAGGACTGACTTCTGGTGTCAGGTCAAGCCTTCCGTTATTTGTTTTGAACCCTGAGTTTTCATATATTAGGATAATTTTTATGCTGTGCTTTACATTTTATTTTTATTTTTATTTTTTGCTAATCCTCACCTGAGGATATTTTCCCATTAATTTTTAGAGAGTGGAAGGGGGAGAGACAGAGGAAAAGAAACATTGATGTGAGACACATTGATTGGTTGGCTCCTATACTGGGCCTGGAATCATGCCTGTAACTGAGGTTTGAGGTACATTCCCTTGACCAAAGTCAAACTCAGGACCCTTCATTCCTTGGGCTGACACTCTATCCAGTGAGCCAAACAGGCTGGGATGCACTTTTCATTTCTGTGCTTATTTTTATAACTGGCAATTTGTACTTCTTAATCTCTTTCACCTTTTCACCCATCCCCCAATCCTCCTCTCATCTGGCAACCATCAATTTGTTTTCTGTATCTATGAATTTGTTTTGGTTTTGTTTGTTTATTTTATTTTTCAGATTCCACATGTAAGTGGAATCGTATGGTATGTGTCTCCCTCTGACTTATTTCACTTACCAAAATATCCTCTTTGTTTATCAATGTTGTAAAAAAAAGAAGGCTATATTTCATTCTCTTTTTATATAACAGTAATATTTCATTGTATATATGTACCACTTCTTCTTTATGCCTTTCTGTATTCATGGGCACTTAGATTACTTCCATATTCCATATAGTAAGTACTGCTGCAATAAACATAGGAGTGTATATCTCTTTTTGAATTAGTGTTTTGATTTCTTCAGAAAAATACACAGCAATGGAATTACTGAGTCATAATATCTTTTCCCCATTAATTTCTAGAAAGTGTAGAAGGGAGGGAAGGAGGAGGAGGAGAGAGAGAGAAACATTGACATAAGAGAGACACATTGATTTGTTTTCCATATGTGCCCCTACTAGGGCTGAGGAACTTGCAACCAAGGTCTGTGCCCTTGACCTGGAATTGGACCAAAGACCTTTCGGTTCACAGGCCAATGCTCTAACCTCTGAGACAAACCAGCCAGAGGTATTTTTAAATTTTAAAAAAATTGATTCCAGAGAGAGGAAGAGAGAGAGAGAGAGAGAGAGAGAGAGAGAGAGAGAGAGAGAGAGAGAGAGAGGAAATAGATTGGTTATCTCCTGCCAGGAATTGGTTACCTCAGCCAGGAATTGAACCCACAACCTGGGTATGTGATCTGTCTGGGAATCGAACCTGCTACCTTTTGGTGTATGGGATGAAGCTCTAACCAACTGAGCCACATTGGCTAGGGTTCTATTTTTAATTTTTTGAAAAACCAACATACTGTTCTCCATAGTGGCTGCACCAATTTACAATTCTACCAATAGTCCATGAGGGTTCCCTTTTTTCCACATCCTTGCCAAAGCTTGTTTGTGATTCATTGATGAAAGCTATTTTGAAAGTTACAAGGTGACATTTCATTGTGGTTTTGATTTGAATTTCCCTGATTATTAGGGATATTGAGCATCTTTTCATGTGTATATTGGCCATTTATGTCCTATTTGGTGAAGTATCTGTGCATGCAGCTCTTAATTTCTTAGTCAGATTGTTTGTTTTTTACGCTGAGCTTTGATAGTTCTTTGTGTATTTTGAATATTAATTCCTTATTGGCTATATCTTTTGTAATATATCCTAGTAGGTTGCCTTTTTGTTTTATTATGGTTTTCTTTGCAGTGCAAAAGATTTTTTGCTTAATGTAACCCCACTTGTTTATTTTTGCATTTGTTGTTTTTGCTCTAAGGAGTCATATTAAAAAATATTGCTAAAACCAATGTCAAATAGTTTACTGCCTACATTATTATTTCAGTTCTTACATGTAAGTCTCTAATCCATTTTGAGTATATTCTTATATGTGGTATAAGAAAGTGGTCTAATACAATTTTTTTTTTCATGTATCTATCCTCTTTCCCCAACACCTTTTACTGAGGAGACTCTCTTTACCACACTGTGTATTCTTGCCTGAGGGAGTCCTTCCTTGCTGAAACTCGGGAAGAATCCTCTGTGTGCAATGGTTTTTAGCGACAGAACAGATAAAACTGTATGACATTGTTTCTAGAGATCAGATGCTTAAAGATAATTCAATGTATTTAAATAAATGTGCACTGACCTCAACATGGTTACCTGCTCATGTGCATGCCTGTCTGCTTCTCTGCCTATCACGTGGACAAAAACCCAGAAAGCTCTGCTCACAGTGAATGTAGTTGGTACTTCTCAAAGACAGATTCCTAAGGAACCAAAAGAAGAAAGGAATGTACATTGAACAACATTAATTGGCAAAGAAGAATTGAGATGTCAGACTAAAAATAAATATTTTTGGAATTCCATGTCCCGTTGAGTATAGTTTCTCAACCTCTTAACAAGCACTCCATTTCTTTCCATACCTTGTGCCACTCTTGTAGTCCAGGCCAGTAATTTTCTCTCTAAAGTATTTTGACAGTTTAATTGAACTCACTTATGTTTGGCCTCGCCCCTATCCCAATCCTATATCTGCACCATGTATTATCCACCGGCTTAAAAACTTTCAGTGGCTCTACACTGTCTGCTGGATACAGTCAAACCTCCTTTTGTGGCTGACAAGGCTGTCAGGACCATTCCCGATTTATTGGCCCCACCTCACTGCTTTCTTAGATCACTCTTACTACTTTGAACTCTAGTCTTACTTCCTTATATAGCAAATCTTATGGCATTTATGCCTTTTCTGAGTGGAGTGACTTACTATCTTCTTATGGTTCCCCATCTCACATCTCCCCCTGAAGTAGTTCTTATAATTAATAAACAAAACAGTAAAACAGCAAAAAAACAGGATCCTATGGCTAGAGGATTGGTGATGAGAAACTTCTTTCAAAGCCATTATCAGGGTTATAGTACCATCTTTTGCTGTTTGTCTTAGTTTAGGCAGAAGGTTCCCTCACTTAACCATCAAACACTGTTTATGTGGTCTTGGCAGAAGAAAAGCTTAGAGCAACTCAGCTGGGAAGAAGGGGTCAACCACAGGATCCTTCGGCTCCTCTGGAGGACTTCCGCTTCTTTTCACTTCAGCTGGGTGAGTTCAGTTGCACCTCAGTGAATCCCTGCTCCAACACACATAATTCAGCTTTAGCAGTGGTGTAAACACCTTCTACAGCTTTCAGAAGTCCACTAGGAAGGCCATGCAATATGTGCTAGTAGAATATGAGATGTAAGCACTTCCCTTTATCACACCTAAAAACAAATATACAGATAGATATATGGTGATTACTGGGGGGTAAAGGGGGGGAGTAGAGGGAGGTAGAAGAAGGTAAAAGGTGATGTAAGAGTCAGTGATGAAAGTGACAGGCCTGAGTGGGTCTGCATGAGGCTGCTAGTAGTGGGTTCTCGACTTTGTGCAGGAAAGATTTCACAAAATGAATCCAGGTGATTCTGAGAGCATGTTTATTAAAGCTGGGGACAGTGAAACAAAGGAAGGGCTTAGGGTGGCAGAAGCAACAGGAGAAAGCCTAGCCTCCCTAGACACAGGATGGGAAAGAAGAGAACTGAAGCAGGGCTGCTGTTAGCCCACTGGAAGTAACGGTCACGGTGACAGAAGTGACCTAAGGTGGGGCTGCTTTTAGTTCACTAGAAAGTCAGAGAAAAAGGCAACCTTGGAGACAGGATCAGAGGGTAAACTTGGAACAAACTGTTGCTGCCCTGGGTGCAAGGCTTGTGGGGAGGCCTAACTTAGAAGGAAGTAAAAGGTTCAGGCCCAAGAAGGAGCATGGACGTGATCTACAAAGAGCCCACGCTGGTATCCCTTGTTTTGAGGGTTTTATCTCCCTTCTGGGGGTGAGAATATCAGGGGAGGGTTTCAACAGAATATTCATCAGATTTCCAGGTGCATTTTTAATATGCTGATGCATTAAAAATGAGTGTATAAGGGAGTTTGGGACTATGCTTTGGTCTGATTTACTGTTTTACTTTTATCTTGGGTCTGTCTGGTGCTAACTGGGTTTTTGTTATTTGTTTTTCTGACTTCATCTGTCCTTGGGTTGGCTGGCACAAATGGTTTTTTTTTTTGTTTGTTTGTTTTTTTAAATATATTTTATTGATTTTTTACAGAGAGGAAGGGAGAGAGATAGAGAGCTAGAAACGTTGATGAGAGAGAAACATTGACCAACTGCCTCCTGCACACCCCCTACCGGGGATGTGCCCGCAACCAATGTACATGCCCTTTCAGTCTGCAGACCGACGCTCTACCACTGAGCCAAACCGGCTTCGGCCACAAATGGTTTTAATTGGGTCTCTGTTCTCTCTCTCTCTTTCTCTCTCTCTCTCTCTCTCTCTCTCTCTCTCTCTCTCTCTCTCTCTCTCTCTCTCTCTCTCTCTCTCTCTCTCGCAGACTAGTGATTTAAGCCCTGTATTCTCTGCTTAGGGAGGACAACTATAAAGCCTTTGCTCTCACATGTCCTAGGTTAGGGAAGATAAGGTCTTGCGATTCACTAGCTGGCTGTAAGCTGTTTATATTTTTTGACCTTGTCTAATTATCTTATCTCAGTTTTCCCATTCCACTTGCTTCTTACTACCCTACCTCAGAAGCAGACTTGATTTGGGGTGGTGAACACACAATGCAATATACAGATGATGTATTGCAGGATTGTACATCTGAAACCTATATACTTTTACTAACCAAAGTCACCCCAATAAATTCAGTAAATAAGCAACTTATATAATACATAAACCTGAAACTATCTATCATAACTGAACTAGAGGTCAGCTCTTATTCATCTTTCAGACCTTCCCTGTCTGTGGCTTAGTCTCCCTCTTTGAACCTTTTCTTTTCCCTCATTCCTCTGTGGTCTCCTAGCACCTTGCCCATTCCACTCTGAGTTAAGCATTCACCACAAGCTATTTTCTGATGTGTCTGCCTTTCCCAAGAGACAGAGAGTATTAAAGATGGATTACATTATTCATCTTTGTGACTCCAAGGCATAACACAAGGTACTTTTATAAATGTTTATTGAGTGGATAAGACTTTGATACTTCTGAAGATCTTATGACTCCTATATATTCTCAACTATGGAGACCAAATGACATGATGGTTTTAAATTATGGAAAATAACATGTGTTTTTCTCATACTTTATTATTTTTCTTGGGAGAAGGGGTTGTTCACCAGCACTAGTATATTTATTTTTTAATGGTATTTTTGACTGTTGACATAGCAACTGTGCACTAATATGCAAAGAAAAAAAATCAAGCTAAAGTTATGTTTGGATACAGTGCTATTATCGTGAGGTTAAAACTGTAAAATACCCAATTGGGACAGAATGTAAGACAATGTGTAATTGAAAACAGGTGGCTGCTACATTGTATTGCAGTAAATTTTATCAAATTTCCTTTAGCACTTTTTTAATTGCTGTCTGAGAAAGAATTCGTGTTCCCAAGAATTATTCTTATTTTTCTGTATTTGATAATTAACAAACTCATTGATTTAGTCATCTATACATTTCATAATTATTTTTAATAACTTGCTGATAACTTCATGGAAGAAGTTGAGAAGTGGGAAAAGTGTAAGAAAGAATCAAAGGCAAAAATATCTTTACTCAATAAACTTGCAATCTGGTTTCAGAAGTAAAATTCAGAGCATAAGCCATTTAAATATTTATTGATTACCTGTTGGGTGCAAAGAAATGAGATAAAATACTTGTATTTAAGTACTTACAATATGGTTGTGAAAAATACAAAAAATGCAACTACCACAGGAAAAATGAACTCCACTCATAAGCACATAAGAGTTGTGTTTTTTTTAACAACTTGAGAAAAAAAAAATCCACTATGAAGGGGATAGTTAACAGACATTATACCTAAGAGAATTAGCTATCTCAAAATTGAAGACCAAATTCAATCTGAAAAAAATGACAAAATACATTTAAAAGGATTAAAGAGATAAAAGAAAGAATAAAAAAACATAAAAGATTAGGGCTGCTTGAAAAGTTCAAGCAGTTTTGAAAAAGAATCAAATTGAATGAATATATATATATATATATATATATATATATATGATAGAATAATAAAAATAAGCTCATTGGATAGGATCAATAGCTGTTTAATATAAATTAAAATGAGGATCAGAGAACTGAAAGGTATAGTTCAGTAAACTTCCCAGAATGCATAACAATATAACATAATATCTTTAAGAAAGATATCTATCTATCATCTATCTATTATCTGTCTATCTATCTATCTATCTATCTATCATCATCATCATCTATCATCTATCATCTATCATCTATCATCTATCTATATGCCTAAGTGACCAGAATGCTAGAACAACTGAAATGACCAGAATGACCAGTCGCTATGATGTGTACTGACCACCAGGGGGCAGATGCTCAATGTAGGAGCTTCCCCCTGGTGGTCAGTGCACTTTTATGGCCAACCCTGTGGTCCCTCCCCCCTGCCAGCAGGCCCTGACCGGGAGCTGGCAGCTTGCAAGAAAGCCCTGGCCTGCAGCAGGTGGCTGGCAGAAAGGTGGAGCCATGAGAAGGTCCTGGCTGGCAGCTGGAAGGCCCCAATTGGCCCTGATCAACAGGCAGGCCTAGAGACCCCACCTGTGCATGAATTTTGTGCACCAGGCCTCTAGTTAAGATATAAAAAAAAATCTAGAAATCTAGAATGAATAGACAGAATGAGGGTATTCCAGAAAGAATAAATAAAGGACATAGGGGAGAAAAAGTATTCTAAGAGATAATAGCTAGGGAGTTTTCAGAATTGAAAAAAGGCATGAACCCATAAATTAAAAAATCATAATTATTTCCCAGCAATAAAAACAAAACCCAAAATATAAACAAACAAAATTGCAAACCCACACTAGAATGCAGTATGGTGAATCAAACAAACAACTACATATACCCAAAAGCAAAACCCAAAAAGAAAAAGATTTTTTTCAGAGAAGAATACAATTAGGCTTACAACAGATTTCTAATTAACAACAATGGACATTAGATGAGAATACAGTAATATAAAGTGCTGAGAAAAACAACCATCAATCTAGAATGCTAAACCATCAATCTAGAAGGTTAGTTAGAGACCTTCTGGAGAACTACTGAAGGTTTTCATTCTTTATTCAATTAAGTAGTGGAATGCAGTCCTAGTTGGTTTGGCATAGTGGATAGAGCACTGGCCCATGGAATGAAGGGTTCTGGGTTTGATTCCAGTCAAGTGAACATACCTTAGTTGCAGGCTTTGGGCATACGCAGAAGGCAACCAATCCCTGTGTCTCTCTCACATAGATGTTTCTCTCTCTCTGTCTCCCCCCTCCCTTCCACTCTCTCTAAAAATCAATGAAAAAATATCCTCAGGTGAGGATTAAAAATAACATAAAAGAAGTGAAATGCAAAGAACCATGTCATGTTAAGAAATATATAATCTGAATGAACTGATGAGAATATAATAAAATAATGTCTATCTAGTGGGAAATTTAAAAATAGAACTAAAATACTAAATTTTACTCTGTTGTGAAACTTGGGAGACAGTGATTAAAATTAAATAAGGGCCTTGAATTATATAAAACTCATGTTAAATAGAAGAGATATATGATGTAACTCAAAACCAATAGGAGTTTAGGTAGATTAAATAAAATTGAACTAATAAAAAAATGCTGAGTTTGTAGAAATAAAATATATTACTTCAAAACATAGGGTGGAAAAAAATGGAATGAAGAAAATTGGATGTAACCAATAGAAGTAACAAATGGAGAAACACAAAAGTTAAATAGCCAAAAGTGATAAAAATAAGTTCAAAGAAGAATAAGTGGGAACAATTACAGGAATGATCAAACTGGGTTAAACATGAATCATACATTTTTAAAAAATTTATAAAACTGGGAAGTTTATTAAATAACAAAATAAGCCCTCAATTCTCAGGGCTTCTATTTTGAAATAAAATGTTGCATTTTACCAGGAAAAGTCATTTCCTCTCCTCCTACTCTCCCCAAAATCATGTATCATTTTTCAAGTAAATTATACTTTTTTTTTTTCCACAGAGTATATGATTATGTACAGGGAAAGACACAAATAAATTGCAAATTCATTGTTTCTTATAAATATTAAAAATTTAGGAAGTGATTAGATCACTGTTCAAATAACAATTTGCATTTCCATATATATACATAAACTGAAAGAGTAATAATAAGAAAAGATACCATTTACAACAGCAAAAGAATTTAAAAAGGAAAAAAAAAAAGTAGATACTTAGGAATAGGTATGACATGTTTAAGACCTGCATGGAAAAATTACAAGTTTTTTTTTAAAAGATACTGGAAAAATGTTAAAAAATATAGGAAGAGATTGTCTAAGTCTGTCTGGGTTGCTATAATAGAATAGACTGGGTAGCTTACCAAGAGAGTCAATAGAAATTTATTCCTCATAGTTCTGGAAGTTAGGAGTTCAAGATCAAGGCGCCAACATGGTTGTAGTCTGGTAAGAAATTTATAATCTGAATGAACTGATGAAAATATAATGTGATAATGTCTAACTAGTGGGAATTTTAAAATTGAACTGATTCACTTTCTTACTGTAACCTCACATGATGGAAAGGGCTAAGGAGCTCTGGGAGTCCTTTATGTAAGACACTAATCCCATTTATGAGGGTTCCACCCTAATGATTCAAGCAGCAACCAAGGGCATCTCATCTACTGTCATCATCTTTGGGAGTCAGGATTTCAACATAGGGATTTAGGGGGGCACAAACTTTCACATCACAGTATACATCATGTTCATGAGTAGAGACTCAATATTAGCAGGAGGTTGATTCTTTCCTCTTCAGTCTATTAGGTAGAACCACATGAAATTGCCATCTTTGTAGGTCAAAAACAGTTTAATGTCAATGTCAAAGGTTTCAACTAATCTATAAGTACAATTATAATTTAAAAAAAAATAGGTTTTGTATAGAAAATTGACAAGTTGTTGAAACCAGTTTGGCTCAGTGGATAGAGCGTCAGCCTGCGGACTGAAAGTCCCAGGTTCGATTCCGGTCAAGGGCATGTACCTTTTAAAAAATATATATATATTTTATTGATTTTTTTACAGAGAGGAAGAGAGAGGGGTAGAGTTAGAAACATCAATGAGAGAATCATCGATCAGGTGCCTCCTGTACACTCCCTACTGGGGAAGTGCCTGTATATGCCCATGACAGGAATCGAACCTGGGACCTTTCAGTCTGCAGGCCGATGCTCTATCCACTGAGCCAAACCGGTTTTGGCAAGGGCATGTACCTTGGTTGTGGGCACATTCCCAGTAAGGGGTGTGTAGGAGGCAGCTGATGGATGTTCCTCTCTCATCAATGTTTCTAACTCTCTATCCCTCTTCCTTCCTCTCTGTAAAAAATCAATAAAGTATATTAAAAGAAAATAAACTTGACAAGTTGATTCTATAATTTATATGAAAGAGCAAAGGGCAAAGAATATATAGGACAATTCTGAGGTATAAAAGAGCAAGAGGACTTGCTTTACCTGGCATCATAATATATTATCCAGTAATAATAAAGACGGTTTTGCACTGGCCCAGGAAGAGACAACTAAACAATGGAACCGAATAGAGTGCTCCCAAAGTATTCCAGGCCTATATGCCTGTTTGGAACAGGTTTCAGCACATATCCTTAAGCAATGGCAGACTGTTCAATAAATGAGACTCGGCCGATCAAAACCTGTGCTAACAGTGAGAGCTGAAATCTACAGACAATACTAAGCTCTTCTAGAGCAAGAACAAATGCTGATCTAAGGAAATTATAGGAAGATCTGTCAAGGCCATTGATGCAAAAATGGGAGGTGAGTTTCAGTGTTTAATATCTGCCTATCCACAGTGCAGAAGCTGTTCTTTAGTGTCCATGTTTGGTCCAGGTCCAGGTAAAATGTTTTCTTTTTTTCTGAGCCCTCTTTCTTAGACCTCTTGTTTGTTCACTGCAGGCCCTGGGTACAGTTGGAAGGTAGGGACACATCCAGGTGGCAGACACGTGAAAGGTTTGAATAGACTTTCAAGGAATCAATAGCCTCTGGTTAAACAAACTTAGTTCAAGATTCAGATCAGACTATTCTGTGCCCATCACATGCCAGTTACTCCTTCCCGTCTCTTTGGCACATGACTAAGAATAAGATGCTCTATGAAAAGTGAACCTGGTGCAACAAATATTGTGCTAAAGAATTCCAAAGGCAAATCAACTATTTTTTTGTTGTTATTTAGTGTCTTGAAATAAATATAAAAGGATAAAGTTGGGCTCATCAAAATTATGTCTGAAATCTTAAACCAGGTCATTAATAAAATTTCTCTTGCAAGAATAATATGGTAAAGTATATGCTATCTCTTTGAGTATCATGAAAGGATGTACAATTATATTGGACTATTGCATTTTTGGCAATGTAAATGACTTAGCTAAAAAAACAAAAACAAAGGGATTAAAAGCATTTGACAAAAATTAAAACTACACACAGACATCACTATCATGGATCTAATGACTACCAATGACTCATTTCAAGCAGGAAGTGAAAGAAACTTACCCATCTCTAGGAGGAAATCTGTGCATCCCTGAGGTGTCCACATATTTGAACTATGCATACACAGTTTAGACTTTAGATAATCCAGGTGACTAAATATCAAACTAAATCTAACTTAAGAAATTGTAAGAGAATTATGATTTCCAATTTACCACAAATTCCAGAAGTTTACAACCCTCAAATAAATGCATCCCACTCAAAAGCATAATAGCTTTTCAACATAAGAAGTCCTTTGAGCTTCAAAAAACCCCATGTAAGTGCTTCATCATGCAAATCAACTGTTCAGGGAAATGGCCAGTGAGCAGCATGCATGGATGATACTGAGAAAAGCAGAGGCTGTTTTCATCTTCTCAGCAGGACAGATTCCTCATGCCACACGACCCCCCTTCCCCATACGTCTTGAAAAGGCACGTCTCACAGATTTGTGAAAAGATGTTTTGAATGAAGCAGATTTCAAATAAATTCCTTCTCCTGTGCCTACCGAGTTATCATTATAAAGAACAGTTGCAGTAAAGTGGATATAGACACATAATGTTGGTGTCCCTGCATATGGTGACTATATTGATTCAATCATTTGGGGAAAACTTGAAGTCTTATAAATGGACATCAAGGGTTGTATTCATCAATATGGCCGACGTCTGCCACTATTGAGTGCATTATTAATATATTTGGTTATTGAAAAATATTATTAGTCTCTGATTTTTTTTTTTAAACTCTAGCATGGAGAGAAGAGAGGGTTGACTGGGGTTGAAATTGTGACTAGTTCTCAAGATAGTGTAAACAGAGGCTCAGATATAACTTTTGTAAACTGCATGAGAGGGAGCACCACCTTTACTAGGTAATTATACATAAGGGCTTTATATGGGCATGAAGGAAGGAGACCAAGATAGTGAAAAAAAATAAGGTAGGTAAATTTTTCATGTTTGGGGTATTATGGCTCCTGGAAAGTTTTAGGGCAGAGAATTAGAGGAAAGTGAAAATAATTATAGTAATAGCACTATATATTTGGATACAGTCTAATTTTAAGATTTCTGAGTTATTTAAAATTCTGAGTCAGGACTAAGTTTTCTTGAATGAGAGTCTACTCCAGAACTCGATTACTGGGGTTTCTAAGTGCACAAGGTATTTGTTCTCTTATGGTGATGAGAAACCTGACAGGTCAGTGTACCTCACTGCACAGGTCTTTAGAGAAGCAATAAATAAGACTTGGGTCCATCTCAACAATGTTGAAGGGGACACACCCAAAAATTAGGTATCCAGCTATGGTGCCTGTTTGGAGATCATTTGCAATCATTCTATTCCATAAAACAAGGGAGCTTCTTAGAGACTTAGAGAAAACTAGTGAAGGAATTGGGCAGTTATGCTTCATCTTAACCTTAAAAAATATTGAGAGGAAAAATCCTTAGGTCTAAAGCAGTGTTTCCCAAAATTTTGACATATGTGTACGCCTTCTATAATTTTTGTAATGCTGAGTACCCCTCGTACTCATGAGAATGTAGAATTAGGCGCAGCTAAGCACAGTGCAGTGCATATCCCCACCAAACTCCAGTGCAACGCGTACCCCCACCAAACTCTTCCCGTACCCCTGGGGGTATGCATACCACACTGGGAAACACTGATCTAAAAAAAGGGAAAAGAAATCACAACATTGGATATCAACCTCCATTGCTTGGGCGCACCACATGACTCATGATTTAAAATGCCCTCCAAATATTTACAGAAATATTACTTTTTTAGCATAGATTTTATGTCAATGCATTTCTTGGTATATATTGCAATACTATGTTAGCTAAGTCATTTAATTAAATGAAATATGGTGTTTCTTTACCATTTCATATTATTAGAGAGTCATTGTCATTTCCATTTGTATCCTTATTATACTTAGAAACAAAATTCTGAGAATCCAGAGAGCCATTCTGGGTAAAGAATTATAGAGGATGATGATGAAGTCAGCATTGGCTATTAAAACAGCAGATGTAATCATGAAGTTGAAGTTGACCAACTCCAATGTAGTGCTTTCTGTTTCTCAGCCTTTGAATTCTGAGTAGGTAGGTTGTCCTGCTTGAGGATAAGGTAAAGGAGAATGAGATAGAATGTTTTGTTTTTGTAGCAAAGATTTACACTAGAATACCAACTCTCATCTAGGTGGGAGAGAACCCTGAAAGAAAAAATTCTCTGTTTTTGGATGGAAATGTACTTTGAAGCAAAAAAATTATCTTACTAAATGAATCTTAGCTTACTATTGTGGTTTTGCTGCACTAAAACATTTATTTCAAGTTTTATGAGAATGGAATATGAGGATTATGGAAGGCAGATATATTTACAACTTCTGGAGTCATCGGAATTCTTTTTAATGCTTAAATTGTTAGGCAGGAGGCCAGATCTTTGATTTCTAACTGAATCCATTTGACTCTATAAACCTATTAGTCTTTTGTATTTGATTTTTGGAATGCCTAAGAATTCTTCTGAATCATTCATTAGTTTCTATCCTAAAAGATAACTTTTACATTCTATTGATGTTATTTTGCTTGTGTGGTCAAAAAAACAACTTGATTTTACTTCTGTTATTTATTGAAGAATAATTTAATAAAAAAAGAACACAGCAATGGTGACTTTTCTCCTAGAGGCAAAATTATTGGGCAAAACAAATCTACTAGTTTTTGAATAGATAGAGTTTAAAGAACATTCCTGAACTTGACTTTTAAAATTTGTTTTGGAGATCATCATTTGTTGGAGTACATTCTGCAGTTGATCAAGAGACACAAGTTGAATGAGGAAAACAGATGCACTGAACATGATACAGTGAGATGCTACTGTCATCCTCCCATTTTTTTTCTCTGCGCATAAAGACAATTGATGCCCCATTAAACAATTACTCCTTATTATTCTTTAATTTTTTCTAAGATTGTCATAAATATAGAAATGATTTTCTCTGGTTAATTTTACTTCCACTCGGTTGGAGCCACCCTTCCTCATTGCTACACTATGAATGTTTTTAATAAATTTATATTTGAGTATCAAAATTTCATTTATCTCACTCTGACCAAAATCTCTTGTCTGCTAAGCTTTGCTTCAACCTTGCTACCACTATAGCTGCTCTCAGAACATTCTAATCTCTAGATTTCTCTCATTTTCTCCCACAATTTAATCTCATTCAGGGCACTTTACGTTTCTTACTCAGCCTCACTCTATGGAGCGAATAGTGTATGACCTATTTTCCCTCTAAGTATCTGATTTCGTGTACCCTTATCCTTCCACTGTACCAATAGCATTTAGTAACTCAATAAAAAGCAGTCACATTCCTTTTTCTTGAGACTTCTACCTGGGTGGTTAAATGCCAATAGTTCAGGTCATACTCTGAGCAGTTGGTCCTGCTCAATTTTATGAGCTTAGCACTGTGTATAGTTTTTTTTCCTATGAATCTGGCTAGCTTTGTTTCTCAGGTCCTTTTAGATTTGTCAAATGGAATAATATAGTAAGTATTATTTTGAAAGTGGTTTCTTTCACTTAACATAATGTTTTCAAGATTCACATGTATTATGGAATGTATCAGTACTTCATTTAAAAAAAATATCTTTATTGTTGAAAGTATTACATATGTCCCATTCCCTCCTGCCCCCAGCTCATTAACCTTCTCCTCCTTACCTCCGTCCCACCCCCAGGCCTACCACACTATTGTCTGTGTGCATAGGTTATACATATATGCATATAAAATTTTTGGTTAATCTTTTCCCACCACTTCACTGCTTTCTATTACAGACTAAGGAAATGGATTGCCAGATAAGGAAATGGTGGGATTTCTGGGCTATATGGTAACTCTATGCTTAACGTTTTGAAGAACAGCTAAACTGTTTTCTAAAATGGCTGAACCATTTTACAATCTCTCCAGCAGTGTATGTGTCCCAATTTCTTCACATCGACATCAACACATATCTGTCTTTTTTTATTATAGTCATCCTATTGGGTAATTTTTATTTGCATTTCCTGAATGATCATTAATGTTAAACATTATTCCTCTCCCCTGCCTCCCTGTTTGTTTATTTTGGAGAAATATCTATTCAGGTCCTTTGCCATTTTTAAATTTTATTATTATTTTAATATATTTATATATATATTTCTGTATTGATTTCAGAGAGGAAGGGAGAGATAGAAACATCAATGATGATAAAGAATCATTGACTGGCTGCCTCTTGCACCCTCCCACTGGGAAGCGAGCCCCCAACCTGGGCATGTGCCCTTGACTGGAATCAAAACTGGGACTCTTTAGTCCACAGGTTGATGCTCTATCCACTGAGCCAAACCGGCTTGGGCTAACCTGGATTACTTATCTTTTTAAGTTAAATAGTAGAAATTCTCTACACGTTCTGGGTAAATACTCATTGTCAGATATATGACTTACAAATACTTTTTTACTAGAGGCCCGATGCATAAAATTTGTGCAAAAGTAGGCCTTCCTTCCCCCTCCTGCCAGCACTGGCTTCCCTCTGGCACCTGGACTGAGCTTCCCTTGCAGTCCCAGCTTCATCCAGAAGGTTGTCTGGAAGGACATCTGGTATAATTAGCATATTATGCTTTTATTATTATAGATATCTATGAGTGATCTTTTTACTTTCTTGATGGTGTTCTTTGAAATACCAACTTTTTAATTTTTAAAAATCTAATTTATTTACTTTTCCTTTTACTGTTTGTGTTTTTGATGTCATATCTAAGAAACTATTGATGAACTCAGAAAACAAAAATTTACTCCACTCTTTTCTAAGAGTTTTATAGTTTTAACTCTTACATTTAGGTCTATGATATAGTGTGAGTTAATCTGTGTTCCTGGTGTGAGGTAGGGGTCTAAGTTCATTCTTTTACATGTGAATATCCAGTTGCCCAAGCACCATTTGTTGAAAACATTATTCTCTTCCTATTAAATCATCCTGGCAACTTATTGAAAATAAATTGATAATATAAGGTTTATTTGTGGACTATTAATTCTATTCCACTTATCTATCTATTTTTGAGGCAACTTTATTTTAATTACAGTTTACATTCAGTATTATTTTGTATTAGTTTCAGGTGTATAACACAGTGGTCAGACAATCATATTTTATATTGGTTTCCTATTGCTGCCATAAAAAGTTACCACAAACTTAATGACTTAAAATAACTCAAGTTTAGATTTCAGCTCTGGAGGTAAAAAAATGGTCTTACTAGGCCCAAACCAACTTATTTGCAGGGCTGTTTTCCTCTAAAGGCTATAGGAGAGCCTTGCCTTTTCGAGCTTCTAGAGACTGCATGTATTCCTTGACTGCGGCTCTCTTCCAACTTTAGAGTCAGTTCTTTCACTACTCTGACCTCGCTTCTGTCATCACATCTTCCCCTCTCTCACTCTTCTGATCTCCTCTTTCACATTGTAAGGATCCTTGTGATTATACTATTCCCACCCAAATAATTCAGGATAATCTCCCCTTTACAAGATACCTAATTACACCAGCAAGTTCTCTTTTGCTCAGTAAGGTAATGTATTGTATTGGTTGTGGGGATTAGCATATTGACATCTCTGGGGAGGCTGCTGTTCTGTGTACCACATATCCTTATGCCAGCGCCACACTTTCTTCATTACTGTAGTTTTGTAGTAAGTTTAAAATAGGAAGTGTAAGTCCTTCAACTAGTCTTTTTATGAAGATTGCTTTGGTTATTCTGAATCCCTTACATTTCTATGTGGATTTTAGGATCACCTTGTTAATTTCTGCAAAAAAGCTAGATGGTATTTTGATATTCATTGTGTTAAATTTATATATATATATCTTTTTTTAAATATATTTTATTGATTTTTTACAGAGAGGAAGGGAGAGAGATAGAGAGCTAGAAACGTCGATGGGAGAGAAACATTGACCAGCTGCCTCTTGCACACCCCCTACCGGATGTGCCCGCAACCAACGTACATGCCCCTGACCGGAATCGAACCTGGGACCTTTCAGTTCGCAGACCGATGCTCTACCACTGAGCCAAACCGGTTTCGGCAAATTTATATATATCTTAACAAGATTGAAATAATCAATTGCTAATATATTTTTGCATCTACTTTTATGAGCTATTTTCCTGTAATTTTCTTTTCTTATGATATTGTTGTCAGTCATTCCATGTGTTTTTTACTTTAAAATATCTTTTTGAAGTATAATCCTATATAATAAAGAGGTAATATGCAAATTGACCAACATACATAGCCACCCCCATATGGTCAAAGATGGCTGCTCCCATGTGGACACAAGATGGCCACCACAAGAAGGGGAAGGCAGATGTGGGGGGACCAGGCCAGCAAGGGAAGGGAGTTGGGGGTGACCAGGCCTGTAGGGAAAGGCAGTTAGGGGTGACCAGGCTGGCAGGGGAGGGAATTTAGGGATGACTGGGCTAGCAGGGGAAAGTAATTGGGGGTGATAAAGCCTGCAGGGGAGCCCAATGAGGGGCGACCAGGCTGGCAGGAGAGGACAGTTGGGGGTGACCAGGCCTGCAGGGGAGGAGTTAGGCATTGATCAAGCTGGCAGGGGAGTGGCGAGATGGTGATCAGGCTGGCAGGCAGAAGTTGTTAGGGGCGATTAGGCGGGCCAGCAGTCCTGGATTGTGAGAGGGATGTCCCAGATTGGAGAGGATGCAGGCTGGGGTGAGGGACACATTCTTCCCTCCCCCCATGTATGAATTTCATGCACCAGGCCTCCAGTTCATATATAATAAATTAAATATGTTTAAAGTGCATTATTATTAAGTTTAGACATAGGAATATACTTATAAATCATTACCACAATCCAAATAATAAATGTACCCATTATTCAGATGCACTTTGTAAATTCTCTCTCCTGGCATTCTTCCTCTCCTTCATTCTTAGGAAATCACTTTTCTGCTTCCCATTACTGTGAACTAGAATTTTATATAGGTGGAATCACAAAGTATAAGTCCTATCCATTTCGACAACAATTTTGGAATCAATTTGTCAGTTTCTATAATAAAAACCTGTGGGGGTTTTGATTGTATTGACTTAATGATGCTATCTATAGGCTTTACAAAATAGATACTTTTTATATTCTCTATTCTGGCTGGCTTTAACAGGTTCCCTTGGCAAAAAAAAAAACAAAAAACTCCTCCTTTGTAATCAGGAACTCAATCCTATTTCCCTATTTCCCTATTTCCTTGGGTATTGGCCTTGAGGGTAATCTCTTTCATCTTTTGCTGAACTGAGCTCCAATCTTCTATTTTTGTTTTATTCTTTTGCTATTACTCATTATAAAGAACAAAAAAGTAAATCTGTATGAATTTCCCAAAGGATGACAAAGGAGTACAAGAATCTAGGATGGGCTTGTGACTTAGAGGTGCTTTTTATTTTTATTTTTATTTTTATTGTAGTTCTTGGATCCTCAAGAGAAGTGTGGGATGTATTCCTTCATATTTTAGGGTCCATTGCCTTGAGAACCATCTTGGGGAAAAGCAGGGTACAAATAATAAATTAAAATATTCTTCCAGTTACCAGTCTTTGATATGCCAAGTATGGTATAAGGAACTTCTGATAAATTGTGGATATGGGCATTAAGGCAGATCTGTTATCTATTATTAGAGCCTGCATATAGGAAGCCCATTTTTGGATGGTTTCTTCCCCCTGGGTATCCTGAACTGGGTGTTAAAGAGTGAAACATGTGTTTTAGATGTAGAAATTCATGAATAAAATGGCCTTTGGGTAAGCCTAGGTATTTTAAACATCTGGTTCTCAAATGCAGAAATCAACATTCTATTTCTCTTTATGTAAGAACATCACATAGGTAGGGGGAAATTCCAGCCCCACAGCAAAAGCCTTCTAACTGATTTCATTGTCTTCATTCTGTCCTCATATTATCATATTTTAGTATTTTTACTTTCCTAAAACACAGATATGATTGTTTCTCTCTAATTTTACAAGATTAGTCTTTGACAGTCTTCTATTTCCTCCAGATTAATGCTCAATTTCCATCACTTGGCACTAAAAAGCGTTTACTGCTTATTTTCTTTCACTTTCTACACCTCTTACAACTCTCTATTGCAGCAATGTGACTAGACTATGCATTTTCACATCTGTTTATCTTTGCTTCTTCTATTTTCCCTGCCTAGAATATCTTTTCTACTTTTGTAATTATATCTATTTTTTAATACTCAACTCCAATGTCACCTTCTGTGAGCTTTAATTCTTTCAAGTCACAATCGCCACATTTTTTTGAGTGTTCTGGAGTTATCAGAGTTAGCGTTATGACATGCTTACTAAGGTGCACTATTATTACAACGTAGGTACTATTGTTATACCACTTTTTAGTCAACAGGCACATAGCTGGTAAATGACAGGATGCAATTGCAATGGATCTTCTTTCATCTATCACTCAAACCTTTTGATTGTGGCACTTACTTACAACCTCTCTCCCTCTTCCACTCTCTCTTAACTTTATGACAGGAAACGGCTATTCCATTCAGGTACTGAGAATGTCTACTGCCAAAAATTGACTGAAATTTCATGTTCCCAGTTTCAATTCATGAAAAAGCTAATCTGAATAGAGCAGGTACTCATCCCTGATCCACCCACTTAGAGGACAACAAGGTGTACTCCCAAAATGACCTCAGGTTGTAGAAACAGTTCTCAGGGAAGGGAGGACTTACGGCAAGAAGCAGACACCTCTAAAAATACTACTTACTTTAAATTAATAGTCATATCTTGATAAATTAATGTTTTATTTGCTGTGTTTGTCATATGTTATTCTGGTAAGAATGATCTGTTTGGTTGCTTTCTTTTTAAAAAAAATATATTATTATTAATTTCAGAGAGAAAGGGAGAAGGGGAGAGAGAGGTAGAAACATTAATAATGAGAGAATCATTGATTGGCTGCCTCTTGCATACCCCTTACTGGGAATGGTGCCTGCAACCTGGGCATGTGCCCTTGACCAGAACCGAATCTGGGGCCCTTCAGTCTGCAGGCCAACACTCTATCTACTGAGCCAAACTAGCTAAGGCTATTTTGTTGCTTCTTGAGTGAAACTGTAGACAACCAAAGACAAGTTTGAACTTTTCAGTCCCAGAGCCCTGATCCTTAAACTTCATTGAGCAAGACAACAGTAAAAACAAAGTCTTCATTTTTAGATAAAATCTTTTCCATGTTGCCTAGATGTTTGAAAACACTTTGTGCTTGGTGGCTGAGATTAAAAAAAAAAGTTTAATAATAATATAGTGCTCTCAGTGTTAATAAGTGACTGGATACCATGCAATGCCACATTTCTTTCCAATAGGTGTCTAACTTTTCCAGGAAACAGCTAATCTCCTGTAGAAATCCACTTGGATGCAGATGATGTAAATCCTTCTCTTTGTATCTCTCAAGAATTTATCAAAAGCCATGTACAATTTTACTGCCTCTGACAAGCAGTGAAAAGAAGTTCTTTTTCTCACTGCTTACCTCCTTGGTAAGTTGGTGATGCCTCACATAGAAAATGTTACCCCCCACTTGAGTAAATTGTCAGATATTTCCCATCATTTCCGGAGGAACGGCAGCCAGATCCATCACTGCACAGTGAGCCATGCCAAAAGGAAGGATGTCCAAAGTGGACCACAAATTGCCTCCCAGGACTTCAAATCATTGTTCATTAATTGAGTGCTGACAGTGTGTTTGCCTCGCTGTTAAGCGAGAGAGAAGAAACAGACTCAATTTTCTGCATTCAAGGTCTGTCTCAGTCAGATAATATATAGGGTAGATTGAAATACTCTGATGTCTACATCTCAGGTAAGAGCTGCTTTATTTTTATGGTATAATCTCTCCTGATGCAACAGGGAAAATATAATTTAGTAGCATTAAAGAGATATGCAGTTAAAAAATTGGAGAGATAAAAAGCAGTTTCCTAATGAAAAATAAATTAATCCATCTCTTTTCCTTTTGTCATCTAAATCCCTCTTCTCACCCTCAAAGCTTGTTCCATGTGTAGGAGAGTATAACCTTCATAAATGAGGCCAAATTCATTTTATTTCCCTGGAGATTTGTGGTTCTTCATTATTAGTGCAGATTCCTTGAGTGTGCAACAGGAGGTGAGATTGGATGAGAGCCAAACTGAGTCTTCATCATCTAACCATGCCTAGAAAATGCCAGTTATTCTAATTGGGTTATCTCTCCTGTTAACAAGTCTCTTTGTTTTCTTAGACAGCTATGTAGGGAATTCTCCACAAGCTCTTCCTATCTCATCTGACCCAGATGTTGTCTTTATAAGGACAAAAATGTGAACAGATCTTGAAAAAATTTGAAACAACTTTAGATTGTTAGATTCCCCTGGGGGCAGGATAGCTTAAGAATGTAATACTTTCATGTTTGTGGTAAGTGACTGATGAATTCAATAAAAGAGTTTGATTTTTGACAGGAATTATTTCTTGGGAAAGTATCACTGATTCACAGAAGAGAACTAATTGTACCTACATGTTATTCTGATTCCGTGAAGATGAATATGTATTTATTTTTATATTGAGTGAGGAGAAAGGGAGATACAATTGAGGCACAAGAAATAGGAGTCAAAGGGAACAAACTTGTTTATTGGCAGACACAAGAGGAATAAGGGTTACAGCTAAAAACACTAAGTAGGAATTTTGAATTTTTAGAAAAAATACTTATGACGATCAGGTAAATATCACATTACTACCAAATTATATTTATGGTAAAACATTTTTTGCTTATATGTTGATGTAGAAATTAAAGATATAATTTCTTTGCAAGCCAACTGTGCATCTTGTGATTGATTTCTTCTATGGAAACAATATTTTGGCTGAATTTTTTGGCTCAATAGTTATATATTTCATGTGCATCTATGATGCACTGGAGGTTCCTAGGATTGGAACTAGAGTATATGTCTATTTCAGTACTGTGATGTCCACACTCATCACCACAATAAACACAGACACGATTACATTCCTTATAGAGGGCAAGTTTAGCTCATGTATTTTAAACACCCATCTTTCATGTAGCTCTATTGCAAGATCAACCTATATGAAGCCATTTTCTTGATTGTTTCTACAATAAAAATATTTTGGCCAGCAGCACTGTGGTGGGATTTGAGCTTGTTGTAAGCTGACTAGTACGTATGTCAATCCAAAGACCACTCAGTATAGCAGAGCAGCCTTTGGGATTTTGAACATGTTGGATTCTTCCTCCAAAAACATCTATAACGAACAGAGTTATTTTGAAAGCATTCCCTGCAGTTCATGCCTTAATTCAATCATCTGGGAATAGGAAAGCAGATCCCTCTCAATACACCACTAACTTGGATTTCTATGGTATTATGCACAATCTTCTCATTTATTTTTACAGTGATAGAGTGGTTTCTGAGCCAAGTTCTGCAGTCATGTGGGGGAGAAGGAAAGGGTTGGTTCTAAATTCATGAAATAACCATTGACATTTTTAATTTTTTCCCCTTTTCTTCAGAAGTGAAAACAAACATCAGTAAATTGCTCACCTTAGAGCAGAAGGATGCAATTCTTGGCCTCTTGGCTCATTTTGGCAAAAACCAACCCCTTAGTTTCAAGAATGTATTGTTTGCACCAGTGCCCTTTACACCCTATTGCCTGTTTACTGAGAATTGCTTCTCTAGCTTTTTACTAACTTGATTTACTACTTTTAACCAGAAAATTAGAAAAGAGAAACTAAACTATGTAGGAGAAGTAGATTCCATGACCTACCATCATTAATCATGAAAATGGTATCCATCATCTCCCTTAGCATTTGCTTAGAGCTTTTATAGAAGTGACTGCTTCTTATTAACACCCCCTTTCCCTAGAGGAGGTAATTTATTAGAAAGTGTTCTGATTTCTGAAGTTTTTGTTACTTCTCAGATATATATGCAATAAATAATTATGTAGACATGAATTAGATAAATACATGCTAATGAAAAAAACGTTGTTATATATACATATAAAACTCCAGTGATCTAGCACTGTTCTTTTTATTTATTTGCAATTTTTCTTCAAATCATTCTCTCTCTTTTTTTGTTTTTGTTTTAAGTTATTAGATACAGCCTTCAGTATTTACCATGTAGTGGACATTAATTGTTGGCAAGGTGCATTTTAGAGCAAGCAAAATACTCATTTACTCTATAATTACTAAAGAGAGTGAAAAATGGTGGTGTGAAATAATTCTCCAAGAAGCCTAAGTAAACAAACATGCCTAAACAACAAAAAGTTCATCATGAGAAATTCCTTTCCTATACATAATAATGTCTCATAAATTGTTTTCAAGACTTAGTATTAATTGCAACAAGTCATTTCCAATATAGGATGCATCATAAATATTCCTGTTCAGTATTTAACTGAATTAGAGCCATGTAAATGTGTTTGCTATACCAAAGGACAGTGTGAGGAGAAAGGGTTTATGATTTTGTAACAGAATTGAAAACAGCAAGAATAAAAGGTAAACTTTTGTTTCCTAGGTATAATAAACTACTGAAGGAATTTTACTACTCTAGGATTCTAGATTTTTTTTTTAAATTGGATTTCCAACTTAGTAAGGAAATTAGATTTAGTATATGGAAAATATCTTCTAAGGCAAAAGGGAGTGTGAGAAGTTCCTTGATTAGTCTGTCCTATATTTATTTTATCTTGGTTTGCAACTTTGCTGTTTAACTCCTGAACTAAATAATGAAATTGCTTTAACTTCTTTTAGGGACCATTTTAATTTTAGCTTGGACTTTTCAATATAAGAATGCATAAAAATGAAAAGTTGATGAAATTACATTTAACTTTAGAATATGATAATCAATATTTGGCACATAATTCTCAGAACATTAGATCTCAAGTAGATTCAAAATTAGTTAATAAATAGTAGATATTCGAAGTCATGGTAATAAGAACAAGGTCAGTTTCATTTTCATTCTTTTAAGACAATAATTTTGTGCCAGAATTAACTGGGAATCAGCTGAAGCAGTCCTCTTATAAAGCTGTAAACTTGTTGATGTGGTAAGGTTAGAAACATAAAGATTATGTCTTAGATGTTTTGATGTAATCACCATTTTTTAAAGAATGATGGCCAGTAAGGAATCACAGTTCATCTCTGCCATTCTATCCTAGAATCCTGGCTTAATTTTTTTAAATATATATATATATATATATATATATATATATATATATATATATATATATATATATATAAATTTCAGAGAGACTGGGAGAGGGAGAGACAGAAACATCAATGAAAGAGAATCTTTGAGAGGCTGCCTATAACACTACCTCCTACTGGGGATTGAACCCCCAACCTGGGTATGTGCCCTGATCAGGGAATCAGATGATGACCTCTTGGTTCATAGGTCAACACCCAACCATTGAGCAACACCGGCTAGGCATGGCTTAATTTTATTGAACCAAAGTTGAAAGCTATTGCAACATTCACCTGCTTCATCTGCTAAGTTCTGGCAGATATTTAGAAAACTGGATGAAAAAGTGAATGAGTAGACTGTGGTTCTAAAACAAAGGGTCTGAAAGAGCATATGAACCTCTCTATTAAAAAAAATTATTAGAGTTGCTTCTCTCTTGAACACTTATCACTATGAACATAATTATAGTTTTAATTTCCACTTTGTATACTTGTTAAAACTGAGTTAAAATTTTTAAAATTCTATTACACTTGATATAGCTCTTTTAAATATTTCTCCCACAAAATATAATAAAAGCAAATTATGTCCCTTTGAATCTGCAACACTGAACAAGGGAGTGATTGGCTATAATAATACCGGGTAACTGAGTTGTGTTGGTGCCTGGATTTAAAAAGGATGCAGAGAATACAGAGATATCATGTTTCTGTTTTCTGTGAGATCTCTTCTTTCTTGAACCTTTCAATGCCAATATCTTTTGTTGAACTCACTAAAAATTAAAGTTTTGAAAAATATAGATCATGCTCCCAGGAAAGGCACTCCAACAAGGGTACCTGATTGCTTGTCAGTTACAAGTTAAATTTGGCTTATCAAATGGCTTTGGCATCCCAAAAAATAAGATGAAATAGGAATCCAGAACTTAATAAAAATGGCCTCCAATGGAATTCTTCAGAGAAAAACGTTAATTAGCAAAGTGAATTTTATTCCAATATCTAAAGACACTATGATTTAGTTCTACCATCCAGGAAAGAGGAACCCTTATTTCATGGTCAATTATTCTTGGGTTGGCAAAACATAGGGAAGCTGGTGTTCCTCTAAGTTCCAAACCTGGGTTTGGCACTTAGTATATATTCTGTTTTAGGCTTGGGCCCATATCAAAGGATACCTAAATTGACACTTCATTTTTTTCCTTTTTCAAATTTTCAGTACTAAGGCTGGGTTTGATGTTGAAATTGGTCTTTGGAGGTGAGAAAAGAGAAATAATGTATTTGTCTGGAAATTTTATTAGTCGTAATCTCTATGAAAAGAAGAGTGACTTTTTTTGACATCAAGTTCAAGTCACATTAGCACTCTGTGGAGCAACAGTTTGCAAGCTGACTGCTTTTTTTGGGTGTGATATTTGGACATTCTTCAGTCAATTCCTTGAACATACTTTTACACCCTCTTATTGCTGTTGTTACTGAAAAATGAGAAATCAGGAGGTCTCAGTGACCCAAAAACCAAGAGAAGAGGCATAGTCATGCTGACAATGTTGAAATGTCACTTCAACAGTCACAAGATGGTAATGCTTTCTGCTATTATGTTTTATAGTTTAAAAATACTTCTTGTAAATAAACTGTGACACATCCAGACAATAGAATATCATTCAGTGCTAAAATGAAATGAGCTGTGAAACTATGAAAAGACCTGGAGAAACATTAAAGCAAGTTATTCGGTGAAATAAACCAATCCAAAAAGGCTACCTACTATGTAATTTCCACTATATGACATTCTGGAAAAGACAAAACTGTAGAGGAAATAAAAAGATTAGTGGTTTCCCAGGGTTAGGGAGTAAGAGTAGATGAATGGGTAAGCACAGAATTTTTATGTCAGTGAAACTATTCTGTAAGATGCTATAATGGTGTATACACATCAGTGTTTAACTTATCAAAACCTATAGAACATACAACCCAAGAGTGAACCTTAAGCTAAACTATAGACTTTAATAACATACCCTATAGTCTTTCTATTACCTTTCACAGCTTTTTGTGAATGAGCTTCAGGGGGAACAACAAACTATGAAGATATGAGACAAGATTAGAATTAAGTGGACAAAGCATTCCCAATTTAAAAAGCACAGAAAAAGGATATTAATGTATGAGAGCCATACCTAAACAAAAAGGAATCACTGTAAACTGTGTAAACACCTATAAAATAATGTTTTTAAATATGAAATATTGGAAAGTGAAAGAAAATTGCTTTAGCATGTGATAATGTTTTGGAAACATTCTTTTTGTAGATGAATTGCTTTTAAAACTACAGAAGAGCAATTTTTGGAAGTGTTTCTAGTATTTCCATGGTAGATTTGACCAATATGTGGTCATTCATACCTTGGTGTACAATTGATCTTCTTCCTTTTTAAAATATGTCCTTCTTTCTTTTTTAAAATATAAACTTCTGGAAGAAGTTTAAAGGGAATGTGTTGATACTCAACTCTAGTATAACAGACTTTAGATGTGCTTGAAGTTCTTTTTCAAAATTGATCTAAATCTCACCAAGTTGTCTTCAAGTTCAGAAATTCATGTCATTGACATCATGCCTTTATCATCAGGATCTGTCCCTAATTTGGCTAAATTAAATATTTTTCAAGACTCCAATTTAATTACTTTTTAATAAACCATTAAATAATCTTACCTTAAAAATTGGAATTAAGTTCAGATTAATTATAATAAAAATACCTTTTGCATTTCTTTAGGCTTCTACCCTAGGATTTTCTAATTTTATCACCTTATAAAATAAATTCAATTTCTCTGCTTATAATTAAGAAACATTGATTTATAATGTTAGGTGGCAGAGAGCACGTGAGCTTTGGAGTCAGAGCTAGTTGGGTTTGAATCCTGACTCTACATTACCTTTCATTTCAAGTCTCACTGATCGCCCATGGCTTGCAGTTCAGTAGCAGAACAATTAGTGTTGTGTTTATGGTTATTGTTGTTCTTTTATAAAAGCTGCCCTTCCAGCATTTTGCCAAGGGTGCTTATGATTTCGCTACAATATCAGACATTTAGTTACTTCACAAAAGTCTTATGCAGTCCTTTGGTATTATCCTCCTTATTTCTACTATCATCTTCCCCTCTCTATAATATGCCACATTACACTCACTATCCCCAGCCTTCAATCAGGTATCTCTTTAACAGGGTTTGGAGTAAATAACTTGTTTCTTTATATTAACCACACTGTACCATGGGCATATTTCAAATATTTAGCAGGTAATTTCCAGGCAGTAGTATAATTCTTGGTGAGGCTTAGGCAGGCATTCATTCACACCATCTTATATCTGGTGTACAAAGAAAAGGGAAAATTCTAAAAATTGAGCTCGGGTTCTTACTGGGGATGTGAGCTACAACATAAGCAGAGGACCAAAAATATTTTTTAAAAGTTAAGCATGAGTGTTGGTGATTCATATTAATTTTCTCTCTAAATTAAAACCTAAATTAGGTTTTAGAAATTTAAAAATTTTACAGGAAAGAACAATCAAAAAATGTAATGTAATAATCATTTTGCCACCAGCAAGAATGATCCATCATTGACAAATTACTGTGTTTGCTTCCCATTCTCATTATTTTTTAATGGAAAAATCACTTTGCCATTTTTATAAAATTGACACATGCCCGTACTGTGACTCCAGATAATCCATTAAAAATAAGATTAATATAATTGAAAAAAATGTATTCCCACCACCCAGTAACAAACATCAACCTTTATTAAACATTATTATAGACAGCTTTTTAAAAATTAAATTTATAGATGTGACAGTAGTTAATAAAATTATGTGAGTTTCAATTACTGGTATATAATTCTATGATATATCATTTGTATTTTACATTGTGAACCCAACAACCAAAGTCAAATCTTTTTCTATATAGATACACAAAAGAAAGGTGGGAAGATATTCTATAAATAAAAGGCTAATATGCAAATTGTCCCTTCTACTGGGAGTTTCACCAGAGGGTGAGGCTGTATTGGCCCTAATTGGGGCAGGCCAGGCAGACCCCATCAGTGCATGAATTTGTACACCGGGTCTCTAGTACTTTTATAAAAATGAGATCAAATTATTGATACTGTTTCTGATAAAACTTATATATACTTTGAATTGAATTAAACATAAAATCAAACTGAACTAAAATCATAAAACTTCATCTATTTGGATAGATATGTACAATACATATGTTTAAATATGTCTATCTATTTATCATTAATTCACCACAAAAGATATTTTTCCTGAAATATTCTGCTTAGGTAAAGAAAATAGGTAATGGAAGATTATGAAGATGTTGAAGACATTGTGTTTTTACATTTAAATAAAATTTTAGGTAGTGGCAATTGACTCCCTGCAGTAAAAGAGCATGGTGTTAACTAATCCCATTAATACCTTCCTTAATTTTTTCTTCATTATCCCAGCACTTAATACTCATTTGTTTCAGTAACCATATTTCTCAAAATATTTTTTAAATTAATTATAAATTTTAAATTACTACCAAGACCTTGTTATTCCTGAGTTTAAAATATTTTTCTTTTGTGTTTTCTTTTGTGTATCTACACTTATAAAGTAAAGCTAATGGGTTGTAATTCCTCAAATTATTTCATATTCAAGAATGACTGTTGATTTATTGCCCTTATACTTGAATGCCATTAAAAACAAAGCACAATATTCTTTTTTTAAAATTAAAGCACAATATTCTTAAATCACAAGTTTTTTTTTCCCCTTCAGAATTTTGTAAATATTACTTAGTTGTCTCCTGTCATAGAATACTGATGTAGAAATTCTTGAGCTCAACCTAAATTATTTCCTTTATAAATGATTTGCTTTAAAGCCTAAATGCTTGCAGAATTTTTTCCATACTTTTTATTACAATATAATACTTTAGCCAGTATGTATGTGTGTACATACATACATACTCCCTACAATATATATTGTAGGCAGGGATTGTAGGGAGTGATTGTAGGGAGCGATTATAGGGTTAAGCCTTGGACTGACCTGCTGGCAGTCACAAACAAGTCCCAGCTTGGAGGGCACAGTACTCTAAGCATAATGAAGCTTGATCTTGTGCTCCAGAGATCTTTCCTGGGGACCTAATGGCTGTGGGAGGGGCAGCAAGTACTGCCAAAACAAGTGAAATTTACAAGAACACTGTAGATTACCTTGTTTGTCCCTGATTATAAATAAAGCCTCAGCTTTGTAATCTGGATCTGTTCTGTGGCCTCAACCAGGCACAGAAGATCCACCTAAACCCAACTTTTTCTCTTTGTCCTTTTCTTCATCCTTCACCAGCCCTCCCTCAGGCTTACCGATCCCTTGGCTGTGCTGGTGTGGCCATATATTATATATATATATATATATGTATATATATAAATTAAGCTGACAATGTTGAAATGACACATTATATATATAAAATTTCTGAAACACATTTCATTTATTGTCCAATGGCAAATTCAATTATTCTTTATTTCAGAAAAATTTTTTATTACTTTATCATTTAATAAAAATTTGATTCCATTTATTGTACTATGTGGATAACAATTATCCTTAATTGAATAATTTTGCTTTCCTCATTCATTAATTTTTCTTAAAATGCTGTTATCTACCATTTGTAACAGCATAGATGGACCTGGAGAGAATTATGCTAAGTGAAAAAAGCCAGTTGGAGAAAGATAAATATCACATGATCTCACTCGTTTGTGGAATATAATGAACAACATAAACTGATAAACAAAAATAGATCCAGAAACATAGAAGCATCAAGCAGACCCTCAAACTTCAGAGGGAAGGAAGGGAGGGGGTTGGGTGGCCGGTAAGAGATCAACCAAAAGACTTGTATGCATGCATATAAGCATAACCAATGGACACAGACAATAAGGGGTGAGGACCTTGTGCTGGGATGTGGGAGTAGGCTGGGAGAGGTCAATGGGGGGAAAAAGGTTACATATGTAATATTTTTCAACAATAAAGAGTTTTTTTAAAATGCTGTTATCATATATATATATATATATATATATATATATATATATATATATATAAATATATATATATTGATTTCAGAGAGGAAAGGAGAGAGAGAGAGAAAGAGAAAGAGAGAGAGAGAAAGAGAGAGAGAGAGAGAGAGAGAAACATCAATGATGAGATTAAATAATCAGCTTTATCCCATATGCCCCTTACTGGGGATCTAGCCTGAAGCCCAGGCATATGCTCTGACCAAGAATCCAACTGTGACCTCCAGGTTCATAGGTCCACGCTTAACCACTGAGTGACACCAGCTGGACTGTTATCTCTTTTTTCATGCCCATCTTCTGTGATTATCTCAAACTTTTTCTCTATGAAAATAATTAGCTTTCCTGTGTTGCCAATAGAATTGATTGCTTTCTTGAAATCTATTTATTAATTTTAAAATTATTTTTTGTGTTTACTTTCTATATTTGTGACCAAATATCCTTCTATCTCATTCTAATGAATGAAGGAAATTCTATTTCAATCAAATACCATTTGTCTTTAATATTTTATTTTATTGAATTTATACTCTTATCTATATATAAAAAGCCTAAAAAGCCAGTGATCATAATGCCATAATGACCAGAACAACTGGTCTCTATGAAGCCCACTATGGTCAGTGGGTGTGAGGTCAGCTGGCCAACCTCCCTGTGGCCCTTCCCTGCAGCGCCCCCATCCAGATCGGCCTGCAGCCCCTCTTCCCAACTGGCCCTGCCCCTGATGGACCTCCACCACCCTGATTAGGGGCAGTGCCAACCACCCATGGCCCCTCCACCAGGTCATTGGTTCCTGATTAGCACCCTCTATCCCATTTGGGGGTTTGGCTTGCTGGCCCACCATTCACAGCACCTTCCCATAGCTGGCCTCACTCAGATTAGCCCCCACTGCCCAGATCAGCCCTTGGCTGATTGCCTCCCACCTCACCATTTGGGGATGGGACTGGCTGGCCAACCTCCCATGGCCCCTCTCCTGGCTGCTGAGCCCCGATTGGACCACCCTCACCCCATTTGGGGATGGGGCTGACTAGCCCACCACCCAGAGCCCCTCCCCAATGGCTGGTCCCCCACCCCTCAACAGCTTCCTCATCCCAATTGGTGGCAGGGCCCACCGTCCAATTGCACTCAGCCCCTCACCCCAGCATGCCAGGCCCTGATTCTGCCCTAATTGGGGTGGGCCGGCTGGCCAACCTCTCACTGTCTCCTCCTCCCAAAAGTCCTGGCCCTGACCCGCCCAAACCGGGGCTGGGCCAGCCAGACACCACCTGTGCATGAATTTGTGCCCTGGACCTCTAATTAAATAATAAGAAATTTTTTTTGTCCTTGAATCATTTTCATTTAATCTACACCCTTGTCTTTTTATATGGTCTTTGTTCCATCCCTCCCACTCTCCCTCACTCCCTTTCTTATGATTTTTTCTATTGTTTCTTATGATTTTGTTCATTCTTCAATGGCTTTGTTTAGATATTCAATATGCTTTTATATACAGTGGGCAACTTTTTTCTTTTTTCTTTTCCAATATTATTTGTGTTCTCCAAACTTTATGCTATTGGAGAGTGTAAAACAGAATTGTAGAGAGAGCACTAGGACTAAGAATGCTTAGACTCTGCTTTCTCTACTGAAATATTCAGTACTTTTGGTTTATTCCTCATCTGGAAGGAGTGTTAGAACTCTTATTTCTGTAAGAGAAGTCAAAACCACTTTTGACCTTTTGCACTTTCTATTACATCTCAGGGAGAGGAACAAAAGAAAGTTATACATTTAATATGTTTCTATCTAGATTCAGGACATTAATAAAAATTCTCATGACAATCTTTCAACAATGAGCATTATGATACTAGTAGGTGTGTTTTGAGTCAATTGTGAGTGCTGCTACAGCATTTTCTGTTTTTGTTTGTTTGTTTGTTTTTGTTTTGTTTTGTTTTGTTTTTATTCTTACCTGAGGACATGCTTAAAGAGAGGAAGGGAGAATGAGAGATAAAGGGATAGATAGATGATAGATAGATAGATAGATAGATAGATAGATAGATAGATAGATGATAGATAGATAGAGAAATGTTGATATAAGAGATAAATGCCCATTGCCTTCTGTGCATTTTTCAACCCACAACCCAGGTATGTGCCCTGACCCTGAATCGAACCAGCAACCTTTTGCTCGCACAACAATCAATTGAACCACTCTGTCAGGGCTGTTTCTTTTCTTGAGAGTGGGGCTTTTAAGATATATTAGGTTTTGCCTTTGTGGCATATTGGACAAACTGCCCCAAATTCTTTTCATCTTTATAGGAGCACCTCTTTCCATTATGGCTTTGTAGCTTCTCCTGTCAATAAGGTGGCATTTATTTTCTACCCTTTGAATATGGGCTTAGCTTTGTGCTTGTTTTGGCCAATGGGTGCAAACAGAGGGATATAAAGCACTTGAACCGAGAGGTCTGATCTTTCTTGCTATTCTTGGAACTCTATGGCTACTCTGTGTAGAAGTCTAGGCTAGCCTGCCAGAGAATAAAGAACATGTGGCTCAGTTAACCTGATATTCTGGTTGATAACCTGCCACTTGTCAGACATGTGAGTGGAAGATCCTCAATCCCACAACCATCAACAGACCAACCATCTAAACAGAAATTCTTGGAAGAACCCACAAGAAATAGGCCAAACTATCCCAGATCAGAACACAGATGACCCACAGAATCTTGATGTTGTTTTTAAGACACTTAGTTTTGTGCTGGAGGGTGCTTTTTAAAATAGCAACAGATTCAGCATCTTTTTGCTGTTGTTATTGTTGTTGTTAGGGATAGGAAGAGAGAAATTCTAAAATGCAGAAATTGTTCAGCCAAGTTGCAACACTTAGTTGTTTAAGATTGTTATTAGGACACTCTTGAATATTAATTACAATATAAACTCAACTTAATTACTTGTTAGTTATTTAATACTTTACAATACACCTTCCTATAAGTTAAATTCAGGTTTTCATACATTTAAAACATTGTGCTAGCCACATCTGTATTCTCTTGAGAGAAAGTCCAGGCAATCAAAGATACTTTGACTTCTTCCCCCCCCCCCCCGCCCCCCCAGATAGCTCTGCTTTAGTAACCTGTGCTTCCAATTTTATTTGGACAAAAAATGTGTTTAATTCAATGCAACTTCTCAATTTTTTCTGTGCCTATCTTTATCCTTCCCTATATTAAATTCTATTCAAAATGGTATTAATCATCCACCAAAGGAATTTACAATGAATTCATTTTGGTTTGTCAATATGGAAAATCTCAACACAAATCCTACAAAGGGGCCACAGAAAATAATGGCAAACAAATGCTGAGGAGCAAATAATTGTTGAATGCAACAGGATGTCACGTTTGTTTGCAGCCTCAAGGGCTCAGGATCCTTTAAATGGGCTTTGTTGGAAAAGATCTGAAGGCTTTCATGTCAGAGAGCCTGGAAGGTTGATAATTTTGGCTTTTGTCCAGTCTGACCTATTCACTTAACAGACTGACTACAGCTACACTTTTAATAGTCCTGGCTCTTAGAAGAGGTTAAAAGTCTAGGCAAGTGTCCCAAGATTGATCTAGATGTCTCTAATTCTGAACTTTTGCTAGATGTGGATAAATTACAGGCTCATTTGCATGTTTCAGTCTCTCCAACTCAGTCAAAATTTATGCTCTCTCTGACTTGGGATTTACACCAAATGTTAACAATAGCACTTTGGCTTAGCAAAAAGAGATCCCAACTTGGATTCTGAATATTATATTTTGGACTTGGATCCACAACCCATTAGTTGGATGACCTTTGCAAGTCTCTTAACTAAATTGAACCTAAATTTTCTAATCTGTAATATGAGAATGACAACACACTACTTCTCTCTCAGGGAATTGTGAGTCAAATGAGTTAGTATTTATGTAAGTACCTTGCAAATTAGAATGAAGTTTACAGTGAAGCTGTTATTGTGTATCCAGAAACTCTGGAGAAACAATCCTTTGGTTGACAAGACATCCCTCCTTATTAATTGTCTCCTTTGGATAATCCTTAGGCATTATTTATCTTTATGATGGCTCCCAATCCGTTTCTAGCCAAGACTTATTTCCAGTATTCCAGAACTATTGACCTAACTGACCGCAGGCATCTTTTCTTGGGTATGGCTGAGGTACCTCAAATCGGGAAAGTGAGAAATGGAGCCCATCAGCCTCTTTATAAGACAGTCCCTCTTATTCTGTATATTGGTTATGGACATCACCATATCTAACTTCCAGAAGTGGAATCTTAGCATCATCCATGACACCTTTGTTTTCTCATCACCTTTATCCAAATAAGCACTAGCTTTGAATTGTACCTTCTTGGTAACATCAGATTCATTCATATTCTACATTTCTACTGTCATCATCCTGATTAATCTCTTCAATTTCTCACCAAGATTATGACCACAGCTTCTTTTGTCATCTCCTTGCCTCTGTTTTCCCTTCCTTATTTCTCATAGTGAAACCAATAATCTTTCAAAACTGCAGTCTAATTAGGTAACTTTCTTTAAGGCTCTGTGGCTCCTTTATTCTCTTACACATAGTTTAAGTGGCCTGGTGAACAAAATTAGTGCACATTTAAAAGGGGATTAGTTAGAGGAAATATTTTAATATTGCTATTTTGCCCTTTCTCTATAATAGAAGTGTCAGAGATGAAAGAAAATTAGTAAAACGTATATGAAAATCTTTCTCCTGTCAGAATCTGAGGAGTGCCATGGGACCCAGAGTCAAGTCCTCGCTGATCCGAGCATACCTTGAAATCACGTGAGACCCAGCCCTGGCCGGCCCTAATCCCATTGGGAGAGATCCAGACCCAGCCAGCCCCACCCCCATCAAGCTCTGCCAGGCGAAAGGTGCAGCCTCAGGTCCCTCATCAAGCCCTGCCAGGTGGGGGGCACAGCCTCAGGTTCCCTGTAAACCCTGCTGGGCAGGGAGTGCAGCCTCAGGGTTTCCCAGCCCAGTGCTGGGGTGGGGTGTGTGGCCTGATGTCTCCTCTCAAGCCCCACCAGGCATGCCACTTGAGGTCCCTGCTGATTGCTCATTAAAGCTCGTATGGGAACTCAGTCTCCACTGTAGGCGCAGCCATCTTATTACTGCATGACTGTCAATTTGCATAGTCCCTCTTTATTAGATAGGATATGTGAGACCATCACAACTTGACTTTGGCCCATCTCTCCAGCCTTTTCTCTCACTTCCTCTCTCCTTGCACAGTGTTTTCTACTCTCTTATAGTTCTCAAACATGGCTTGAACATTTTTGCCAGTGTTTTTGTTTGTCTAGAATAACCATCTCCTACTTTTCTTACCCGAATAATTTGTCTCTCAAGTTTCATATTAAAGTGTCACATTCTCTAAGACATTCTGACATTGCCCACCCCCAAATTCAGTTTGGATTGGCTGCTTCCTGAGTTCACTTTGCACGTCATGTCTCTATCAATCACTGAAATAAATCTCCAATCACTGAAATAAATCTCATTGCATTGCAATTATTAGTTTACTTGACCAGACTTCAAGGCAGAGGCCATGCCTTATTTATCAGGTCATTAGCTGTAATTTCCTATCCACTGCTGGTATGTCCAATGGTTCTGCTAATCTGCCACACAGTAGCACAGTATCACATTATTGTTGGATTTGGAATCAGGCACATGTGAACTTGAGTGTAATCTCTTCTATCTTCTGTTATCTCCATCTGTAGAACAGGAATGAAAATAACACATCTCTTACAGAATAAACTTCTATGTTTGTAAGTGCTTAAAAACTATTATTTCCAATTTAAGATTTTATTAGCAGATAAACCTAAATACGAAACTTATCTCTTGAGTTAAGTGAATTGTCTCTAAGACACGAATTTTGAGACATTCCTATCGATGCTTAAACATACTAATTGATTACTTCCCAATTCCTGCGTATTTCAAAATAGCCAGATAAATTGTACTAGGGGTAAGTTAAGTTTTATTAGAGTAAAGAATTCCTGTTCAGATCCATGACCATTAAACATCATATTTCAGGTTTTGGATTCAAAAACAAAACAAAGTTACACTAAGCAAAACAAACAAATGAAAACAAGAAACCTAAACAATACACCCCTTCCCCAACTTAACTTCAAACAACAAAGGAGTTTAGAGAGTGAATTTGAAATCTAAAAACTTATATCACCTTTGCCAAAACATACCTACAGTCAGGATTACAGTCAGGATTTGCTCTTTGACCTGGGCTCACAACACAGCAGCCCTCTAAGAAGCCGAAATAAAAGATTCAGGAGGTTAAACTTATTTCATATTTAACCCTTGCTAGAAACTCATGGCTCCCTGTTGACCTGATTTGGTGCTAATTCATTTGTTCATCCCACAATTATGAATTGAGCACCTACTATGTTCCAGGCTCTGTGGTAGGCACAGGCTCATGATTGTGTGAGTGTCTGGGTTGTGTTCTGACCTACTCTTCACTGTGATGATCCCCCTATTGCTCCCATGTTTCCCCTGGAGTTTAACTTCCCACTGGTATGATTCATGGAATAAGGTATACCCAGACAGTTTTCCATCCTGTGGCCCTGGGTGTCTGTTCTGCTTTTGTTCATGAATTATCTTACAGACTCTCAACCTACAATACTTAGTTTTATCTTCCCCTATGCCCTTAAGTGAGTAGTCTTCCTGTGTAATGTTAACTTCCATTAGTGGGTTGTCTTTTTTCATTTTGTTGATGGCATCCTTTGATGTTCAAAAACTTTTTAGTATGATATAGTCCAAATTTTTTCTTTTGTTTCCCTTGCTTTAGGCGATATATCAGAAAAATTATTGCTAGAAGAAATGTCTGAGATTTTATTGCCTATATTTTTTACTAGCACTTTCATGGTTCCAAGTATTACATTTAAGTCTTTAATCCATTTACAGCTTTTTTTTTTGTATAGTATAAAAGGTGGTCTATTTCATATTTTTGCACATATCTGTCCAATTTTCCAAACACTATTTATTGAATAGACTATCTTTACTCCATTGTATGTTTTTGCCTTCTTTGTCAAATATTAATTGACCATAAAGGCATGGATTTATTTCTGGGCTCTCTATTCTTTTCCATTGATACACATGCCTGTTTTTATGCCAGTAGCATATTCTTTAATTACTATGGCCTTTTAATATAGTTTGAGGTCAGGTATCACGATTCCTCCAACTTTATTCTTATTTTTCAAGATTTCTGTGGCTTTGAGGTCTTTTGTGGTTCCATATAAACTTTTGGAATATTTGTCCTGGTTCCATGAATATGCCATTGGTATGTTGATAAGAATTGTGTTGAATCTGTAGATCGTTTTGGGTTGTGTGGACATTTTAATAATGTTAATTATTCCTATTAATGAACACAATATATGCTTCCACTTATTTGTATTGTCTTCAATTTTTTTTTCTTCAGTATCTTTTATAATTTTCCAAAAACACGTCTTTTACATCCTTGGCTAAATTTATTCCTATGAACTTTTTTGGGAAGCAATTGTGAATGGGTTTGTTTTCTTAGTTTCCTTTTTTGATAGTTCATTATTAGTATATAAAAATGCAACTGATTTCTGAATATTTATTTTGTATCCTGCTACTTTACTGAATTCATTTATCAGTCCTAGTAGTTTTCTGGTAAAACCTTTAGGGTTCTCTGTATACAGTATCAAGTCAACTGCAAATAATGACAGTTTTACTTCTTTTATAATTTGGATGTTTTATATTTCTTCTTCTTATCTGTTTTCTGTGTCTAGAACTTCCAGTATTATGTTGAATAATAGTGGTGGAAGTGGACATTCGTGTTTTGTTTCTGTTCTTAAGGGCAACACTTTTATTTTTTTGCCCATTGAATATAGTGTTGGCTGTAGATTTGTCATATGTAGCCTTCATTATGTTGAAGTATGTTCCCTCCATTCCAGCTTTTCTGAGAGGAGGTGAATGTAGCTTCCATCTACTCTGATGCCATTCTGGATTTCCCTGGACTAGTCAGATTTTAAGTGCTTAATAGTCATATGTGCTTAGTGGCCCTAAGGGATATCTATCCATCATTGTACCCTCTCTCCCCCATTTATCAAAACATTTCTTGAATACATTTGTGTCCAGCATTCTTGTAAGTGTGCTTACAATATAAAATTGTATATTATTCAAGTGAAATACATAGTTATTCTTATCAAAGATGTTCATTGTACATGAATAAACTGGAAAGCACTTCAGCTATTTCAGAAATGTGACATGATGACAATGATATCATAAGCACGAAGTACAAAAGGCACACAGACAAGAAGCCCATATGACAGTAATAATTGCTGGAGTAGTTGATATTTAAACTTAACCTGAAGAACTTAGCAGGGAATAAAGGAAAATAAAAGTGCTCTAAGATGAGGGAACAGTGTCAACAAAAGCACAAAGATATGGCATGATACCCTGGCAATTTATGCAAAAGCTGAAGAGGAGGCATGGTCTCTACATCGAAAATACATATAAATAGAATAATAGAATATGGCATGGTGGTTAAGAAGATGAACTCTAGAGTCACACTGCCTGAGTTTGAATCTAAGGCTTTATACTAGTTCTGTGACCTTGCGTAAATTACTTCCCCTCTCTGTACATAAACTTTTTCTTATCAAATTGTAGGTAATATTAATATTTTAATTACAGCATTGTTGTGAGGATGTTATGAGCTGTTACATGAAAAATTCTTACAATGATTTCCACAGTAGGCTTAATGAGTGGTAGCTATTGCAATAAAAGAAATTTAAGTAGTAAAGTAATACAATGAGATTTGCATTTCACAAATATCACAATGTCATCTGAGGGTGAAGAGTGAATCTAATAAGGAGATTACTAAAATATTTTAGTATGATGTATTGAAGGTCCATACCAGGGCACAGATAGTGGAAATTTGAACACTGACAGACTTGAAACATGAGAGGGCTCGGTAATTGAGCTGATGAGAGAGGTGATACAAAAGAGTAGATACAAAGTTCTGTCTTGGGTGCCTAGGTGAGTGATGACACATTTGAACAACATAAGGAATATATAGAAAGAATGGGCCAGAGTGTTGGGCATGAGCATGAACATGAGGGCTGAAGGATGGATAAGAGAAAATGAATTGCAAATGATTGACATAATTAGATATGTTGTACTTGAAGTGATTAAGTGATATTTTAGAGTGAGTGTTAAATAGGAGAGTGGTATACAGTTCTAATGCTCAGGGTAAACATTTAGGCACTGGCTTTTTATTTACCAAGGGAATGTTTAAAGGTCTAGTTGGTATTGATAATGTTGTAAATTTTGAGAAAATAATAGATATCCTCTCAGAATAATTAGTTAAGCCCTTTCCTGCCCCTAGATGTGAAAAATTTATATATAATTTAAAACAGTTTTATATGTGTACCATAAGCAAATCAGATTGTTATGAATGATTAAAAAAACTATTCAGACCCACACAAAGCCACACTAACCTTAAATTTAAAAAGAATTCAAATCTTAGTATCACAAAATAAATATATTCTGTTTTCACATGAAAATAAAGAGTACAGGTCATAATCTAGTAACATCTCATACATGTAATAATAATAGCAGCATGTGCCGGTGCAAGAAATTAGAGGTGGAAGTTATGACTAAGAAGTATATACTTCTTGGTTAATATTTTTATAACTAGAATACATTATAATCATGTAGTAGAGATCCCTCATCTCTCCTTCAGGCTATTCATTGTTAAGTATGGAATGTGCATTTTTTTTAAAATTCAGACTCAAGTCATTCAGTAAATTCAGGAAATATCTATGTAAACTAATGCCAGAGAAGTGGATCCCTGGACACTGGGGCTCTGTTAGAGCCATTTATATGGGAAAATCCCCAGACTTAACTGAAAGGGGTTCATTTAACAGATGTGCACCTGGCAAGCACTAAGACAGGGAAGAAGAGAAAGTAGCACATTGTGACAAAGGACAGATGTAGGGTGAGTCTAAGAACTAGAGAAACCAATGGATAAAGAAGTTGAATGGGAGATGTTAGAGTAAGCCAGATGAATGGAAGGATGAAGCAAGAGGTTTATGATAGATTTTGTTATTGTTCCCCAGATTTATTGCCTCCTTCTGTGTGAAGATTATACTTCTCTGCTTAGGGGACATTAAGTTTGGCCTTGTGACTTAGTTTGTCCAAAGAAAAGTGGGCAGAACTGATTTGTGTTCCTTTCAAGTGGAGTTTTAACAACCATTGCAGAGTTTCCATCTTTGTTGTCCTTCTGCCGGGACTTTAACCTATTCCAGAGAGGAGCTTTCAGTGATGTACACGCAATGTGAGTTGAGAAGTTAATCTTTGTTGTTGAAAGCCACAAAGATTTTTGGGTTCATTTGTTACTGCAGCATATCCTAGCTAAAGCTGTTAATACAAAGTATATAAGGAACAAACAACGACATTATGGGAAGGTCAAGGAATGGTATGAGATCAAGCTCAAGAACAAGTGTTCTGGTTTCTGGATTTCTCCTAATGCTTCCCTGCCTGTCTGTTTATGGATCTCTACAATATAAGATTATAGCCATGTGATATCACAGTTATAAAAATATGGACGAGGCATCAAACAATGCTTCCCCTACACATCAAAGACATGGTCTTTGGTAGATTATTTAATGCCTGTAGCTCAGATTCCTCTGTAATGAGGAAAACAAACCTGCCTCATAGAGTTTGTTGTGAGGATTAAGCAAGGGAATGAGTGTTCCACAGATATCTGATACATAGTAAGAATTGAGTAAATAATAACTATATTATTATTATTTTGGTTTTACACAATAAAATATATTTAGAATTGAGAATTACATAAAAAGTTATTACATATGACAACCCATTCAATGAATAAATATATTTTATAAACCTACTATAACAGGTTCTTATTCAAGGATGGTAGTTTCATGGATATTTCAATGATACTTCTCAAACATAGAGACACATAGATTTATTTATTGAATGCATGGTTTATTGCATGTTATGACATTGAATAGACTTTCACATAATAAAGAAGGACATTGCCCATATAATTGCTATAGGACAAAGCTAACTAATAGAGAATGGGAATTAGCCTTTGCAGAGTGGTGGAATAATTGGAAATGACAGCAGATTTATCATAAAGGATGGAGAAAGGATTTTAGAGTAGGAAAATGTTAATTTCAGTAAATGTGTGGTAAGTAAAATAATGCTCAGCCTCCCAAAGATGTGTATACATCCTGACCTCCAGAACCTGTGAGTATACTAGGTTACTTAACAACAGAAATGAAGGATGCAGATGACATTAATTTTGATAATCAATTGACTGTGAACTGAAGAGATCATTCTGGATTATCCAGGCAGGCTCAATCTTAACTAGATAAACTAGATAGGACAAAGAAATGGACTCTCCCTTAGCGCTTCCTGAAGGAGCACATCCCTGCTGACACCTTAATTGTAGTCTACTTAGACCTTTTCAATGAATGGTGCTGAAAAAATTAGATAGGCATATTTAAAATTTAGATTCTTAATTAAATTAAAATGAACAATACATTGAAATGCACAACTTATAAGTATAAATCTTCCAGGAGAACACACAGGAGAAAACTTTTTATAACTTTGAGTAAGGCAAAGATTTCTTAGATACAACACAAAAACATAATTTATAAAAAAATGTTAGACTTCATCAAAATTTAAAACTATTTAAAAAATTAAATTTATCAAGGTTATATCAGTTAATAACATTATATAGGTTTCAAATGCATATAAAACATCATCTCTTGCACTGTGTGCCCACCACCCAAAGTCAAATCTTCTATCACCATATATTTGACCCTTTTTACTCTTTACTATCCTGCCATTTCGCTTTGCTCTGGTAACCACCATACTGTTATCTGTGTCTATGAATTTTTGTTCATTTTTCTAGTAAAATTTATCTTTCAAAGAATTTAAGAGAAAAAAAATTCACCTCCTGTTATAAAATGTTTGCAAATTTTATATCTAATGGAGGCCTTGTATCCATAATATATAAAGAACACTCAGCTCAATAAAATCTGTGTAGTTTTGAACAGATGTGTCACCAAAGAAAATAGATTGATGATAAGTAAGCACATGAGATGATGCTCCGTAGAAAATTTTAATTAAAACACAGTGTGATATTACTACTCACCTACTAGAATGACTCAAATTAGATGGCTGATGGGGAGGAACAAGTGTTGGCAAGGCTGGAGAGGAACTGGAATTCTCATGCACTGTTGGTAAGAATTTCAATGGTAAAACCTCTGTGCAAAGTGATTTGGCAGTGTCCTAAAAAGTTAAATCTATAGACATTATGTGATCTATTCATTATATCCCTGGGTATTTATCTAAGAGATCAGAAAGCATAAGTTAATAGATGTCCATACAGCAAAATTAAACATGAATGCTCATAGCAACTTTATGTGTAATAGCCGTCAACAACATTTGGAAGAAAAAAAATGTCCAGTGACAAAGGATTGAATAAACATATTATGTATGTCCATACAGTGAAATACTGCCCAGCAACTATTGGTACACACAGGGCATGTGTGAATCTTTAAATAATTGTGCCGAGTGAAATAAGCCAGACAAAAAGAGTATATGCTGTGTGATCCTATCTACAGGAAAATTTTAGAAAATGCAAACTAATCACTAGTCTACAATGACAGAAGACAGATCAGATGTGGGAGGAAGGCAGAGAGTGGGAAAATGCTGGGAAACAATTCCAGCATGTAATAATTTCAGGAGTTTTATCAAAAGGTTGATGGGACTTGGGAAGCTCAACAAGGGTGAGCCACATATGTATTTTACCTGTTGGAATGGCTAAATGGCACTTTTCCCAAACCTGAATAGGATTGCTTGCTGCCAAGACAGCACAGGGCATTTTATTGCCTCCTGTTGGCCAAACACCTGAACTGCTGTAGGCTATTCCCCAAACTGACAATGCTACTATACCCATTGATACCCTATCCTTTGAAGTGTATTATCTCCACTTTGTCTTAAGACAAATTGTGTTAATAAATAGCATGGGGTCCTTAGACAAGGCATAGTCTTCAGTTCCTTTTAGCTGAAGATCCTCTGAGCCCCAATGCCTTTCAAAATTATCTTTTGTCTCAGGACTCTTTAATTCGTCTACGCACAGCCCCTTTCTCCAGAACGCTGAACCCTTTGTAAAGCTGGGACAAGAACCCTGGCAGAAAAGGAGAGGGAGGATTTCAAAGAGGCAAGAATAAACTCTGGGGGATGTTGGATATATCCACTATGTTGACTGTGGTAATGGCTGCCCAGGTGAATACATATGTCATAACTTATCAACTGCACACTTTATGCTTATTTTATTGTATGTCAAGTATATCTCAGTAATGAAAAAAAAAAAAAAAAAAAGGAAAGAGACCTTTATTATTCCTTGCATTGTGGTAGAGGATAAGACTATCTCAGGGCACAACAAAATCTTGTTTGGGCTGGCCTTTAGGTTCCACAATATGAATTCTCATTTTAATGGACTGTGAAACTAACAGGAGAGAGAGAAAAAAAGGGACCTATAGAGATACATACACTAATACTCATACACACACACCTTTCTTGGGTTTAGTTCTTCCTTTCTCTGCCTTTCCATGTCTATGTGCCTGCATGGTGTGAGGCCAGAAAGGCTCTTGTTTAACATTTAATAAATAGCTCTTTGGGCTGGGCATTGAAGTGTGTGGTGGGCATTGCAAGAAGTCAGAGGGTCTGCAATTAGTCCAGGTGAAGGCAAATTTCACCCCTTTCTCCTGTTTTCTCCTTCCTTTGGTTATTATTTTTAACAAAGATCCTTGTAATGACCTAAGTATTCTTACCGTGTTTTCTACAGCTCAGTGAGGTATGCTAAGGATAAATTGATAAGAAATTGATCAATTTTATCTATGATGCAAGTTTGTTTCTGAATTTTCCTTATGTTCCAGAAGAAGACTTAGTTTCCCTCAGAGAGGGGGGATATAGTCAGCCTCAGGAGAGACAGGTCACAGAGAAGAAGCTCTGCTATGTTAACATTTACCCTATTTTGTTCTTTAACCTCTCTGGTCCATGGGCTCCAATCAGTAAAATGAGGGAGCTGCATGAAATGTTCCTTTCCAAAAACCATGAAGCTGGTTGTTTCAGAGGTATTTTCCTGGTGGTCTTCTCCTAGTTATAGAGTTAAGAGTTTTACAGGGGACGGTTTTTTTTCTCTTTCTTTTTCTTTTGCTTTGTTAATGAAACAACCATTGAAACTGTAAAGAATTTTAGTGAGTTTATTTGAGCCAAAACTGTCGACATATACTGAATGGAGATAAAGCAGAACCTCAATGGATGGAGATAATGCTCCAAAGAATGGCGGGTTACATTTCTATTTATAAATTGCAATCAAAGGAGGGATATAGGTGGGTTACATGAAATTCATAGATGATGGATTAAGGAGGTGGGAGAAAGCAAAGTGGTGGGAAATCTCTGGGATTGGATAAAAAGTAAAATGATGAATGCTTACTTAGGTGCAGGAACAATTAACATGATGATGAAGGTATTTGAGGCATCTGTCCTAGCTCCCACCACATTTGGTTGTGCCCCAGGGGCTCCAGAAAAAGGGAAGTTACAAGTTAACCAGACATATCACAGATATGTTATCTTAGAGGCAAAAAGACAAATGGGCTCAGTAAAAAAGATCTAAGTTGATCTTTGTCAGGGAAAATATCGGCCTAGGACATGACTATCCACTATAACCTGTTTATAGTTCAAATATTTAATTTCAAACCATCTTTTGTAGTTATTTTAGGTCTCTGAGTTTGCTAGACTGCCACGCAGGCCTCCCCTGAGCTTGTCAGGTGAGCATGTGGCTCCTTTCGTTCATAGCTTTCACAGTTTAGTTATATGATAGTCTTTGCTCATGTGAAATCTGGTAATGGTCTCCATTATTTTATTTTAGCACTTTTGCACTAATAAAAATACTTATTTGTTTACTTCAACTATTTAGCCCCAAGGATATGTGTAGACATACATACGAAATAACTTAGTTCTCTTACTTTGAAGTATCTAGAGTTAGTTTATTTATTAAGATATCTTTGAGACACAACTTTTCTACCCCTAGCACTGGATCCATGTGGAGGACAATCATTATTAAGATTGCTATTGCTATCTGTGCTTTCATTGCTCATATTTTTATCTGTTTTGTTTACTGTTGTATTCTTGCTATTGTGTAGGGAAAAAGGGGGTTCTATGGCAAATAACCTCTCAGGGTTATCTGATCATCAATTTCTAACAGGGACAGATCATGGTGGATAATAACACCCAGGCATATAACTTCTTTAGTAAGAGGTTTATCTTTGCCTTCAGCAATCCTTTTCATTGTTTCTGTAAATCTAGCTGCACACACCTTTGAAATAAGCCATAACCACCCTCAAGAGAGCACGTACACTTGTTAACTATCCTGTAATTCAATTTTTGCTTTGCTTTCTCCGCTTCCATGTAGTCTTCCTTCTGTTCCCTCCTTAAGTTCAAATGCAACGCTGTTGTTCTCTGGGGCATTTGAGGTCTTGTTCCCCATCATATGTCCTCAGTTTGGCTCAAATAAATTCATAAAAATTCCCTATAGATTGGATGTTTCTTAAGTTGCCAGTATTGAATAAATGGCCAAATGAATAACTTTCATGAACAGGAAATTAGACAAGAGGTTACAATCTGGGATGAGTAGAGAGAAATCTCAACCGCGGACATAAGATGAGTAAGAGGGTTGGAGAGGATCCAGATCTTTACAAAGAAGGGCAAAGTTGCAGACTTAAGAAAAGTGAACCAGGACAAATTGGAAATGGAGGTTACAACTAGAGGGGAAGTCCCTGGCTGGGTTACAGGAAGAAAGGAGCCTGAGGTGCATGCACATTTGCACACGAAGGAAAGGAAAATAGGAGCGAGGGGAACCAATCTTTGGGAAATGCTTCCAAGCTCTTGCTCCTGGTTAAATTGAAAAGGCTTTGCTACAATCAGTTTGACCCACGAAAGGGGCTGATCAGAATTAAACGTTAACAGGCTTGAAGGAGTCCTGCTCTGAAAATCGAGATCCCTTCTGTTTGGGTCTGGTAATGGTGCAATCTCTGCCAAACAAACTTTGTAGAAATCCTTACTATCAAACACCTGAAAGGAGCCTATTGCTAAGAAAACTCTAGCTTCCTCTGCTTTGGGAGATAAACTGACATCTTTGTCAGAGGCATCCGATGAGATTCTAGCTCTTAAGCAAAAACATAGAAAAAGGCTTTCCTACACTGTATTAATTACAAAAATAAGCAGATCTCCAGTGGAGAGAGGCTCCTCCCCTGGTAAGCCCATGGGTGGGGTATATTTCTCTGTGTGCTTTCTCCCAAATGATGCAGTTTAGATTTATCTTCTAAATAATCAATGCCTCGTGTCAAGGGGAGAGCTGGCAGAGGAAGCAGGAGCTCAGCAGCCCGGGTCTGCGCAGTGTCTCCGGAACATTTCAGCGGGGAGAGAATGAGGCTTCAGCATATCCAAATGTATCTTTTCTCCAAAACCAAGGCTTTTTTTTTTTTCTTTTATTTTTTTTTTTCATGAATATTGGAAACAGAAGTATTCCTTTCCCCTTCCTGTAGCTAAGGAATTAAGCCTGTTTCAAGACGTACAGTCAAAATAGGTTTCCTAGTTACAAAGGCTAAGCAATGGCGGCAAACTTTTCTTATTATGGTCCTTAATTGCCATCGGCCAACATTTGTTCTTTGTGGATTGTTTCCTAGGAAAAAAAAAAATATTAGTTTTGAGGAAATTGACATGTTTTTATACCTGCAGTAAGAAATATACAAAAATGTGTTTTTATTTTATTTTGCTACCTAATAGACATTAAAAAAAATCAGTTGAGTGTTTACAACACTCACCAAAGAAGGCAAAGAAGGGTAGATAGTAACTGGGGGAATTGAGAAGAGAGGGAGAGAGGGAGAGAGAAGTGGGGTGGGGGAGGTGGGGAAGGGGGAACAGAAGGGGGAGACTGAGAAACTATTGAAAGTAATCCATTGTATTCAATTTAGAAAGAAACCTAGCAGGCCAAAATTTGTTCCAGACACCAATTACTTATGTTGTTTAATTAAAGGCAATCCTACTTAGTACAAGTAAACATTTTATTTTCTTTAATTTATTACTGTTTGATTTTTCTCATTTCTCAAGTTTGAGAATTTTTGGTTAGAATTAGTGGTTGTTAGCCTCATGTAAAAGCTCTGTTTATTGACTGCACAATTTGCAAAAGTAGGCATAGGAATTATTATTAATTTTTAAAATTTAAATTTTTTTATTAATTTACTAGAGACCTGGTGCATGAAATTCGTGCATGGTGGGGAGTTCCTCAGCCCAGCCTGCACTCTCTCCAATCTGGGACCCCTTGGGGGATGTTAGACTGCCAGTTTAGGCCTGATCCCTCAGTCAGACATATTTCTTGCAATCCGGGACCACTGGCTTCTAACGGCTTGCCTGTCTGCCTGATCACCCCTTACAACTCTGCCTGCCAGCCTGATCATCCTAACTGCCTTTATCTACTGGCCTGTTTGCCTCCAACTGCCCTCCCCTGCCAGCCTGATCGCCCCAAATTCCCTCCCCTGCTGGCCTGATCCCCCTAACTGCTCTCCCCTGCCAGCCTGATCACCTCTAATTGCCTCTACCTCAGTCCCACCACCATGGCTTTTTCTGGAAGGACATTCTGAAGGTCTCTGGAAGGTCTCCTGGTCTAATTAGCATATACTCTTTTATTAGTATAGAATATTTCTATGGTAATGCATGCATTGATACTAAAATTTAATTCTATAGAAGGTAATTTAGTGAAAAATGCTTTTTCTCCTATACTGATGCTTAAGCCATCTTTTCTTTTCTCCAGAGGCAAACTGCAACAGTTCTTTTAATATCTAGCTAAAATCTTCTCTACATACATAGACATATTCCTTTTGTTAAAAAACAAACAAATGAGAACCCATTTTGTTTGTTCTCTTCATGTGTCTCTCTTTCTTTACTACATTTTGGGATAATTTATTTCTTAATAGTACCTATAGAACTATTACATTATTTTCCATTTCATTTGTGACAGTGATAGATTTATTTAAAGAGTGAGCAATAGATAGTCAGCAAATAAGTTACAAAATGCAATAATGAATATTCTTGCATGTGTGTTATTTCATACCTGTGCAAATTTAGCTCTAGGGTATATTTCTAGAAGTAAAAGGGGGAAAAGGAGGACCTATATAATACTTCTAACAACAAAGATTAAACATCTACCCCACTGCCCCCACTCACCCTGTTAGATTAGATTAAATTATGTGTTTTTAAAATTTTAACAGCTGTTTCCAAATTGCTATCCACAGAGTGTGTACAGTTTGCAAATGATATTGTAGTTTATAATTCCAAGATAAAAGTCTTGACGAGGTCAGAAGTCAGAAAAATCTGTGTTCAAGTTTGATGTTTTTAACTCACATTCAATTATTTAAAAAAATATCTCCTGATCTTTATCTGTGTTTTGCACCCAATAATGAGGCTTTACATTATTTTTTCTTAGGCAGTAGAGTCTGGCTCAGGACACAAACTTCCAGGTTTTAAATTGAGTTCCCACTAATTTCGATATGTGTGATCTTCCCAGTCTGTACACTAAGGATAATAATACTTCTCATATCAAATTTTGTGGTGTGTGAGCTTAATGTGATAACACATAAGGGACATTTAAAATAATAAACACTCAAAAAATTTTAGTTATGATTTTTATTATAACAAAAATTTTAGCTGGTTCTACTTTTGAGAGCTATGACAAATAAATGAGTGCAAAAAATGAGCTGATGAATTTGAAACACTTTAAAATTTAAGTTAATATATGAATGTAAGATATTGTGTTTTTAATAAATGCTTTTTGGTACAATGAATAAATGAATGAATGGTTAAATCACATGCTTATAATATATCAGAATATAAAGTAGCTCTGCACACAAATCCATGAGCCCTTAGCTCACTAGTAGCCCGCTGACCCGCCCTACTGTAGCTCCCCTCTCCTCCAGCCCCTCCTATAGCTTGCTGCCCTGCCCCCTCCTGTAGTTCTCTGCCACCCACTTGTAGCCAGTACCTCACTGCCACCCTCCTGTAGTTTCCCAGCTGCTGCTCAGCCCTCCTGTAGCTCCCTCTGTCCCCCCCCACCCCTCGCCCCCTGTCGAGGCTTGCTGCCCTGCCCCCTCCTGTAACTCTCTGCCACCTGCTTGTAGCTTGCTGCCTCACACTCCTGCTGATCCCTGATCCAGTCCTCACATGGTTGGTCATTATGTTTCATGGCATAGCGACCATTTGCATGTTATATCTTTATTATATAGGATTTTATATATATATATATATATATATATATATATATATATATGTATAAAGTAACAGCTTTATATATATATATATATATATATATTAACAGCTTTATTGAGATAATTTATATATCATAAAAGTCACTCTTTTAAAATGTACGGTTCAATGGCTTTTACTAAAGTCACAGTTTGCAACAAGTTCTATGTCTTTTTTTAAAAAAATTTATTTTATTGATTTTTTACAGAGAGGAAGGGAGAGGAATAGAGAACTAGAAATGTTGAGGAGAGAGAATCATTGACCAGCTGCCTCCTGCACACCCCCTGCTGGGGATGTGCCCGCAACCAATGTACATGCCCTTGACCAGAATCGAACCCGGGACCTTTTAGTCTGCAGGCCGATGTTCTATCCACTGAGCCAAACCGGTTTTGGCAGTTCTAAGTCTTTATAAAGGTTTTTGATTTTTAAAAAAGTCAAAGATACAAGTTAGAGAATGTGCTGTGTGCATTTCTCTTGGATACCCATACATCGTTCTCCTAGTTTTGGATAACTTTTGGTGCTGTGAACACAGCCTCTGGAGTAGGACTCCCTGAGTATGAATGTCAGAATATGTCATCCTTAACTGTGGTCCCCTTGACCTATTTAGTAGGTTTGATTTTATCATTTACACATTGAATTACAGTACTTATGTCATGGGATTGATATAACAATTAAGTGAACTAATAAATGCAAAGATCTAGAGTAATGCAAAACACACTATCAACATTCTATTTTTCTTTTGATTTTTTTCCTACCATTTAAAAATGTAAGAGCAATCTAACTTTCAGAATATACAAAAGTAGGTGGTTGGATTTGGCTCTTAGCCATAGTTTGCCAATGTACTTAGGTATCACACATGAATCAGTAAAGTCTGCTAGAAATTAGTCCTTTTGCAATGATTTGTAGTATTTTCACCTTGAAGCAATGTTAGATATGCTTATCACTTTTACCCTTTTTTGCTATTCCAGTCACATATTTAAATTACTAGAGGCCCAGCACACGAAATTCGTGCACAGATAAGGTCCCTAGGCCTGGCTGGAAATCAGGACTGATCTGTGGGGTAACTGGCTGGGTGATCAGGGGCCCCACTTGCACCCACCTTGGCTGGCCTGGGGCCACCGGCTCCCCTGCCTGGCCTCTTGCTGCCACAGATTAGGGCCTGTGGACTGGGGGCAACTCCTGCTTTGAGCATCTGCCCCCTGGTGGTCAGTGTGCATCACAGCAACTGGTCATTCTGCTGGTCCTTTGGCTGTTCAGTTGATTTGCATATTAGGGATACACACACACACTAGGGGTCCAGTGCACAAATTCGTGCATCTTGAAAGGAACTGTGGGCTGTGAGGCTGCTGTGGGCACAGGAATGAGTATCTGCCCATCCTCCATGCCCCTGCCTAGCCCTTCCTGTCATGGCCCTCAGTCCCCTGTCTGCTGGCAGCCCTGTTCCCGCTGCTGCTGCTCCCATGCACTGACAGTGCAGGTCCTGCTCCCATCTGCTGACTGGTGCCAGCAGCAGGTGCAAGCAGGGCTGGTGCTGTCAGTCAGTGTGAGCAGTGGCTGCTGCTGATTGTCCCTCAGGAACAAGGGGAAATGGAGAAGCCCTTAGGGGTGATTGGGGCAGGCAGCTGCCACACACACCCACTGATGGTCCTGAGCAACTGGGACTGATGCCAGGCACCAGCAGCCGGTGCAAGAGGCAGCTCTGGCAGCAGAAGTGAGTGTGAGCGGGGCCAGCACCAGCAGCAGGTGCATCAGGTGGGACCAAGGCATGTGGGAGCAAAAAATTTTCAGTAACCACCAGAGGCTCACCCCGATGACAGAGACAGGTGCCCCACCTTGGTCTGGCACCCCTACTCACCTGCTCTAACTTCCCACCATGGCTGATGCCAACCATGTTCTGCACACACCCCCTGGTGGTCAGCGCACATCATACCAACCAGTTGTTCAGTTGTTCTGCCGTTCGGTCTATTTGCATGTTAGGGTTTTATATATATAGATTTTAAATTTTATACAACATGTTTTGTTTTACAGAGTAAACTTCATTTATATTTTCTACATATTTACTCATTCTATTACACTTCATTCCTTTCTGCATATTTAGGATCATTCTCTCTTGCCTGACGAACTTTTAATATGTATGTACTGTATGTATGTATTTGGCATGAATCTATTGCTAATAAATTTTCTCTATTCTGTTTGTTTGATATAATCTTTAATTGCCCTTTATTTTTTGAGAAGTATCTTTCTAGGTAAGGAATTATGATTATAATTTATCTTGATTTAGAAGTTTGAAAATAACTTTCTATTGTCTTATCACTTAATTCCTGTGAGTAAATCAGCAATCTTATGGTTGCTTATTTGAGAGTTGTCTTTTTCTTTTGTCTCTAGCTGTTTTTCCATTTGTTTTTTTGTTTGTTTGTTTGTTTTTACCTTTGGTTTTCAGAATCAGAAGTGCAGCTTTATTTGTATTTATTTTGTTTTGTGTTTAAAGATCTTTTAAATTCTGTTGCTTGAAGTCTGATCAGTTTTAGAAAATCTTGGCTAATGCCTTTTAAATATGGTTTCTTCTTTTTTTCTCTTTCTAATTTTCTTTTAGGATTTCAATTATATATATATGATAGATCTTTCACCATACTAACATGTTCCTTACATTTAAAAAAAATGATTTCTTTTCTTTCATGGGGACTTTTACTAATTTGATTCAATTCCACTAATACTTCTTTATATAATGTTTAATATGTTATGTTATTATATATATATCAATTATAAATTTTTAATTTGATAATTTGTTTATAGGCTTCAGTTCTTAGGTTAAATTCTCCATGTTGTCATTAAATATCATGAAATTATTAAATATAGTATTTTAAAAGTTTATATCTGATAACATTATTGTTTGAGTCATTTGTAAGTCTATTTCTATTTATTGTTGTATTTTTGGGGGGTTTTAGTCATTTAGTCCTATCTCCTGGTATACCTGTTAATTTTTATTGAATACTTTGCATATTCAGTACAAAATTTATGTAGCCTCAGAATAATGCTATATTTTTCTAGTGTTTAGTTTTTCTATCAGACATAGAATTTGAAGACATTACATTGACCCAATTAGGGAATGAAAAATTTGTGTCTGACTTTCAATATTTCCAGGAGTTTGAATATTTCTAGTTTGCTTTCATTCCTAGATTGCAACCCTAGGAGAATATTAATGGAAAGTCTGCTTTTTTCTTTTTTTTTCTTTTCTTCCTTTCTTTCTTTCTTTCTTTCTTTCTTTCTTTCTTTCTTTCTTTCTTTCTTTCTTTTTTTCTTTTCTTTTTTTTCTTTTTTTTTTTTTTTTTTTTTTTTTTTTTTTTTTTTTTTTTTTACCAGGGTCCTTCCCCTTTGGTAGGAATTTTTGCCTCCTTGGCATCTTGAGACTATCAAAACACTCTGCTCAGCTTTAATACATTTTAGCTGCTTCATTCTGACTTCTCTTATCTTCTTAGCCTCTTGCTTCATCTTAGAAATATGTATATCTGTATATCTATATATCTATATATCTACATATCTATATATCTATATATCTATATATCTATATATCTATATATCTATATATCTACATATCTATCTACCTATATATCTATCTATATATCTATCTATATATCTATATCTATACTAATAAAAGCCAAGGTGGCCCTCATGCACTCACATCATCACAAGATGGCTGCCACAAGATAGCTGCCACAAGATGGCTGACAGGGGAAGGCAGTTGGGGACAAGATCAGGCTGGCAGTAGAGGGTTGTTAGGGGCAACCAGGCCAGCAGGGAAGGAAAGTTGGGGACTACCAGGCTGGCAGGGGTGGACAGTTGGGGGCTATCAGGTCTGCAGGGGAGGGCAGTTGGGGGCCATAGGGCTGGCAGGGGAGAGGTTAGGAGGCAATCAGTGGCTGGCAGAGGTGATTAGGGACAATCAGGCAGGAAGGCAGGTGAGTGGTTAGGAGCCAGCAGTCCCAGATTGTGAGAGGTATGTCTGACTGCCACGATTGGGTCTAAACCAGCAGTAGGACATTCCTTGAGGGGTCCCAGATTGGAGAGGGTGCAGACTGGGCTGAGGGACACTCCCCCCGACACAAATTTTGTACTCTGGGCCTCTAGTATATATGTATTTAGGACCTTGTCTTTATAAATCCTTGCTACCCATGTTGTTTTTTAAAGCCCTCAAAGAGCTGGATTATCATGAGTTCTGGGTGGAAGAGTTGTTCTTTAAAATGCTACTTGCCATAGCCAGTCATTTTATTGTTAAGACTAGAGGCCTGGTGCACGAAATTCAGGCATGGGTGGAGGTAGTCCCTCAGTCTGGCCAGCACCCTCTCCAGTCTGGGAACCCCTGCCGGATTGAGCCTAAACTAGCAGTTGGACATCCCTCTCAGAATCCAGGATGACTGGCTCCTAACCACTCGCCTGCCCATCTGCCTGATTGCTCCTAACCACTTCTGCCTGCCAGCCTGATCACCCCCTAATTGCTCCTCTGCCAACCTGATTGACGCCTAACTGCTTCCCTGCCATCTCAATTGCCCCCAATTGCCCTCCCCTGCTGGCCTGATAGCCCACAACTGCCCTCCTCTGCTGCCTCCAGCCTCCTCTGTTGAGACCCGCCTACTCTGTGTGAGGCAGCAGAGATATTGGGACTGGCCTCCTTCATGCTGCACAGGGCTGTGTGACCCCCAGGCCTCACTGCATGGAGTGGCTTCCGGGCCCCACCTCTGCTGTGCGCACAACCATCTTGTGGCGGCCATCTTGAAGTGGCCTCTTGTCAGCTTCATCTTAGAAATCTGCAAATGCCCTTTGGGAACCAGACCATCTTTGTGGTGGCCCTCTTGTGATGACATCATGCATGAGAGTGCAAGGACCACCTAGTCTTTTATTAGTATAGATAATTTGTTGGGTGACAGCTTATTAACTCATTCTTTTTGTCGTATTCCCCCCCCCCCCCCCCCCCCCCATTCATCCATCACTTTTACATACACTACATACGAATGCTGTCTCAGTTATTGTGCTAAATTTTGGACAAGATAAGAACATTTAGACATTTCCTTAAGAACACCTCGATGTAATAGGGAACAAAGATTTGCACAAGAGTATACTGCCTGAAAATATACTCTAATTACTTGCATATGAAAATTTAACACATTGTCAAAGTTGAGGTGATTTACTGGAAACTCTGTTTAAAGATGCAATTCTGGAAATCTTTCACTGAGTTTATTTATTTTTTCTAATCCTCACCTGAGGATTTTTTTTTATCTTATTTTAGAAAGAGAGGAAGAGAGAGAGAAGAGAGAGAGAGAGAGAGAGAGAGAGAGAGAGAGAGAGAGAGAGAGAGAGAGATGTGCAAGAGAAACAATGATGAGTTTCCTTCTGTACACATCCAAATTGGAATAAAATCCGCAACCTTCCTGGTGTATGGACAATGCTCCACTAACTGAGTCACCTGGTTGGGTCTTCCATTGACTTTTACATATTCAAAAGAACTGACAAGTTTTAGATGGATATAGTAGTATCATAAAGCCCATATCATTTCTTGTATTTGTCTTCAAAGAGTTTTAATAATCTTAATGTAACATTCACTCAAGCAGGTGGTGAAGCTTATTCACATTCATTTTGTAACCAATAAACTACTTACAGTTAGATATTACTTGATAACCTGAAAATACCAATTAGACAAATAGTCTCTTCACTAGAATTGTTCTACAAATTAATACCTCATCATGTCCTTTAATCTAGGACCAATTAGAGCTGGAGTAAAATTTGCTTCTTCCCTCTCTATTTGTCTTCTTTTAAAAAAGCACTTACAGTTCTCTGTTCACAGTAAAGAAACTAGCTTGAAAAAAATACCACAAGTTAGTCTTACAGCTCATTTGCCAATGTTTCTTATGTCTTAGTCCTCCTTTCAGTTTCTTTTTATCTGGGTCTCTAAGGAACTTTTGCATATGTGGGATGTTCCTGAGAACTTTCACTGTAGACACAAGATATAATGTCTTTTATTCTGGGTTATGATAAACTGCACCGAATGGTTTTCCAATACAAAAAACATATCTTAAATTATTGACTGTACATATGAAATTCTTGTGTCATGACTTTATATCTGTAATGCATGTGTGTTTGAACATATTAGTAGAGGTATATCTTACAAAATTTGGGGGAAGAACGTGTAGATTTAAATACAGGTGGACTTTCTGATGCTTAATTTATACATAAAATTAAAATGTTTGCACCTTTATAGGATGCATTTATATCTAATTCTTTTTGTTATGCATTTATCATGTTATGCATTTATCTTTCTTAAAATTTACCACTCTTTTTTATTAAGAACATATTAAGAGTTCTTTCTTTCCTTTCTTTGTCTTTAGTATTAACAGACTCAAACAACCATTCAGATATAATATGACCTCATGGTTAATTTCATTATTTAATTGTGTGTTTCAGTATTCTGTGACAAATATGATACTCCAGCATTGTAAAAGTCCCAGAGTCAGCATTGTCGTAGAGTGGCGAGGAGCTGGAACAATGCAAAATATGAAAAGGTTAAGCTGGGCACTGAATGCTCTTAGGCCACAGTATTTCTATTTCTACCAAGAGGGTAATTGTGCATCACATATTCATTTTTCATAAGGGTGTCAACCATCTGGTTCCTTTTGTTTTTCCCTTCTCGCTCCTTCACATCTGTTGCTTCTTCATTGTTCTACACAGGCTTACATTCCATATATTTGATGTTCATTTCCATAAAAATTCCATAGTCATGAAAATGCCTAGATTTTACCTGCAGGTCTAAGATAATTACAGTGAAACAGCAGCCAAGGTCATATGAAAGTTTATATCCAGATTAGACGGCTGACTGCCATAGAAATCCCTGGCAAGGAATAGCTGCTGGTTATGTTTTGCCTGTCCAGACAATCATTTGAAAGGCATCTGAGTTAGCAGTCTGACACATACTTCCTGGTTGGGTCACCACATTAAGTGTGCTTAGCTATTTGTAAAGCTATCTGGAGAGAAAGAGCATGTTAAATTGGAAACACATGGACAGAATGACACACATAGCCTTGGAATTTGCAGTGCCGTGCGGCAGAGTTCAATCAGGTGCTTGACATTCTGACAATCTTGTCTCTGCAGGAAGAGAAAGAAAAACACCTGGACCCCTTAGGTTTGGTGGTGGTAAGCTCATATTTTGGGGCCATTTGCTTAGCTTGGTTTCCCTCTGAGAAGATCTTTCCATCTGCAATGTTTTTCCTTCTATCATCATCAGTACCCATAACTTGCCTTCATTTTGTAATTCCCCTCCTAGCATTGATTTAAATTCAAATAAATACTGGGTAGCAGGATAGAGTAGATGTAAGAATTCCCATTGTTCTTCCCTCCCGATGCCAGAGTTTCTTCATGTTCTCTGATTATCAAGCTTACTCATTACTACTATCTTTAAAATAAAACATTATATTTATAGAGGTCAGATGCATATTGTTGACAGTAAAGCCCACGAAGAGGCAATCTGACATGTAAAAATCAGGAGGGTTTTTTTTTTTTTTTTCCTGTAAGTAATATCTTTACTTGTATGTAGTGCCAGAGCTAACACATAAATATACAAAGCAAATTACACCAAATAATTTATTTACAAATTAGCATGTTTCTTTAACTTGACTGTTAGTTCTAGCTAGATTAAGAACATTAATACAAACAGATGTAAATGCATATAGGTATTTTGTTAGGTCTGAGGCAGGGTTGATTCCTGAAAATAATGGTCAACTAGGAGTCAGGAGGACTAGAGTTTTATCTTTGCTATTAACTTGCTCCTTTTCATTTTACTGATTAATAAGATAGGGATTTACATTAGGTGACCACTATATCCTGGCAAGATTCAAGAGAACACAGTGGCCTCAAAAGAGGTATGCATGGTAGGTTAGCAAGGGAAGGGGGAGTTATGTAAACATTTGGTTGAGGTCTAGGTTGGGGAAGTCATTACAAAAGTTGGTAACCTGTAGGGGAAGCTGTCATAGAAGATAGGATATTGGAAGGTGTTAAAACTAAAAAAACAGTAGGGACTGCCCTAAGCTTTTGCAAAGACATCTCAAGCTTATAAAAGATAATGAAGAAAATTTCTAGTAACAAATTAACATTAGAAGCTGAAGTGTGAAAAAAGTAAGTAAATAACAACATGTACTGGAACTCCCTTAAAAATGGGTTTTTAGGTGGAAAAAAGTCTTTGAGAAGATCAGAATAAGAGAGCAATTGCTCATGATTTGTTCAAAGTAACATGCCATTGACTAACAGTGTGCCCCTCAAATCAGGGTTTCTCAACGTTGACACTGTTCACATTTTGAACTGAATAATTCTTTGTTGTTGGGGATAAGGATGAGGAGAAGGTCATGTGACTGTAGACTATTTTAGTAGCATCCCTAATCTCTACCCACTAGATGCTGAAAACCCTCCTATACAAGTCATGACAATCAAAAATGGTTTTGTCTGTAGATTGCATTTTCAAGTTCTATATTCTCTGTTTTTCATGACATACTTTAAAGAAGAACAGACCCTTCAGATGGGAGTATACAATAAGAGCAGATAAACCTAAAATTATCCTAATGGTCTCATTTCCTGTGTCCTAGCTCTCTGTCTCTCATGTGTAGGGGGATCTTAGTTCTTTAGATTGAAGATAAATATTGATAGAAGATTGGACTCCGGGATGTTTTTCACTCACTAAATCTTTCACATCTTCTAAGTTTAGAGTTTCCAGAAATCAAGTAACATTACAGTTCATACTTCTTATCCACAGGCACCTCTAAACCAGGTTAACCTGTCATTCTAACTTATCTACACACTTTTTTTATTCATCTGTTGCTGCAGAACACTTACCCTTGTGGTTTAGAATGAGTCTATGTCTTGTTTCTGTGTAGTGTTAAAAATGACAAGTGACAGTGCATCCGTCTGGTGGCCTTGGCCAGCATATCTGGAACCAAACTGGCTTCATTCAAGTAAATTCTGAGATGAAGCAGAAAGAAACTTAAAACCTTTCTTAAGGTTGAAAACCTAATGATTCAAGACCCAGTGAAGATATGAATAAAACAAACTGAATCTCTTCCTTAGACCTTACCCTATTCCAGGTGTCGGCAACCTGCAGCTCACGAGCCTTATGCATGGCTCTTTGGCCCCTGGAGTGTGGTTCTTCCAGAAAGTACCATGTGCGGGCATACAAATACAGTGTGACTGAAATTTCCTGGCCCATGCCCAGAAGTCGGTTTTCGGCCTGGGCGAGTCTATTTTGAAGAAATGGTTCTAAAGCCGAGCCACACTCAAGGGGCCAAAAAGGCCTCATGTTTGCCGATCACTGACCTAGTCTAACCCCTCTGTGCCTCAGCTAGGAGCAAGCAGGCTTTAGCAACTTTTCACACTAACATCTGCAAATCAGTGGCTGGCACTTGGTGGGTGTTGTGGAATGAAGGCTTTCTGGGTCTTTATCCTAAAGTATAAAAAAGTTTATTAAAGGAACATGCTGACATTCAGTTTAGTGATACACTTTGAACATTATTTTAATCCCTGTTGAGGTTATGATCTTGTCTAAGCTCTGTTATGTAAATTCCAGAAGAATTTGTGAGGTTAAAGGAGACAGACCCAGCTTTCACTGCAATAGGAATGCATGTTTGTAGGCCCTAGCATAACATTTGGGTTTATAAATGGCTCCCTTTATTCATAAAGCAGCCAGCTTGTGTGATGCTGTGCAATGCTAAATAAATTTTGATTGCTGTATTTATCTTTACATGTAAATGGAAATTACTTGAATATAGCATTTAAACTTGAAAATATACAGAAATGTTTATTTGGAAAGATAACAAAATTATTCTTGTGAATTCTTTCAAAATAAATTGACCTTTAAAAGTATGAGGGAGCTTGGTTCTCATGTCTGTGGTCTGTACATAGCTGCCTTTTGGATTTTTAAACTAATTTTTTTATTTTTGATGTTATTATAGATTTACTCTATCCCCCTCTACCCAGACCCTCCTCCACCAAACCTCACACCACCCCAGGCCATAACTTGGGTTGTGCATGTATGCATATAAATTCTTTGGTTAATCTCTCTCCTCCTTTTTTTTCTGAGATCTGCTCATCTGTTCATGTCTCTGGACCTATTTTGCTCATCAGTTTATTTTGTTCATTAGATTTCACATATAAGTGAGATCATAAGATATTTGTCTTTCTCTGACTGGCTTATTTCATTTAGCATAATGGTCTGTAGGTCTGTCCATGCTGTCTCAAATGGTAAGAGATCCTTCTTTTCTACCACAGCATAGTATTCCATTATATAAATGTACCACAATTTTTTTTTATCCACTCTTATACTGATAGACACTTGGGTTTTCTCCAGATCTTACCTATTGTAAATAGTGCTGCTATGAACATAGGGGTGCCTATATTTTTTCTAATTGGTGTTTCAGGATTCTTGAAAGTCCTAGAAGAAAACATAGGCAATAAAATCTCAGATATCTCACTGATAATTTTTGCTGATACATCTTCTTCTAGGGCAAGAGAAATAATAGAAAAAAATTAATGGGACTACATTAAAATAAAATAAAAATTTGTACACAGCAAAAGAAATCATCACCAATATGAAAAGGGAACCCATGATATGGGTGAATATATTCACCTATGATTCATCTGACAAGGGATTAATTTCCAAAATATACAAAGAACTCCACACATTTCAACAAAAGGAAGACAAACAGTCCAAATTAAAAAAAAAAAAAAAAAAAAAAAAAAAAGAGGCAGAGTACCTAAATAGACACTTCTCCAATGTGGTCATACAGATGGCCAAGGGACATGAAAATACGCTCCACGTCACTAATCATCTGAGAAATACAAATTAAAGCCACAATGAGGTATCACCACCTCATACCCACCAGAATGGTTACCATTAATAAGTCAACAAACAACAAGTGCTACAGAGAATCTGGAGAAAGGGGAACCTTAGGACATCACTGGTGGGAATGTAGATGGGTGCAGCCACCATGGAAAACAGTGTGGAGTCTCCTCAAAAAATTAAAAATGGAACTGCTGTTTGACCCAGTGATTCCACTTCTGTGAATATATTCTAAGAGTCCCAAAACACTAACCAGAAAGAATATATGCTACCTGTTGAATTTTGTTCCTCGTGCATAGATGATATAATAATGTAGTTTATCTAAAATAAATAAACAAAACCAAGGAAGAAGACTATATAGAAATTTATGTAAGTTCTGAGATAAGGAAAAGTGTTGAGGATAGTTAAGTGTGTATGAGTTGATGTTCTTTAGATAAATTGTCATTTCATTAGAATGGGTCCTTTTTTTCTAGACCTGGTTATCAAAGTCATGGTTCAAGACTACTAAACACAACCTTAGAGTGAATTCTAAACAGAAGGTAGAAAATAGGTGGCATAAAAAAAAAAGAAGAAGAAGAAGAAGAAAGGAAATGAGCCGAATCATTTTAGCAATAGGAAAATTAATATCCCAACTGGGACTTTGCCCATTTCTACAGCCTCTGAGCAGCAGTATCAGTTGCTGTCAACACTATTTATGTGGAAAATTGCATTGACATAGTTTAATTGGTTCTGCAATATAATTGTAGTGCAATGAAGCAAAATAGCCTATTTAGGATACTCAATACAATAATTATCCAGAAGTTCAGACATAATGTAAAATCCAAGAATAGAATTTGAAATCACATAGGACGGCATTTTAGAAGTGACATGAGACAGGGTGTGAGGAAAGGAAGTTTTTGATATTGTAAAACTTAACATGATGATCTGCTTTTAATAGTATTTTAAAATCGTTTTTTTAAAAAAAACAAAAACGAAGAATGATTTTGGAACCCTGCTTTTTCCTTTCACCACTTTGGGCCTAGAAAGTTTAATTCTTTCATATTTAATGGGCAGTGACCCAGAGCATTTGAAACTGGATTTGGTCCTTGAAATTAACATTGGTGGATTGCTGTCTGAACCATAGAGCTGTGTCCACTTCCCTAATGAAAATGGTATTTCTTTTTCTTATCAGGTAAGATCAAAATAATTAAAGCCCCATGGACAAGCTTGTTTGTTTTTAAACAATTACAACCAATGATTGTGTATTCACTAGAATGATGGTTTATTGTATTTCTGACCAATAGTTATGTCATCTTCTTTAGATCACCTTTTCACCCAGTATCTTGGCTCTTGATTCACTCTTTTATAACTTTATCCAGTGTATTTCTAAACTGCCGCTGCTGTAGAGAGGTGATAAGAATATAATTAAAATGATATTATTTCCTCACCAGGGAAATAAAATCTGCCCATTTGTAATGCATATGTGCTTGCACACACCAAGACTGTCAAACAGGCATAAACATTGTTTAAAGTATTACATGAGTCCCATTTATATCCCCCATTGACCTCTCCTCCGCCTCCCGCCTCCTCCAAGCACAAGTCTTCACCCCCCTACTGTCTGTGTCCATTGGTTTTGCTCATATACATGCATACAAGTCCTTTGGTAGATTTCTTACCCTCTCTTCTTCTGGTTTCCCTCGTAGGTTGGTTCTATTTTTGTTCATCAGGAGACTCATGTAATACTTTAAACAATAAAGAGTTAAAAATAAAATAAAATAAAATATGGACTGCCGGAACCTGCTGGCAATGAACAGTACCTGATTGAGGGGGTGAGGTTGAGAAAAAAGAAAGACAAGAAAAGATGGGGTCGGGAGGACTGAGACTGAAGTCTGCAGTCCCGAGTTTATTTCTTAGCTCGTTTTTATACAGCAAAAGCAGGGAGGTACAAGATACAGGTCCAAATACTCAGGCTAAGTATTTACCCAGCACCACATCTCTGTTTCTGCACGAAGCAGAGAATTGCTTCCTAATCTATACGCAAGCAGCAGGTTAAACAGTATATGTTATTCTTTACAAAGGTCAGCAGTATTTTTATATTAACAAGCTGCAAAACAAGCTGAAAAGCATGTTCTCATGAGAGCTATGACTTTTGTCCTACCAGAGCTATGTCCACCAAGAGACCCCTGCTTTCAGGGCAGCTCCGAGGAAAAAGTCCCCTGTTTTCAGGGTAGCTCCCCACAATGGACAACCTCCCCCCCCCCAAAAAAAACCACACCCCACAAAACAGGCATAAACATAGGATACAGAGGGATAGAAATCACACAAATGCATACACATATTCATTCTTCAGTTAAAAAATACACATTCTATTTGGGTATATATAGTTTTTATGCAACGCTAGAGGCCCGGTGCATGAAATTCATGCACAGGTAGGGGGGGTTCCCTCAGCTCAGCCTGTACCCTCTCCAATCCTGGACCCCTCGGGGAATGTCTTACTGCTCTCTCACAATCCAGACAGCCCTCTCACAATCACTGGATCCTAACTGCTCACCTGCCTGCCTGATTGCATCTAACTGCTTCCCTGCTGACCTGGTCACCCACACTGACACCCCTGCAGGTGTAGTTGCCCCCAACTGCCCCACCCCCCTTAGCCTGGTAGCCCTCAACTGCCCCCCCCCCCCCACCAATCTGGTTGATTCTCACTGCTCCCCCTCACCCCCCGCCTTGCCAGCTTAGTTGCCTTTCATAACCTGCTTCTCAGTCATTTGGTTACCCCTCACTAACCCTCCTGCCAGCCTGGTCACCTCACACAGCCTGTTTGGTCATTCATTCGGTTGTTTCAGATGCAATGGTCACTTAGCCATATATATATTATAATCTTTTTTACTTGGTATTTTCATTTTAAATAAGTTATTAAAATGAAAACTAAGTGGATTATATTAAAATTCAAAAATAGACATGGGTATTAGTGTTAGTATGCTTATATGTTCTTTTAAATATAAAACTTATTGGCAAAGTTTTTTTTTTAAATCAAACATATGGGATAATATATTTATTTGAATTTAAAACAAATTATTAGGGAATCTGACTAGGAACATATGTTTATCTTTAGTTAAATTATCATAACTATTATGGAAGGAAAGGTGGGCTATTAAATATGAGCACTGATAAAGAATACAGTTCACATAGATTGTCATGTTCTTTAGCTAACACAACTGAGTGGGGATACAATCCTCCATTTCAAATATTTGGAAATGAAATATATGTGATTGCATTTCAGAAACCTAAATCTCAATTCCATTTCTGTTACTGTAGAGGTCAGTTTATCTGCTGCCTATTCCTTACTTTCCTTTAAATTATCTTCTGTGACTTCTCCTAATCACTAAAATTTATGACTGAAGTAAATAACGTCTTTGATTCCCCCCCCCCCCCCCCCCGTGTCACAGGACATTTAAAGAATTCCTTCAAAATCCTCCAAAAAATCCTGCTGCTGTACAACTCTTTCATACTTTTATAAATGCTCAAATGCTAAATCCCAACCACTTGGAAACTGCGTAAACCCATTTTAACCTGTTCTTGCATTCTTATTTCTTTTGTAGAAATTTACTGTTTAAAGAAATTAATGATCAAATGTGGGGAAGGAAGTCACATTTACTGAAAGTTTTACTGAAAGCTTTAGGCTTCTTCTTTTTTATTTTTGTAATCCCTTTCTTGAATCTCTATTGGTCTTATCACTCATGTAGTGTTTGTCCCCAAGTATTAAGGTACAATTCTGCTGATTAAAACAAACAATATAAAGCAATTTTGATTTTTCTTTTCAGTTTCTTATAATCTGCATATTTTCTCTTGTGTCTTGCATTTCTTTCTTTTCCTTACAGGCTAGAATTTGAAAAATGTGAGTTCTGGTACAAATCCAGAACTATCTAGATATGTGTATTTTTACTCTGTAAAGTGAGAGTGTTTATCTCTAAGTTTCATTTTAGATTCTCAGCATGTGATTTTGTAATATCACCCTAAGCCCTCCTAGGGCCATAAAAGAATGAATCACATTTCAGTTTTTATTGGCACTTTTAATCTCAGTGCCAAAATTTTTGCAAGGGTGTTTTCCTTTTCACACATTCTTCAGGACTTTAATATTAGGAGTTAGAGAAACATATATGTATCCATGAGTGGAAGAAATTTTTTTTAGACTAAAAGCTGACCTAGTGATATTTTAAGGATTATTATTTTGGATATATAAATGAAAGAAGCTTAGCCATATTTCTAATTTTACTTTATTTTTAGTTATTAAAGATTGAAAAAATAGGAGATATTAGATAATTACAGCTTAATATTTCTTTTCTTACCAGTCATGATTCAGTGCAACAGCAGAAAGAGGCAAAACATGGAGAAGCAAGCAACCTGATCATCAGGAGTGATTATACCTCCATTGTATTATAAAGCAAAGAAAAAACATGGACATAGTTGAAAGCTCCTCTTGGATTGTAGGCAGTATGTTTTATGTGCTTATTTTTATTTTTTGAAATTATTTCCGGCAAAAAACTGTGTCAAGAATACTCCAATGAACAAACTATATATCCATAACTAGCTTTTATAAAGGAAACATTACTCCCTCAGTAAAAATTCTTCATGTGCCTTTTGCTAATTGTAATCCCCTTACTTCCCTATAAAGTTATACACTCTCCTGAATTTGATATTTATCATTACCATGTATTTCTTATTTTTTTTTGCATATGCATATCTCTCAATAATAAGTAGAGTTTGCTTGCTTTACATTTTACAAGACAGATATCACAATGTATTTATTTTTCACCCAATGTTGTAATTATGAGATTCAGTTAATTTTAATTTGAATGATTAACTGTCTACACTAATAAAAGAGAAACAGGCAAATTGTCCATCCCTCCACTATGCCCAATCAGAGTAAGTATGCAAATTAACACAACAAAGATCATAGGTAATTTGCATATACAGGCATGGAGCGAAGACTAAAGACAGCATAGAAGGAAGCCAAGTGGTGCAGAAGGGAGCAAGCTGAGGCACTTGGCAGCGGAGTCGGGAGCTAAGTCTGCCTTGGTGGGCTTTGCTCTGGCTGCAGGAAGCCCTATTCTTGCAGGAATCTTCCTGCAATGGGCCTCTAGTTTTTAAATAATAAAACACTATTTTACATTACATATGTTATTGTTACTTTTATAAAAATTGATTTAATTTACGTTTGATTTGATATCTGTATGTCACTTTCAAGATAATGGTGCTTATAAATATCTTTTGAAATAAGTCATTCTGATGCAGAATCCATTTGTTTATTTACTTCTTGGTAAAATGATATTTAAATGACTCCTAGGCAAGGATAGGGCTAGGTATTAATTCTCAGGTGAGCAAAACAGACTTTGTTTCTTTCTTATGACCCTTCCAGCCTAATGTAAATACATATTTTAAAGAATTCCACATTTGTGACAACATAGATGGACCTAGTGAGATACATAATTCAGAGAAAGACAAATACCATCTGATTTGTCTAAAGAACAATATGAGTGAACAAACAAAACAGAAGCAAACTCATAGATACAGAGAACAGACAGATCACTACCAGAGGGAAAGAGAGTTGGTAGTTACAAAATAGTCACTGGGATGTAAAGAACAGCATAAAACATATACTCAATAACATTGTAATACTAACTATGCATGGTGTCATATGGGTACTGGTAATATCAGTGGAGGAATTAGTAAAGCATATGATTGTCTAAGCACTATGTTGTACAAGTGAAACTAATACAAAATAATATTAAATGTAAACTGTAATTGAAAAAAAAAACACCTGGGCTTTCCCATTCTTGTGTAAAAGAATGTTTTCTCTTATATGTACACTTATATCAAAGTATACATGTAAGAAAATGATTGCTGTTTATGACTTCCAATCAGACTTAATGTTAAATATACATGTACAATGGAATTCTATGTTTGGCCTTTCTCATCATTGACTACTGCTTAACTAAAATAATGTATATATGAATAAAGGTTTCTATTTTAAATCTTTGCAGACCTAACACATTTGGAGAGAATACCCATTAACTTTAAAGAAAGAAAGAAGACCTGGGAATTTTGTAAATTTTATATCTCCTCTTACCACAGAAACAACTTACCTTTGGGATCTATATAGCATTTGAATTTTGTCTTTAAATATCAAGTGAATGAGATTCAGAGCTTGGTTAAGCAAGACAATATGAATAATTTTTGAAGATATTCATTGTGGCTTACAGACTTTATGAGACATGTCAACACATTTCCTCATTCAACAGCAGTTTATGATATTTATGTCATTGTTATGTAAATTATGTGGTTGTTATAGATGCTGAACATTTGGTTCTTCCTGACTTGTGGCCAATGGCCAATGGGGTCAGAACTATTCATTAATCCAAGTAAGTCCATACATATGAACTTTTGCCTTTTTTTTTTTTTTTTTTTTTTTAGTTTTTACATCCACAACATGTATAATAGTAATTAGTTTTTCCAGGATGTGCATTTCAAGAAGATTACTGCCTCAGGCGTGGAAGTTCTTTGATATTTGGCTGAGACCCAGTTTTGTAATCGCTTAGAAATGTAGTGCATATTGCATTGGGATACTTTGGAAAGGAGTTACTGCACCTTGAAATGTAGATTTCCTTCTAAGAACCAGAAATCCAGTCTTGTCTCAAGCCTCAATTCAGATAAACTATGAAAAAAAAATTAACAGGGGCCAGCTATATTTTGGTATTGCTCCATTTTTTTCTAAAACCTTGTGAATGAGCAGCTTTTTGGTAAGAAAATTTCTCTGACATGTATGTTTGATAGATATGTGAATGTGAGATTATAACTTATTCACCACTCCTTAAATTGCTTAATATTTTATATTTTAAAAACATTTTGTTGTTCAAATAGACCTTAGTTGTTGTTTTATACTATCACAATTAATGTTGTTCTCCAAGATTTAACTATTCCTCTTTTTTTTATTCACTTCTTCTCAACCTAAATAGCTCTTAATTGTATTATGTCCACTTAGCTTTCCATTAATTAGAATATTTATATTTATTTTCTGATTCTCTTACATCATCATCATCATCATCATCATCACCATCATCATATTTAGTTCAGCAAAATTCTGTTTTTAAAAATGTTTTTATTGATTTTAGAGAAAGAGGAAGTGAGGGAGAGATAGAGAGAGAAAGATCAATCAATTTCCTCCTACATGCACCATGACCAGGAATCCAGCAGGCAAACTTGCAATGCATGCAACAATGCTCAACCAAATGAGCACACAAGCCAGGGCAAATGTCTTCTTATTTTGATTCTGTGGGCTTCAGAAATGAAATTTTCTCTATGGTTCTTAATCTTGAAGCCTCTATTATCTCTTGACCACATTTCTTTTTCAATTCATTTCTCATTTTTCATCATTTTCCTTCACAACTTTATTTCCTACTAAAGCTCCTACTTTTTCTGAGATTTATCTATAACAGCTACATAATAAACATTGACTGATTCTATGATCATTAGTTTCCATTTGTTTTTCTTTCATTTTTCTTTTAAAAAAATATATTTTATTGATTTTTTACAGAGAGGAAGAGAGAGGAATAGAGAGTTGGAAACATCAATGAGAGAGAATCATCGATCAGCTGCCTCTTGCACACCCCCTACTGGGGATGTGCCCGCAACCAAGGTACATGCCCTTGACCGGAATCGAACCCGGGACCTTTCAGTCCGCAGACCGACGCTCTACCACTGAGCCAAACCGGTTTCGGCTCATTTTTCTTTATTTCAATAAGTCAGTATTGAACATGTCAGTAAATTAAAATCATCATTTTTGTTTTCTTGATACCTATTGTCTAAAAATGGGAAGAAAATCTGTTTTTACTTAATTATGCAGATTCTTCTTAAACTGGCAAAAGGTTTCCTGAAGAAAAATAATTTTGCTCATCTGTACACGTAGGTGATAGAGGCCCCATCCTCTACCAAAGGCAGATTGTGAGCTTCTAGTGGACAGTGCTCTTGCCTGACTCATCCTCGTGTTTCATTCCAGTCCCTAAGGTAGAGCCTCACACCGAGTAGACATCTTGGAAACTGGAGAAGTGAGTTGGTTAATCTATCCTAATGTGGGGTATTATGATGTGCTGTTGAATTATTCCTGCTAAATAAGTAAACTAGATTGGCTTGACTATATTTCTCCCAACCAGTGGAGTTTCATACCTTTAGCACAGCATGCATCCTTGTCCTAGTCAACTCAGGGTTTCTGAAATTTTCATATGGTTTGTAGTTCTGTGCAGTGAAATGAAACTGCCATTAACTTAGAATTGATGCCCTGGATGCTATACCAGGAAAATGGGGGAAATGATGCTATAAACCGGACCAATTAGATCTGTCTTTGGCGATCTAAACATTAAAATAGGAAATATTTGCCTGCAGCTAAAGAATAAAAGTTAGAGTAAACATACTAGCATGAATTTGATTTCTATTTTGGTAGTCATAAATTCTAATCAATGAAAACCGTAAGACCATTATTCTAGGAATAATTTTGATTTTATTTTGAGACCATCATGGGACAAACTACACTGACCACTATCATAATGGAAATTTATTTAATACTTTACCCAGAAATTTTTATTTATATAGGACATCTTCCAATCATGGGAGAGTATTTGGATAGGTTTTATAAGAATATACATAGTAGCTATTGTTTAATCAGAGGAATTCCTGGTTTTATTTTTTGTGAATTGTGGATGACAGCATCCAGAAATGTTAGTGTTAGGTTTCTCTGATTTTGAAATTTTCCAGAATATAAACTCCTCTAATTTAGTGAGTTAAAGGAAGAAAATGCATGCTTTCATTCCCAGTGGACTTCAATGTGAATCCTAAACCAGATTCAGTTGGGAATTCTCAAATGTCATTTTATAGATTGCTTTGTAGCTTTAAATAAAATGGTTGCATGTAGTCCTACAAAGATTTCCTATTAATTAATACTTCATGAGAAGATTAAAATTATAGTGTTGATTATTTATTATTAATAATATTTTGATATTAAATAATAACTAATCCAGTTTATAAATTCTAATTTAACCTGTATTTCCAATGCCAGTAGGTAATATTTGGTTACTTTTCTAATAATACTAGATGTCATAAAGTTATTTAATCATAGTATTTTATCAGACCTAACTTGCAACCATTATTGTGGACTCAGATGGTGCAAAACCAATGGTATTCTATCTGAATATGACCCCCCTCCTCCTTATCATAATATTCCTATAGAATACCATGGGAAAGGTGCCCAGAGGCTGTGCAAGGAAAAAATATTTTAAATGATTTTTTTAAGCAAACATGCAATTTGCTGTGATGAACCTATAATACATTTTTAAATACACTCTTTAGGTGAGCTTAAGCTGCAGCATTTTCTTCTACATATAGTATTTACTACAAAAAATAATATAGATTTAAAAAAAATGACAACCTATCAGCTCTTCAAAGCTTGCTCTTATTAGAGCCGCTTGATGAAAATGGGCACCTCTCACTGCCCACAAGTCTTCTTGTTCCTGCTTCTGATTAAACCCAAGGAAAGAAGTTCTCTTTCCATATTTGACATCTCTGAGTAAGAAAATATCATTATTGACATTCGTGCAGTGGTATGTGAAAGAGTGAGGAAAATGAGAGAAGAAAGATGGAACGGAACCATGATTTTACCCCAAAAGGTCTCCTGAGTCTGAGGGAGAGAGGAAAGGAGAAGGAATTACAGTGGAACAGCTGATTACCAGGTCTGGGGTAGATGGATGTGCAGACAGGAAATGATGCAGCCTGGCTGGATCCCAACAGGGAAACAGAACAGGAGAAAGCGGATGTTGGTGCTGCTGTTGATGCTGAAAAGAAGAGCAGAGAGCAAGGCTGCTGGAAAGAGAGAAAGAATCAGAAATAAACCACCAGCCTTTAAGCGTTCATAGTTACCCGTTCAGAAGAGAGGCCTGGAAGCATTTGATTCTCAGAAAGAAGACGGCATATGAGTTTTAATGAGTGGAGAAAATCACACCAAGTAGCTTTAGAAATCACATATTTGAAAGAATTTTAGGATTTTCTGGATAGACATGTTGATTCACTTACTACTTATGTCAATTAAAAGAAAATTGAGCTATAGGTCCAATTTTCTATATTTGAGAAAAACTGGATTCAGTTGCAACATAGCAAATGATGATACGTTATTGAATTTACATGTGGAAAAGACCTCCATAGTACAAAACCTGGCAGGATTAATCTCAGCTGTTAGCCATCAGGATATCAGGATCTCTTGAGGAAGGAGGTGCTTAACCATGGGTTGGTTCCACTTGTGACAATTCTTCCAGTGGTACACACAGGTGCATTTTTTCTGTATGTATTTTATATTTCCATAAGATGTTCTGAAGCAAACACACAACTCTAGGAAATCAGTATCTTGGAATCAATGACTTGGAGAAGTGATTTCAAAATGTTTAATAAAATACATGTAATAATATCACAGGAATCAGAAGTTATTCAAATCAAACAACTCCTGAAGAAGATAATGTTGTTTCTTCCTAGATTTCAACTGCACTAGGGAAACAACCTCATGAAAACATCTTTAAATAAAATTTAAGAAATAAGTTATGGTTCTCAATCAACCTAAATTTGACTTAATGTGCCTTGAATTGTTTTAATAAAGGTGCTTTTGACAGACCTTTGGAAGTCATTTTGGCTGTATAAACAGCTTAGACAAACTTTGAAACTGATTTATTAGTTTGATAAACTAGATGTCTTTCCTCAAATCTGAAGTTTCAAAATGCTATTCCACAAAAGGATTTACACTAATTTCAGCTAAATATACATTGATGTGCAACACTTTTTATTTAGCCAGTAGTTACCTGTCCTCTACAGTAATACAGAGTATTGAGGGTCTGTTTCTCCTTTCCAAATAAATTGATGTAAGGAAACAATGAATAAAGGACCCCAGTGTCACATTGTTACTGGGGAATTGAACTTCTCTGGCACTCATACGAGTGGGGTTCTTAAGATACCTCTAGAAAAAAAATCCTAAGATTTGCATGGGAGAAGGAGATGTGGTAAAAGGCTCTATTTGTGTGGAGTTACATTCCTTGGGTTGCAAAGTCCCATGCCCCATAGCTCAGTCCTAGAAAAAGTGCAGCTGGGAAATCAGAAACTCCAAAAGCAAGGCTGGGGTCCAGGTATTGCAGGTGGGTCCAGTACATTGAGCCCAGATTCAGTCTATTAATCTTGAGTGGGTCCCACATGGCTTGGAGCCACGTGGGTGCAGGGGAGTGCAGTCCCTGCAACAGGAGAGCCAGGAGCCCGGCCAGCAAGAACCAAATGCCAAAAGATAGGGAACTCCCATTGCTCAGAAGTTTAAATATTCCGGTTCCATTCTCTGGCAGTGGACATGCCTATTCTGGCCAATTTCCTGTTCTCAGGTGTGATTGACAGACAGGTAAGCACCTTCCAGTGTCACTCAGAACTTACTAGGCATGCAGCCAAACTGCCTTTGTCCTGTCCCTTTCTGCATCGATCAGTGGGGAACAGATGTGGGGGTTGTTAAATTATCAAAGCTGTATGAATGGCTTGCCTATATTATCTAGCCTTCCCTTTATTCCTTTCCTGTTTCATAATAACCAGATTACTACAATGGTATCAACATTAGGTGATACATAAGTATGTCTGTATTAGGGAGCAAGGTGGGAATTTATTTTCTTTAATTCTTATTTATTGATTTTTATTTTAGAGAGAGAAAGAGAGAGAGAGAGAGAGAGAGAGAGAGAGAGAGAGAGAGAGAGAGAGAGAGAGAGAGAGAGAGAGAGAGAAGGAAGAGAAGAGAGAAACATCAATGTGAAAGAGAAACGTTGATTGGTGGCCTTCATATGAACCCCAACTGGGGATTGAACTTGGGTTTGTGCCTTGTTTGGGAATCGAACCTGCAACTTTTTGGTGGATGGGATAACACTACAACCAACTCTGAGACACACTGGCCAGGGCAAGATAGGAAGTTGAGAGGAGGAGGGGAGAAAAGCTGCCATTTTTTATTCCTCATATTGTGGCCTTTTGGTTACTCCATGCTTTAATTTGGTACTTGAAGACTGCAAATCTGTAGAAATTTGCAGCTGAGCAAGAATGATGGGACAATTCCCCTTATACTAACAAATTTCAGTTCATGGGAGACTATGCATCCATCAGGTGAAGTCCTGACATTCACGCTCCTTGCTGAAACATAATGGTATGGATTCTCCCCTTCCTTTAAGTAATTCTGGGTGGAGGGGACAATGTCTGGGGGCTGGGTAGGTGACACTTAGTTATTAATCTCACAAAGAACAATACCTAATGACGTGCTATGAGGAAATGGAGTTGATAACACAATGTGTTATAGTATGACCTTGAAGTGAAATCCTGAAAGCAAGAAAAAGAGCAAGAGACTTTTTAAGGACAAATATTTCTAAGTGTCATTTTGATAGTAAAAAGGTATTATACATAAAAATTTTGTTTTGTATTTTATCAATTCTCAATGCTCACTTAAATTCTCCCCATTTCTTAATACTAATTTCAAAGTTTTCACTCAAAATTTCTCTGGGCTCAGTGATGAATTGGAACCAATGTGCAGTGTGTATTTTGAATTACATAAACAATATTGAAGATGCTTCCATTAATTTCTTAAACCCATGTCAGGTAATGGAAAACAAACTTGCATCTCATTCTAAAGATGAGATTTTGAGTTAGTGATTCCAGTAATTTAGAACAGGGTGATGTAAGATTTTTTTCTGGGTTATTTCAAATCACTGTTGTGGTAGAATTGTGTCTCTTTTAAATAATTCCATTGATAGCAAAAAAGTAGATGTTTTGTTTTTAGAGGAGGGGGAATACCACATGCAGTGTTTTAGATTTGACAATACCTTACAAATATTAAAGGCTACCAGTGAATAACAACTTAGTGTTGGAAAGGATAAAAATTCTCAATAAAATGAACAGGATGATCCATAAGTTTAGTTCCCTGCAGATGAAAATCAGCATGGAGTAGCCAGCATCCAGACCTGTCCATTTTCAGCTAGCCCTAAGCAGTGGGTGCTCCCAGAATTTCATTGTCAATTTAATGGGAGCTTTAGAATATGGAACAACTTGAGATAAAGAAGACTCAAAACATAGGGGTTTTTTAAATTAGGATTTCAGGTTTCAAATCTACATTTCCTAAAGTCACAGTTCTTTTTGACACGTTTTCAGAACTTACTGTTTTATGGTTAGGTTATCTAGCAAGACAACAAAAACAAAAACAATAAAAACAAACAAACAACAACAACAGAAAATCTCCCAAAAAAAGAGAAAAGAAAGACTTAATTTTTAATATTACATTATATCTTGGCTTTAGAGGGTCAACTGAAATTGACAACAAGCAAACGTTAATTCTAAAGTTGGCACATCACCACAGTGGGGTAGTACTTTATTAAAGACTTGGTTTCTATGAAATCTACTAGAGCAGTGTTTCCCAAACTTTTGACATATGTGTACCTTTTCTATAATTTTCGTAATGCTGAGTACCCCTCGTACTCATGAGAACATAGAATTAGGCGCAGCTAAGCACAGAGCAGTGCATATCTCCACCAAACTCCGGTGCAACGCGTACCCCCACCGAACTCTTCCCGTACCCCTGGGGGTACGCATACCACACTTTAGAAAACACTGTACTAGAGCATAAGATCTTTAAAAACAGCATCTGTAATGTACAAGTGTATTCCAACATCTGGGACAGTTTATTAGTATTGTGTGGCCCACAGCAGGTATTGAAGTAGAATTTTTAATTAACAAGTGACCGAATTGAGCATCACAGGTACTTTTAAGATTATTTTTCTTTTAAGTAACAAGGCTACTGGGTGAGTCATGGAAGTTTAATCTAAGACTTACATACTGAAAAAATCAGTGCAATGTTTGCTAATTGACAGGTTGGGGAAAGCAATATAAGTAGACAAATTGAAGGCACAGAAGCATGAAACATACACTATACAGGCAGTTTTTATTCTGAGGCATAAAGTGCTTGTTGAGAGTGGAAAAAGACAGGCAAAGAATGGAAGTACAGGAGGTTAGTTGTTAGATAAAGGCCAATTGATTGAAAATATAGAAAAAAAAAGAAGTTTCACATTCTTCCACCACTTTCTCACACCTAGCCTCCTCTCCCCTCTTACATCTGTGCCCATAAATATTTTGTTCCATCCTGTTACTGTGATGGATTGCCCATCTTCATTTTGTGGGCATCCTTTCCATTTGTATTCTAAAGCTCATCCATTCTCACCTACTTAAGGATAACACTTTAATAATTCTTTTTCCTGCATCATAACTTTTAACTACTCCACTGGCTTGACTTGACATTCACAGCAGTGAATGCTGTAATTTATTCCACCTTATAAAAATTCTCATTTTACTACTTACCCTCCTCTAGCCATTACCCCATTTCTCTTAATCCAGTTTACAGCAAATATCCTCAAAATGACTTTGAAAAGAGGTTTCCAAGACCTCTTATTTCTCTCATAAACCCCTTCCATCAGTTGAGTACAACTTTATTTAATAAGATCTTATCAACATCACCATCTTTTAATTCAAAATTAATCTCAGTTCTTACCTCATTTGATCCCTAGCAGTCTGACACTATTATAGTTGTTTTTAATTATCATCTTTTTTTAAAATATATTTTTTATTGATTTCAGAGAGGAAGGAAGGAGAGAGAAATAGAAATATCATTGATGAGAGAGAATCATCGATTGGCTGCTTCCTGCACACCCCACACTGGGGATTGAGCCTGCAACCTGGGCATGTGCCCTTGACCAGAATTAAACCCAGGACCTTTCAGTCCCCAGGCCAATGCTCTATCTACTGAGCCAAGCTGGCTTGGGCATTATTACCTTTTTAAAAATACTGGTTTTGGGACACCACATCTTTTTAGTTCTTTTCCTATCTTACCTGTAATTCATTTTTGCTTTTCTTTGTTGGCTTCTTTAATATTTTGAAGTTATAAATATGAAAATGTCTGAGTGCTCTACCCCCTGCCACATCTTCATCTGTATACACATTCTAGGTGACTTTGTACAGTTTGATGGTTGGCTCTCAAATATGTTTTTAGCCCAGACTTTTAGTACTTTGTGTATTATATATTTGTTTATACTACTTCCAACCCATTATCTCCACTTTTATGTGTTGTTATATATTTGTTTATTTGTTGTCTCTCTTCTCTTTCAGATTGTAAGCTTCATGAGGACTGAGACTTTATTTTGTTCATTGCTATTTCTACCAGCTGGAACTGTCTGGCTCAGGAGTAAGCTCTTAATTTTGTTGTATGTTACTGCTTTGCTTTGTCAAATAAAATATATGCATTACCTTTGACTCAATTTGCATTCAAAGAATCCATGTCCATAAGAATGGTAATTTCAATATGAAGAAAGCAGGAAAATGAGGGCACCTTGGATGTTTATCTTCAGGAGAGTGGATGAACAAAATGTAGTAGAAGCTAGTTACAGATATTAGAACCATCTGTTGAGATGTTCACACAGCTACATAGGTAGATCTTAAAAATAGTTCTGAATAAAAATCAATGTAAAATTCAAACATGCATTATATATATGTGTAATAATTCCATTTATGTAAATAAAATACATGCATACAAACCAAACATATATTTTATAAGTATTTATCTAAGCACAAAGGCATTCATTATACACATAGAATGGTTACTTATGGGAAGAAGAAGAAAGGAGAAAGTTATATGGTAAAAATTAGGAGATAAATGTGTGAGTAAATAAATGAACAAGAGAAATAGTTTATGAACCAGTAATGATAATGCACTTTGAGCTTAGAGTTATGACAATCTCAAATCTTTGCATCTGAGGCACACTGGAAAAAAGTAATGTTGAATAAACTAAAAAGGGGACACTGCATCTACAAATGATGTGTAGAGAAGTAGCATAATAAAAAGGTGAAGAACACTATTCTGTTTTTTAGTTCTTTTATCAAAAATCAAACATTTTGAGAGAGGGAATTTCACAAATCAAATTTTGAGCACCTTAATTCTGCTTGGTTTTGAGGAAAAAACTGAAAAACAAAAACAAAACACAGGTCTATAGAAAATTTGAGCATGATCAAGATTACTTTCTTACCCAAACTGTTCACAGACTGGAAAACATAGCTTCTTAAAACAAAAACAGAGTGTTATTTGGAAGCTTCAGTAAAAAGTAAAACCACCAAAGACCATATAATATCAAAAAGTTCTCAAATATATCAATTACCAATAACCCTAAATGGTTGTTCAATGAAATCCTTCCCAGAAAATTCAATATTATTTGCTCTTCAGAAAAACAAACAAACACATACTAAAGAAGACTCTAGTTTTTAATTATAAATGGAACTGAAAACTGTCCCAAATAATCTAAAGTTATGAAAATGATAATTTATATTCATATAGTGAAGCCCAAAGTAAAGAAACCAGTTGCATAATTAAAAGTCACCAATAAAAAAATAAGAAAGCACACATACATATATTCAGTCACACACACACACACACACACACACACACACACACACACACCACACACACACTATTCTAGGTTAATAGAAGAGCCAAATTTGTAATATTTTGAAATCTTAAGCTAATATTTTATTCTTTGCATGCATTTGGTTTCTATGGAAAGCAAAAATCTTTCAGAAGATCCCCCCCCCCTTTTTTTTTTACAGCAGACACAATTTCCTTAATTTTAGGAAAACATCGCTGATGTTTAAAAGTTAAACATTTTATTGTGGAATTGCTTCTCAGTTTTTCATCTTAAAACTTTTTACACTTTCATAATTTTATTTATTTATCTATTGACACCTTTCTTAGGGAATTTGGGAAAAGGAAAGAGAAGAAGGGAATGTAGATGAAAATAAGACCTTTAAACTCCTATAAAATTTTTAAATGAGTTAGAATCCAATAATTCATTCTTTCATTTATTTATCAAATACTTTCTTAGTGTCTATTCTATGTCAAGAGTTGTGTTACCCACACTAGGTGACAAAAGAAGATAAGGTTTCACAAATATTTTACAGGCACTACATATTTCTATCTGTGGACCCATGAATCCATCAATGGCTCCACTAACACAGTTAATCAACTACTCTGCATTCTAACTCAGTTTTTGCTAACTCAATTAGAAAAAAATCTCACGATATTCTGGATATGGAAGTCTCAAAAACTTTCTCCTTCTGATTTCCATTCTTCAATTTCTTAAAATTAGAAATGTTCCAAGTACTATTTCTGATCACAATGCACTGCCATTTTCTACAGTCATTTTGGCAAAGTGAATCAAAGAAGTATCAGCCATTCCATGCTTTAGCCTGAACAGATTGTCTGAATCTTCCAGAGGATTGTCAGAGAGGAATGCAGGCTGCCTGCCCACCCATGCCACTCAACAACGGAACTTCGCCCTTGGGCTTTGAAATTGGGAGACCTTGGACTCTGTCAGAGTTCAACTAAACAGACCTCAGACAGAGACAACAAATCACCCCCTGGCCCTCTGCTTCCTCTGTTTACTTGTCTCAGATATTTCATTAATTTTTATGGGATCCAAGCATCCATTCCTTAGCTTGGCCCTTGCCAAGTTAAGATAAATACCTGCAGAGACAGTTATTTTGCAACTTTCATTTTAGGTAAAGCTGATGTGTGCCTTAGGATATTTGTGTGTGTGTGTGTGTGTGTGTGTGTGTGTGTGTGTGTGTGTGTGTTGGGGGTGAGGGTGGGGGGTGGTGAGATTGCAAGGTCAATATAATTTAGCTTTTTGTATTCTTTTAAAAAAATATATATTTTATTGATTTTTTCACAGAGAGGAAGAGAGAGAGAGATAGTTAGAAACATCAATGAGAGAAAAAACATCAATCACCTGCCTCCTGCACACCCCCCACTGGGGATGTGCCCACAACCAAGATAGATGTCCTTGACAGGAATTGAACCTGGGACCTTTCAGTCCATAGGCCAACACTCTATCCACTGAGCCAAATCGGTTAGAGCTCTTTTATCTATTGATAGGTTTCATCCTCTAACTTGGAAATTTTTGTGTCTCATGGAATATAGAGTTAAGTTGGCTATGTCCTTTCTTTAAAAATAGCTGTGTTCTGGGCGTAGATTATTATGGGAACAGTTTTGGACATTTCACATTCCTTCCCAGTGTACCATAAAGTCATGGCCATGAAGGCTTGCCAAGAACAGCTAACAAGTGTCCATATTCCCACCCAGAGGTACTGTTCTTAGCACTGTTTGGTTTGATCTCTATGCTTCCCTCACTCGTTGTCATAAAATGTTCTGAAGCTATTCTAAGTATACTCTATTTTCAAAGAGCCCTCCATGAGCCTTAGGTGACAAGCAATGGTGAGAGGTGAAGCACAAATATTTATTCTTCTTTTTTTCACTTTATAAACCTGTATGCTTTGGATTATTTTTCAGAGTTATTTATAGAATGTCAGTACTTAAAAATGTCACCTTAATTGTTTAAAGAACAGAGTAAGTGATGAACTATGCAAAGACATTATGAGATTAAAAAACAACAATAAGCCTTGATTTAAAGTTTCAACAAAATAAATCAAATAGAGGTCTCATTCATTTAGGCCACTGGAAACTATCCAAGGTTTATTTTCAACTTCATTTTCTTAAAACAATTTATTTTTTAACTATTAAAGCTATGTAGCAATATGAAATGGAACTTTAGGCCATCTCATTATCTATATATCCATTTACCTTTATCTATCTTTCTATCTATCTGTCTATCTATCTATCTATCTATCTATCTATCTATCTATCTATCTATCATCATCATCATCTATCATCTATCTATCGTCAGGTGTACTGGTTAATAATGTGGATTTTATAATCACAGAAAACATGATAATTTCAAGAGAAACATCAAAAGTGCTTTATTCAAAGTAATGTCCATCGCTAGCTACACATTGCCCCACCTTTCAGGTAATTTGTGGATACCGTCCCAATAGAACTTTTCTTGTTTTGAGGCAAACCATTCACCGACCCAATTTTCCACTTCTTTGTATGTTTTGAAGTGCTGCTCAGAAAGTGCTTGTGCCATTGATCAGAACAAGTGGTAATCTGAAGGAGCAAGGTCTGGTGAATACGGCGGGTGGGTTAATACTTCCCAGGCAAGATCTTTTCATGTGTTTTTGAATGGTTTTGAAGTGTGATGGTGTGTCATTATGAAGCAAAATTACTTTGCTGTCTCTTCTGGCAAATTCTGGTCATTTCACGATCAAAGCGTGGTTCAAATTGATTATTTGTTGTCGGTAGTGGTCAATATTAATGGTTTCACCTGGTTTTAGAAGCTCATAGTGCACCACACCTTCTTGATCCTACCAAAAGCAGAGCATTGTCTTCTTTCTGCAGCGATTTGACCTTACAGTCGATGTTGATGGTTGACCTGGATCAAACCATGATTTTGTGTATTTGAGATTCTCAAAAAATAAATCCACTTTTCATAGCCAGTCACACTTTGATGCAAAAAAACACAATCTTTTATGTTGTTGAAGCAACATTTTACTGATGACTTTTCAGTTTTCCATTTGTCTTTCGTTCAGTTGATGTGGCACCCATTTTCCTTCTTTTAAAATCTTTCCCATTGCTTGTAAAGGATCAGAAATTGTTTGCTGACCAATGTTTAATCTTTCTGCAAGTTTGTTTTTTTTTGCATTTGACATGCATCTCTGTCTAACAATGCTTGTAATTGTTGGTCTTCAAACTTCTTTGGTTGATCTGGATATTATTTGTCTTTCACATTGAAATAATCACTTTTAAAGCATTTAAACCAGTATCTTGAGATGGAGCATGTTCACCATAAGCTTCCTGAGGTATACGATAACTTTCACCAGCACTTTTCTTCAACATAAAGTAATGAATTAAAATTTCCTGCAAACTCTCCTTTTTGGCACAAAATTCAACATTTTTAAAATGTAAAAATATCTATGATATCAACACCTTCAGAAAATTTGACATATAAAGTTTCGAAGCTTGCTGTCAATACAACAAAATAGCATACATATCAAATCACATATATATCAACATATGTGTAACTCCAACTATTGAAAAATCTGCATTATTAACCTGTACACCTGGTAACTATCTATCATTTATCTAACATCTATCAGCTATCAGGTATCTAATACCTACCTACCTACTTACCTACCTACCTGCTTTGCTATTCCCTTGTATTTCCCACATATTTTCATAGAGTTATTTGAATGTTTATAATCCTCTTTAATAAATCACTTAGCAATTCTCTATTGGGATTATGGCCAGAATAACTTTTCCACTACCACTTGTACCATAATCTTACTCTATCACATACTTGAATACACCAAAACAAATATTTAGTCAATACTTGCTTCATGTGAGATAGATTCCACACAGATCCAGGACATTTCCCCCCATTTTTTAAACTGGTTGAGCATAAACAGAGCATATTTACTGATGTGAAAATGACATAATACTGATTTATAACTTTAATTTAAAAAACTATAATCATTAGGCTTAGAGATGGTCTTTTTTAGAGACATTTACATTTCTAATAAATTTTGGAATTAGATTAAACTTCAAGGCATGTAAAAAAGGGAGGATGATCTTCTCTTCAAGGCACACAAGTTAATAATAATAATAATAATAATAATAATAATAATAACAATGATTGCAGTTTCCAACAGCTCTTCCCAGACTTCCAGTTATAAGCAGAAATGCTATTATATTCAATGTGTTGACCAGGTTCCAATAAAACTACACCAGCAGTTAACAATTTTTTTCCCCCTACTGTCACCAAGACTTTATCTCACTAACCAACTTTTGGACTATTCTTTCACTCTTGATCTCCAATAAATATGTCCCTAATAAACTGGCTGATTAAAGCTCATTTATCCCTTTTGTCATTGTATAATTATCTACACGCTGTACATTTACATTTAGGAAGCCACACTGACAAATTACTTCTTATTACAGACTGCTTCTGTGCTCACCAAGAGTACAGTGTGTTTCTTTTTTGTTTGTTCATTTTTCTTCTTCTTTTTCTTTCAATGACTGAATGTTTGTGGTCTGCTCTTAGTTTCTCCCATTTGTTCTCGGCCCCTGAGCCTTGAAACAAGTGATAGGGACAGCTTTTCCAGAGTCTCTGCAATCTCCCAGACAATTACAACTCAGAATAGCATATACAGTTTTAAAATATATATATTTTTATTGATTTCAGAGAGATGAAGGGAGAGGGGGAGAGAGATAGAAATATCAATGATGAGAGACAATCATTGATCGGCTGCCTCCTGCATGAACCAGCAACCTGGGCATGTGCCCTGACTGGGAATTGAACCTTGACTTCCTGGTTCATTGGTCAACACTCAACCACTGAGTTATGCTGGCCTGGCTATATACATTTTTTTTTTTAATAATCAAAATAATGACCACAATGCTACTTTTATGGAAAATGTTCAAATAAAATAAATGAGTGATAGCTCCTTACATCATTTTTGAACCATTGTGCTCAGTCTGTGTGGTCAAGGAAACTTTCCTTTGACCTTCTGTTTTTGTTGTTGTTGTTTGTTTCTTTGTTTGTTTGTTTTTTTGGTTTTGTCTTGTACCATTCAGGAGCCACCTCCTGATCAAACTTTCTTTCCTGATTCCTGAAAATATGGCTCTTGTAATGTTTATATCAGGACTATCAGTCATCTGTGTCAATTTCACTAAATTAGCACTAGTCTCAGTTCTCTAATTGTCTATTTCTTTCTATGTTTATTTAAGCGATAATTTCAAATGTAATTTTTCTAACCCCAGATTCATATTTTTCCCAAATTGCCTTGTTTTTAGAACTATATTATTTCCTATTCCTCTGTTATGTTGTGCCTGGATATTTCAATATTTTCCTACCCCATCCTCCAGTCTAGCCCAGCTTTTTTCTTACTATACATAAAGACTATTTATTAACACAAGTCACAAAAAAAAGCAAATAAAGCAAAAGTAAAATAATTCCTTATTTTAAAATTTTATTTTTTTCTAGGTAGACTGTGAAATTATTAAGTGCAAAGGCTTATATGCAATTTCATTTTACATTTAGCACAATAAGTATTTCTTGGGAGTTCATTCACTCTATGTTTTCATCTCTTAACATATAATGATTAATATGTATTAAAACAATTTTATAGTTTTCAGATCAACATAACAGAATTTTTTACATTTTTAATATTTGAGAGCTTTTGAGATTCTGATGAAAACAATGTGCTCTCTCCTTAGGAGAACAAATCCACACACAGACACAAAAACACAGGCAATTACACATAGTATTTTTGGTATTCTTTTAGGGCATTCCTGGGTCTTGGTTAAGTTACTGCCCATTTGTTTTTTTTTTTGTTAATTCTCATCTGAAGATATTTTTTTCCATTAATGTTTAGAGAGAGTGGAAGGAAGGGGGAGAGACAGAGGGGGAAAAAAAACACACACCAATGTGAGAAAGACACATTGATTGGTTGCCTCCTACACACAACCTGGCCATGGTCTGGAATTGTGCCTGAAATTGAGGTATTTGCTCTTGACTGCAGACTGATGCCCTATCCATTGAACCACACTAACCAGGGCCCAATGTTGTTGTTTTTTAAGTAATTTTCAATTATAGTTGACATACAATATTTATTAGTTTTAGGTGTACAACAGTATTAGACATTTATATAACTTAGGAAGTTATCACCATAATAAGCCATTCGAAGGACACATACTATATACATAGTTATTACAATATTGTTGACTATATTCTTTATGCTGTACTTTACATCCTCATAATTATTTTTATAATTGGCAATTTGCACATCTCAATCCCTTTCCCCTACTCACCCTTCTAATCAAACCCTCCTCCATCTGGCAACCATGAGTTTGTTCTCTGAATGTATGAGTTTCTGTTTTACTTGTTAACTTATTTTGTGTTTTAGATTCCACATGTAAGTAAAATCATATTGTATTTGTCATTTTCTCTCTGACTTATTTCACTTAGCATAATGCCCTCTAACATAATCTACTCATGTTGTTGCAAATGGCAAGATTTCATTCCTTTTATGGCTGAATAATATTCCATTGTATATATGTACCCCTTTTTCTTTATCTGTTTGTCTATTGTTAGACACTTAGGTTGCTTCCATATCTTGGCTATTATAAATAATGCTGCAATGAACATACTGATGCATGTACTTTTGTTATTTTTTAAGGGAACTTTTTAAATGTTATTTTTTCTCTATATATATATTAATAATTCTTTATTATGAAAATTATTACATATGTCTGTTTTTTTCCCCATTGGCCCCCTCCAGCCTGCCCCCACCCCAGGCCTATTGTCTGTGTCCATGGGTTATGCATATACTGATGCATGTCAGTATTATTTTTTAATACTTTTAAAATTATTAATTGATGTTTTGGGTTTCTTTGAATAAATACCCAGAAGGGAAATTGCCCAATTCTTCTTTATCTCTTGTTATAGCCTTTGTTTTAAAGTCTATTTTGTCTGATATAAGTATTGGTGCCCCAGCTTTTCTTTTTAATTTTCATTATTTATGAAATACCTTTCTTCATCTCTTTACCTTCAGTCTCCGTGTCTTTCTATTTAAATTGGGTCTCTTATAGGCAGTGTTTATGAATCTTGTTTTCTTATCCATGCAGCCATCCTATGACTTGTGATTGGAGCATTTAATTCATTACATTTAAAGTAATTATTGATAGGTATGTAGTTATTGCCATTTTATTATTCATATTTTTTGTCTTTCCTTCTTTTTGATGTCTTTTTAACATCTCTTGTATTATTGGTTTGGTGGTGATGGACTTTTTTAGCTTTTACTCGTCTGGAAAGCTCTTTATCTTTCTTTCAATGCTAATAATAGCTTTACTGGATAGCGTAATCTTGGTTGCAGGCTCTTGCTTTGGATCATTTTGAATATTTATGACAATTCTTTCTTATCTGCAAAATTTCTGTTGAGAAATCAGCTGACAGTCTCTGGGAACTCCCTTGTAGGTACTAGCTGCTTTTCTCTTGCTTTTAGGTTCTCTCTTTCTTTTAAACCTTTGGCATTTTAATTTTGTTGTGTCTTGAAACTTCTTTGGTACTCTTCACTTCCTGGACTTGTATGTCTATTTTCTTTGCCAGGTTAAGAAAGTTTTTAGTCATTGTTTTTTTTAAATAGGTTTTTCATTCCTTTCTCTCTCTCTCTCTCTCTCTCTCTCTCTCTCTCTCTCTCTCTCTCTCTCTCTCTCTCTCTCTCTTCCTAGTATCCCAATATCGTGAATGTTGGTATGCTTGATGTTGTACTGGAGGTCCCTGAAAACTGTCCTTATTTTTTTATTATTTTTTCTTTTTGCTGTTCTGATTGTTTTGCCCCACCTTGTCTTCTAAATTGCCAACTTGATCCTCTGCCTCATCTAATTTGTTATTGCTTCTCTCTAATGCATTCTTTATTTCAATTATTATATTCTTCATTTTTTGCTGTCTCTTTTTTATGTTTTCTATCTCTGTTTTTATGCTTTCTATGTCTTTGTTAAAGTTATTACTAAATTCATTTACTCTCCTCCTAATTTAATTGAGCATCCTTATAATGAGTGTTTGGAACTCTGCATCTGCTAAATTGCTTGTCTCAATTTTGATTAGCTATTTTTCTGGAATTCTTTCTTTTGGGACATATTTCTTTGTCTCCTTATTTTGGCTGCCTTCCTGTGTTTGTTTCTATGTATTAGGTAGAGCTGCTACATCTCCTGGTCTTGGTAGAGAGTCCTTGTGTAGTAGGTGTCCTATGGGGCCCTGTGGCTCAGTCTTACTGGTCATCTTTGCTGGGTACTCCAATTGTGTCCATTGTTTGGGCTGTATGTGCCCTCCTGTTGGAGTTGAGCCTTGATTTATGTTGGCACATCAATGGAAGGGCTTGACCTCAAGCTGACTATAGCAGAGGGATTGTTGTACAGGGGTTATTGACCCCAAGAAGCAATATTCTTTTTGCAGGGCTCTCATGCCTGCTCAGTTTGTTTTTTGTGGAGATAGTTGGGTAATTAATGCTCTGATGTAGTCTGAAGCTGGTTACTAGGTATGTTAGTTCTGGGGCCTGGTGAGAGGGGCTATGGGGCAGGCCAAGGTAGGCTGCTGACTGTTCCTGGGGCCACCCTGTATGAGCTGCACAATGATACGAAGATGGTTGATTGCCACTTGTGCTGAGTTGAGAGGCACGTAGGAGAGGCTAAGCTGCAAACGAATGCCAGCTGCCACTACTGCCAGGCTTGAAGCCACTTAGAAAGAGGTGTGGGATATATTTAGGCCAGATGATGCCTATTTTGGATTAATGAATCTTTGAGAGATTTTAGAAAAGTGCACAGTTCCAACAAAGAGACAGACTGTTTGTTTGAAAAAGCCACTGATAGCAGGTAGGGTGAGCCTACAAGTTGGGTGGTCAGGGAAGCACCAGGATGGAGCTAAAGATATTAGCTAGGTTGATGGAGACTCAGACTTGGTGCTCACCTGTGCCTGAAGGTGGGGTTGTGGGATGCTTCAGCAAAAAAACAGCCTTCATCCTGAAGTCAGACAACTCATTTCTCCATATGTTCCTCTGCTTTTCTAATGCCAGTAGTTTTTATAGATACAATTTTAGTATTATTTTTGTGGTTTTTATAAATACTGTTTTAGTATTATTTTTGTTGGTGCATTAAAGAATGGTGATAGAAAGGATATAAGAACACTATAGAGAGGGAGAAAGGCATGAAAGAAAGAAATGGCAGGGTGAAAATAAGAGAAGCAAGAGGAATAGAGCTGGTAAGAGATGAAAAAAATAGATGATGTCACAAAGTGGGCATTAAATTTTGTTGATTCTTTAGGATCAAAACAGTTCAGGACTCAGGCTGATGTTCAGACTGAGCTTTAAACTGAGAAGGAGACTATGGTAGGAAGCAAAGTAATGGTACCCTCCACTTTCTAGCCTTCATGAATCCAGAAAGAACAATTCCTTATAGATGTCACAAGTGTTCTGGTGTCATTGGATCCTAAGCCTGAATATTACTATAGAAAAACTTGGAAATACAGGAAAAATCAAGTATGGGGAGATTATGACTCAACATAGTGCAATAGTAAACTGTGGGAATTGAGAGTGATAAGCAGAGGTGTCTATCATCCAAGAAGTTTAAGTACTCCTTGCATTCAATCCTTTTGCATCCAATTAGAGTTACAAAGAGGCTTCAGATGTAATAATCATGCGCCCGTTTTATTTTCTTATAGTAATGATAATAATTGTTGAAGCTTATTGAGAATTTATAGGCCAAAAGCAAGGGGTTGAATCCCTCACATGGATTATTTCATTGAATCCTCACTACAAGTCAAGAGGGTAAGAAGGTCAGATCAATTATTTTTCCTATGGAATGAATGGAAAAATAGGGGTGAAGAGATCAAACAGCCTGCCCAAGGTCACAGACTCAAGAGATTGCATGCATAGGATCCACATGATCTGACATCAGGTTTAGCTTTCTTAACCACATCTGTAAACTAAAGAGGACGCCTGAGACAGTTATTGTAACAGGGTTGCCAGTGGTATATGGAAGACAGATATGCCTAGCTTAAGTATCCTCTACCCAAGGAGATGTTTGGTGATATAGATGATTTCTTCTCAAAATTTGAACAGCTGTGAGGTGTTTATACTACCGAGCCCAGTATCCGTATACATAAATAATAGTAACTTGATCCCCTTTGATTTTATTTTTGGATGTCATGGCTTTGTTGTTTCTTTATTCCAGCTAAGCCTCTACTGCATGTTCCCTGAGCAGCAGAACGATCCATTTCAGGACCATATTTTATGTGATGCTGACACCAGCTGCTCCATGGAGACCTTTCGCCTTCTGCCAGAGTGTAATTGGCACCCAGAAGCAGGTAGTCTCCAAAGCTCCAAAAAGTAAATGTGTTTCTCCATGAGTCTTTATCTCAGCATGAAAAAAGCAATAAATTGTAAAGAGTCTGAATAGCTATTCTCTAAAAAAACACCCAAAAATTTATTATGCTAAGACATAGCTTTTTTTTTTGCCAAAAAATAATACAACAGGGCTGTCTTCTAACAACCTCTATATAACTTATTCTTAAATGCTAATTATTTAAAATTCTTTAATATTTAGTGTGGGGTGATTTAAAATACTTAATCAATATTCATTCATTCATTCATTAGACATTTTAAAGTACTTACTATATGTCAGACTATTCTAGGAACACAGCAGTAAACAAAGATTGACATAAATTTTCACTTTCGTAGAGCTTACATCTATCTATCTATCTATTATCTATCTATTTATCTATCTATCTATCTATCTATCTATCTATCTATCTATCTATCTATTATCTATCTATGCCTAAGTGACCATTACAATGGAACGACCAGTCACTATGACATGCACTGATCACCAGGGTTCAGACACTCAACACAGGAGCTGCCCCCTAGTGCTCAGTGTGCTTTCACAGTGGGAGGACTGCTCGGCCAGAAGCTGGGCTCATCAGCAACAGTGGTGGAAGCTTCTCAGGCCTCTGCTGCAGTGCTAAGGAGCTAGCATCAAGTGGTAAGGAGCAAGCAGCAAATGGTCAGGAGAGAGCAGTGAGGGGTTAGGAGTGCTGAGCACTGAGTACCAAACCCAGCTCAGGCTCCTCCCTGTCTGCCTGCGGCTTTGAGCACTGCCATGTCCCCCGAGGGGTCCCAGATTGCAAGAGAGCACAGTCCAGGCTGAGGGACCCCAACCTGTGCACGAATCTGTGCATTGGGCCTCTAGTCATAGATATAAGCATGCTTGAAAGAATTGGAAAAGGAGTGGGGGAATGGGTCCATCATTTACTTTTTTAAGTTTCCAAATATTCCCCTGAATTAGAAAATTATACTTTTGATGTCCATTGATTGAGGAAAAAAATGTGGCAATAATATCTATGTATACAGAAATGCTTTATTTATACTTTACAGTCATAATTGCATGTTTATGCATTAGAAATAGTCATAAATACATGTAAGATACATTGATTTTGTTAAAAGAAATTATTGACTTCTACATAGCTTTGTGTATCTCTTGTAATTACACAGTTCTCCATGGGTCCAATAGCTGGTATAATAAATTAAATGATATGTGAAAATTCTTTCAAGTCTAAGAGTAGAGTGCTGTTTTTAGTTAGAACTGCTATATGTTCCCTGGAAGATGTTGTAAAAAAAAAAATCAGGCTATCTCTTATTTGACTCATCTGTTCTATATTAAAATATTTTTAGATAATTCAGACCATTTCCATCAATCTTAAAATTGTCAAGGTGTGATATTGCTCTTAAAACTTATTTTGTCTTTGTATTATATTAAATAATTCATTTCAAAACGGTCTTATAAAGAATTTCCTTCTAACTTATAAGTGATGCAATTAAAGTCCATTTACACTTGTTAACAGGAAGAATTAGACATTACTTTGCCTACTAAAAATGTATTATTATATTCAGTGTAAGTCTGATTGAGTTTATGTTAAAATACTTTAAAATAGAAAAAAATGTCTAACCTTATCCTTGTCATTTTTATTGCATTTATCATATTTTTTAAGAAAAGCATAGCAATGTTCAGAAAATTTCTTGAAAAGTAAAAAAGTAGCTAGAGTGAATCACCTTGCTTTGCATATAATATCTGATAAGTTAGTAAGCCCTTCTTAATTTTTCCAGATGAATTATTTCCACAGTGCTTCGGTGTGATGATTAATCTTTAACTTCATATCTCAATACATCATCATTGAATAGCTCTCCCTAAGATTTAACCTCTTGCAGCAGAAAAACATGGACATTATCTTATGCTTTATTGAATTCAGAAAAGTTTTCACTTAAAATATATTCATCTTGGCTGAAGCCAGTTTGGCTCAGTGGTAGAGCGTTGGTCTGCAGACTGAAAGGTCCCAGGTTCGATTCCGGTCAAGGGCATGTACATTGGTTGCGGGCACATCCCCGGTAGGGGGTGTGCAAGAGGCAGCTGGTCGATGTTTCGCTCTCATCGACATTTCTAGCTCTCTATCGCTCTCCCTTCCTCTCTGTAAAAAATCAATAAAACATATATATTTTTTTAAATAAAAAATATATATTTTCATCTTTTTTTTTTGTTGAGAATTCAGCCTTATATAAGAAATCCGAGATAAACTTCAGAATTATTTGGAATGGCAATATGTTTCTGCAAAACTGTATTTTACTAATCTGACCTTTAGATGAACTTGAGGTAATTTGCAACTAGATATTTTGATCAAATTTGATTACATACAATATAATTAAAAGCTAGAGAGCAGTATTAGTTTCTATGTAAGCTTCAACTATAGTATGAGCCCTAAGATTTTTAAAATTTCTTTATTGATTAAGTTATTACGTTTGTGTCCTTATCCCCCCCATTACCTCCCATTACCCCACCCCCATGCCCTTATTCCCCTGTTGTCTGTCTATTGGTTAGGCCTATATGCATGCATACAAGTCCTTTGGAGATCCCTAAGATTTTACCTTTATTTTATCATTTGTTTAAATTGCTTGTCTTAACAATGAGAGGAAGGGAAAAAATGAGAGGGAAGCGGGAAGACGCTTAGTTAACTAATTGGGTAATCAAATCTGAAGAAATTAGTTCAAACAAGAAGTAAGGGCAAATCCCAAATCATTAATTGAACATTTTTGCTGGGTGCAGAGCTCTGATTTAGGCGATACAAAAGAAATAAAAAATAAGTTTCTCATTTTAAAAAACTTTGCTATAATATATTTATAAGATAGTTGGAATGACAAAAACATCATTGGAGAAAAATACCATATATTACATGTTTATTATGTTTGTGGATCCATTATTTTACAATTAACAAAACACTTATTAGAAGCTAAACATAAAATAGGGAAAACTTGAGCCTGATATATTTTGGGTCAATAAAATAACAATGTCCAACTGCCCATTTAGACCCAGTAGAATCAGGTCTAAACGGACAGTCAGACATCCCTTTCACAATCCAGGACTGCTGGCTCCCAACTGCTCACCTGCTTGCCTTCCTGATTGCCCCAACCACTCTGCCTGCCAGTCTGATCACCCCCTAACCACACCCCTGCCAGTCTGATTGATGTCTAACTGTTCCCTTGCCAGCCTATTTGCCCTTAACTGTTCTCTTGTGCAGGTCTCATCGCCCTAATTCCTCTCCTCTGCAGGCCACCTTGTGGTAGTCATCTTGTGTCTACATGGGGGCAGGATCTTTGACCACATGGGGGCAGCCATCTTGTGTGTTGGAGTATTGGTCAATCTGCATATTACTCTTTTATTAGATAGGATAGAGGGCTCATGCTGGGTGGGGGCCAGCTGGTTTGCCCTGAAGGGTGTCCCAGATAAAGGTGGGGGTTCACTTGGGGTGTGCAGTGGCCTGGGCGAGGGTCTGTGGTGGTTTGCAGGCCAGCCACACACCCCGATGACCAAAGTGGAGGCCCTTGTATCTAGGGTTTACTTATCTTCTACAATTGAAACTTTGTAGCCTGGAGTGAAGGCCTGGGCTGGTAATGGCAGGCAGAAAGCTTGGCTTCCTCCATTGCCAGGGAAACGCAAGCCTCCTTCCTGCTCTCTGTGGCTGTAGCCATCTTGGTTGGGCTTATTTGCATATTCGCTCCTATTTGGCTGGTGGGCATGGCTTTGTGGGTATGGCTTGTGGGTATAGCAGAGTTATGGTTAATTTGCATATTACATATTACTCTTTTACCAATATAAAAATAATAAAAATACACAAATAAAAGTTTGATAAAGATTAGTTATTGTGGACTCTCAGGTCACTGTAGGTTTTTTAATTAAGAATGACATATGATAACATTTGAAGGCACTACAAAAAACACCAACTTTATCTGCCTTGGTTTTGATGCCAGAGGCAAATTATGTTTTACTTTTATTTTTATATTTTAATTAATAACATCATTGTTCTGTGTCTTTTTTGTAACTTAGACAATGATATTTGAACTACAAAGGCAACTTTGAAGCAAATGACATGATACCTTTACTTAATGTGGTAAGTTTTTGTATTGTTCAGCTTCTTGGCCTCCAAAATGAATGTACCTGTTCAGAAAGGCTCCTGGTGGCTGGCTGGGATCACAGATAAAAATAGAGCTTTGCAGCCATTGCTAAACAGGGCCCTCTCATGGAGGCTGTGCTTAGGGAGAAGCCTGCACTGAATTGCCTGTCTGCACTATTCCTGCCAGCTGACGCAACCCTTATAAAGGAGTTCCAGGAATCTTATTTCAACCAATAGGATTGATACATTCCCTGTCCAATAGGAGCCACACAGCTCTATCCTTAATAGCATATTTACTGACCTATCAAACAGCTTTACTCTAACCAATCAGGACAGTGCTTTTTGGACCGAATTGTTTGGATTTGGATTCCTTGCTTCCTAAGAATAGACCAATCAGGGGCCAGGGACAAGGACTTTTCCCTAAGTCAGCTCCACTTTGGCTCTTAGAGCTTTCAGTTTCTATTGAAGACATTTTACCTGGCTAGAGCTATACCACTGGAGCAGGAGCTGTAATACCAAAGCAGAACTGCAACACTGGGGCATTCTTCCCTGGGGCCACTTCCCAGCCATGCTGTTCCCACAGCCCTAATTTAGCTATGTCATAATGGAGCTCTGTTACAATTGAGCTGTTCCACAGCTGAGCTCTTTGCACTGAATAAAGTTTCTCCTCTCAGTGTACCCCATATCGGGAACTCCTCTTGGCATTAAAATGCTGGTGACAACTTTAGGTTGACAAGTTCAAAGCAGTACTCAATTTTCAGATGCAAAATAACGCAATACAAAATAGATGTTTGTTTGTTTACATCTATTTCTAAACCTATTCAACCAGAAAGAGCATCTAGAAGATTAAAGGTCAGCATCAAATGAGTTTACATATATTGACACCATGTTGCCAGCTATCTTCTCTGGAAGGAATGTTCATATTTTTATTTTCCAACTATATTATACCTACTATAATTATTGTTCTTGGAAAGAGCAAGATACACCAATCACATAGATCACACTTTAAGTATATTTTAAAATTTCTTTTAGATATTACAATGTTTTTCCTCAAATAATCTGGATAAAAGGAGGTAAAGATGGATGACTGCCCATAAGTAGAGTTTATTTAATTTAGATGGAGCTCAGGTTTTAGGGGGGGGGGGGGTCTCCTTAATTGGACCTTAGTTAAAAAATATTCCTCATATCAAATGATGTAAAAATTGCACATGCCCACCTGATGCCTCTTTATAGTTTCATTTCTTGCTTATGTTGTCTTGTTCTGAGGTTTGTGAACAGGGGCTTGAAATTATTGAGGGATGCTAGGAATGTCTGCTCTCTAATGGTTATCAATGCAGTAGCGTCGGTTGTTTACAGTTTTCAGCTGTGGTTATTTCAATTTGTTCTCCCAAGACAATCTCTAAAGCTACCTCCTCATTCAGCTCTGAGGATGGCTCACCAAGGCTTCAAGTATACCACTGGCATCAGCCCTGCAGCCCTGGCTCTGGTTCTGAAGGGTGGTTTAGGCAGAATAAAATAATTTTATCGGGCTCTTTGATCTGATCTCATTTGGTCAGCTGGGAAAGAGAGCTCACTCTCTCCACTCATCCTCATCTCCAGATTGGCTGCTGGCCCTCTAATGAGGTCTATTCCTCTGATGCCATGGGGTTCTAGCTCTCCTCAGCTGTTTACACTGGCGATGGCCCCAGCCTGGTGTGCTGATTTATCTCAGCTGGCACTGGTCCTTTCCTCTGGCTTTTGTTCTTTGCAATGCTGCTGAGATTTCCCCTCACACCTTGTGAACTCCCAAATGCCCTTGGAAGCCTGAGATGTAATCACATTTCAACTGCTGCCCCCAAATGAGGTACCAATTAATCTGAGAGGAAAAGGGAGTAGGCTTCAAGATACAAAGGTGAAGCCAGCAGTTACTGATCTCTGAGTCATGTTTGCAGGAAGAAAATCACACACACTCTGAAGTTTGATTCTAAGTTATAGTTTGGAGGGGTGAGGAGATTTGTTTTAGTATGTGTGTTTAGAGTTAGTACAAGCTTTCATCTTTACGTTATAATGAATTGCTTGGAACTGCTTATGAAAGAGTTGCTGAAAGCCTCCCATAAATATACTAAAACAGAAAAAAATTTAATTAAGCGCTGTGTATGAAAAACCCTTTTCCCAGTTCTTTCCAAAAAATAACCTCTCTTTTTTTCCACATCAGCAGGGGATCTTATATTGTAATGCAAATTCATTTGTCAGAGACAAAAATATATGCTACAGTGCATCCGTATGGGGTGATGTAAGCCGTATGGTCTTTCATGGTATAAAACTTCTGGACACTCATAGGCCTCCATATTGTGGCTACACAAAGGAACAGGTCACCTGAGGGAATTAGAGATGAAGAGCTGCCAGTGATTGAGTTTGGAAAAACAGAGATCCTAAAAGAAAGAAAGAAGTTTACATTTACTTGTTGCTAGGGCTGACCAGCAGACCCTGAGGGATGGATGAATGGATTACTCTGACACAACATTTGCTGTGAAAGAGAGGCTAAGGGACTGACTGGTTATAACAACCAGATAGCCAGATTGCTTGCCTTGTTAGGCTTTTATTGCAGGTTTTTTTTTTCTCTTTTAAAAAAATTATTGTTTAAAATATTAAATATACTAGTATATATGTCTCATTTTTTTCCCCCATCGACCTTCTTTCAGCGTCTCCTTTCCCCAGCACATGCCCTCACCCACTCCTCCCCAGTGTCTTGCGTCCATTGGTTATGTTTATATGCATGCATGCAAGTCTTTCGGTTGATCTCTTACCTCCCCCATTTATTGCAGTTTTTATCTTTAGATACAATCAGTAGGGTGAGTAATTTTGGGAGGACACATGTGTTTGCATTATTCTCAAGGCAAGGGCACCCAAAGATTAGGCATAAGGATTCCATTAAACACCCGAGGGTTTGCCCCTGTACAGACTTGTTTGGGAAGGTCAAGGAGTAATTAGAGGCATGCCTTTGATAGTCCCCTAACTATCCCCAAAGTTGGAATTCTAATAAACAGGTCAGGCAGTCTTCCACACACTTCCTTTTTCTTGGAATATCCTCCTTACAAACTTTCCAACCAAGTCTTGTGTGCTTCCCAACAACTTATTTTCTGGCTTTTCTTAGTAAGGCTGATTTTCTGGGACTGACCAGCAGACCCTGAGTGGCAGATGAATGGATTACTCTGACACAAGGTTCTGTGAAAAAGAGGGCTTGGGTATAGGGACAAAATAGCTCCTTAAGCTTTTATTGTAACAACAGCTTGAACTAAAATTAACTATTAGATTCTATCAGCAGGGTAAGCATCCTTGAGAAAACATATGCAACTGTAGAGTCCTTTAAGCAAGGATGTTTTGAAGTCTAAATATAAAGATTCCACCGGGAGCTCAGACTTGTTTGGAAAAGTCAAGGCAGGATTTGCTGACCTTTTGGAGAATCCTCCTTACAGACTTTCCAACCAAGTTCCATGCTTCCCCACACTGATTGTGTGGTATTTTTCTCTAAATTTGGGAACCAGGAAAGATTGCCCATTTTGTACACTACTATTGAATAGAGTGTTGGGCATCTTACTCAAGGCAAATAACTCAAGAGTGAAGATAAATGGAGGATTTCAACAAGAACTGACAAGGAAAACATAAAATTGTATCTATGTGAAAATACTATGACTATATATTTGCAAATCCTAAAAGAGAAAATGGAAAAGTAAAATAGTAGAGAATTTAATATAATAGGTTATTGGGTTAACATACAAAAATTAGTAGGCATAATATATATATTGATAGAATCAGTCTAAAATGGGTATTTCATTTTATGACATTCAAACAAATTAATTCATTTACATAAACTCTACAAAAAATGTTTAAAACTTAGATGAGCAAAACTAAAAATCGTTTCTGAGAGACAAAATTACTGCTGAACAAATACAAAGACATACCTTATTCTTGGACAGGAAGACAATATAATAAACATATTAGATAGCTTTAAGTTGCTTATTAAGTTTAACGTGATTCCATTGTTTTACAAACTCAGGTTTTTTTCTGCAGTTAAAGGAGTTGATTATAAAGCCTATTTGGAAAGAACACAAATAAGAATAGTCAAATACTAAATAGTCAAAATACTAAAAAGAAAGAGTAAGTGTGTATTTACTGCAGGGGCACAACTATAGCCATGTTCAAAATTAAATATATAGAATAAAGACAATATAATTAGGGCAGTTTGTTAATGGTACATGAATAAACAGAGTGGCTAATGGAATAAAGTAGAAAATTCAACAATGACCCAACTGAATAATGGAAATTTACTATACTATAAAGGTGGGTGTTGCTGGGGTGCTGAGGTGGCCAGGGGGAGGGGCTATGGGCAGTTGGCCAGCTGGCCCTGACCCTGATTGGGGTGGGAGGGGTCAATTAGGGGCCGGGCTGGCCAGGGGGTGGGGCCATGGGAGATATGGGGAATCAATTAGGGCCCCATAGGGGCAGTTGGCTGCCTGCCGCAGTGAGCATCATAAGGACCCGTCATTCTGGTTATTCTGGTCATTCTGTCATTCGGTCACTAGCTTTTATATATACAGATAGGTGAAAAATTCATGTTTGAAAATTTCCAAGTGAATTGTAAAGGGCCTTTGAGAATTTTCCCATCTTCTTTCTCCAATCTTAATAAACTGGGACATGCAGAATCATCAACTCACTGAAATTGAATAGTTCTTTCTTTTCTATTCTGCTATAAGAGCAGGATCTCCTAATATCTAGCTCTAAGTTCAAGCATGTGATATATGTCCTGAGGTCACTTTTAAGACTATAGCTCAAAGGAAACTGAAGGTGCTGAGCCATCTCAGAATCATAGTTTTAAATACAAAATGCTAACAGAGCTCTGCTCTCACTCCTAATGCTGTGAATCATATGTACTTTCATCCATTATCTGAAACTTTTATAATGAAAAAAAATTACCCCTCATGATAAAAAGAAACAGTTGTTTAATTTAAAAAGTAAAATGCAAATGAGTCAAGAAAAATTTGTGTGATTTTGAAATGAGAAGTGAAAGTATTAGAATCCATAGTTTTACTTATACTCATGAGTAATCATTTCTTCAAGATACTAAAATACTAACTCAGAAAGCAAACAGCTAAAGACATGTCTAATTTCTTAAATTACCATAAATGTAATTTAATATCAATTAATAGCAACATTATTGAATAGAAAACAGGCTTTATAATACTTAGCTGTGCATGTCCAACCTCCTGTTATCATTAAATCATGTATTAGATTTTTCTTTGACTCCAATTTGTGCTAAATTTCTAAGTGAAGATTTGATTTTTGTGTTTGTTATAAAGAAATTCAATAAATTAAAAGTTCAGTGGATTAATGGGGGAGTTTAGACCTCTAAAGTTCTCTTCTTTATTTCTTTAGTGTTTGTAAGATGCCAAAGGAGGTTCTAAAGACAAGGCTTATTATCAGAATGTTTTCTTTGATTTTGAGCATACCAGAGAAAGAATTATTGATGTGGCAACATCAAAGCTAAAACAAATAGGACATACTGTTCTGGATAAAAGATGATACATTTAGTTTTTCTCTTTACAAAAGGAAGGATTTTACTATTGTTTAATGGGTTGTGTAAATGCTGTCTTTTGTGCTTTGAGTCAGTTATTGCATCTGCATTTTATGAAAACCTCCTATTTTGGGCTTAGCAGATGGACTTATTTGAATTAGGCTTGCTGAAAATGGTCTTTCCAAATTATGTTATATAAAAGGCTAAAATAATAGATTTTCCTCAAAATTTTCTGGAACAATGATTAGGCTCATGGACCCTCAGGATGAAGAAATAGTTGTGGCAAAGAACATCCAGAGCTCTTTCGGTGGGAGAGGCAGAATCCTTTTAGGAAAGGTATGGTCCTTACCTCAGAGCAGGTCCACGAAAGAAAGCCCATATCCTTCTGACTGACTGACCCAGATTCCTCAGCTGCAAAGCAAATAGCCTATAAAACTTGTTTTTAATTTTCAAATGAAATGCATTAGAGTTACCATCCCAATTACTTCAAAAACAGAAAGGCGGTTCATGTCATTGACGACGCAGAGTGCACATTTACTGCAAAAAAAGGCATGGGATGGGTCAATTGCTTCAAAAGAGAAACAGTGTTTTGTTTTCTTTTTCTTGATGAACATAAATGGAAAAATCCCCAATAAAGTACCAGGAAATGAATTCAACCGAAGATTAAAAGAATCAAACACCATAACCAAGTGAAATTTATCCCTGGGATGCAAGGATAGTTAGTTCAACAGAGAAACCGTTTTAAAGAAGAAAAAAGGCCCTCAGATATTTTTAGGCCTTTAAAAACTTTGTGGAAAGTAGTCACAGTGACCTTAGGATCTTGGGAACAATTTGTTTTTTTTAAAAATAGATGTCAAAACTTCCTAGCTTCTTTCCACTTTTTAATCGGAGGAATTTTTTGTTCTAGTGCACAACTTCTTTGAGCATAGATTTGAAAGAACTATGAGATCTTTGAGAGGTAGTTAGGTGGGTGTGATGAGAGCGGCAAGAAAAAAAGAATAGGGAAAAAATGAAAAGTTTTTAATACATGTCCAGATCTGAGACTCGCTACCACCTCTCCTGGACCGCAGCTTATTCTGCCCGGATTCCACCAGTCCACACCTTCTCCAGCACCTCAGCCCAGAGTCAGCTACTCTTCCTGGAAGCAGTATGACCATTGGGAGGAAGACTCTCTGAGATTTCAGCTTTGAAGAGGAGCTCAGATCGCCAGACTGGACTAACTCTTCTGAATTTCCCGAGATGCCAGGCCCTGTGGCTTTCTTGGAAAGCTCTCCCAATTCCTCACCTTCCTTTACACCCCCTCCCCACATTCCCACCATTTCTGGGCTCTGGAGCCACCCAAGTGTGCAGGCCAAATCATTCCTCACTGTGAGTGGTGAGGGGAGACACAGAGGGAGATATTATCTTTTGTGCAGGTGAAAGGAAACACGTGATCTCTGGTGATTCTGGGGAAAAGGCTCACTCTTCTATAGTCACTTCGGCCCAAGAATAATGAAGGTTAGAACCTGAAGTGAGGGAGGGGTACTTGGTTGTTAAGGGGCACATGCATGCCAGGACTGCCAATTGTGACATAGCTGCCAATTGTTGGGCTCTTTCCTGCTCAGCACATGGTACTTGCATCCCACTTGTCTGGGTTGTTTGTGTGTGCCCCAGTATTTTGGATCGCTCATTGTGTTACAGTGTCCTGGGTCACTCTCCTTGCCTCATTTGCCTTGGTGACTCACTTTGCCCTGGACCTCTCTGCCTGTCATGTCCAGGCTTCACATCTGGGCCCCACGGTTTCTGTTCCTGTGGCAGCTGTTGTGGCTGCAGGTCCAGGTAGCTCGGATTCCGGAGTTGGCTATGGACTCTATCCTGCTGACCTCTATCCCCCTGGGACCCTCCAAGTTCTGGTCTTGGGATCAGCAAGATCTTGCAAATATTGGGCTTTCTTCACTCAACCATGATGCCTCAGCTGTTCTTTCAGAGTTCCCTTTTCCAAACCCTCTGGAGGCTTTTATCTCAGCTTCCACCTCAACAAGAAGCCTCAACTCAGTCTACAGTGTCCTCTGAGCATGGAAATTTTTGTTCGATCACCATCAAGGACTTCAAGATAAGCATTATCCCTCTCTTGCATTAGTTCAATCATCAAAGAGCTCAGCTCTACTTCCTGTGCCTCTTCCCAATATACAAACTTCACGGACCCATGGGAAGGGTTGACGTCAACCTCCAAAGTCTTCTATGGATGTTGAAGTTCAGCCTTCACATCAAAAGACAACAGACTCCCATCCAGATTAGGGTGAAATTCAACATCGACTCTTGCCTATCGATGTTAAAGATGTGGACCTGGGGATTTTGATAACTTCCGAGCCCCCTAAGAAGATTGCACCACCTGTTACAAGCAAGGTCTCCGATCATCGTGCAAAGTCTCCCAAAGATCAACCTACATCCCAGCAGGAGTCCCCAGCTCTGTCGACTTTAGAGGCTGATGCTACAACCCTGAAGCAGACTGGCAGCTCCTCCAAAGTATCCTGCAGTGGCATTTCCACTTCAAGAGCCTGTTCAGGCTCAGTGGCCCACCATTTCACCTGTGGACCTGGGACTGATCATCACTCCTGAGCATACTTTGGGGGCTGCTGCTAAGCCCTGCGGCAGACTGCAGCTCTTCTACTAAACCCTGGGGTGACATTTCCACTTCCAGAGCCCGTTCAGGCTAAGCAGTCAACCTTTCCACTGTTGGAACTAGAAGTCCCCATCATTCCAGAACCTACATTGGAGGCTGATGCTACCGCCCTGCAGCCAAATGAAGCTCCTGCAAAGCACCCTATGGTGACACTTGCACGTCCAGAGACTGTTCTAGCTCATCAGCCAACCTTTGGACCTGGAGCTCACCATCACTCCAGAATCTACTTTGGAGACTGGTGCTACAGCCCTGCAGCAGAATGCAGCTCCCACAAAGCACCCTGAGGTGACACTTCCACCACTAGAAACTGTTCAGGCTCAACAATCAAACTTTGCGCCATTTGACCTGGAGCTCACCATCACTCCACAACTGACTTTGGAGGCTGAGGCATCCCTACAGCAGACTACAGCTCCTCAAAAGCACCCTGAGTTGACACTTCCACCACCAGAGGCTGTGCATGTTCAGCAACCAACCCTTCCACCTTTGGTCCTGGAGCTCACCATCACTCCAGAACCCACTTTGGAGGCTGATGTCACAGCCCTGCAGCAGACTATTGCTCCTCCAAAGCACCCTGAAGTGACAGTTCAACATCCAGACCTTGTTCAGGTTCAGCAGCCAACATTTTCTGAAGTCACAGCCACAGTGCTATCGTTTGACCCGGAAGTTACAATAACTCAGCAACCAGAGTCATCAGAGACAGTTCCTCCAATGACTGAACAGAATGCCACCATGAACATATGTGAGCTCTGTTCCTGCAATGATGGGACATTGTCATGTATTGGTTTTGGCTCAAACCAGAGACTCCACAGAGTGCCAGTACAATCCTAGCACCTACAATGGCACCTTCACCGTCTTAAACTTGCAGGGAAATGCTATTTCTTACATCAGTAAAGATACATGGAAGTCATACCATTTGGTTGAGAAACGAAATCTCAGTGGAAATCATTTGAATTATATAAAGATTCATTTGAAGGCCTGCTTTCCTTCGAGTATTTGGACTTGTCCTGCAATGAAATGGAATTTATTGAAATGAATGCATTTGAATCATTACCTCTTTTACAATCTATAATACTCTATAATAATCCCCTGATAATGCTTCAAGATCCATATCTTTTTAATTTGCCAGTGTTGGCCCAGCTAACTCAGTCGGTAGAGCATGATACTTTTTTTTTCTTTTTCTTTTTTTATTGATTATGGTATCACATAATTGTCCTCATCTCCCGAATCCCTTCCCTACATATGCCCCCCACCCCCCACTTTTGTCCATGGCCACTGGCCAGGCCCATAGAGCATGAGACTTAATTTGCCAGTGGTGAAATATTGGAACAACACAAGTGACATTTACAATACTTGATAACATTCTCATGACGACTCCTGAGTCAGAAAAAGTTATATTACCTAACCATTTGGCCTGCCGCCTCTGCCAATTTAAAAGACAGTCAAACTGCATTGTGATACCAAATGTCTGACCAACGTACCTTGTGATGAAGTACTCTTAATAGAAGGACCTCTCATGAAAGTAGTATTACAAAGCCAGCAGAACACCAGCACTGAGATGACAATTGAGCCAGAGAGGGCATCCTCAAACAAAAATAGCGACACTTCCTCATCCCTTATGAGCCTTCTGATGAGACTGCTCACTGGGCAGCAGGAAGTAAAGGTGTCCAACGCAGAGTGGGATGCAGAACAATGGAAACATGAGAAGATGCAAGCCCCTGGGGAGCAGGAAGAGAAGGAATCAAATGAGTTGACAAAAGAAGTGCCAGGATATGAGAACTATAACGAAGTCATCATAGCATCACCTGTAATTGCAGTAGTAGCTTTTTTGTTTGTTTGTAGTTTTCTGTCTCATTGTGATTTGTCACAGTAAGGAGGCTACAAAAGAAAGCTCCAGGGACTCTCTTGTAAGTGTCCAGCAGAACAAATCAGCAGAATACCAGCTGGAGAAGGGCGGTTTCTGGAAAAGGCTGTTTCTTTGCCTGAAGAATCTGTTTGCACCTCTCCTGGCCATATTTCAGAGGAAAAAATGAGCTGAAGTAGTGAGATACAGCTGAGAATGAAGCTTTCCTAAAAATAAAATAGATTGAAGAAGCCACCAGAGACAAGATGGCTGCATCATAATCTCCTGGTTGAAGAGGCAGCAGAGTAAAGTGAGGGATAAAACCTCCACTGATTGGATCACATCCTCAACCTTATTTAATAGACCCTCCCTTCCCCCAACTGATGGGCGGAGTATGACATAACCTGTGTCTGTGGACGAGACATTCCAGAGACATTGAGCCAATAATCATCATGTGCAGAGTGCCCTGGGTCCCACCTCTTCCCATTCCTCCCCTCAAAAGGTGTGTTCACCTTTGCATGTGTTGCTGTTCTCCCCTTTTGTGACAGCCTGGCTGGGTCCTCCTTCTCATCTAATCCTGGTTTTTCTACCCTGTTTTGTAATGAATCTCGCTCCTTAGTTCGGAATAAACTTCCTCTTTTAACTTGTAAAATACTCAAACGTGTCCAAATCTGACTTAAGAAGTAGTCTAGGAAAAAAAATAAAGATTGATCATCTTTAGTAAACTATGTTTTTGCTCCCTATTCTGGGCAAGATAAGTAACAGGAAAACAAAATAATATGACTTTTTCTTTCTCTCTCTTCCTCTCCCTTTTCTTTCTCTCTCATCCTTCCTTCCTTCCTTTCCTTTCCTTTCCCTTCCTTCCTTCCTTCCTTCCTTCCTTCCTTCCTTCCTTCCTTCCTTCCTTCCTTCCTTCCTTCCTTCCTTTCTTCCCTCTTTCCCTCCTTCCCTCTTTCCTACCTATCTTCCTTCCTTCCACCTTTTATTTCATAACACACGGAGGGAAGGACATCATCAAAAAAGGGCATATAGATAAACTTAAGAAAGCACATTGACTCACATTTATTCCATAGTATTAAGAAAGAGCTGAAACCGGTTTGGCTCAATGGATAGACCATCGGCCTACGGACTGAAAGGTCCTGGGTTCGATTCCGGTCAAGGGCATGTACCTTGGTTGCAGGCACATTCCCAGTAGGGAGTGTGCAAGAGGCAGCTGACCGATGATTCTCTCTCATCAATATTTCTAACTCTGTATCCCTCTCTCTTCCTCTCTGTAAAAAATCAATAAAATATATATATTTTTAAAAAGGTGATAACTGGAGATCCCTAAAAAATTTAAGGATTGGACTTTGTAACTGAGAATTCCCAATAAATGGTGCTGGGAAAATTGGAAAGTCACATACAAAAGGATAATGGTAGAATGCTATTCATTACCATACACAAAAATAAAACTCAAAGTAGTTCAAAGACCTAAATATAAGATCTTAAACAATAAAATATATAGGTATTAAACGTATGGACCTTGGTCTTATAGAGAATTTTATGAATTTAACCTCAAGGGCAAGAAAAGTATAAACAAAAGTAAATGAATGGGACTATATCAAACTAAAAAGCTTCTGCACAACAAAGTGAACTATCAAAAGAACAAAAAAAGCAACCAACAAAATGGGAGAAGATATTTGCAAACAACATCTCCAAAATATAACTCAAAATAACTCATGTAACTCAACACCAGATATCAAATAATCCAATTAAAAGCGGGCAGAGGACCTAAACAGATAGTTCTTCTAAGAAGACATACAGGCCGAGCTGGTTTTGCTCAGTGAATAGAGCATCAGCCTGCAAACTGAAGCGTCTTGAGTTCAATTCTGGTCAAGGGCACATGCCTGGGTTGCGGGCTCGATCTCCAGTAGTGGGGGTGCAGGAGGCAGCCAATTAGTGATTCCCTCTCATCATTGATGTTTCTATCTTTCTCTCCCTCTCCTTTCCTCTCTGAAATAAATAAAAATATATTTTAAAAATGAATACATACATATGGCCAACAGATATATAAAAAGATACTTGACTTCACTAGTTATAAGGAAAATACAAATTAAAACCACAATGAGATACCACTTCATACATATTAGAATGGCTATTATCAACAAGACAGGAAATGACAAGTGTTGGAAAGGATATGGAGAAAGGAAAACCTACATACACTGTTGAAGGAAAAGTAAATTTGCACAGCCACTATGGAAAACAGTATTGTGTTTCCTCAAAAAAAATTAAGAATAGAGTTACCATCTGACCTAGCAACCCTTCTTCTGGGTATCTACTCAGAAAATTTGAAAACATTTATTCATAAAGATATCTGTACCCCTTTGTTCATTGCAATATTATTCACAGTGACCAAGACTTGGACACAGCAGAAATTTCCTTTGCTAGATGATTAGATAAAGAAGATGTGGTACATATGTATAATGGAATACTACTCAGTCATAAAAAAAGATTAAATACTGCTCTTTGCAACATGAGTGGATTATGAGAATATCATGCTAAGGGAACTAAGTCAGATGGAAAAGGATAAGAGCCATAAGATTTCATTCATGTGGGATATAAAACTGAAAGCAACAAATAAGCAAATAAAAAACCAAAAAAACAAAAATTCACAGACACAGAAAACAGAATGATGGTTATCAGAGGGAAATGGAGTGTGGAAAAGTAAAAGGGTAAAGGGGGACAAATATATGGTGACTGAAGGAGATGACTTTGGAGATGAACACACAATGCAATATATAGATGATGTGTTATAGAATTGTACACTTAAAACCTATAAATGTTATTAACCAATGCCACCCTAATAAATATAATAAAACTCTTTAAAAAATTGTCAACAGGTACCTACTTGCATTTTTCTGAGCTGTCTCAGCAGAGTCTCAGAGGTTCTATGGCCTAGAGAATTAGAAGAACCACTGATAAATAATCCTACAATTTTTCATATAAGTATGGTTTTCTTAATACATATTTTTCAGTAAACTTTAGATTATAATTTTTCATGAAGCACTACTAAAAGAGGATATTTTTTTCTATTTGAACATTTATATCTCACTAAAAACAGTGCACAAAAGCTTGTGGGAGACCCAGGATGTTAGATTACAGCATCTTTGGGAGCTTCCCAGGTATATTCTGAAACCCACCCCATATGCCAAGGGCAGAGAGGATCAAGGAACAAGACACAACAGTCCATATTGATAGGTAGCAGGTTAATTATCAAGGGAACTTATTTAAAAGGCTTGTCTTGGGCAGCTCCAAAATGAGTAGTTTTCTGAAACTGCCCACCAAATCTTAAAAGTTTATGTAGAGGCCCTGAGTTCAGTCACATCCCAGGAGGCCCTAGCTGGGTTCAGTCACACACACAGTTCAGGTGGTCTCATCACCACATTTTTACCTTAAGGCTCTATCCTTGGAACAGTTCCTGGTCACAGAAAAGGCAAGGAGGACATACAATCGAAGGACAGGGGAAAGAGTAGGGAAGCTTCAGTTGCCCGAGTCCAGCTTATGGTTCAAACTGGTGGTCACATCTTCTTGATAACCTTCCTTAATGCAGAACTTGAATAGTTTCAAATGATCTCCTGAAAAGTACTTTTAACAAACAAAGGGGAAGATAGTAACTTTACTATGAAGAAACTCAGAAGACACCACCTTACCCAAAGGACTAAAATTAGTATCATTTGTAAGGCAACACATTGACACTATTTATCCTTTGATAGGATTCCCTGAGAAGGAGATAACATAATTTCTGTGATGTTCTTGCCAAAAAAATGCAGAACTTTCTTCCAACTAAGAGGTAAAAACCAGAGAAACTCAAACTGGGAGATATTCTACAAAATACCTACTCAATAATCTTCAGAAGTGTCAACATCATGAAAGTCATGAAAAGACTGAGGAAATATTATGGATCAGAGGAGACTGAGCAAGAGTAACAACTAAATGTAAATTGGAATCTGGTGGGATCCTGGAACAGTAAAAGGATGTTAGTGAAAATAGGTACAAAGTCTGCAATTTAGTTAATAGGAATGTACCAATGTTACTTTTTTAGCTTTGATAATTGTCCCAGAGTTAATAAAATATGTTAACAAAAGGGGAAGCTGAGTAAGGAGAGGTTATATAGGGACAGTCTGTTAGTCTGAGTTAATAAGTTTACTTTTTATAAAGTCTAAATTTAGTTTAAAATAAAATTTTAAAAATAAAGAACAGTAGATTCCTGATAACATTATCTTAACATTTGGGTCCAGCTCTCCCAAAGTCTGAGAATTTTCTCCTAACATTGCATTTAGGTGTGATAATAAATCATCCCCTTTTTTTTTAAAATAAAGATTTAAGCTAAATACAATTATCTATCTTATCTTTGTTTCCCTGGGCAAGTTACCTAAGTCCCAAAACATATAATTTCCTGAAAACATGCTAAATTACTGTGATCTTTTCTCCTTTCTAAAAAATCTTGTTGAGCTTTAAGTATGAATTCTCATTTGATAGCAATTATCTGACTCTGTTTTATTCTTGATCTTAGGCATGAATAAAACAGAGACCTTTGTGTCACTTCTAGGCATATTTCATTACCATCCAGTGCCTAGCTATTTTTTTTTATGTTTTCCACTACAGGCCCGGTGCACAAAATTCGTGTGTGTGTGTGTGTGTGTGTGTGTGTGTGTGTGTGTATGTTTCCCTCAGCCCAGCCTGCACCCTCTCCAATCTGGGACCCCTTGAGGGATGTCCTACTGCCCCTGTAGGCATAATCCCATCCAGAACTGCTGGCTCCCAACCACTTGCTTGCCTACCTGCCTGATTATTCCTAGCCACTTCTGCCTGCCAGCCTGGTCATCCCCTAACCACTCCACTGCCAGCCTTATTGATACCTAACTGCTCCCATGCTGGCCCAATTGCCCCTTACTGCCTCCCATGCTGGCCTGGTCACCCCTAACAGCCCTCCCCTGATTACCTGATCACCTTTAAATGACTTCCTCTGCAGGCCTGATTGCCCCCAACTATCCCTCCCTTGAAGGCCTGGTCCCTCCCAACTGCCTTCCCCTGCTTGCCACAACTGTCCTCCCCTGCTAACCATTTTGTGGTGGCCATCTTGTGTCCACACGAGGGTGGCCATCTTTGACCACACGGGGCGGCCATTTTGTGTGTTGGAGTGATGGTCAAGTTGCATATTATCCTTATATTATATAGGATAATTGTTGAATTTTCAGTTATAAATTTTTGGCACTAAATATACATGTATTGCTGTTTTTACTTTTCATTATTTTTGCAGAACTCTTCTTAGTGGTGATACTACATTATTTATTATCAGAAATCCAACAACTATCTGTGCAAGAGAATGTATAGGCTCTCTTAACTATTTTCTTCCATCTTTCATTCATTTAAAAATAATGAATAGTATGTGCTATAAACTATTTTTCAGTTAAGAAAAATTCAGATAATATCCCTGCTGGATTCTTCTTTTAAAAAATATTTTTATTGATTTCAGAGAGGAAGGAAGAGAGAGATAGAAACATCAATGATGAGAGAGAATCATTGATCAGCTGCCTCCTTCACACCCCTCACTAGGGATTGAACACACAGCCTGCGCATGTGCCCTGACCAGAATCAAACCATCAACTCTCAACTACTGAGCTACCCCAGTCAGGCTTTGCTGGATTCTTATTATAATTTTTGTATTCCAACCACAGGAAGGTAGAAAGAGGGTGCCCAGGATAAGTGACTTTGCATTTTTAAAATATATATATATTATTGATTTTTTACAGAGAGGAAGAGAGAGAGATACAATAGAAAACTAGAAACATCGATGAGAGAGAGAAATTGATCAGCTGCCTCTTGTACACCCCGCCCTGGGGATGTGCCCGCAACCAAGGTACATGCCCTTGACTGGAATCGAGCCTGGGACCTTTCAGTCTGCAGGCTGACGCTCTATCCACTGAGCCAAACAGGTTTTGGTGTGACTTTGCATTTTTGAAATCACTTGGAGGTTGCAACCACATCAGTGCTGCTCAGATCTATAAGCCTAAATGTAGTCATATGGCCTCACCTCTTTTGTGCACAGAAGGCAGAGAGATCAGCTGGCTCAGCAGCCTTGTACTCCCTAAAACTTGTGGTAGTTTAAACTTTTAAAAAGAAAATAAAGAAAGTGGGGAGATCTCTGCAACAGTGTACTTTTTAAGTGCAGAAGTCATATATTCTGACTTGTGTCTTTGAAAATTAACTTGAGAAGCTTTGTGAACAACAGAATTTAGTGGAGGCAAAAGTGGAAATATAAAAACCAGTTGGGAAGCTACTTGTAGTAGTTCAAGTGGCTACTGAGTGTTGGTAAGGTGTATGCTCAATTTTTAACCACTATCTGTATTAATTCTTATTTGAATGATGAAGTCATTGCAAAGCTCAATAAAATGTAGATTATTTATTAAAATTATGATTGCCTTTACATAATCATGTTTTTCTCTACTTGGAGGCTAATCACATTTTATATGTACAATAATTTTAAGAATAACTATAATAACTTACTTTGGTTTTATTTTGGCCAATAAGCAAATGGTTTTGATTTGCTCTACAATATGACATTAGTTGGGACATGAGTTAGGAAGTTTTTGTAGTGCAAGTGAAAGATAATAGTGGTTTAGACTGGGGTTGTATATGTTCAAATGGAGAAAAAATGAAAAATTAAGGACACATTTACAGTACAGCCAACCTAATTGGCAGGCAGAATGTGAGAGGTGAATGAAAGAGAATCAAGTAATGCTCACTTGGTCAATTGATGAGTGTGGCTGCCATTTACTGAGCTGAAGAAGTTTGGTGAAGAAATGGGTTGCTAGGACCAGCAAGAATCAAGATTTCTGTTTGTCTGATGTTAGTTTTGAGATACTGAAAAACAAAACAAAATGAAACAAAAACAACCTCAAAGGGGATGTCTAAGAGATGATTAATTATAGATCCCTAGAGTTTAGGTGTCATGTTGAGGGAAAAATAATCTATAAATTGACTGGGAGTCATGCACAAAGAAACTCCTGGTAAGTTGGAACAATGAGATAAAGCAAACAAACCCAGGAGAAAAGTGGATGAAGAGTCTGACAGTGAGTAGCTTAGATTATCTGCTTCACTAAAGGCTGTATTCTTACCAGCGTTCTCAGATGGAGAGGTGCTTATTCACTGCAAAATACTTATTTATTGTGACTCTACATGGTTAAAGTAGATATGGTAAGAATGGATAGGGATGTCCTAGTTTTCCTTCTTTGTAGAAAGAGCTTCAAAGAATGAACAGTTCATAGGCTTACCACTCCTTTTGTGCAGTCTCCATTCTTTCAGCCCATGGTGTCTTTCGTTGTAACTCCCTAGACATATTCACGGAGAGCAGGAAAACATTTGAAATGAGCTGATATTTTCACCAGGAAAGGCTTAATAGAACTTTGTAAACACATTGTAATGATAGGAGGCTTCTCTGTGCATCCTTGAACTTGAATCTAGGTCCAAAGGCTTGACAGGAATACTCGGAGCTCTGGAGCTGGCCACTCATCAGGTAATGACAACACTCGGGTTAGTCAACACCCAGGGGGAAAACTGCAAAAGATGAAGTGTTATTTTGCAGTATTTGCTACTTTGAACTTTTATTTGGTCTCCTGTAATCTATTCTTCTGTCTCTTTCTTTTCCCACCTCTTTCCTCTCCTCTTGTATAATTTTTTTTAACAATTCATCACAAAGGAAAAATAAGAACTGGATGGTCTCCTCTCATTTTTTAACACCTTTGACTAAACGTAAATCTGTGACTGTAATCATTTCCAGAAATACTTGCATTGGGTGCCAGTAAATTGACTCTTGTTTTCAAGTATTTGTGTGTATAAGAGTATAGGGGTGGAGGAGAATTTTTTTTTTTTTTATGCTGCCAAGACTGTGCTGTTTGCCTGTGTTCTTGATCTTTATTGCGGGGCACCAAATCTAGCTGATGAGATAATATAATGCTGCCAGAAGCCAATGCGCCTTTTATTTTGAGTTCTCTATCTCTTTCCCTTGCCCCTTAAGTTCCATGTCATTTATTTAGAAGTCAAAACAGAAAAGCACATCTCATCTTCAAAAGGCTCTGCAAGAGTTGTAGGTGACTAGAACTCACTGCACAAATTCATGCTCCAATGGGGTCCCTTGGCCTGGCCTGCAGGATAGGACCAAAACTGGGTCTCTGATTTTGGGAGAGGGTACAGGCCAGGCTGAGAAACCCCATTGGTGCATAATCAGGGCTGGAGAGAGAAAAAGGAGGTAGGCCAGCCAGGGAGGGACTGTGGGAGGGCTCCAGGGCATATCTGGCTCATCTTGCTCAGTCCCGATTGGCCAGACCTCAGCAGCAAGCTAACCTACTGGTTGAAGCATCTGCCCCCCAATGGTCAGTGCACATATTAGTGATTGGTTGAGAGACCTTAGCATATCATTAGCATATTACGCTTTGGTTGGTTGAACCAATAACAGGACACTTAGCATATTAGGCTTTTATTATATAGGATAGGCTTGGTTCTGATTCTCATTATTATGTTAAAAGTTATTCATCATTTCTTCAGTGTGTTTTGCTTATTAAATTCAAGTCTTTTCTCCCTATACTAAACATATTAACTACAAGTTCTATTTCCATTCTATCTTAGTATCTCCCTTGGCAAGTGACACAGTACTATGCATGTAGTTGACATTTATTAATGTGTCTAGGAGAGAGATGCACCATAGTGTTGGAAGTATTAACTTTGGAGCCAAGTACTTGATTTCAAATATAAGTGGTGCTCACTTCTTCCTAGCAGTGTAACTAAACAAATTACTTAAATTTTCTGTGCCTCAATTTCCTCATCTTAAACTGGGAAAATAACATTACCTGCTTCATAGCATTGTTGTAAGATTTAAACAAGACAGAATACAGAAAGTGTCTGGGTCACTATCATCATCATAATCACCATTATTATTACCATAATCATTATAATCAAATGTTTATTGGAATAAAATGGAAGCATAGGGACCATTTTGCAAAGAGGAGATGGATGGGTAGGTAAGGTAGAGATAACAGATGAAATATTTTAAGTGTTAACTTGAATAATTTAGTGTGTAGAGGTAACCAGCAATCCTTGAGTGAGGTAGCTTCTAGACTCAAATCATTCAGTTAGAAACCCAGGGCCATGTGGAGAAAGAGGCTATAGCTAAACATGGTAAAGAGATTAGATAACCAACCATGAAGTAACTACATATTTGATGTGCTGAGGGCTTTTATGTCAAAAGAAACATTTGTGTACCCATTTATTCTGTAAATATTAATTATGGTATTATTTTAGGTAGGGCTATAAAATTAAATAATGTAGTTGCATCTGTCCTCAAGGAATTTATGGCTAGCCAGATTTTCAACAACTTTAATAAAGCAGGATGAGTGTGAAGATGGAGAAGCACAGAAGGCTGTGGGAGGCATCTCATAGTCTGATTTCACTCCCTGCCCACTCCATGCTGTCAATTGATTCATTTGGGAGCCTTCAGAATCTGGCTCAAAGCCTACCTCCCACTAGACATCAATGTTGACAGTTTCATTAATTTAATTTCCCCTTATCCTTAATCCTATCACTCTTCAAACACATACTAATATTCTAAGTTTTCGTATTCTTAATTTATACAGCTTTCATTAAAAAAAGATAAGAAACAGGGTTCAGGAATGCAATGTCTGCTCCTACTTTCCATGTCCTTTTCTGAAAATCCTTCTGGAATTAGGAATTGATCTCTTCAAAAACATACTAATTTATATCTTCTCCCAGAGGTCTTTTGAAGTCTGAGGTGAAGTCTGGAGTCAGCATTCACTCATCACATTTTATCCCACTTTAGTAGAGTCTTTACTGTATCTCTGCTGGTTGATTGATGCACTTTATATTCCTTTTATGTAAGAGATCCAAGTCCATGATGAAAGTTGGTAAGTCAGATATCCTGGCACCTCAAAGAAGTAGCCATTTCTGAGTTTTATTTGCAGTGCATTTTTCTGTGATGAGTGTAAGGCCAAAAATGTAGGCTACATGTTTGTTGAACTACTACAAATGCCACTTATTTCAGGAGCAAAATAAATGAAAGTCCAGCTCTTACTACAAAAAAAAAAAAAAAAAAGAAAAAGAAAAAGAAAAAAAGGGAAGAATCTTAGTGAATATTATTAATAAAATTGAAGCCTTTAACAACAGTCTCTTTAAATCCTTGAACTTGATGTGGTGTTAGTTAAGAGTCACAGAACAGCAAATCCAGATTAACAATTGTAAACCTTCGAAGTTCATGCTTAAAGTGGTTGGTAACAAGAGAGCTAATTTTTACAACATGGTGAGACAGGCAATTATCTATTGTCTCTTATACTAAGACTAATCTTTGCACTGACTCATTTTAGATCCTTCCTTTCTCTGGAGAATACAATCTGCACAAACTGTGAGGTTCAAGATAGTGATGATCTGCTAAACATATGCAGAACAGATGGTTGAAGAAATTATCTGCCCATTCAATTGTTGCATGACTCATTTCCGCCACCTTGCTGCCCCTGCATACACAAGGCTGTATACAGCCAGTTCTTGGTTTTTCCCCCCAGGTTGATTTATGGAGGACACTGGTATGACTGGCTGTGGAGAGGTACAGGGACCAGTGTCCTCTGACAGTGTTGCCTAAATTCCTGGCAGTGTGCTCTTTGGAAGTAAGAAAAAGTAAGATGTCATACAGGTAATGTCCAACTACATTGGGAGCTCATTGAGAATGGACTGCAATCAAAGCTCTGGAAAATGCAGCCATATTCTCTGCCAGCTTTGTGTTGAAAAGTCGTGTCCTGTATAGATCGCCAGGAAACAAAGAGAAACTGAGGAGTAAAAAAAAAAAAAAAAAGAAAGAAAGCAAATACTGGAGATGAAAGGGTCCTTGCTGGCCTCAGATGTTGCTTCCTCCATCATCTCCATGTTGTAACCAAAGGCCAAAATTTGCTTTTAAATTGTCTTAATCCCTCAGAGAGGTAATTCACAAATGTTTTCATACAGACATTTCTTAATCTTCCCCTTATTCCAGAGATCCAGGAAAGAAAAGAAAAAAAGCAAGCAACAATTAAAATTCAATGCTATAGAAATCGAGTTTTGAGTCCATTAGTTGACCGAGTCTTGAAATAAGTCACATTCATTAATGCATCTTTGCATTAATTAGGCCTAATCATATCAGGATTAAAGCCAGGTGAGTTGAAAAGGTCACACTGTGAATCTGTGGTCTTTACCACAGCATTTCCCCGTGTCTATTTAATTAAATTTTAAGTGGGTTCATAATGAATAAATAAAACCTCTGTACTGTCTCTACCACTTGGTTTTAATTAGAGACTGGAAATAAAAAAGTCCTGGTTTAATTTAGCAATGAAAGGGTGATTCCAAAGCTTGAGAAGAAATGAAACAATATGCCGTGTTAGGTTTTATTTTATTTGGGGCTACTTTTCTCTCATTTCTTTGAATTTGTTACACAATAGCTTTGTGCCATGTACTGTGCAGGGGCCATAGCATTTCTGCCCTTGTTGAGCTTACATAGTAAAAGATCACTTTATTATTTAGACTTAAATTTAATAAATCATTCAGGAAAGAGCACTCTTGGCCCTGGCTGGGTGATTCTTAGTTAGAGCATTGTACTGTTACCTCAAGATTGTGGGTTCGATCCCCAATCAGGCCCATACAGTAATCGACCAATGAATGCATAGATAGGTGGATTAACAAATTGACTTCTCTCTCTTTCTCTCTCTCTCTCTGTCTCTCTCATAAAAAAATAAAGAGTTAAAAAAAAAAAAACTCTCCAGGAAAAATCTTGGTACTAATAGTAAAAATAAATATGAAAGAAAATACTAAATCTAATTAGTATGCTTTATCTACTATATTCATTTCTACAAATGACCATTTTTCTGATTAAAATTATTTTCCACTCTCATTGAAAATACTGGTTACTATATATATTCTGTTAAGATATTACTCAGTCTAAGACATAGCAAACTCTTAAATCATCAAAACAGATAACGTTTATTTAATTTGTGCAAAAATGCCAGGTAGCAAAACACTGTGACTTTATTTTTAGTTGTGTTAAAGAAAGCCCAAAGATAGCAAGCATTCTGAGGGAGGCTTTGCAGGGAACTCCTAGGTATTTAAACAAAACCAAATTTTAAACATTTTGGCCTATATGGCTGTTCTGTACTTGTTCCTCCCTTTGCCCATCACCCTTTCCTTTTATCTGGAAGATGCTAGTGCAAAATAAATTACTTGGTGAAGTGGCTTTGCTTTTTATGATTTCCTGAGGCCATGAACTATTTTACAAAGATTCGTTCCACGGGAAGTCTCAGGTTTCCTGTTTTTATTATCCACACTTTCCATGGTGGTTTAGACTAAATTGGCCATTTCAGAGTTTGGAGAGCAATCTATTTAACATAGTAAATTACACTGCTACTCACATACTCATCTCTTACGGCCCAGGTTCTGTGGCTGCTCACTGACAGCAAAGAACCCATCAATGCATCACTTTCCACCTGTTTTTGAAGTTAACTGCTCTTTAAAGTTGTAGAACAGCCATGTTTATTTGGCATATTGGGTTGTCGGGAAACAGGTAACTTGGAAGGAGAAATGACAATTGGAATGTAATTTTCCTTTCATCAATAGGAGCTCCTTCACAGTATGGATAGACTGGCCCTGGAGCAGAGGTGTGGGAGGCTCAGTGTTGATCTCACATTGCCTAATGAACCTGTGACAGGGAAAGCAAAATCTCTTTGCACAACCGTGCCATGATGTGAGCCAGATCAAGTCCCTGGTGAGCACTTGTACATAGAGTTTCTCTTTTACAGGATTGTCAGCATATTCAGCAAAGAATACAAAGTTATCTCCTCCATGTGCATTGTAATTTAGCTAGTCAACAGCAGAAGAAATGGTAATGTGTATATACACAGAGGTTTTGTAATAACTGGTAATGAGGTAGACACAGCAGATAACCCAGCACAGAATAATGAGGAGTAAGAGGGAAGGTGGTATTTGGAAATCATTGTAATGAGACTATGCCACAAGCTGAGGCATAAGTGGGGAATGATGGCATGTGTCCCTTCATCCAAGCTGTGTGTGCCCTTGCCGAGGGCACAGACTAGGTTAGTTGTCCAAAGCTGCAGCTTGTGGCCACTCATCTTTCTTCTCAGCAGACAAGAACGGTCCTGACATCAAAAATCCTTGAAACAGTTTTCATAACCTTGACAGTATGTCAGTAACTTGTTAAGTCTGTAGATAGGGAAGAATATTGAAAATAAAACTGAAAGCAATCCAGGCACTGTCAGTGAAGATTTTCCAATCTCTAGACATTTAGGAACTCGAAGGGCAGTATCTGCATATCATGCTGCCTGCAAACTTAGATAGTTAGGTTATAATGTGGGAGGCACTGGTGTCATTTTTAAGCAACAGAAGAGGAATGCTTTTATAGTAGACAGGGTTCTTAAATCTGGGAGGATTCCTGTCTTCTTAAACCCATCCCTTATTGGGATGACTCCAAATATTTGCAGTTCTACAAAGCTGTATGCACTTTTCAACCTCCTTATTTTCTCTAACTGCTTCCTCCCTCTGGTATTATACCTGGGTCATTATAAGGTATCAGAGAGCCATACTCAGGAATAGGTAAATCCTAATTGTATTGCTATTCTGGAGGAGGATGTGCTCCATCTGAATACATTTTGCTAGGGTTGGCTTTCCAAGTTCTCTTTTGACCCATAGTCTAAAAATAAGTTTCAGCTGAACTTACAATTGTGCCCTCTTCAATTAAATGGTTTTATTGGTGTGTGTGTGTGTGTGTGTGTGTGTGTGTGTGTGCGCATGCGCTTGTGTGAGGCTTTTGTAATTTATAACAGCTCTGTAGGGTAGTCTTTCTGTGGGAATTCTGTAAAAATGCTAACATGTTGCCATTTATTGTGATAAACACAGGCGTTAATCATCAATGTTTCTGTATCTTGGGAAAACAAACAAACAAACAAACCTGATAACTGTCACTGATTCTAACGATTCAACAACACCATGATTTGTAGGAGTCTGAGATGACTGCAACACATGTGGATCTTATCAACGTTTATCATTTTTCTATGTATCAATCATAGACTAAGAAGTCATTAAAATTATCCACAGGTGCCTCTAATCATAGGAAAACACTAAAATTCCCACAACATGAAGAAGTGAATGAGCAGTTGGGAAAGAAAATTTGCTATTTACTCCAGCTCTGGAGTAATAAAATAATAAGCTGAAGAAAAGGGTCAGTGTTTCTCTGTGAGCATCATCTGGATTATGAATATGTTCATGCTTTACAGTTTTTTCAAACACACATTTGGGAAACTAAGCATCCTTCCCTCCTCATAGGTGGTCTACATCAGGGGACATTTGTGGCCATGACTGGTGAGTGGAAGGTGAGAAAATAGCCCCTAACTTTCCTCACCTATATTGCTTTTCTCCCGAGTATAGGATTGGAGCAAACCGCAGGAAATCCCAAACTTTTGTGAAGTATGACTAAAGGAGAAGAAACAGACTCAATGCTCCTCTGAAGTGTAACAGGATAAAGATGGAGTGGAGAATCCTGGGGAATGAGTAGAGACATAAATAAGAAGGAAATATATGCCCATGTTTATGAGCATTGCTGCTTAAAACACAGGCTAGAAGGCCATAATTCCAAATTTTCATGGTTAGCTTTTGGGTATCTTTAGTCAACTTTTCTAATGGCCTTGTAGCATTAGATATTTATAATCAATCTATTTATTGGGAAATATCTGAAGGGCCTGTTAGTTTGTTTTTTGCTTCCTGTTATGGAAATGCCATTTTTTTACTTTGAGGGTATGGGGAGCATAGACTGGTGGCATATAGAAAAATTGGCAAATCTAGACATGTTAGAATTGTGTTCTTATAATGATATTTAAAAATTTTTGGTATCCACTTATCAAATTGCTTTTTCTACTGTCTATATTTGTTCATATAAATTGCTTTATTTTAACAGTTTAGAATAATAACATCTAAGTTATACATCTGTGAATCCATATTGGTAGCAAAAATGTTTAAATAATTACAGGTAATTGCTGCTCCAAATCCCTGAGTAGTTCCTGGATTCAGTTATTAAATTAACACCTGGCAAAGCAAATTCTTCCAGAGCCCCTGTTATATCAGGGGGTTCTATATTTTGCTTGATTGGTGTTTGTGCCATATCAGTTGCTAAATATTTTGAATATCACACTTGAACGAAGTAAGAAAGCAAACACATAAATGCATTCACACACACACTCCAGAGCATTAATTAGACAAGCATAGTGTTAAAGATCAGGGTCCTATGCTTCCAGAACTTTTCTTTGAATAACTTACTACTGTATATATTTTTATAATAATGTTATTCTTATTTTTAAACTAACCTTTTAATATTAATGTTCTACCATAAGTTAAACATTTCTTTACAAAACAACTCAATATTTGAGTATAAGCAATTATATGTTCTCCATACAAGGTATATATATATATATGTGATTATTTGCATTTTGGAGAACTTTGTTGCTCATTTGGTAAAGTGCTTGCAGGCTTAGAGATTATCAGGTATCTTCCTACATTTTCTGACTATTTGGACTCTTATTGTGCATATGAAATCATTAGCAGATAATTGAACAAATTATATCCCCAAAATGTTTCAAGTAGCATATTTTTGCCTGTGACATTTCTACTCTTTTCCTTGGTGATTATATAAAAACATTTCATATAAAGCCAAAGCCTCACTGAAATAATGTTCAGGATCAATTACTTCATGATGATGTTGATTAAGCCATGCAAAAATATGGCTTGTGATTAAGACAGCATCATAAATAGATCTATATCTAGTTTACTAACTAACTAGAAAGCATTAATGGATTTTGAAACTCAGCTGTGGTTAAGGTTACACGATTCAGATCAGACAGAACTGGGGTCAACTACCAGCTTCCCATGACATTCACCAAGCTACTTCATTTTTCTATGCCTCAGTTTTCACATCAGCACAATGGTAATTACAAGAATAAGTCCTTTTTATAAGGACTGAGAAAAGCAATGCATAAAAAGTGAATTGTACACTGCCTGGCATAATAATGTTATTAATTATATTTTATTTTCCTTCAGGGGACATTCAGCTTGATTCAACAGCATTTATAAAATCTATCTTACCCAAACTTTTGGGATATTTCTTTAAGAAAATTTTCATAGAAGAAAAATAAATATTCCTCTAGAAATGTAGCACTGGAAGCAGACAGAAAATGTTATTCCATTCCTGCGCCTGACTAATCCTTGGTGCACAGTCTGAAACTCATTATCCTTAAGAGACACAGAACTCAGATTAAGTGCAATCACTTATGTGAAGTGCAAGTTAGTATGGACTGTGAACTTGAAATGAATTAGGCCATCTCAAGTCTGTTCTTTGGGCCTTAATATATCGTTGAAGTCTATAGACAGAAAGAGATAGAGCTGGGGTTGGGGCAAAGAGAAAGTCAGGTGTATAAAGCCCAGTGCTGCTGCTAGGGCTCAGGCACTGTTCCAGGGACCAAATAAAATTTAGCACTTTAGCAATATCTTCACAATGGAAGATCATTTTGAATATAGTTGTAAGTTTTCCAAATCTCTCTATCCGTTTTTATTTATTTAATATTTTTCCACCACAGAATTAATTTCTCATTCCAATCACAAAATTTTGTACTTAAACTCATATCATCTTCAGTGATAATTCATTAGTTTATATACTATAAAGTAATGTATACCATATTATAAAATATAACATAGTCTATATTGAAGTTCTTTTAGTTTTACTAGGCCATAATTTTCTTGAGACGTTATTCCTGATTCATTTTTGTATCTATTATAATATCTAACATATGCCTTCCAATAATGGAGCTGAGGATAAATGTATTACACTGACATGAGTTGGAAATAATACTGATGAGTTCTTTGACTTTGGCAAATATCTAGAGTGCAGCATCTGGTACAGAGCAAACATTGGTCCTTATAGTAGCTTCCATGGTGGGCTTCGCTCTGTGAGTGTCCAGGTAAATCCAGATATCCGTGAGTTTGTATATGGGAAGGAGAGTTTGTCCCATAAATACATATTTAATTAGGGTACAAGAATCTTCTATAACTGTAAGGTAATTTATATTATTGAAGAAGGATCCTCTAAATCCTATTCCTCTAAAATATTTGTGTCAGCAGAATAGTATTAATAAAAGTTCATGACCACTTAATGAACCCAAATAATTATTTCAAGCTATAATAATTTGAAAATGTAAAGTATCTCCAAGAAATATTAAGAATTGCATAAACAATTCCAGAATCCTGAAGAGGAAGATGTACAACTGTTAGTGGGATAGAGACTGGTAAATGCCAGCATCTTAGATAGAGTGAGAGAAGGAAATGATGGCTGTCGGTGTCACTCTCATTATGAGAGAACTTCTTGTTTAATAGTTCTGCCTTCTGCTTTGCTTTGTCATCCCTGATATTGTAGTTTCCCAGAAGGTTCCCTATTACAGTCTTTGGTCTGACTCATGAGCTAAATCCATGCACAGTTCATACTGGAGCTTTTCAGCTCCATTTCCCCCAGGAGTCTCTCAGAACTCCTTTGCCTTGGCTCTGTCACAGAACAATATTCCTCTAAGGAGGAGTGCTATCCTGTTTCCCTGCAAATAAGACAGTGTCTTATATTAATTTTCGCTCCCAAAGATGCGCTAGGTCTTATTTTCAGGGGATGTCTTATTTTTCCATGAAGAAGAATACGGTACACATTTATTGTTAAATGAAAATAAAGAAAATTTATTACCTGTATACGGTACGGTAGTACGGTAGTTGTCAACACAAACCAGACAAACTATGAATCCTATAGTATCAAGAATTTACTCATTTATTCAATAACAATCATGTTATCATCTTCTGGAACATCATCATAACAATCCAATTCCTGAATTTCCTGGTGAATTTCTTGTGACTCCATTTCTTTCAGAACTAGTGGACCAAATCTCTCATGTTTAGCCTGGGGGGCGGGGGCGTATTTTCAGGGGGATACCTTATATTTCACTCAGAAGAAAACTTGTAAGTAGGTCTTATTTTCGGAGGATGTCTTATTTTCAGGGAAACACCGTAGCTGGACCCCTGTTATCATCTAAGTCCCTTTCATTTGATGATATCCTAGATCCCTCTTCCAGAGGAGTGTTCAGCAAACTGAAGTGGAAACAGGGTACATTTTATCTGTAACTGAAGTGCATGTGAAATTGTGCTTATTCTGTGTCATCCTGTAGCTTTAGTCACTATGTATCTGAAAATAGTTAATAGAAAGGGGGTGCTTGACACAGAGAATAAGAGGGTTTTGCAGTAGGAACAAACTTCATTAGTGTTATACAGTGAGGCAGGACTTTGGAAGTGAACAGACCTGGGGTCAAGTCGGCAGTAGCTGCTGTTGATGCCATGCCCTGTCGCCTGTGGACTCACCTAAGTTCACCTGTGACTATGATGGGTGGTTTCCAGGATGCCAACTGCTTCTACCTCCTATTCTCTGGGACTCAACCTGAGGACCTCTATAGGAGCCGTGCATGTTTTCTCTCTTGCTCAGAAGTGGTGGGGAGTTAAGATCCCTGAGAACAAGCCTCAACCAATGGGGACAGGAGAGGATGGATGGATGCCCAGGCTTCTAATTCTATGATTGGAATGTTCAGAGACATGTCCCACATGGTTTCTCAGAGGGTCCCAGCAAGACTGAGGGCCTCAGTAATACAACTTATCTTGGTTTTTGTTTCTTTCTTCCCTACTTCTCTTTCCCTATCCTCTCACTCTGGTTTTTGAAGGTAACTTTTCAAAGAAATTGCTTGCACCCTAGTCTTCATCTTGGGATCTGAATCCAACCTAAGACATGATCCTAACTATGCACTTAACTGGTACCGAGTCTCTGAGGATATTATTTTATTTTCTGGGTCTAAGCTGACCTACCAAATAAGACAGTTGGGCTAAAATTAAAATTTTTCTACTTATTGAGTTGCAGAACTCTTTTTTTTTAAAGTAAGTCTTAAAACATTAAAAATAAAAATATTTAAAAATGATAAAAATTTCTTTATAATTTATTTTTATATTTTATTTTTTTAAATTTATCTTTACTGTTGAAAGTGTTACAGATGTTCCCTTTGTCTTTTGGTTGTTTTTTCCATCATTGACTCCTCCTTCCCACATCAGCCCCTCCCAAGTCTTCTCCACACTATTGTCTGTGTCCTTGGGTTATGGATATCCTATATAATAAAAGGCCAGGGACCATAAGCATAACAACTGGAATGACTGCTCGACCATTTGCCATTAGGTGCATTGACCATCTCTTGGTCCCTCCCTTCCCCTGCGCCCCAACCTTCAGGCTCCCATTGCAGCATGGCGAATGGGGAACCAGGGCGAACAGCAGTGGGTGGTGGTGGCGGGCGGGACCGAGGAATGATGAGTGGTGGTGGGGGGCAGCGAGCAGCATGGGGCGGGGAACATGGCCCTGATCACAGACTAGAACTAGGGACCCTACATGTGCACAATTTTGTGTGCTGGGCCTCTAGTAAGCATATAAATTCCCCAGTTAATCTCAACCCCTCCCACCCCCACCCTCTACCCTCACCCTCTACCCCCACCTTCCCTTTAAAATCATCAGTCTGTTTCATGGATCTATGTTTTTGGTTCTATATTTTGTTCATTAGTTTACTTTATTCATTAGATTCCACATATGAGTGAGATCATGTGATATTTATCTTTCTCTGACTGGCTTATTTCTCTTAGCATAATGCTCCCCAGGTCCCTCCATGCTGTTGCAAATGGTAACAGTTTCTTTTATATTTTAGCATAGTGTAAATGTACCACAACTTTTATATCCACTCATCTGCCGATGGGCACTCGGGCTATTTCTAAATCGTACATATTGTAAATTGCACTGCTATGAACATAGGGGTGCATATATTCTTTTGATTGGTTATTCTGGATTCTTGGGATATATGCCTACAAGTGCTTACTGGGTCAAATCGGAGTCCCATTTTTAATTTTTTTGAGGAAAATCCACACAATTTCCAACAGTGGCCACACCATTCTGCATTCCCACCAGCAGTGTATAAACACTTTGCTCCACATCCTTGCCAGCACTTACAATGGCGTGTAATCTTTTTAATGGTGATTTAAAGCTTTTTTTTTTTTGTCTGTATGACAAATATTTACTTGTTTGTAGATAACTGGGGTGTGTTCTTGGGTTCTTACAATTCTTTGTAGCACTATTTTGTGTGGCTTAAGGGAAATGTAAAAGTCTGTGGTTCTAACTGTGGATAAAGGTCCCTGAGGAGCTCCCTACCTCCATCCTACTCTTTGGGTTGCTTTCCAACCGCAAAACCTACTCAGATCCAGTTTAGAATTTCTCTTCCCATACCATTCATCTCCCAAATGGCTATGTGTGTATGTGTGCATATGCATATGTATTGTCATATTGCAACCAACAAATCAGAAATACAATTTCCTAGCTCATGGCATATTAATTTATGGAATTTAGTACAAAGACAATGTATTCTCATTATATGCTGGGCAAAAAATGAATTCTTTATTATATAAAATTTTTTATTTTATTATTAGGATTTTTAGGCTTTTAAGACTGCTATTTTGTTAAAACACACACACATACACACACACACACACTAATTTTTTTTTTTAGCTTTAACACAGATTAAATATATATTTCAGGGAGATTATGTGATATAAAGTTTTTTTTCCTCCCAAATCATAACTCTTGTCCATTGATATACTTTTCAAAAGTTGTTTTTATTTCTGCATCAAGGTATTTATGAGCAGAGTTTTAAAGTAATATGCTTTTTTTCCCCTAGAAGTAACCACATGCCTCTTTATTTCTTCCTTTCCCACACTCTCAGCCTAAACTGGGATCTGGACTTTCATCAGCCTGTCTTCCCCTATTATTTTCCTTAGAAGACTCCAGGGCATCCCATTGTCCTGCAGGTAAACCACTAAGCTCCAACCACTTGATTTCTCTGGGACTGTGCCAGCACATCTTTCACCTCGCCAATCTTCCCAGGGACACTTTCTCGTCATCTCTTAAACCCTGCACTTCCACTTAACTTGTAGAAATACACAAGGGGGAAAAATCCTTCCTTGCATTTTTATTTTCTGGAGGAAATAGCTGTTATCTCATTTCCATTGTTCACCTTTTTGATCACATTGTTTTCCTTTAAAAAATATGACTTGAACAGAGGATCTAATGAAAGACTAATTTTCAAGAAGAGATAGAATAGCATCTGCCCAATTTACTGGTAAATATTCATATCTATATAGCATATTGTATAAGTTATATTAGGAAGGTCTATTTCTCCCAAATATGATTCTTCATGCTATTAATCAGGCATTTCTTAGTGAAGCTGACAGTCAGTTAGACAGAGGGTAATTTATATAGCCATCTTAACCCAACTATGATGTCACACATTTCCAGGGGAGTTGATGGTTGTGAGTTCCTTTTACAAGTTCTTTATTTACACCACAATTTTCTGTAGTGTTTCAAAGCTTTGAAATACAGGTCAGCAATATGTCAACACTTGACATCCTAGAGAACACATCCTTCCCTCTCTTTGGCAATTATTTTTCTTGTGTATCTCAGCTGAGTGTGTTTGCCCTTTAATCTTTTAGTTTCCAAACTTGCTTTAAAAAGAGGTGTGCCCTACCATCTAACTTCACCAAGATGCATCCTTATACAAATCACCCAGGCTGCCAGTTCCTTCTGCAAGAGCTCATCTCTTAGAGCTAACCAGTAAGTTGGGTATGTGGTAGCTCCTAAATCTATACCAGGAGAACAGATGACTATATGATTGGACCATATATCCTTTGGATGAGGCCTCATTAAGAACTTTTTGAATAGCTCAACATTTTGTGATTTGGTTGTTTTCCCAGAAGTTTCAACCAGCTCTCATGTTATTTCCAATTCCATATGAATTATGGACCTGAGGTTCCTCTCCTACTGTTCTTGGCTTTGATGGCATCCAAGTTTTGAGCTTGCCATCTTTCTTGTGAGATTCTAGAATGTTATCTCATTCTTGGTCTGGCTCTCCCACCTCAGACACTGATGTGAAAATAATATCCCTTTCATTACAGTTCTCGGTCGTGTGCAGCTCCATGTTTATCTGTGCTCATATCGAGTGTTGGCCCACGGCCTGGGGAGATGACCGCAGGTTCTGCGGTGGATGCCAGGGTGTGGTGCATTTAGCACAGACTAGTTTGGGGGCATTCCAGTGCGGGAAACAACTGTTTTCCTTCCTGTTTTAATTCCAGGATCCTTCCGCAAATTAAGCCAATATGTCTTTGCATTGTGTTTTGTATTATTTCTGGGCAGGAATCACTACTGATGTGCTATTCACTTTCATACCAGTGCTCCTAACAGTTGGCCAGCATGTAGACATAGGTATAGCAGTTGACAAGTTTCATATGTTTCCTCATTTTACTTTTTCATAGTTTCCCCTTTTGTGAAACTCCCTTGGCACATGTCTTTCTAAGTTGTTTTCATTTTTTATTCTTTTATTATGCCAAAAGATGTTGCCAGGTCAAAATCTTAGAATGATGGGTAGTCCTTGTGGGCATCCTGAGCATCACATATTACTATCGTCTGCTTTGAGGAACTAGGAAAAATAGGCAGCCCAGTAAAGTTTTTGCATTTGTTCTCTTTTTGCTTCACTAATCATCTCAGTGTGCATCTACTGATGATAACAAGGTTGGACAGGACTATGTTTTTAGATAGTGACAGATGTCAACAATAAAAACAATTATTTGCTGTACTGTGCAAATAACAACTATTTGCTAATTCTGTGCCAGGGAATATATATTGTAGAGGCCCACCCAGTGCATGAACTCATGCAGCAGTGGGGTCCTCAGCCTGGCCTGCAGGATTGGGCCAAAATTGGCTCTCTGACATCCCAGGAATGGTCCCGGATTGCAAGAGGGCACAGGGCAGGCTGAGGGACCCCATAGGTGCATGATCGGGGCTGGGGAGGGGCACAGGATGTTGGCCAGCTGTGGAGGGACCAAGGGACGGCTTCAGGGTATGTCCGGCCTGTCTTGCTCAGTCCGGATGGGCCAGACCCCAGCAGCAAGCAAACCTATTGGTTGGAGTGTCTGCCTCCTGGTGGTCAGTGCACGTCATAGGAGCAGTTAAATGTCCTTAGCATTTCATAGCATATTACGCTTTGATTGGTTGAACAGATAACTAGACAACCAGACACTTAGTATACTAAGCTTCTATTATATAGGATATATTATTAATTTCAGAGAGGAAGGGAGAGTGAGAGAGAGATGGAAATATGAGAGGGAATCATTGATTGGCTGCCTCCTGCACACCCCCTACTGAGGAATGAGCCCGCAACTCTGGCATGTTCCCTTAATGGGAATTGAACCCGCGATCATTCAGTCTGCAAGCTGACACTCTATCCACTGAGCCAAACCAGGTACGGCTGTTCCGTATGTTTTACAGACATCTTTTGTTTAATCCACACCCAAATCATGTAAGTTAGGTATTGTTCACACAATTTCTCCAGAGGCATCTGGCTGTTCTTCTTGTCTGCTTGATAACCTGATATTTTCTGCCATTACTGCTACATGCTAGTGTAATATGTGATGGAATGTAATAATGTAATATATGTAATATGTTTCATGTAATATGCAATCTTCTGAGCCTTAACACTAGGATAATTTTCTCCTCATGTGTAAAACATTGTGATTATTAGATGCCATATTGACTAATGAACTCAAGAAAGGATCATAACTATTCATATCTTTCATTTTCCTATTCACTGGTTTTGGTTGCTTCCTATATATCAAAGATGGCAAAAAGAAGAGATAAAATGGCATGTGCTACTGTTTCTCTTCTCTTTCTCTGTTTTTAGGATGCAATCTTCCCGTATTTTATTTTTCACCTTATTTTTTTCTTACTCATCTCATTGTACCCCAGCCCTAACCTCACCCCTTTCAAATATGCTTGGAGATGGATTTTTCTCCACATGTCTTTTAAACCCATGACTTACTGCATACTCTCTTGGCCAGTTGATGAAGACTCTGAAGAATAGTAAAATTACTTGCTGGATTCATAGAAATATGCCAGAGAAAGATGGGGTTCATTCTTCTTGAGGTCTCCCTCAAATCTCACTTCTTTTGTGGAATCTTAGCTGAGTCCCCCCTCCACTTTCTCTGAGGGCAGAGTCATTCCTTCCTGCCTTTGTTATCTCATGTCACTTTATATATCCCTCAGCACAGCATTTATCTCAGATACTGTGGCTGGAAGTTTACTTTTCCTCCCTATTAGATTGTGAGATACTTTATGGCAAACACTATGCCATTTATCCATGCATCCCCTGGGCCTAGAATAGTATTTGGCACATTGTAGATACCAGACAAGGGTTCGTTCTGGGAATAATGGCATCCATGCTCTACAGTTGGCTGCTGTTCCTATTCTTGCTCCCTGAGGGGCTGTTTCATGTGGATCCTATTGCTTAGTGAGTGCTGATATAGGGGTTGTTCTATTGACTCCGAAAAAATATATCAGGCAATGTGGATTCCAACCATAGAAGATTCATCACAAAAATTCCATTTTCAAGTGAAAACCCCAAGTTAAAACAGATTTAACCCATGCATTTTATGGCATCTCCTTTGTAAATCTATGAAATGAGTTTAAACCCAAAGGTAAAATTTCAAAATAAACATTAATATTATGATCACGGCTTTCTCAATGCAGTGAGGATATTGTATATTCACACATACATACATACACACACACGTGTCTTTGTTGCTTGAGGTCATCTTTGTGGCTATATAAGCTTACAATTTACATATTAAACATTCCCAAATTGTTTACATCCATGGATCTCCAGCATAATTTCAGCCCAACCTTTGGTAAAGTTCCCCATGTAGGCAAGGCATGAAGCACCTCTCTCCCAGATTTCAACTCACAAGCATAAGTAAGTTATTAAAGGAGTCAGGAGAGAGAGAAAAAAATAACTATGCTGCTAATAGAAGAAAGAAAGCAAATGTTGATTTAATCAATTGATTTACTTTTAAGTAAGAGAACAGATGTTTTCTGTTAAGTCCCTGGTGAAAATGCAGTAGGCGCCAGTGATACTTTAGGACCAGTGGCTTCTGATAAAATTTGAAACGAAGGTCTGGGCTGTTCTTGCTAAATGGGCTTTTGCACAGCAGGCCTGTCACTGTGGCGTGATTTTTCTCTTGAACAGGAGTTGGCCTTCTCTTCTTGATGCATCCACTTTTGTTCTTTATCTCTTAGCGTAGGAGAAGAACATTCCATTTTTGTGCTGGTGTGTTGGTTGAAAATGTCAATGGTGAAGAATTTAATTCTTTACCATAATTAGCTATTTTAATCTTTCATTTTCTGGCCCAGTGGAAAACACCTGTGGTGTCTTCTGTTCTTAGCCAGGTTACAGCCTTCTCTTTGAAGAGTTGAGTGTGAAGAGCAGTTGAGGTGTTAGTCTCCCCGATGCTGTCTTCATAATATGTCTCCCAACCTCTCAGTGTAAACATTAATAAGAACCCCACTCACTAAATCTTCAAAGGTTTCCTATAAAGGTTTCTAAAATTCTTCGTTCCCCCAAATGCCAGCTTTTCTTTTACAGTTTCTTGAAAATTGTTTGTGGTAATATGAGGCTTTTCTTTCTCATAAACACTCCAATTATATTAATATTCTTAGAATTTCTTTACCAGACACAATTTGTTACTATTATTTCAAATAATAAAACATCTTCTTCCCAATTTTTCCCCAGACCGACATTATCTGACACACAACTCAACCAGACAATAAGCATTTTTATGAGTAAAATGTGTCTCTACAATTTTAGATCCCTCTACAGAACATGGCTCCTAGTACACAGTGGAAGTGAAGTCAATGTTGGTTGAATGAAGCCAGAGATCTATATACACTGAGTGGCCAGATTATTATGATCTCTGAATGCATAATAATCTGGCCACTAAGTATATATCCTATATAATAGAAGGCTAATATGCAAAGTGTCTCCTCGGCCAGGAGTTCGACCAGCAGGAAGGCCGGCCAACTGCCCATGCTCCCTCCCTTTGGCCAGGCTGGCTGGACCCCACCCATGCATGAATTCATGCACTGGACCTCTAAAATACACACACACACACACACACACACACACACACACACATTCACACACACACATTGAGTGGCCAGATTTTTATGTATTCAGAGATCATAATAATCAGGTCACTCAGTGTATATATAAAAGCCTAAGTGATCATCTGACCATCTGACCATCTGATCCATAGTTATGATGTGCAATGACCACCAGGGGGAAGACACTTGAAGCAGGAGCTGCCGAGCTGCAGTGACTTGGAAGTTGCAGTTTTTGGGTGATGTACCCAGAACCAGAGAGGAGGGAGCCCTATTCTGGGGTGTGTCACCCAAGAACTGCCCTCTCGAAATCCAGGACCCCTTGGGGGATGGTGGAGAGCTGGTTGCAGCCTGATTCCTGCAGGCCAGGCCAAGGGACCCTACCAGTGCATGGATTCATGTACTGGGCCTTTAGTCTCCTTATAATTACTTATTGGAACCTATTGTAGATAGGCTCTCTCAGGACTCACAGAAGAAATCAAGATAGCCAAGGAACCAAAGAAATTTGTTCTTTGCTCATATTTTCCATAACAAATTCTCCCATTCTCACCTATCACTTTGTGTTACCTGACAATCCATTTGCTTACAACCAGCCTGCCTTGATACACAAGAACAATAATAACAGAGCTATACAGTGAGTGTTTTATAGACAAAACTACCCTTACAAATTGGTGCCATGGCATTCACAGGTGAAAACTCCAACAATTTACAATCTAGTAATTACCATTTTGTGGAAGGTAGGATGAGTGACCATTTCTGATACATGCCCAGTATCGACTAGCATCTACTTGGAATGGTGTCTCTGATTGACTAAAATGAGTGAAAGAGATGATAAAAATGATATATTCAAACACATAGAAACTCTGCCATTCTTCTTTTCCCAGAGTAGCTGTCCTGGATCTACTCTGATTTTTACCTACCAGTGTCAGCCTTTATCCTATCCTCCAACTAAAACACTTGCAGTAAGTGTAGGAGAGTGTTTCTGAGGTGGGAGCATGAGAAATGCTTATTTGAATGGGGTCAATTCTTAGCCTCCCCAAGGGGCAGAGTTGTAGATAGTTTCCATAAGTAATGACCTCATAGGAGAGTGTAGTGCATCTAAACAGCCACCACCACCACTGGCCCTGATTCAGGGAGAAGCTGGAGCCTAAGCCCATGTGATTGCTGAGACAGAGTTATCCTGTCTCCTCTATGAGTGATCTGTCAGCCCATTTCTGGAAGTAAATTGGGATAAGCATGGAAGAAGAACTTTTAAAAACCATACTTAACTTCCGAAAACAGGCAGCACTTGATGCTTCAGCCTTAAAATATTTAGTGTGCATGATTTCTTCTGTTTTTAAAAACTTCATTCTTTAAAAACACACGCAATTAATTACTCAATTCATGCATTCACTCATGAATCAACCCACACTGGAGAGCACTTGCTATGAGGTAAGCACTTGTGAGGCAATAGGAAGACATTGGAGAGCAAAGCTAGCATCACCCTGCCTTAATGAAGTTTTTAGTCCATGACAGAGATGGGCCTTAAATAATCATGCAGTTGTACAAATGGATATCAGTGCTTTGAAGGGAGACAATGTTGTTTGAATAAAGTCTATAACAGAACAAATGTCATCTAGTTTTTGGCAGGCAAGAATTCTTAGAGCTACATCCTTTGAAGGCAGAATGGAAGTTAGCCAGCTGAAGCATGTGGGGAGAGAACTTTCCAGGCACAGAGAGGGGCATGGGCAATAGGGGCTTGGGCCAGGAGACACACTCAAGAAATATGCAAGTATGGTTCAGATGAATCTTAAAGGGTAGGCAAATGCAGACCATACAGATACTTGCCCCCTCTCAATTTGTCTTTCTTCACAACCTGGCTATGGTTTCCAACTGCCCTCCAATGTCTCATTAGAACATTTAATCCCAAGTGTAGGACAGGGCAACAGAATGGGCATGTCACCCTAGTTGGTTGACAGCTATCTATCAATTTCGAAGTGTAAGGAACAGTTTCTGAGCATATGAACTTCCAAATATAGTAATTACACTTTTCACAGAATTGAGGAATATTAGGTGGGGAGGAAATCCACCCCATTGGTTTATGATTGGTCTTTATGTTACTGAGCTGGAACCTTGCAAACAACTTCTCTAGAGTGAGGACTGTCTGTCTTTCCAGCAAGAAGGGCTATAGCTCTGCCTTTTGTTTCAGTTAATTGAGGTTTCTTTTGTGATATTCTCAGTAGAATGGCAACCAACTGTTCAAAGCCAACTTTTTATTTCTTCATGTAATTATTAAGTCTCCTGCCCTCTAGACTGTTAAATAGATCTAACCTCTGCTTTCTGAGTAGAGTTGCATATTCATCTGAGCTATATGCCCCGATGAACCTATTCTTCTAAATGTTCTTTCACTCTTGCTCCTCTTTAATTATTTGTTGTCACTACTGTTGCAATTACTTTTGTAACACGCAAAACTGACCACATGACTTCCTTGCTCAAAGTTATTCTATGATTTGTCCTCATTAGCTAGTGGATGAAAATATAGAGTTCTAAGAGGATGTTTAGAGTTCTTCATCACCTGGCACTTTTCTACACGTTAGCCTTATTCTCTTCCACTCTTGAATACCAACTGTTTTTGGCCTTTGATCGGCATGCTATTTCCAGCCCAACCTTTGCTGAGACCATGAGTGAGTTTTCAGTCGTTTCTTTCAGGTGAATTCCAATCTTCTGATTAAAATTTAGTTTAATCATTGCTTCCTTTGGGTAGCCATCTCTATTTCAGGGTTAATTGTCTTTATCTATATTTTTATGCTTTCAGAGCACTGGGAAAACGCAATGTGATGTAGTCACTTCTCTCCGTGTCTTCCTCCACTGAAAGGAACCATCTTAATATGTTAGTATCCCCAGAACTTAACATGGTACCTGAAAGTGCTTTCATTCAACAAAAATTTGTTGAAAAACAAATACATTACAGAATTTAAGATATAATGGTGTTTGTTATCTGTGAGATTATAAAACAAAATAAACTAAAGACAGAAACAATGGGAAAGATTTTCATCTTTTAGAAATTCTGGAATGACAATGATTTAGTTTGGCAACTCCATATCATTGTTATGGTGATAGATGTTTGTAAGTAAATATTGCCTATAATAAATCAATTGCGAAAATATACCTAAATCTTTACTACTCCCTGTATGCACATCTTTTGCAATAACACTTTGAAGCTTCTTCTGCCCCAAAGAGGTGGAATCTCTTTTCCCATCCATTAAATCTGTCTAGACTCACAATTCTCTTTAGCCAATAGAAAGCTATGAAAATGAGGATAGCCCAGTTACTAGTCTAGGTTTCCAGTGGCCCTGCACAGTTCTGTCCTGTCTTTTGGAATTCTGCTACTGCATGAGAAAAACTCAGTCTATTCTACTGGATGGCGAGAGACAATATAGAATAGGGACTCTGTACCTGGGACTCAGTGGACCTGCCGGTTGGCTACAGATGCATGTGCAAGCCAAGAAAATTCAGTTGAGTCTGGCATCAAAAGTAACCAACAGAATCACGAGCTAAATAAATGGCTTTTTAATTAACATTATGAAATAATGTTATAAAAATAAATATTTTCCAGTAATAATCTATTTTTATCTTATTTAATAACTTATATTTTAGTCACGGACTATTTATTGGGCACCTGCTATATGCAAATCAATGTTTTAGGCTTTAATGAGATACACAGTTAAATAAGATATAGTCCCTATTTACAATAGAATGTGGTAAAACTCCTAGAAGGAATTGAGTAAATGCACATGCAAAGCAATGAAATGCTAAGTTTAGCGCAGAATTCCAAAGAGGTATAATAGCAAGAGCAGCTTAAAACCTCATTTCCTAATAGGTTGATGGTAGATTATCCTCTAATATGAGAAAACAGTACTGGTTGACCTGGGAGCAGAGAGGAAACTTCTTTGAAATCTGTTTCAAGTAGAGTGGTCTGGCGTTTTTACTGAAAGCCATAAGCCACCTCAACTGCTCAGCATTCTCTAATACTGAGACCAGACTTTCCCTCACAGGATGGTTTTCTAATAATCATTGTCAGTAATGAATATTTGTTCCCAAAATAATGTTGAGCACATGGTAAGGACTAAAAAATAATTGTTGATTTGAATTAACTTAAAGTCTTTCCTTTTTGTAATAAACAAAAACACATACACAACAACCCTTCAATTAACTTCCATTGGTTTTGTGTTTTAATAATTGGTTATGCATCCAAATTATTAGAAATGGTATATTCTGGCTTAATAAAATAGTCTAAAAAGGATACTTATTTATTTTGTACATTTATACTTTACTTAATAAAAATAATAAGAGTTCAGTGTATAAAATAACAGTTAAGCTTTACTATTTGTTCAGCCATCAAACTTCATTGTATAACACTAGAAGCAACATATTTTTGTAATTTCAGGATGTTTGTATTGAGTTTCCCACAAAAAACTGTCACCTATAACATCATGCCCATACAGCCAGAAATCAAAGAATAAACAATCCTGAGTTTTTCACTTTAATTTTATTGTTTTACATAGTAGCACATGGTATTTAATTGTCAAAATGGGAAGTTAATATGTAAAGTAGAATGTCTCCTCCTGTACTGAAAATAATTTATCTTCTCCAGATGTGTAACAAACCTTTTTTATGTTTTGCAATTTTGCCTGTAACCATGCAGTCATACATCCTATAAATGGCAGGTGTTTTTTTAAAGACTTATTTGAAACTAAAATAGTCTAACAGAGAAAGAATTCAAATGTACTTTAGCACAAAATCGAGTCAAATTAGTATACATAGCCAGCTTGAAACCCAGGCCAAGAGCAAAGAGATTCCCAGCATTACAACATGGGTCTGCAATAAAGTTTGGGGAGCTAGATCACTCTTCTGAAGCCAGAAGATCAGGAAATACTTATGTTATTTGTACCAAACATTTAGAGGGAAATGTGGGTGCTATCCTGAAGTTAGGTTCCAGGAAATCACTAGGTTAAAAAAGAAAAGTACAATTGTCATTATTATCTCTACTTTCAAGTTAAGGTAAGTCAGCAGCAACTGGAAACTTCCTTCAATGAACCATCTAACCAAGCAGCTGCTCAATGAACCGTGTTTCAATGATGGTAACACTGAAAACGTGCTCCTCACCTACTCCCAAACCATAGCAGCTAATGCAGAGCCAAAGGCCTTCAAGCACTTGATGATGAGTTTAGCTGGTTAAATGCGATAGAGGACTTAACCACTAAGTAGCTGTGCATCTTGGAGTCATGCCTTTAGACTCTCTTGGGGCTCTAAAATGTGACAACAATTTGAATTATAAAGTTGTAAATCTTCATGGGACCCACAAATCATCAAAGTCAAAACAGGGTCTTTATTTTCTTTGGGCCCAAGTAACCTTCTGAGGCAACAGAGAAAACAACCTGTTCATTTATCTGTCAGGCTGCTCAGTTGTTCCATTTATTAGTATGTCACCTAGCATGAACTTAAGGATGGGGAATGCCTCAAGCAATGATTGCTGATTATTTGACCCCTTGGGATTTATTTATTTCTCTCAGCACTTAATGAATATGAAAAAGAATGGCCTCACCTTCTAGAAGAGCTTACTTGGCTTTTTCTTCTCTTCAAAGGTCTCATGGTCTCTAAAGTTAGAGCTGATACTGCTGTGAATGCTTGTGAATATGACCCTTAGTGATTTTAATTGGGGTTACTAACTAGGCATACTAATTAATACACAATATGTAAGCTTTACTTTGTGAAAACATTCCTGGGAAGCTCTTGGGAAATACTGCTAGTAGTAGTGTACTGAGATGGCAAAATTGTGTGCTAGACTCCCATCTACTATAATAAGTAAACAGAATACAATATTTGCTATATGAGTGTTTATCATATAGCACCTAATTTAATCATCATAAAATCCTAGATTTGATTCCTATTCTACAGGAGAGGAAAAATGTAGAGAGATTATTTCTCACTTATTTAACACATATTTATTAAATGCCTCCTCTAGGCCAAACCCTGCTAAGGGTGGGATTCAAGATCCATTATTTCCTTGGGGTTGTATTCTTTAGTGTAATGGTGGCAGAAGATGTTAGCATTCTTCAAGTAACAAATGCAAAATCAAATCATTTCAGACTTTTTTTTTTTAAGTTTATGAGGACAATACAAGTTAATGTGACAGATTGACTGAGATGGGGGTACATATGAGAGAGGGGATCAGGAGGCCCTCTATGAAAAGGTGACATTGGAATTGAGATCTAACTTGTTAAGTGGAGTAACTAGAATTTGAACTTAGGACTCTTCTAGTATTAGATACCGTAGTAATAACATTTTAATAACATTTTCTATGGAAACCAAAATACTAAGATGTCCATTGTAATAACAGAAAAATCCAAGAAGTCTCTAATACTTATATCTTGCCTCCTCTTGAGATTAGTAAGGTCATATAAAAAAGGAAAGGAATGTAAAATCTTTTAAGAATTATGTACACTAAAGCTTTCTTCCTTTCGTGCCCTTGAAGTCTGGCATGGGATGCAAGCTGAGAGAAAAAAGAAAAAAAAAAAAAAGAAAAAGAATGACACATATGCAATTTCAGTTTAAGAAATGAAGAGTGTAGTGATATAGTCATAAATAAAATGTAATCACATTTATTCTTTATCCATCTTCAAATGTTTTAAAAAAACAGCCTTCCAAAGATGAAAGTTAAAATCATCTGTAATCCACTATCCAATGAAAATAATGGTTAATATTTTGGTATTTATTTTTAAAGAATTTTTCTATGCATATTTGAATAAAACTCAATTCAGATTTGTAATATACTTTTTACGTAATGTTTTATTATGAATATTTATTTATGTATTTAAACTTCATGAAACATAATTCATAATGGCTCCAGAATAGTTCATCATATGGCTATATGGCATTTAAATGGCATTTAACCATTTCCTAGTATGTTGAACATTGAACTTCTTCCAATATTTTTGACATTTTAAATAATGTTGAAATGATTATCTTCATATGTATCTCTATGTTTACTTGTCTCATAATGTTCTTAGATTATTTAAGTGAAATAGTTATCAAAAAATAGGAAATACTCATAATAAAAAATATGAAATAAAAAATATGCTGGGGAAAAGTTGCTAGGTAGTTTGAGGTTCTCTTACAAAGCCAATTTTGACATTCTATTTACACTAGATTATAGACTTACTGGGGAAAGTCTCAAGTTACAAATTAAGATTCTGTGGTTTGGGGGGCACTAATGGTCTCAACTTATCTTCTGATTCTTATTTTCCCAATATTCTATTAATAAACCTTTACTTTAACCAATGAGTCTGTGTTCAATAATAATTCTTACTCACAGAATAATACTGAGACACCACCAAATCCAAATTAGTCACAAAAAGAAACAACTTATACTCAGTAGAGTTTTGTATTATGTATTTACTAGAGGCCTGATGCATAAAGATTCTTGCAAGAATAGGCCTTCCTTCCCCTGGTTGCTGGCACCTGGGACCCAGGTCTTCACTCTGGCTGCTGCCTTCCACCTTTGCACACTGCCCAGAGGCCTGGAGCAGCTGGGGTGTGGTGGAACACTTGTGTTGTTGCCATGGCAATGATGCAAGCATCCTGACCCAGCTGTTGCCATCTTTGTCACATCAATTTGCATATTCCCTTTTTCTTGGCTGTGGTCACTGCCATATTTTGTCACAAAGTGACGGTCAATTTGTATATTCCATCTTTATTAGATAGGATAATATTGTATGCTATTTATATAGAATTACATTTATACTTAAAAATAATATTTCTTTTATGTCTGTATGGTGCCTTTAGATTAATCAGAGTAATCAGATTATAATGAAAACTTCATCCCTCAATGCAGGTTTAGCAGCAGAGTTTATTACAGAGTATTGTGCAGTTTGTTCCTACTTCATTAAGTAGGAGTTCTAGATGAGTCATTCCCTTCTATGCCATTTCACTTTCCCCAAATAAGCTTTCCTCAATTTTATTTAAAACATTATTTTTATTGAGGTGTGTAAGAATAGCCATGAAGCCTGTTAGATGGTCTTAAGGGATTAGTAAATTAGAATTTAGCTGAAAAATGATAATTTTAACAGATCAGGCTTCCCTCTGGAGGCTAACAAGTATGCATCAACTATACTAAGAAGAGGGATGTTTATTTGAAACTTATCCAAACAATCTGAAACCCTTGGGTGGAAATTGTGACGAGAAGGGATTTCCCACAGATTTCTAACTATCTTCTTTCTCACTTTTGGATCGTCTAGAAACATGAAATCAAATAGCCCACCCAGTTTTACTGCCTGGGGTAAAAGCAGAGCAGCAAATGAGGTGAATGAAGAAAAGGGAAAGGAAAAGACAGTGGAATTCTATTAGATATGCTTTAAATTAGACTGATACTTACATTCAAAAGAGAAAGAAAAGAATATTATAATATAATTGAGGTGTATTTGAAATAATTTGTGATGTATAAAAACTTTAAATACATAAAATTGAACTCTAAACTACATAGATGATGGGATAAAAGCAAGCATTTGGTACCCAGTGTCACCTTCATTCATTCGCATTAGACAATGGAAAATGTATAGTATTTTACTCAATGAGCTTATCTTCAAGTGTAGCTCTAGAAAAAATTATTTCCTTTCAAATCTCCTATTTTACGTTAAAGATTTCTCTCAAAGTCCAAATATAACAGCAGCTGCATTCTTAAAAGTAGGACATAATGTGTGATTAAATACTTAACTGCTTACGTGGGATTCTGAATAGCAGCTTTCCACTCACTGATTTGAGACTTTAGGTTTGAATCACATTTCTGGACCCATTCTTTCTCTCTCTTTAAAAATGATAGGATTGGAATTTGATCATTTGTGGTTAAAATCACTTTTGCTCCCTGCCTCTTGAACAAATTGAATACCTAAACTTTACAGTTACCTAATGCATTTTTTCCTGTTTCATTGTTCAGGTTCCTCTCTCTGTCCATATATATATATATATATATATATATATATATATATATATATATATATATAATTTATTTACAATTGCATACATGTTTGATTATTCTATTAGACACAGAAAATACAAGCTTATGAATTCTCTTGTCCCCATTAATTTCCAAAATAATTGAGAGTAGAGACTGGACTGTCTCATTTCTTCTGTGCCTTCGCATAATGTATAATTGTTTTTCTGCATAAGAAGGGTCCCAGCTGTTTTTAACTGAGTGACAAGTGTCTTTCCAATCTCCACATGGAACGTAAATAGAATAAACAAATGCATATGTAAGCTCATTGAATCTCTGTTGTTTAGTTTATAAGTTTTGTGAGATCCTGAGGTCATATGTCCAGATTCTAAATCTTAGAGAGTTCATGGTTATTATCTTTTGCTTCTCATATTTTTTTTCCCCATCAAGCTCAACAAACGACCCTTTCAGATTTCCATTGTGAGCTGAGAGAAGTAGAGAAGTGCTCAGAGGGGGGTAAAAAAAAAAAGGATGTGGAGATGTAAATATGATCACTGGATGCCCAGGGCTGACTGCCTGGGGAAGTGTTTTCCTTATGCAAGCCTGCCCCTGGCATGGGTGCTTTCCTTGGAGTCACAGAGACAGAGCTGTGATTTACAGGTATTGCCACTAGAGGTCAGTGCTGACCACTCACAGAGATGGTGAAGCCAATGTAATGGCCTTTGAACTAAGAAGAGTATCAGAAGTTTCTGTGTGCCATTGGTTGACATTAAATGGATACTGGATCCATTATGAATTGTGTATTGTGTGCAGACCTTAATAGGACTAATGTTAACTTGGCTAATAATTATATTCAAGAATATTATTCAGGATTATTTCTCATTCCTGGATATAACTCAACTGTTTTGGGAACTTTAACAAATTCCTGCTTTTTGGGATACCTCAGTAAGCTCTCAGTTTTCCTACTTTTTCCTTTTTTAAATTGTTCTAATAAGCATCGATCTATAAGCCAACATAGGGTAAATATGCTAGACCAGATGGTGGTACTTGAGGTACTTTGATAAGGTTCTGTTATTCCCACAACCTAAAACACTTCTCCACTTTTTTGATGGGCAAGCTTGTTATTTTATTATTAAGTATTAGCCCTTTAGAATCAAACTACTTTTCTACAGATATTTCTACAAATATTTGTTACTTGCTTATCATATGATCTTGAGCTTTAGTACTTACTTTAAAAAATTAAAATTGATTTTTAGAAAGAGAAGAAAGTAGAGATAGAAAGAAACATCAATGGGATGTCTTAGGCAGGCCCCCTACCCTTGATCAAGCCCATAACTTGGGCATGTGTCCTGACTGGGGATTGAACCAGCAACCTTTTGGGTGCACAGAACACTGTCCAACCAACTGAGCTATACCCACCAGGGCTAAGGATTTACTTATCTTAAATATTTCCCTAGAGAGGTAATGCCAGGCTATAATTTCTAGCTTATATTTTCTGGACAAAGATCATTTGGCTTTTTGATTATACCTCAATTATTTATTTTTCCAGGATCAGCCCTTGCTTGAAAAGCAGGAAAAACTAACTAACCTACAGTATATTAAGCACTATCTTATATATAATATCTCAGTTAATGCTCACAATGAGCACTGATGTAGGGATTGATTGTAACTTACATTTTATAAATGAGGACACTGAGGTTCAGAGTTTAACTAACTTGCTCAAAATCACAGAGCTTATAAAAGAAAGGGCCAAGATTTGAACCCAGGTCTGCTTTTCTCCACAGCCCATATTTTTTTCCTAAGTCCAATTGCATACTGTAGTGTACATAACAAAATTATTGACCCCTAAACTCACCCCTCCCATTCTCCATCCTTGCTGGGTATCTCTGCATTAAATATGCTTAGGAATTCATGACTTCTAATATTTACTATTGCAGCCTGCTATTCTAATGAAAAGATATCCTGACTCCAGTACAAATGTTAGTACATTTGTTGTCAATTATAGAGTATCACATATTGAGTCAGGGTGTATGATCATTATAGTGCTTCCCCACTCCCCACCCCCACACACTAGTCTTTTTACAGTAAACCGAAACTTTAAAAGTTGAAAGACCATAGTATTAACATGGGCTGACAGAATAAAATACCATAGACTGGGTGGCTTAAACAACAGGAATTTATTTCTCACAGTTCTGGAGGTTGGGAAGTTCAAGGCCGAGGTGCCAGCATAGTTGGTTTCTAGTGAGGGCTCTTTTTTCTGGCTTTCAGATGACTGCCTTCTTGCTGTGCACCCACCTGGTGGAGAGAGAGAGGAAGCAAGCTCTCTGATGTATCTTCTTATAGGGCACACATACCATCAAGGCCCCACCCTCATGTCCTCATGTAAACCTAATCATCTCCCCCCCCCGCCCGCCCCCAAAGGCCCATCTACACATAGCATCACATTGGATGTTAGGGCTTCAACATAAGGATTCGGGGAGGATTCATTCATTCCATAGCAACCCTGAATATTAAATACCAGCTATTTTTTTCTTATCCAAAATGTGAGGAGGGAAACTATGGAAGGGGACATGATGGAAACACATTTTACTTTTGTTCTCATACTTCATAGTTTGGTGGAAATGATAGTGATATAGAAGTTCTACTTCACTAGTTCCTGAGCTTGAGAACAGAGACTGTGCCCTTCATTCTTATATGACTGACAATTGTATATTAATTGGCATCTCCACATCGGCTGCAGCAGTGACACCCTAAGGAACAAACCACCAAATCTGCCTTTCTGGTGTGGTTTTGGGCTGTAAGGATTATATTTAGGCTTCCTGTAGTTCTCAAATTTTTCCTGTAGTTCTTAAATTAAAAAAAAATTAAACCACATTTATTAAGGTGTGAATTACATACAGTAAGTTCACATTTTAAGTGTAGGAGTCACACTTTAAGTAATGGGTTTTGACAAATGCATACAGTCATGTATACTCTGTCACAACCATAACAAAACATAGAATATCCTTTTTCTTGTTCCCTCCTTTTTGTAGTCAATCCCTTTCTCCCACAATTAAAAACTAACAATCATTAATCTAATTGCTGAATATAATTTTGCCCTTTCCAGAATGTCATTTCAATAGAACCACATAGACTGTTGTCTTTTGGACCTGGCTTCTTTGTTCAGATTCTTCTAGTTTTTGCATGTACAGACAAGTGAGTGAAGGGAGAGATATAAACATAAACAATGAGAGAGAATCATTAATTGGCTGCCTCATGCAGGCCCCCTAGTGGGGATTCAGCTGAAACCTGGGAATAGAACTTTGACCTCCTGATTCATTAAGTCAACACTCAACCTCAGAGCCATGCCAGCCAGGGAGTAATTTACTTCTTTTTATTATCAAGTAATATTCTATTATACAAATACACCACAATTCGTTTGTTCATTCACCAGTTAATGGCATTTAAGTTGTTTTCTTTCTTTCTTTCTTTCTTTCTTTCTTTCTTTCTTTCTTTCTTTCTTCCTTCCTTCCTTCCTTCCTTCCTTCCTTCCTTCCTTCCTTCCTTTCTTTCTTTCTTTCTTTCTTTCTTTCTTTCTTTCTTTCCTTTTCTTTCTTTTTTTTTTTAAATCATTTTGAATAAAGTTATTACACATGCAATGGACCGAATGTCCTCTACTCCCAATTCATATCTTGACGCACTAACCCCCAATGAGACTGAATGTGGAGAGAAGGCCTGTGAGGAGGTGATTAAGGTTAATTGAGGACTTGCAGGTGGTGCCCTTATAAGAAGAGACGCCAGAGCTCTCTGTCTCTCCCTGAACACACACTGAGATCCAGAACAAACTCTTTCTGGGTAACAAGGCTTTCTAACAATTAACTGCAATGTGCCAATGGATCTTTGGGTTGGAGTCCCTTAGATTTAAGTGCTTTTACTAGGAAAGTGAAAAATGACTTTCATTAGGGTGTATTACAAGTTGTTAAAGTTACTTCAATACACACTATAAAAATAAACTATTAGGTTAAAGATAAAATACTGGAGAAAACTTCTCAGTAGTTACCATGGAAGTAGGGACAATGTTTTTATTAAGTACCGAGAGACAGGAAACAAAGGACAAAAACAAATAAACGCTTTTCTAACTTGAAGATGTTAATGGAGAGATCCTCTAGAAACTACTTTTTACATTTTATTATTATTAACATTTTAGTAAATTGTCTGAGTAATAAAAATCTCCAGCTAAAGTAGTTATCAAGCTATTTTGACTAAAAGTCATCAAGCTCATGGAAATTCATTTAAAGATAAATTCTCAGTTATGTGAATGTAGAAAACTGACAGATGAGCTTTAATGTGTATATATTGGTAAGAGAGCTATTTAAAGAAAGCAAAAGTGTAGAACTGATGGCTTCAAGATTTTAGTTCTAACCCAGGAAGGTGAGTTAGGAATGACTGCAATCTGATCCCCAGGCTCCAACCCAATGGCCTGCCTCATGAAGAAAACTGGAAACAAATAAGAAAACCTTATCTAACAAGAGTGTAAGAGCTAGAATACTATAGTATATTCCCCAGTCACCACTGCTCAGACAAAATAGAACTGGGAGAGTCCAAGAGAACAATAGGTAAGATGATCAAGGGGTTGCTATTCAAGAACTTAGGATGCTTTAGGCTGGAAACTTAAAAGTTAAGAGAGGATATGATCAAAGCCTCCAAGTTGACAAGTCTATGGCTGGGTAGAACACAGGTTTGTTCACAACATCACAAATGTGAGAACTAAAAGTCCTGGTGATTGGCCTATTGTATGAAATATAGCTTTTAAAAGTTACTTTTTTATCTAAGGCAGTACATTTTCTTTAATGGTGAACAAGGCTGAATTAATAGTTTATGGGATGCTGATTACTGCTGATTGGTGGAGCCACAAAGCAAAGAATGTTTAGGTAATATCTGTGACCTTTAAGAAATAAGTATATTGCTTTAAAACATAAGTAAATTACCCATAATCTCACTAAGGAAATACAAAGGAAATGTAACATTTTATTTTTTCCATTTATATTCTTTTTTTGTGTGTATCTGTGTTCTTACTCTCTATATGCTTTTTCCCATTTTTTAAATTAAGGTATTATATGTGTACATATCTTACCATTGCCTCCCACACCCCACTCCCATACATGCCCTCACCCCCCAGTGTTTTGCGTCCATTGGTTATGCTTATATGCCTGCATACAAGTCCTTTGATTGATCTCTTATCTCTCCCACCTCTCCCTAACATTCCTGCTATAAAATTATAAAAATAAAATTATGTCACTATAAAATTTTAATACGATATTTTTGTGTCCATAAAATTAATTGCCTAGACATATTATAACTCACGTACTCATCCTCTATCTCTGAGTACCTAAGTTGTTGTCACAAGCTGAATTTTTCTAGAGTGACATTTACTCAGTGATGATTCTTCAAAAATAATCCCTTAAAGAGAAATCCATAGCAGAATAGAAGAGTGGCAAGTTTGGGAACACAAGGTTATTGTAAAGCGCCTTAGAATCCATATTTACCTCAATCTTAATCTTAGAGTAAATAAGTAAATAGTTTATGCTGAGAGATTTGCAATGGGATTTTTAGTTTTATTGCAGGGTGCTATAATTAATAAGTTAGAAACTCATTTAAAGTAGCATGTAACCCAGTAGCATGTACCTTTTGTTATGTATGGTGTCACAAATACAACCACTAGTATGATAGAATTTCACAATATTTTTAATTAAAAGGAGATTGATTTTTCATGCCTATAAAGATTAAATAAGATTTCTCCATAGTCGTATCTTGAGTGTAAATACCGGAGCTAGTGGTAATTTTGCTAAACATTTCATTGAAAGCTGGCAGTGTGATTTCTTCAGCATGGTTTGGGACAAGTTATTTTCTCTTAAAGTACTTTATTTAAAGATAATAAAAGGAGGAAGATAAATTAATACTACTCCAACAAATACTTTTCCTTGGAAAAATATAAAGATGAATAACACTTATATAATGGTAATCTAATTAGGGAATTAAAGTATATGTACAGAAACATAAATAACATTTCTATAATAAATGTAACAGTAAGTCAGAGAAGAGGGAGGAACTGAAAAACTTCATGGACGAAGTAGGATTTAAGTTGGACAGGTAAGTAAATGGAGACTGGAAGTGTGTTGGAAGAGCAGGGTAAGCAAACCCACGAGGGTGGTAATACCAGGCATAGCCAGGGATATGAAAGATCACTTTGGCTGCAGTGGGGAATTCACTCTGGAGGGCAGTGGAAAATGCATATGGAAACAAAGGTGGCAGATGAATGGAAGATTGATTTTCCTGTATAATGAGGTCATTTGAAGAGTTACTTAATAGGAAGATAACATAAATTTGACATTCTTGTATGATCTAATCTATATAATGAATTAGAGTGAAGAGAGCCTGAAATCAAGACCAGAAACAGCACAGAGAGGAGGAAATATGGAGACAACATCATTATCCATGCAAGTGAATGCAATGATATAAATTTTATTTCCAAGCAAAAAGATAGGACCACCAGGAACCATTATATTATAAATTAACTATAAAGTATTAATTATTCAGCATTATTTTACTTCTTTGGGCACCAGTAAAATCCCTGGGATTTCTCACAGCTCTGTAGTCTCAGAGTCATCCTTATTACACAGTGTCTCTTGTCGGTCTTCTCCCAGTGTGAGTTTTTCAAGAGAACCAGTCAGAACCTGCAAGCTTCTGAAGACCTAGGCTCAGAAGTCATGCAGCATCACTTCTGCCATATTTGATGAATCAAAAGTGAGTCTCAGGGCTAGCCAAGATTCAAAGGGCGCTCCTACACAGGGTCTCAGTACAAAGTTCTCCCAGAGACTCCTCACCTGTTCCTTGATTAGAGTCTAATCCCTATTCCCTGGGAATAATTCATTATCAGAAAGTGATCAATAAGGGAAGTGGAACCTTATGAGTGATGTGGGATAAGGAACTTATTAGAGGGAGCAGACATTATGTAATTGTGGCAGCCAGTGAAGAAATATCTGTTAGGCAGCTGCCCCTCTGTCTGGTGGCGGTCTGAAGTCATTGTAGCTCATCTGTTGGAAAGAAGGGCTGGACCCAAAGTATTCATTTCCCATGACCTTGGCAGTGCAGGTCTTTTGCAGAAGAAGCAATAAGAGAGATACTTAAGGAAGCAGAAGGAGATCCGGGGGGTGGAGGTTGTAGGCCCAGCTGTTGCCTCTTCACAGAAAGATGAGCCAGCAGATGAGCAACTATGTTCGCAAACTCCAGGGATACCTGGTGCCCATACTGGGATCCAGAGCGTCACACTTGCAAATCTCACACAAGCCTCTCTTTCAGTCATCTTCACACCAGAACCACCCAGACAAAGGGATTCTGGGAAACTTCGTTATGTTGACATGAGTGCAAACTGTCATAAAGCTCTTCTGTCCTCTAATAACACAAGAACACTTCCTGCAGCTGCTGTGAACATCTGTGTTGCTCTGGTGGAGTAAATTTTTTGAGATGTAATTGAGTTTTGGCAAGAAAGTAAAAGCCTTCCTTGGAGATAGTTACCTAAAAGAAGGTCTCTTCATTGCCTAAATATTCACTGACCTTTGATAGCAGCTGGGATTACGTACTTTGCATAAATTACCTCATCAGGTAACATCTATTCCGACTTTTGTGTATGTTCAGATGAAAAGTGTATTTAAAGAATATTGCTGTGGTGAGTCCTACCCTGAACAAATTTTGGGTCAGATTGTTCTCTGATGAGGAAACAACTTGAGTACTGTTTTCCTAATCAACAAGACCTACCTGCAAGAGTGTTTTAATTCCTAGTGTTATAATGAATCTCTGTAGGCAAGAAAAAGTAGGTGAATCAATAATGATCAGACCCTAGCATATCTAAGCAGGAAATGAGCCAGTGAGAAGCAAGCTCAGCATTTTGATCTGAGAGAAGGAGGTGGATCAGGGAGGCACAGGCCCTGCAGAAGTGCTATAATAGTTCGGGGTGTGTGCCTTGGTTACAAGGCAGAATGGCTGCAGCTGTTCTACAACCTCTCTTCCATTCGGATGCTAGCGACCCAGAAATCCAGCCTGACCCCTGTATTTTCATGAGTAGAGCTTCAGCATCAGGGTTACCAAATTATGGTCCTGAAGGAATCCTTTTCATAGCAATGCTGTCGGAATTGACAAATAGGACAAAGACTGAGAAAATTGGGTGGGGAAAGAGTAATAATAGTCACTTTTTATTTTGCCCTCAGTACCCATTTCACATTTTTAAAGTCCCTGGCGCTGAGTGCTCATTTTTATATGCCCTTATGTGTAGGTTAGAAGGCCTCAGATAAGGTCTTCTCTGCCCTTACTTCCTCCAGCCAACTCAGCGGTATTTGGAACAAGATCACTCTCCGGGGCCTTGCCATTGAGTTTTGATTTGTTACTCTATGAGGGACATTGCAGTTTTCAATTGTTACTGTGAGAGAATGTTTTCTTGATTCAATTGTTATTCTGAGAGAATCTTCCAGATTTGCGCACTGGAAACTTTCTTCAAGATTGTGTTGACTTTCATTACAATGTCATGGTTCTTTCATTGAGGAAAACAAGGAATACAGAGAAAACATGGCATGGTAGAAAAAACACAGGAAATTGAGTCTTGGCTCTGTTAATAGCTGTGTGAATTCATTGGTTCTGGGGCTTGGTTTCCTTATTTGAAAAGTCAGGTGCACTAATTATTTCTGTGGAAGTAGATTTAGTGAGAACATGAAGATTAACAAGAGGAAATATGGTCCAAAAATATGATTTATAAAACAAGTACACTCTTATTTTACTTTCATCTAATGCTCTGCTGGTTGAGGATCAGCATCTTCAATTTTTAAAAAAATGCTGTTCACTTTGACACTCTCCATCTTTCCATCATTATTCATCTCTTGAGCCTAACACTACTGATATTCCCATCACTGCCCCATATTCCTACTTGTCTGATTCTACTTGCAGAGAAGAAAAACAAAGTGAATGGCAGAATAAACTAAAGTTTATAGAGAATGATGCTGTAATGATGCTGACACTCTAAAATTCTAGGAGGGTGGCTTAGATACTATTTCAATCTCAAACATTTCCAAACTTACTTCCATTATGCACAATAATCAGAGAATATACTTTAAGTGGGTATGTAAATGGCTTATAAAGATTACTTTAGGTGGCACTTATCTTTTCTAAATGCAATTTAACTATTTTTTTCTGAAGGTAATTAAAGTTATTTTATTTTGTCTGACTTTAAGAGAGTATTCAAATTATCCTTTAGGCATCAGAATCTTCTTATTGGCCTAAAATCTTTAAAAGATGAAAACTTAGAAAGCTTCTTTAAATCAGCATATAGCAAATGCTAGGATTTCATGAAGCATCTTCTCATTGTGAGGCAACCCATTCAAGAAGATCTTTATGGGTTTTGTGTGCATGGATATTGTTGGTTGAAGGCTGGCAAGCCTTAATGTGGGAGAAGAAAAATGAGGTTATTCAATTTATTATTATTCGCTGTACCTCCACTTTTATACTTATAATGATGACACATATACACACAAAACTCAATATAAAACAGAAAAAAAATCCATTCTCACAAACAAAATATTTTTATTAGTTTCTGATATGGTATACTGATATGTAGATCTTTATTTAGAAATAGCAAGATAATTTTTGGTCCTCCATAACCCGAACGTCCAATATTTTGCTCATTTAGGTAGATTCCCTTCTTAACCCCAAAAATTGCTGTCACAAAATTGAAAGTATCAGGAGATGACTAAATACATTTATATTTGGCAGACTCCTAAGCCTGACTCTCTTTTAGGCCTGCATCTTATTTTCCATTTCACATTTTAGTCTTTGGCATCTCAATGCTTTACTATCTTAAAACAAAGCACATTCCTCCCTCTCTTAGAGTAAGAGGTTGCTTTGCTCCAGAAATAAGAACCAAGTAAGTGCTTCCAAATGCTTAACTCTTCTTTCCAACCCTTGTTATAACTTTCAACTGGGATGCCGGTCTGACTCCAGGTCACAAGAGTAGCTGGGCCATCCTCAGGAAGTATGTCAGCACCAACATGCCCTGTCAGGAAGGGTGTGTGTGGCCTAGTGCTGCTCACGCTGACACAGGTGGGCCCTAGGAGGACCAATTTCTTCATCACTGAAGCTACAAGACAACTGTTGCCACAGTATGGCCTTGGGCCAGTTTTGTGTGCCTGTGAAAATGCATTATTTACCTTGAAATTCTGTCACATTTCTCAAGGGTGAAAATTATTTTCTCTGCTGGTTAAGGACTTTATTCTTTTAAAGTCCTAATTCTTTTTTAAAAAATATATTTTATTTTTTTTACAGAAAGGAAAGGAGAGGGACAGATTTAGAAACACTGATGAGAGAGAAACATCGATCAGCTACTTCCTGCACACCCCGCACTGGGGATGTGCCCACAACCAAGGTACATGCCCTTGACAGGAATTGAACCTGGGATAGGCTGATGCTCTATCCACTTGGGTTGTTCGAAATCTTAGCTATTACAAATTGCACTGCTATGATCATAGGGTTGTATATATTCTTTCTGACTGGTGTTTCATGTTTCCTAGGACATATTCCTAGAAATGGGATCACTGGGTCAAATGGTAGTTCCATTTTTAATTTTTGAGGAATCTCCATACTGTTTTCCACAGTGGCTACACCAGCGTGCATTCCCAGCAGTGTACTAGGTACCCTTTTCCCCACATCCTTGCCAACATTTGCCACTGTATTCAAAACAGCCTGGTATTGGCACAAGAAAAGGCATATGTATCAATGGAATGGAACAGAGAACCCAGAAATTGACCCTAGACATTACCCTTAATTAATATTTGACAAAGGAGGCAAGACCATACAATGTAGTAAGGTCAGTCTGTTCAATAAATGGTGTTGGGAAAATTGAATAGGTTCAAAAAAATTAAATTAGACCACTAACTTACACCATACACAAGGATAAACTCAAAATGGGCAAAAGATTTAAATGAAACCTTAAAAATCTTAGAAGAAACCATAGGCAGCAAAATCTCAGGCATCTCTGTTTACTGATACATCTCCTAAGGCAAAGAAAACTAAGGAGAAAATAAACAAATGGGACTATGTGAAAATAAAAACCTTCTGCACAGAAAAAGAAACCATCAACAAAATGAAAAAGGAATGAACTGCAAGGAGAACATATTTGCCAATGATACATCCAACAAGAGGTTCATTTCCAAAATATATAAGGAACTCATGAAACTTAACAAAAGGAAGACAAATATCCACTTAAAAAATGGGCAACAGACCTAAATAGATACTTCTCCAAGGTGGACAGAAGGCTAAGAGACAAATAAAAAAATGCTCAAAGTTACTAATCATTAGAGAAATGCAAACCAAAAGGACAATGAGGTATCACCTAACACCTGTCAGAATGGCTATCATCAAAAAATCAACATATATTTTTTTGTTGTTGTTGAAGGTTTAGAAATATAGTTTTAATATCATTCATACTTTTTGAAGTGTTCAGATATTCCATTTCCTCTCAGTTTCAACTATTTTGCTCAAATTGAAAAGGTAAATTAAAAAAATGTATTATTTTTTATTTATTTCAGAGAGGAAGGGAGAGGGAGAGATAGAAAAATCAATGATGAGAGAGAATCATTGATGAGGTGCTTCCTGCATATCTGCTACTGGGGATCAAACCCACAACCTGGGAGTCTACCTCGACCAGGAATTGAATATGGACCTCCTGGTTCACAGGTCTATACTCAACCACTAAGCCATACCAGCTGGGCAAAAAAGGTAAAACTTTTAATCATATTAAAAGAGAATGAAAATTAAATATAATAAATATAACATAAATTTATCTTCCTGTTTCCTTCAAATCTAAGAAATAAGGTTGGTGTGACCATTGAAAACATTTAAAAGCAAGATATTATTCCTATACCTAATCTTATTAAATAAATCTGGACATTAAAACAGAAGAGGCCCCTTCACAAAATGTATATTTTTGGTTCTTAGAAGCTATAATTAAAACAAGGCTGTCTCATACAATGTAAATGCTATTTGGTTTCAAACTGTAGTCTATTTTGTTATCTTGAAATTAATTTACATTTGAGAGGACTTTTTCTTGTAAAAATAGTTATAATTATTATTAGAGGCCTGGTGCACGAATTCATGCATGGGTAGGGTTCAGCCAGCCCACCCCAATGGGGGCTGATTGGGCTGGGCCAGTGGGGAGGAGGGGATGCAAGAGGTCAGCCATCCCTGCCCTTAATTGGGGTGGGTGGGCGTTCGGGGACAGGGCTGGCTGGGGGAAGTGCCAAGGGAGGTTGCAGGGGGCTGATCAGCTCCAGATTGGGCCAGTTGGTCACTGCAGTGCATGTCATAGAGATTGATCATTCTAGTTGTTCCAGTCATTTGGTTATTCTAGTCATTCCATCGTTCCATTGTTCTGGTCATTACACTTTTATATATATAGATATTTAAAAAAACTTTACATAAATGTGAAATTGTTGATTTTATAGGAGGAATACTTTTCTAATAAAAATGTGTTTGAATCAAGGTCTAAATTTAAATGTAATTCTAAATAAAACAGGGCTTAAGGAACACTTTGACAACCAACAGAAGAAACAAAGGCAAAAATCACTGAAGTGTCTGGATAGTACATCCCACAGTCACTGTATGTGCTCAGCTCACGTACATATTTCTTCTCATCTCATGAAACCACCATTACATATAACACCAGCATATGTTTACCATATGCTTTTTCATCCTGGGTTTCTTGTCTGAATAGTACATACAGTCCCTAATGCACAATATATTTTAAAATATGGTAAATGGAACATCATTTACCATTATACTAATTCTATAAAAAATTTACTAAGGGGCTATATATATATATATATATATATATATATATATATATATATATCAATAACAGTAGGAGCTACAGAAGAAGAGAGATTCTTTCACCAAATGAAAATTCTACTTCCCTCTTGTTTTTGGTATATTCCATTGAGGTGTTGTTCTTTAAGACAGGGGATTTCAGTTTAACAGTTTCCTGAAGATATGCAGGAGATGATAAAAGACTCCAAGTAACAAATGTATTACTTTTGCTTTATTTTTCTGGTACATTCTATACACACAGGCATATCAGGACAAAGTCAAACTGAGAAGCTAGACAGAGAGGTAATGTTATAATAGATAATATTGCACCAAATAACATAAATTAGTTTGCAGCTTATCTCTGTGGACCTCACTCTTTTTTCCCCCCCCATGAAACAAAACTTTTATTTCTTTCATTCATTTCTTCTGCCAAGGTTTTCAATCTCCAAGGTCACCATAGCAGGAAGGTTTTGACCATCTTTTTATAATCTTTTAAAAATATTTTTATTGATTTCAGAGAGAAAGGGAGAGGAAGTAGAGAGAAAGACGTGAGACTTCTTAAAACAGAGGTTGCCTGTAAGACTTCAGTTCATCTAACCCTGGTAAAAAGGTGCAGCCAAAGGGAGACTCCAAACCAGAAGTGACTTACTGGCAGTGGGAAGCCATAAGAATGCTCTGGCTGGTATACTTTGATATTTTCTTTCTTTTTTTTAAATATTTTATTTTTTTTACCGAGAAGAAGGGAGAGAGATAGAGAGTTAGAAACATTGATGAGAGAGAAACATCAACCAGCTGCCTCTTGCACACCCTCTACTTGATCAGAATTGAACCTGGGACCTTTTAGTCCTCAGGCAGACACTCTATCTACTGAGCCAAACCAGTTTCTGCTACTTTGATATTTTCAATGAAAGAATTGACTTTTAGAATCTTCCTTTGTTTATTTTTATTTGCTAAAATGTTTTCTACCTGCGTCTATGCACTAAAACACAAATAACTGAGCCACACTATGGCATATTGCCAAAATATTTTATAAATTTATTTACTCTCATTTCGATTGGTTAACTCAATATTTCATGGTATAGGTTTTTGTTATTTCATGTTAACATGTCCTAACTCCAAATTTCTTTTCAAACTAAGTTTTGTGTCATGATATTTTCAAATAGTTTTCTTAACTTGTGTGTGAATTCAGTATTTTAGAAAGGACATGTCCTTAATTTAGCAGGTGCTGTATTTTTTTTTTTCTTCAGGCATTGTGGAATCATTGCCCCAAAGCTGTTGCTCTCCCTCTATAATTATTCATTTTCCCACCTTTCTCTTGGTTTGAAAACTTTATTATATTTAAATGTCCTGGATAGAGATGTGTACTAAAATCTATGCTCTGCAAAATTTCATTAATTTCTTTTGTAGTCAAGGGAGAACATTTATTATTCTATCGTAGTGAGACAAGTAAAATTAATTGCTCAGGTGCACATCACTAAACTGATGGTAATTATTATTCAAATACCATTTTCTGTGCTTCAAAGAACTTTAACATATCTTATGTCATTCAATTTACTAAGAAAGAAGCCAATGCTCAAACACTCCCTTTGGGAAATACAGACTGGGGAGAATTGGAAGAGGGTATAGGAGGACAAATGGACAGAGACTTGACTTGGGATGCTGAACAAACAATACAGTATACAAATGATGTATTGAAGGTATAATTTGCACCTGAAACCTGTATAATTTCATTCACTGGTGTCACCACAACAAAGTCAATAGAAAAGAAAAAAAAGTGAAAATTTGTTTTAAAAAATCCTCTTAAAGAGATAGCCCACCCAGGCCATGAGGAGCCCACTGAAGTTCCCTTCTCACTCTGGGTGATTTTTCTATCCAGTAAATTAAATTTGAGATCAGCACCTCCCTGTTCTCAGACCTCTACTTAGCCTTTCCCCTGATGCTCAACCCCCTTTGGGATATATATATAAAAATATACATCTCCACAAAGTTTTGGCATTTGAGACAATTCAGACTGATGTAGTGATTTCCTAGACCTTAATAGCTAGTAAGTGCCAAGGCTGGGCATAGAACTGCGATCAAAGAGGACTTTTTCCTGTTGAAATTATTGAAAGTCCATCTACCTTTACCTTAGTTTTGTATGTCAGTTCTGGTGAGCATCAACCTTCAAATCTGCAAGGGTGTATAAAACTTCCATCCTCTCAGTATTTCTTCTCTAGTCATATCATTTTTCATAATGTGACTTGACCATTTCTTTACAGGCTTCCCATTCATTTTATTTCAGACCATTCGTAAAACTGATTATGTAGGAAAATGGCAAAATCCTGGGCATATCTGGGTTTATTTATAGTACACCTTTTGTGTGACAGACTGTATTGTTTGTTTAAAATATGTGGAGCTTAGAGAGGCCCCTCCCTGGTGCCGGTCCCTCTGGAGAAATAGTGTTCCCACCCAAGCGATATCAGTGTTGGCCGTGTGACTGGCTTTAGCAAATGGAATGTGAGCAGACTATACACAACACATTTCTGAGCAGGCATATTCAGGGCTCTGATGTGGCGCTACTATTGTTTTTCTTCTCTTCCTGTAGATGTTCCCTTGATTGGGGCCTCTCTTTCTGTATGGACTTGGAAGTAAAGATAAAGCATGGGAAAGAGTCACACCTAACTCATAGCCAACATGCATTTAGGTAAGAAATAAACCTTTGTTACAAGTCAGTGAGATTGGAGATTGGTTTTTATCACAACATAAATTAGCAAATTTCATGCACAATGGCTTTAGACACATTTTTTCCATGGATAATTTTGACATATATTTCTAAATTAATTGGAATTTGTTAGATTAGACATTGTGCCAAAAGCTAAAGTTATTCTTTTATATTTCTATTCATTGATCATAAAAGAAGAAACACGTGCTGCTATTTTAATAATGTTATATATTTACGGTCACTTTACAGTTGATAAAGTAATTTTCATATATAGTATCTCATATATTCTCAATAATTCTGTATAATGGGTATTATCATCTAATTCCATAAAGGGAAAATAACTGAGGTTTGGGGAAATATAATAGATTTTCTCAAAATTTTGTAGTAGTAGATGTAGAAACAAATTAAAAATAAGTCTCCAATTTGGTGCGCCTCTTCCTGCCCCACTATTTCATTCATAGTTGTCACCATATGTGACTTTTCTTTGATTCACTTTCTTTGATATTTTCTGCAATTATGTAAATTTACAGATGGAATTTATAAACACTACAGTTAAAGCTAATTTATATAGACATAAATTGGAAATTTCTGGGATTAAATTTTTCTCCCTGTATGAAAATCAACTGTAATGGGGTCATAAATTTTAAAATTAAAAAAACTAGTGTGAAATACAATTCTGAGTGTGTGTGTGTGTGTGTGTGTTTGTGTTAATCCTCACCTGGGAATATTTTTTTCCATAAAGAGAGAGAAACATCCATGTGAGAGAGACACATTGACTGGTTGCCTCCAGAGGGAATTGAACTGAGCCCTACAGTACATGGGCTATGCTCTAACCACTGAGCCAAAGGCCAGGGTGGAAATACATGTCTTAGAAGCTTCTCATAATACAATAAAAATGAAATGAACATTTGAAAATTAAGAAATATCAATATTTTGTCTTGTTCTGATCTATTTTCACTCATCTTTTTAGTATTCGTGACTGAAGTTACAATGCTGAAACTGGCCAGAATTAAAACAATTAGCTCATAGGATTCATTAGAGCTGGTGCGTGTTACTGCATCAAGTATTAATGAAATAAAAATGACAGTCATAAATCTCATGTGATATTAAGACAGTTAAATTATAGTGAGCACTATTTTACATTCATATAGCCAGTTTATTTTTGCAGTGTGGGCTCTAATATAACAAAGTTCAATGAACATTTTACTTCTTTTACTCTCTGTTTCATTCTTTCCTTTCTCTTTATGACTGATGTCAGGTAAAGAGGGATTGGAATAACTGCCAAGGAGGTGGTACAATCTCTCTTTCTAGGAGTAAGTTGTGTGACCTCCAACTTGAAATGCATAATAAATGTGCATGCTTTTTCAAACATGCCTCTGACTTTCTATTACATGAAGATCTGTGTAATAGTGTTATGTGTGCCTGCTGTGTTTTTAAACTTGGTCTTGTATTGCTTTAAATTTGTTGACTCTGTTGTTGCTGTATGTGGTTTTTATACACAAATGTTGTCTATAACTATACAAGTTTGATGGTCTCAAACAAACATTATGATGTTACCTAAATGTTTTAAATGTGATAACATTTTCTTAACCAGGTTAAGAACTTACTTAAGAAATTTTACCAATTTATTTCATTTGTCATCTAAGAACTTCCTCAGACTCAATATTCATAATAGGGCAGAGAGATCACAGTGGCAACATGAGGCAAATAATGAGCAAATTTTATTTGCTAAACGATGTCATTCAAACCTGTATTTGATTATATGTAATATAGTAAGCTCCATAGACAAAAATTAATATGCTGGAAAAGGAGAGGCTGCAAACAATTAGCATATATTATTGTACTATATCCAAGCATCCTGTTATTAAGCATTTCTTTTGAATGAGAAAATGCTAAACCTAGTAAACACTTGGAGCACCAACATCAACAACTTATTAGGAAGGCACAAGGTAAAAGTTTTGATGTGATGGTCCTGGGGGGTGGTGATGGGGGATAAATCATCTGCATAGGTAAATCCCACTGTATTTTATGGTGAGATAGTAAAACCCAATCAGATATGAGCTTTCTGAAAGACTATTTTTTTAGTGAATGAAAACATCAGTAGACTCTAGCCTTAGGCTCCGGAACTGTTCATTTTGGTTCTAGCAACATGTTTCATCTACCAGAAAGTGCTTTTATCTTCCACTGGAGGAAAACATCACATAAGCAGGGATGGCGCAGCTCAAGGAAGTACACATGACATGCAGATGCGGAAGGCTTGTGCAGTACAGGGGTGGGGGTCACATGAAATTGGGTGGATGGATGCAGTCAAATTTTCTAATTTGTTTCTCATTTGCTACTTTTAAGGTTTTTGTTCTGACAGAAATTATAAAATCCAAATCATTATACCTCTCTTAGTTGTACTTTTTGATTTCTAATAACAAATATTTGTTCTATTGTCTTAAACATTGTCTCTTTCAACCTCACATCACACAGTACTGCAGGGTACAACTTAAAGTTAAGTTGCTTTACCTTGCTGTCTGATAGATTTTAAATATATAATTCATTTTTCTGAATGTTTAGTGAGCCTTATTATAACTTCATAGTTATTGTTGTATTAGCACATTCATGAAGCTAGACAATGACCAAAAATTTATTTGTCTACCTTCTATTTCATATACCAGGCTGTAAACATAGAGGTATTGACATTTACAATTTATGGGTAGAAAAAAGTAAGCACGATAATCTTGGTGTTGAAACTATGAAAATTGCCTTTTTTGAGAAAAGGAGTAATAGCAAGCTTGACCTGTCTGGCTTTTATAAGCATACTTCATAGATAACTGAGAGAAATCTGGGGGAAGGATGTTTTTATTGATATAAAATCTTACTATAATTCTGAAATCTAAGAAAGATTTTGCAAGGATGCTCATGATTCAAGTCTTATTTAAACATTATTGTGACCTAATTTTTTATTTAAACTTTAATGGAGTTTAGAATTAACCCAAGTAAGAATACATCAACATAATAAGTTAAACTGTGAAATAAAAATGCCCTAGAGTTTGCAGTAAACATTTTCTACTGATCTGTTGAGAGTGATCAAGGTTATTTTGTTATATTAATGAGGTGATTATAAGAGAGCACCTAATTATGAGTGTTGCTTGTCAGGAGATTCAACCATGTGATTAAAGGGTTGGAATTTCCTGCTTTACCGCCCCCCCCCACCCCCACCATCTCAGCGATGGGAGAGGGGTTGGAGATTGAGTTCAATTGCCAATGGCCAATGTGTTAGCAAATTATCCTAACATATAAAAACCCTGGGTCTGTCACATCCACAACAACTGGGCAGCTTGACCAACTGAAGTCAGTCCTGCAGTCAGCTGGGTTGCCATGGTGACCCAACACTGACAACTATGGCTGCAGGCACTGACTGCTGAGGGGGCAGCAAATCAGACCTGGAGAGAGGCCTAAAGAGAGAAGCAGGGGCTGATTTGGAGCCTCTGTGGCAGCTGTTGATCAGCACTTGCCTCTCTCTTTCTTTCCCCAATTGGTCAGCAGCTGAGCCTCCATTTTTCTTCAGGCCTCCACAGGGGCTGCTGATCAGCCTTGCCTTTCTGATTAGGCCCCCTTGATAGGCCCAGAGACACTGACTGGCATAGAAACTGACCAATCAGAACCAAATCTGGGTCAACTGTGAGGAACCAATGGCTGCCTAGGAGGCAGAGCTTTTGATGCTGACTGGTACAGAAACCGACCAATCAGAACCAAATTGGCCAGCAAAAGAGGGCAGTTGGGGATGAGATCAGGCTTGCAGGGGAGGGTAGTAAGGGGTGATCAAGCAGGCATGACAGTTAAGGGCAATCAGGTCAGCAGGGAAGGGCAGTTGGGGGCAAGATCAGCTCCCAACAACTTGATCAGGGGTGGGTCTGGCTGGCCAACCACCTGTGGTTCCTTCCTCGTTGCTGGTGGGGCCCAAATGGCCCCCATCAGGATGGGCCAGCTGGACCCCATCCATGCATAAATTCATGCACTGGGCCCCTAGTAACTTTATGAAGCCTCCATAAAAAACCAAAGGGTGGGGTTCTGAGAGTTTTTTGGCTTGTGAACACATGGAAATGCTGGAGAGTGGTGTGCCTGGAGAAGGTATGGAAAATTTGTGCCTTTTGATGTTATCAGTGATGTTGGCTATTGATTTGAGACTTCGGAAAAGAAAATTCAGAGCTAAGAACTCTAATACAAGAAGAAGTTAATTTAGCATGCAAAGCAAAAGTACATTCAAAGAGAAGATTCAAAGAGCGCTGCCTTGGCCTTTCAGAAAGAAAGTCACAGCGTCATAAGAGGTGAATCAGTGGGGCTGAATGGACTCAGGAAACAAGTTACAGAGGTTAAGGAGGGCCCTGGAGACAGGTCCAGGGGCTTATCCCAGTATGAGCTGATGCTGCCTGTGACTCCCCTGATTCTAAGTGTCCAGGGAACCTTCAGAGCTTCAAAGAAAGACAGTGTAGATATGTGCCTGGGGAAAGAAGGGGAGAGGATCTCAACAGAATAGTCATCATCTTTTCAGGTGTGTCCTTTAATATGCTGATGCATCAAAGTGAGCATCTAAGTCATTCTCTGGTCAGTTTCACCTTCAAATCACGTCACCTAAGATGGACCTGGGCCAAGGAGGTAGGTCTACACAGTCTGGAATGTATAAGATAAGGCCCTGTGGTTTATTATCTGGCTATAAATTGCTCAGCCACTTTGTTCAACTATCTGCTTTAGTTTTCCTATTCCATTTGCCAAAAAAATTTCCTAACTTCCTTCTAACCTGCCTCATTCCCACATCCTTTGTCTTATGAATCTCTTGCATCTGGATGTTCTTGAGTTTTATACTTTTACTAGGGGCTCAGTGCACGAATTTGTGCACCTTGAAAGGAACTGTGGGTCAAGAGGCTGCAGTAGGCACAGGGGTGGGTCTAGGCCCATTCTCCATGCCCATGCCCAGCCCCTCCCACCACCACCACTCCCACCCATTGATGGCACAGAGCAATTGGGGTCAGTGTCAGTAGTGGGTGTGAGCAAGGGCAGCACTATCAGTGGGTACAAATGGTGGCTGCTGCCATGATTGCCCCTCAGGAGCAGGGGGAGGTGGAGAAGTCCTCAGGGGTAATCAGGGCTGGCAGCCATCACTCACACCCACGGATGCCTAATGATCTGGACCAGTGCCAGGCATCAGTAGTGGGTTCAAGCAGGGCCAGCACTGGCAGAAAGTCGGAGTGGTGGCTCTGGCACCAGCAGTGGGTGAAGCACCAGGCGTGATGATGGCAAGCAGGAGAAAGTTTCAGTCATAACTAAAGGCTTGGTCCACTGATGGTGTCTGGTGCCCTGCTTTGGTCTGGAGACCCTGCTCAACTGCTCCACCATCCCACTTCAGCTGTGTTCTGCACACACCCCTTGGTAGTCAGTGTATGCTATAGTGACTGATTTTTCGGTTGTTCCGGCTTTACCACCATTTTATCTCTTTTCATATTAGTCTTTTATTATATAGGATTAGAGGCCAAGTGCATGGCATTTATGCACTGGAGAGTGGGTTTGGGAGGGGATATCTCTCAGCCCAGCTTGTGCTCTCTCCCAGACCAGGACCCCTGGGGGGATGTCTGCCTGCAGCAGAGTCAAGAGAGGCTTCTGCCACCGCTGCTGTGCTTGTCAGCCATGAGCCTGGCTTCTGGCTGAGCAGCACTCCCCTTGTGGGAGCACACTGATCACCAGGGGGCCAGCTCCTGCATTGAGCATCTGCCCCTGGTGGTCATTGTGCCTCATAATGACTGGCCATTCCACTGTTGGTTCGGTTTGCATATTAGGCTCTTATTATATAGAATAATAAACTGGTGACGTAGTAAGTAATGTATTACTCTGAATTCTGGGAACCATTCTAGCAACTTAATTAAAGGAGGTTGTGGGACCATCTGATTTTTAGCTAGTTCTTTAGAAGCCTAGATAACAACGTGGGTGTCTAAGGTCTTGTAGAATTAAACCCTTAACCTGTGGAATCTGATGTTATCCTTAAGTAGATAGTGGCAGAATTGAGTTTATTTCTTGTACACTCTTCTGGTGTTTGATAATTTATTGCTGTTGTGTTTCTGAGAAGCATTCTCTTTCCCCACTGTGTGCACACAAGCATGCATACACACACAGAAATTGTGTCCAGGATCCTAATTTAACTCTCTTCTTGTTTGCATGTGTTTTCTTCTTTTTCTAAAGAAAAATCCTCTGTGATCCTTATCTTTTCTCATATATATATATATATATATATATATATATATATATATATATCAGCTGATTTCCCCCCACCCCCCACACACATTAGTTCCTTTCAAGCGTTTCCCTTTCTCTTTGATTTTCTGTAGTTTGAATATAAGATGCCCTGGTGTTTCTTATGGCTACAGAGGCTTCAATTTAATGTCCTTGTTTTTGTATCCCCTATTTCTGTTGTTTTCTCTAAAAACTCTGTCTTAAGTAGAGTTTGAGACTGATAGCTCTTTAAAAGGTAATCCACTGTTATTGTATTAGAGCCCTGTTGATGTGGCAATAAGGAGTTAGGGAATAGGGGTGTTCTAGAAATTTATGATTAAATCTCAGTCATTTAGCAGGGCTGTGGTCCTGAGCTGTAACCTTTATAAGTATCTCTTGTCTTTTCCCCTTTGTGGGAGTCAGGAAAGCTAGAGAGGACTGGAGTCGGGGAATCATCCTTAAGCTATTGTGAGATCAGGTTCTAATAAAGTTCTTTTTTTCACATGAGAGTAAGCCCTTGTTATGCAGAACACATTGGGTTTACTTCCCACTGGCTACTTTTACCCTCAAAAGTAAAAAATAAGAACATGGTAGAGTTTCTGGAGTCCAAACTAAGAAAGTATGTGTCTACTCCCACCAGGACTGTCATCTCTAGGATTTTCTCTTACTCAAGCTAGTCTACACTCTACGTCAAGCAATTCATCAAATTACAATGTAACTTTTCTTACCAATTTATGAGCCTAAGGGCTTCTGCTCTCATTAAGTTGCTATCAGCTGTGTGTTTTTAAATTGGTCTGTCTCTAGATTTTGAGATGGAGGTTTACCCTGTGGTTTCAATTCTCTATGTGTCCAGGAAAAGTCATTAATTTTCAGTTTGTTCAGCTTTTTTCTAGTTGAAAGGCTGGGAATGGTTACTTCGAAACTGAAGTTCTGAAAGGCGAAGTCCATATTTACATATTGGTAAGTAAAATTGCTGAACATTTCAATGGAAAATAATCATCACTATATAGCTGATACATAAAAGTTACAAAATCCATGAGGATATTCATTGCCATAAGAAAAAGGCTCACATACAATAAATGGGAGTTTTTGCATTTGAGGAACTATAGTGAGAATCCATTTAAAAAGGAACTTTAAAGATAAAAGGAATTCAATAAAATCCATCAACAAAAGTAGGCTTGCAATGATAAAAACTCGCCAGATTTATTAATTCATTAATTGGATATAAGTAAAAAGATAATTAAAAAATAAATTTGACCCTTGCTCAGTGGCTGGGTTGGTTGGAGTTTCTTCCTATCCAATGTTTCCCAAACTTTTGACATATGTGTACCCCTTCCATAATTTTTGTAATGCTGAGTACCCCTCGTACTCATGAGAACATAGAATCAGGCGCAGCTAAGCACGGTGCAGTGCATATCCCCACCAAACTCCAGTGCAACGCGTACTCCCACCAAACTCTTCCTGTACCCTTGGGGGTACGCGTACCACACTTTGGAAAACACTGCACCAAAAGGTTGAAAGTTTGAGTCACATTCTGGGCATGCATGGGAGGCAACCAATCGGTGTTTCTCACATCAATGATTCTCTTTTTAAAATCAATAAAAACATCCTTGGGTGAGGATTAAGAAAGAAAAAAGAAAAAGAATACCTAAAGATTTGAAAAAAAAAAAGAAGACAAACTACAGGTGTAAACTCATCTCTTAAAAACTTCATAGAGAAAGTACACACCATTTGGAAAGAGAATAAGATAAAATTTTTAAAAGCTGCTAGAGAGTCAAGACAGTTGACTATAAATAACAATCACAGTGACAGAAGATTTCTTAGAGATATTAATAGATCTCAGAAGACAAGATACCAAATCTTTCAAGAACTGATGGCATACCTGTTTACTCAGATTTAGATACCTCTCCAACACAACAATTTAATGAAATGGCAACATTTAGAATGGGATAAAATACTTGCAGATCATTGTCTGATAAGCTGTTATTATCCAAAATATATAAAAAACTCATATAACTCAATAACAAAAACAAGAAAAGATCCATTCCAAAAACAGGCAGAGGAACTAGACAATTTTTTCAATGAAGGTGTACACATATCCAAGGGGTACAGAAAAGCTGCTCAATATCCATCACTAATCATTAGGGAACTGCAAATCAAAACCAGCGTGACATACCTGTTAGTATAGTTATTTCAAACAGAAATGAAATAGTGTTGGCTAGGATCTGGAGAAAAGGCAATCTTTGTTCACTGTTAGTAGGAATTCATATTCATTCAGCCACTATGAAAAACAGTGTGTAGGTTCCTCAAAAAATTAAAAATAGAACCACCATATGATTCAGCAATTTTACTTCTGAGCATGTACTAAAATAAAACAAAATCATTATCTTGAAAAAAATGCACCCTCATGTCCATTGCTGCCTTATTTACAGTAACCAAGACATGAAAACAAATTAGTGTCTATCAATTGATGAATGGATAAAAAAAAATATTATTCAGACATAAGAAAAGAAACCCTGCCATTTTCCATAATATGGATAAACATCAAGGATACTATTCTAAGACAAATGCTATATAATCTTGCTTGTCTATGGACTTTAAAAACAAACAAACAAAAACCAGACTCACATATACAAAGAACAGATTAGTGGTTGCCAGAGGAGGGGATGGAAGGTGTGGTGGTGAAATGAGTGAAGGGTGTCTAAAGGTACAAACTTTTGGTTATAAAATAAGTAAGTCCTGGGGAAGGTAATGTACCACTATAGTTAACAACACTGTATTGCATATTTGGAAATTGCTAAGAGAGTAAATTTTAAAAGATAGCACCATAAGAAAAAAAATGCTTGTGTGGTGATGGATGTTAACTAAATTTATTGCGGTGATCATTTTGTAATATATAGACACTAGAGGCCCAGTGCAAGAAATTTGTGCATAGGTAGGGTCCCTAGGCCTGGCTGACAATCAGGGCTGACCAGGATCTTCCAGCTGCAGGCTGGGGCCTTTATTCATTTCACACTGTCCCCCCTCCCCCACTCCGGTGGTCAGCACATATAATAGTGAGCAATCGGTCTCCTGGTCAAACTCCCACAGAGACAATTTTCATATTAAGCATATATATATATATATATATATATATATATATATGCTTAATATGAAAATATATTCCTTATGTTGTATTCATGAAACTAACACAATGTTATGTGTAAATTATATCTTAATTTTAAAAATATACTACATATAAATAAGATCATGCAAAAAAAGATGAAAGCTTTTCATATCTTTTACAATTTTTTTTTTACTCTTTTAATATCTAATGGTTAGGGAGATGTGTAATATGAAAGTAACTCTATACACAGTAACACTTAAAATTGAGTTTGTATTATATTAAATACAAGTGTACCTACATACATTTAAAAGTTGATAATGTAACTCTTTCTTTATAATATGTATAATATGTATAATATGTATAATGTATAACATATAATATATTCAGTGTATATGAAATTATATTTTACTAGAGGCATATTGCATAGATTTGTGCACCATTGAGGTCCCTCGGCCTGGCCAGTGGGATCCAGCTGAAACTGGCAGTCCAACATCCCCCCAGGGATCCTGGAGTGTGAGAAGATGCAGGACAGGCCGAGGGACCCCAAGGGTGCATGATTGGGGCTGGGGAGGGACATGGGAGGTTGGCCAGCCAGGGAAGTACTAAAGGGGGATTCCAGAGTGTGCCAGGCCTTTCTTGCTTAGTCCCGATTGGCTAGATCTCAGCAGCAAGCTAACCTACCAGTTGAAGCACCTGCCCCCTGGTTGTCAGTGCATGTCATAGTGAGCAGTTTTGCGGCCTTAGCATATCATTAGCATATTTTTCTCTTTGATTGGTTGGAACGGACAACCAGGCACTTAGCATAGTAGGCTTTTATTATATAGGATAGTCAATCAATAGTCAAAGATTAATACATGTACATACTCATGGACAATTTGCTACAACATTAAAAGAATGCAACTTGATGGTCTGGCATAGCTCTATTTTGAAGTTTGTTTTTTATAGTTCTAAAAGTGTATGCTTTTATGCTGTATTTCAGCCATATTGGCCAACATACCTTCAAATATATTCTTTTCCAGACTTTGCACATTCTGACATATATGCCTGGACCCCAGCTGTTGCAATTTGCTCTGATGGAGTCAGGCTGCTGTAAGAGCTGGTGTAGTACTTGTGGAATGCAGGATGCACTTTGGATCTCAGCACAGTGTGCATACAATTGAGGATCAGAGTTTTGGCTGCAGTGGATAGATCTGGGCCCTCTGAGAGCAATTCTAATTTCAGGTATGTTAGATGTGGGAGGATATTGCCAAAATATTTTTATTTCTTAAAAACACTCAGCTTTCTTTTCCCCATCCCTTACTTTTTCCATCTAATAATTCCCAGAGGAACCTTAAAAATAAAATATATTTTCAAAACAAAATATTTTCACTTGATCACAAGAGAAACAGCTGTTTATTACGGGGTCCAATATATATCCATAAAAATATATCTGTCCATATAGATCCTTCGGATTTTGAGAGAGTGGAAGTTATTGATGTGATGTCCTTTCAACCAGGCCTTTGTTTGTTTTGAGATTAAATATATCAGTGTGATTTTCCTGGTCATTGACTAGCTCAGAAAGAAAAGCTCCTGATCAAAATCCTTCCCCAAGAATCAACTTTATAAATTGGGAATAGTTTCCTGAGGAACAACTTTCAGGAAGATGTCCTATTCTTTTAAGTCTTGGTTTCTTACCTTTGAATCTAGCAAGCAGTTTTTAGAAATACAAGGTATGCATACTTTCAGCTTCATAGTTCAACAATTTGGGTGACCTTTGTGGCCACGCACTGTGTTAGCTGGTGGGAATTCCCTGATGACTATGAAAGAAATGACCTACAGCCATGCAGCGTTGAGTCTTCATGCCCTTGACACCAGATTCTTGGATTCAATGGTAAACTTACTTCTCCTTTAAAAATATTAGAGGTTCCTGTCTCATAGCATGAGCAGTGATCATCTCTCCCAACACAGCTCAGCACAGAGCTTCCTGAGGACTTTCCATTGCAGTTTGCTGGACTGCACCTCTTAGAGCTGGTGGTAGAATAGTTCCAAAGAATAAAAACAAGGGCACATTTTTCTAATCAAGTGAGTAAGTGATGCCCTTCAGCACACACACAGAGCTAAGAACAGACCAGAAATGTCAGTTGTTCTGTTTCGGTTAAAGTGTAGGCGGGCATTTTCTCAATGGAAAGAGGTTGGACATTAGATCTTTCTCAAAATCCTTCCTAGAGCTATATGACCATGGACAAGGTCCTCTTTTGAGAATAATATAACCTGGTTTAATATTTATTCAGAGATGGTACAGCGCAGCAATATTAGATAGTAACATACTGTATTCTATACAAATGTGTATCTTTTATATTAAAAAAATGACTTCTGGAATCAGCATGGATTAACTTGGACACAACTCTGCTTGCCATAAGTGTCTACCATTTCTCTGTCAAATAGTAATTTGTCTAGTAATGCCTTTTAACTGGTGTGTGTTCCTGTAAGACACAATTTTGTATAGCTTCCTTAATGAACACTGGAAGGAGAAATGAAGTTCAGGGCGTTCCCAAAAAGAGGTTCAGAAAAGAACACTTCAGAGCCTTGAAAGAATGTCTCTGCATATGTAACTTGTTGCCTGGGAGGGAAAAGGGAGATAATCAAGCAAAAGAAGAGGCCTTCTCATCATCATGTTTGACTTTCATTCAACCTTTTCTAAGATTATTTTGCACTTTTTAACCTCTGATCTCCTACTCCACTAACAAACATGGTGCTAGGTCTGTGCTCTGTGTTGCAAATAAAGCAGCACCCACAGTGTGTAGCAAACCTGGTTGCCTAATATAATTATGAATATCATTATACTAAAATTTAGCTTTCCTTTCTTTTAAACATGGAAAAAGTTTTTAACCCATTTCAGACCTGAGAGACACCTAGGTTTTTATTATCTGTTCCTGGCATTTATCCAAGTGTCATGGAAGGAATTTATTAATATTACTATAATACTTCAGAGGACGGTGGAATGTGCATTCAAAGCAGATTTTTTTCAGCTCTGTGGGGGGAGGAGGGAAAGAGCAGAGATGATGGGGTGATGGAATTCTGTTCTCTGCAGGAGGGAGGGGGAGAATTTTCTTTATGCCACTCTTTCATGCTGAGAGACTCTAAGGCAGTGCCAGTGGCATCCTAAAACAATATTAAATCATTGGTTCCCACACGGACTACTCATATCATTGCAATGACTCAGAAGTAATTCAACAAAAATGTAAAAATTGTATTGTGACAATAAAAAAAAAATAGAGACATATATTTTACAAAGGTATTTTTTGGACAAAGCAGATGTCTTGGTAAAATAATTTAAAAATTAATACTTCATTGTTAATGCTTTCATTTGAAAATATAGATCACTCTGCTTTTGCTACACATATTTTTAGATATTATTTATTTCCCCTTACCCTATAACAAAAGCCTAATATGCAAATCGACCAAAGGGCGGAATGATCTGTGGAATGACCGGTCACTATGACCTGCAATGACCACCAGGGGGAAGACACTCAATGCAGGTGTTGCCCCCAGCCTCTCGTGGATATAATAAAAGTTTTATTTACTATTTTTAAAGTTCTCAAAGTAATTGGAAATTTGATGTAACAGGCTATGTTAACATTAAGAGCAGTGAACATTTTTTCATGAAAATTTGCTCCAACACTCACTTAAGATCATTTAGTTTAAGGTCTTTGCCTAGTTCATCCTCTTTGACCTACTTCCAGCACTTCTTGGAGTTTTTCTCCCTTTTCTTATTGAAACTTCATTTTTTCCTTTGTTTTCAATAACATGTTTCTCTCTACATTTGCTAATTATTTACCTATTATGTCTCAGTTCCCAATACCTTTTCCCCCTCTCCTTTGTTGAGAATTGGTATGGTACTACTCTAAATAACTTTCCCCAAACCCCTTTATAATCTGGCTATCTGTTAGGCTTTGCCAGTAGAAGGCCCTGGAGAGAGATTTATTGGAAAGTAAGAAAGGAGAAAGGATTTTTCCTTCTGCTTTTCCAGTTGTTGGCAGCATTGTTTCGGCAAGGGCAGTTGGTCTCCAGCCTCTTTTACCATCTCCAATACCTGTTGGTAACCAGATGTGCTTCCTTAAAAGGCTGGAGTTAAGAGATATCCCCATGTTCCCTCATACACTGGGACATGCTCTTCTGGGCATCTGTTGAGCTATGTCCCCTGTACTGAATTCCTGGCACCTGCCAAACTAGAGATCTGGGAACCAGCTTCCTGGTGCTTTCTTCGAAGGACCAAACACCAACTCTATTGAGCCTTCTTCCAGCTTTACTGCCTCTTCTCCTTTGTTTCCCCAGCCTTAAGGACCATAGTTGTTTCTTGTAATTATTAATCTATGTGTAAACTCAGCATCTCTTTCATTTTCTAACATTTGCCTAATACATATTAGCCAGTTTCCTGTATTAAATTCTTGTCCATTTCAGAAATATCTAGTATGCTCTATTTTCCTGGGTGGGTTCACAGTTCTCTTTTTGCACTGCTTGCTTTAGTAGGTCCTTTTTCTTCTTCTCCAAATTTCTCTTGGTGGCCCATTTGGTCCTTAATACACACTGACTGCATATGTAAAAATATCTGTGTATCAGAGACCTGATATATTTCCCCAGCTCCACACATCACATCTCTACCAGTTTATAGCATCAACTGTTTATTTGGCATGTTTGCTAGGATTTTCTATGGGCTTGTGGCATAAACTTAATATTAAGTATACTAAGCCACAGATCAAATTATCTTCTCTCATGCCATTTCCATGCTTTACCATGTGCACTTGCTTGTTTTCCTCAGTAGTACCTCAATAGTCCCAGTCACAGAGATTCATACTTTAGAATTTTAAAGTTGTTTTTTCTTATTATTCTCATATTCACTCAGCAATAATATAATTTAAACTAGAGGCCCAGTGCATGAATTGGTGCATAGGTGGAGGTCCCTTGGCCTGGCTGGCAATTGGGGTCAATCAGGGTTGGCTGGCCGGGGAAGGGACCCTGGGAGATTGGCTGGCTACAGGAGGTTGGCTGTGGGAATGCACTGACCTCCAGGGGGCAGATCCTGCATTGAGCCCCTGTCCCTTGGGCTCAATGCAGGAGCTGCCCCCTGGTGGTCAGTGTGTCATCATAGTGACCAGTGAACCAATAGTTCAGTTGACTGGTCTTAATGGTTGCTTAAGCTTTTGAACGTATAGATTATTTTTCTACACACTGTTTTTCATTTATCCTTCCCCGTCATTACTACCATCATTACACTAGTTGAAATTCTCATTAGCTTTACTCTCTGATGACTTCAATAAAGTCCATACTATTTTACCTGTTTCCATGATTATTGCTACCAGACTAATTCTCATAGGTTCTGAAATCCTTGTCCATAAACCTTCAGTGGTTTCCTTATCTCACAAAATAAAGTCCAAGCCCCTCTGCTGGAAATCTTACCTTAATAACATATTTGGTCTTCTCTCACCACTAGTCCCTATTCAGTCTCTATTTTAGGAAAATTGGTTTACTACATGACCTGCCACTTTTCTGTCCTTATCTCTATAGAAAGTACCCCATTTAGCAAAGCTCAACTTTGTGAAGCTGTCCAAGAACATTTTAGACAGAACTGACCTCTCCCCATGAGGTACTCTGTATGGGCATAACTTCTCTGTAGCGCCTATATGGCAGTAGTCATAAATTGAATGCAATGTTATAATAATGAGAAAAGTGTATATTTAAGAGTAGTACAACATTCTGTAGGGTGAAGATCCTTATAATGTATCTGTCCAATGGTAGTTAATTGACTAAAAAATCTCTTAACTAAAAGTTTGTTTGACTTCCTGATGCTAATAAAAAGATTTATTTTTTAAGTTTGAAGTCACTGAGTTGATCAATTACGTTGTATTAATGCTTTATAGATGTAGAATTTATTACTAAACCTGGACATTTCTCATTTATGGAGGTATCTATTATGTCCTTCATAATTCTAAAATTATTCTTTTACAGCAAGAGATCAGGATGGAATATGAAAATGGATCTCATATTCCATCCTGATCTGCTTAATTTCAGTACTTCTTAAAAAAAAAAAACCATAAAATATTTGGGGAAAGTTTTGTTTTGGAAAAATTTCCCTACCATATATCAGTTCTCTGTTTTTCTCCCTTCCTCCATTCCTTCCTCCTTTCCTTCCCTCCTTTCTAATATGTTGTAGTATTTTTTTGCTCCTGAAAGCCAAGATACTGTTAATATCAAGCCTCTTCATTAAATTTTCTTCTAATATGCCAAAACTGGTTTGGATCAGTGGATAGAGCGTCCGCAGGTTGATTCCAGTCAAGGGCATGTACCTTTGTTGCGGGCACATCCCCATTAGGGGGCGTGCAAGAGGCAACTGATCAATGAGTCTCTCTCATCAATGTTTCTATTTCTTGTAAGGAGCTAAAACTAAGAGGAAACTTGATCATTTGCATCTCCCTTCCTCTCTGTAAAAAATCAATAAAATATATTTAAATTTTTTTTTTCTTCTGATAAATGGATGACTTTTTTAGCGTGTAGAGTTCCCAAGTGCTTAAAAGGAAGGAGAACTACAGAGACCAGTGTCTAAGGATATATTATAAGTGGAATATCAAGAAAACAATGTGGAAGCTCCCTGCCTATACTTTCTTAAATGGCTTTCCATAATCCATCCCTCAACAGTATACAGGCAAATTGAAGAACAGTTATATAGGAGAGGCCTCCAAATAATATATATCAAAGAAATATATCTTAAACTCTATAGATTAGGAAGGAATCTGAAAAGATCATCTTAATCTTCTGTTTTCAGATAATGTTGTAACTGCATAACTTTAATACAGTCCATAAAAGCTAATTGAGCTCCTATTATATTTCAGGATAGTATGGGCAGAGGAGTGAGTCCCCATTGTTGGCAACTTTACACATCCCACAGTATTTACTTTTATAATTAATATTCTGAAAGTCAAGATTATCTGGTCACATATAATAAATAATGAAAATTTTAAAAAAAATTATTGATTTTTTACAGAGAGGAAGAGAGAGGGATAGAGAGTTAGAAACATCGAGAGAGAATCATCGATCAGCTGCCTCTTGCACACCCCTTACTGGGGATGTGCCCGCAACTAAGGTACATGCCCTTGACCGGAATTGAACCCGGGACCCTTCAGTCTGCAGGCTGACCCTCTATCCACTGAGCCAAACTGGTTTCAGCTAAATAATAAAAAATTTAAATTATGTAAATATGTCTAAGAATTGGATAGCCCAGTGATAGTGGGGTCCCCAATAAACAAATTGAGGACTCCATTATCACTGGGCTAACTATATAATAAAAAATAACAAGAACAAAAAAACCTGTCCTGCTTTTATTTTTATTCAATCCTCCATAAATAAGGTAAGTACATTTTAAATATTTTTCACATTAAAAATTTTATATGTTTGAAGTCAGCTGATAAACTTCTACCAATAAGCATACCCCATTTGCTTGAAACAGGCCTAGCCTAAGTCTGCTGTCTTGGCAAAATCTGTAAGAGCCACCACTTTTCTCTTCTCTGTAAATTTACCCAGATTTAAATTCTGGGAAATATTTGGTCAATCTACCATTAATCTTCTTTAATTCAGGCCAAAATCAATACTTAAGCCTTTAATTTTAGAATCATCTTCATTATTTTTCTCTAAATAATTTCTAGTGATAACAGAACAGGTTTCAATTTCCTCCCCTTAACTATGTGAAGAAATTCAATGATAAAGGTGCCTGCTTTCAAAAAAGCACCAGATCCAGTTATTGAAAGACCATAATTAAGGGTTAATTGCAGGGGAGAGGGTGTTTTTGGAGCGAGAGAGAAAGCATGCCACTGAAAAGTTTATGATAAGCAGATGATTTCTAGTTCAAGAAATCAAATACCACCTATTTCTATTCCCATCGGAGGTTCAATTAGAAATAGAATCCTTCTTTGCTTCCTGCCCTACGCCGGGGTGTTGTTATGGGCTGCATACTGTTTAAACAGCTGTGGAGTCTCCCCTCGGTTGTTACCGAATTGCACCAGTGATACTGATCCTTGTAAGGAGCTAAAACTAAGAGGAAACTTGATCATTTGCAGAATAACAAGGAACTGAGGGTGAGATGTGCTCTCTGTCTCAGGATAATGAGTTCAGAGAGTTTAGAGAATGTGAAATCTTTGTGCCAGTTTTGCTCAGTAAACTCAGTGCCGGACTATTTCTTTCTAGTACAAACCAAGAATGAAAAAACAGCATAGACGCAAATGTACAAATAGTAAATTAAAATGTATATTTAAAATATGAAGACTCAAACACCCATTTGAATCTCTGTTATGAGGAAATGTAAAGATACCCCTTGCATGTTTTGTTTTTCTGCAGTTTTGCCTCCTCTTTTTCTAACTCTGCTATTATTATCACCTCACCTTCAATACACTGTGAATGAGCAGACACTGCTCCTTATATCCATATTAGAGGCCTGGTGCATGAATTCGTGCACTAATGGGGGGTCTCTCAGTCTGGCCTGTGTGCTCCCTCGGTCTAGCCCGTGGAATTGGGCTGAAACAGGCTCTCTTACATCCCCTGAGGCATCCTGGATTGTGAGAGAATACAGACCAGGCTGAGAGACCCCACCAGTGCACGACTGGTGCCAGGTGGGGAAGTAGGAGGTTGGCCAGCCAGGAAGGGACCACAAGAGGGCTCCAGGGCATGTCTGGCATGTCTCACTCAGTCCCAATTGGCCAAACCACAGCAGCAAGCTAACATACCAGTTGAAGTGTCTGCTTCTTGGTGGTCAGTGCACATCACAGTGAGAAGTTGGGCAGCCTTAGCATATCATTAGCATCTTATGCTTTGATTGGTTAAATGAATGACTGGACACTTAGCATATTAGACTTTTATTATAAGGATGTTCTTCTAGTCTGGTAGTTCTCAGACTTCATCATGTGCTATGAATATCTGGAAAGACTGCTGTAACACAGATTGCAAGGGATTCACTCCCAGAATTTTGGATTCTGTAGGTCTGGGGTAGAGCTCCAGAATTTTCAGGTGTGACATATTCTCAGGTGACACTATTACTGTTGGCCTGGGGGCCACACTCTACAACCACTGCTCTAGCAGTTCAGTGACTGACTGAAAGGCTTGGCAGAAGTTAGCTATTGAGAGGGAAAGGGAAATGCAAATGCATTATTTAGGGAGAGCATGTGATAGAGAAGCACTGTCCACCTCAATCAGCCTCAGGAAGGGCTCATCACCATCCTTCCCTCCAAGGTCTCCTCCAGCAACCCTGCCTCATTCTTTTCAATCCTGCTGGGGGTCACTTTTCAAAGCATTTCAAGAAGAAACTATGTTCATTGGATTTGAATTTATTGCTTAACTAAGTGAGTTCCTGGATTTGAGAATATTAAATAGGAGTAACTTTGTATTAACTGTATTTTAAATGTTTGGTGATGTGTTGAGAGCTGTTGTGAAATAACATCCATTAAAATCAACTTATGTACCTGATGACATGAAGGATGGTGACCTGACCTGGATTTGGTTTTCCAACATGACTGCATTATTAATGCACAGTAGCAGTGTGATTGCTTAGCAGGCACATTGCTTGAATGACTTTGTTGCTGCTGTGTTTGTCAAAGTACTGTACTCAATTTATTCTTGTCCTGCCTGCAGACTTCTGACTTTTGGTTTATACATCTTCTCATTTACTACATTCTAGTCTGTATTTTTCCCCCACATTTTTGTCAGAGACTCTTTCAATCTTACTATACGTTTTTCTCAACATTCTCCACTTCTAATTTAACTATTTATTACATATATTTTAGTCACCTTTAGTGCTCTAATGATTTTTACATCACCACTTTATCTCACCTATCCCCTTCATATTTTTTCAGTATCTTTTACAATATAGTGAGATATCCATTTATTTTTCTCTCTTTAGATAGGACCTATCTTGTTCACCAAAATGTTTTGGCATGTCAATGATGGACACAAAACCCAGAAATACATGCATAAATTAAAATGTTAAGGCCATAAAAAACATTGAACAGAAAATAAAAAATCAAATTAAGAAATTCATACTATAAATATTTTAATAGTCACATACTTTTAATTAATAAATTTAACTCACTAACTTTTTGGTAGTTGAAACAAAAGGAGCTGTGATCAATTTATAGGGATCATATCACTTAAGGAGAAAACACATTAATTGTTTGTAAGTTCAAATACAAAGGCCAAGTATTGAGTGAATCTTTGTATAGGGGATTCTGAGTTATGTAGTAAATAGCATTTTAATAGCATTATTAAGTAACTACAGTAGTCCATTTCATAAAACATTTTTAGAGCATCCATAATGCAAGCAAAGGGAATAATGTCAAAGTACAAAAAAGAAAATATCTTGCCAGGTGCTAAGAAAATATGGTCTAAATATGCAGCTTTTTGATGATTTGAGGGTTAAAAAATAAGGGTATTTAGCCCTGGCCAGTTTGGCTCAGTTGGTTGGAGCACTGCCTCATATAACAAAAGACTGCGGATTTGATTCTCGGTCAAGGCACATACGTAGGTTGTGGGTTCTATCTCTGGTTGGGGCATGTACAAAAGGCAACCAATCAATGTTATTTCACACATTGATCTCTCTCTCTCTCTCTCTCTCTCTCTCTCTCTCTCTCTCTCTCTCTCTCTCTCTCTCTCTCCTCTCTCTCTCTCCTCTATCTTAAATCAATGATTATATCTTTGGGTGAAAATTTTTAAAATTGAGAATATTTAGAGAGGGACATGCATGCATTTCATTTTTTTTCAAAACAATCTCATATATATCAATCAATATGTAGAAATAAAATCTATGGAATTAGAACACAGAAATTTTATGTTCTTTAAAATTATGTGAATAGTTAATAGGCCATTTCTTTAAATCCTATTTTTCCAAAAAATATAATTCTCCCAGTAGGTGAAATCACTCAGCCAATATTGATCATTAATTTTTGCTCAGAAACAAAGGCTAAATAAAAGTCAACAAATGTGTGCCATTATAGAAAGACATTGTCACAAATGGGCTTAGACAAGAACAAGATTTAGCCAAGTTTGTAACTCTGGGCCACAGTAGAATAATCTTGCTCTAAATCTACAATTTCTTATATAAAATATTGATCCAAAAAGTACTTATCTGTAGTTTTTCAAGGAGAAAATCAGCATGGAGAAAATCAGCATGAGATAGAATATATAATTAATAATATTTTAATCTTAGAAAATCTGTGCCTTTGAAACTCTTGCTGCAGATCTAAATATTTTTATTTTTCAAGCCTAAGAATGCTATTGTTCTGTTGATGGAGCAAAGGATTCAAGTTAAAGCGTTCTGAGTGACTGTATACGAAATGGAATGCTTTTCCTTTCTTATTTTCCAGTCACTGTAATCATTTAAGGATAACCAAATGTCAATAAATGTTGGGATACATGTAAAATGTACCAAAATGATTTTTCATAGAAGGAAATAAATTTTAGTAACTGTGAGGGATACAACAAAAGAAAAACCTTGCTAATAATTGTGACCATTATTGAGGTAGGCGGACCCATTTGCAAAACAACCACTAACATGGAAGAACTTACAAATAATTTCATGTTTGTTCTGTTGAATAGGACATTTATAAGCTTTAAACATGTATTGTGCTCTGACTCTAAATGCATCCTTTTGCTCATACCTTTTACATATTCCACTTCCTTAGTGTAATTAGTTATGCAAAATATTTTTCTTTCACGCAATTATGTGTCCTCTTTTGCCCATAAGGTTACTTGAGAAGTTAATTTACCTTAAGGATAGTAATGTATGCTTAGTAAGAATGAACTTTTTCCCTGATAATACAAACCTGTCTTAAATGAGACAAAAGATGTATGTGCATGAGTGGGACTCTGAAAAAAATTGCATTTTCTTCAAAGGTAGTGCAGATATAAATATATACATGACAGACTCTATCATTCTGTGTTTACTAAATCTAGGATGGGTTACACATATTCTGGAGATCCCAGTAGATTTTTAAAAATAGCAGATTAAGCAGATTGAGAATCCATTTCCCCAAGCTGCTTCACTTCACCCTCTTGATCTTCTCAGTGAATCTGGTATGTGTAGAAAAAATTTGTGTAATGTTCTTCTGGAAACTTGGAAAGACTCAGAAATCACCCCTTTCTTTGAATTCTCTTCTAGATGTATACTTCCTTTTCTATTTTGTCTCTAAAATGTAACTGCACAGCCTTATATATCACTTTACGCTTCCTTCCTTGACTTTGAAACTCAACATGTTCCAACAGAGTAAAACGTTTATGGTTTCCATGATTAAGCATTCATTACATAACAGAGCACATCACTTGCATTGCATCCTATTTTTCTAAGGAACCTCTATTGTTTATATCTAAAGATAAGTGAGCCAATCCTTCTTGTATCCTACTGCAGTACATCGTGTGCTTTCTTACAGAAATGACCTGGCATGCACCAGATTCAAATATGGTTATATCATTGGCATGCTGATAAAGTTCAGCATTAAAGCCAGATATACTCAGTAACTTATGTCACTCCATAGAGTTAAAAAGGTCAATTAATTCTAACAATTGTCCCATATGCATTTCAAGGGAAGGTCACATTAGTCCATTTACTATATACTACAAGCAATATTTGCATATGGACCAGCATCATGGTAGATGGAATTCCACAGGACAGTCAGTGGGAGTCAACTAGCTTTACAAATTTATTTGTTCTATTCACTGTTAAAAACTTGTTTCAGAGAATTAACTCTGGCTCAAAGTCAAGTCCACTCTCAAAGCATATAACCATTCTTTCCTCTCTAATTGGATGAATAATATTTAGTGGTTTAGTCATTGAGATTCATTTAGAAATTCAAAATTGTTTGAATTGTAGTTTTGTACTCTTATAAACATCTCAGTGTCTCAGGTCAATTATATACTAGTAAAGATTGTTAATCCTGCCTACCTGTAAATTCATCAGTAAGAAGCACATAGGTAAGTCATAATGTCTATATTGATAATTGTGTGCCAGCATTATTTAGAGCAGAGAGCCTCAATATAAATGCTAAAACTTAGTAGATATTTCATTTGGTATAAGAGATAATTAATTTAGAAAGAATGATGATATCCTCAGAAGAATATTGACTATTACTTTTTTTTAATTGGGGTGACACTGGTTAACAAAATTTTACAGGTGAACAATTCTACAACCCATCATCTGTACACTGTATTGTGTATTCACCACCCCAAGTCAAGTCTCAGTCCAGCACCATTTGTTCCCCTTATATTTTCCTCCACCTTCCTTCTATTGCTCTCTCCACCAGCAACCACCATACTGTTGTCCATGTCATGTGTTTTTTCCTCTATTTTTTTTCTTTTTTGGTTCAATCTATTCACCCTCTGGAGCCCCAGCTCCCATTCCTACCCCTGTTGACTGTCATCCTTCTCTCTATGTATGAAAATATTTCTTAATGGGCAACAGGGAATATTAGTAAGAAAGAGGCCTTACTTGAATCAATGTATAACTTCTACATTGGATGTAGAATTGCTTTAGTGATATCTATGTGTCTTTTCTTCTCTTGTAATTATAAGCAAATTCAAGTAGAGACCTCTTTTCTTTGCTCACACCTTCTAGTATACAAATGACTTAAAAAATCCTAATGTTGAAACAACAGTGGGTTTTTAAAATGTCTATACCTAATTTATTCAATTTAACAAACATTCATTGAGTTTCTAAGTAACATTCTGGGCACATAAGTTAACAGACATAATTAAGTGATGGTCCCTGACATCCAGTAAAAGAAACAAATATCTTTAATTCTAATGCAATAAGTACTGTACTGATGATATGAATAAATTGTTGTAAAAGCACAGAGGAAGAAATTATTTGTTCTCTTAGATGATTCAAGAATTGAATCACAAAGGAAAAATATGTGAATTTCATCTTGATATAAATTAGAATTTTTTCCTTGAAAAAAATATTTTTATTGATTTCAGAGAGGAAGGGAGAGGTAGAGAGAGAATAATTGATTGGCTGTCTCCTGCATGCCCCCTACTGGAGATCAAGCCCACAACCTGGGCATGTGCCCTTGATTGGAATTGAACCTGAGACCCTTCAGTCTGTAGGCCAATGCTCTATCCACCAAACCAAACCAGCTAAGGCTGAATTGAAAATTTATTTTGTCAGATGAACAAAGGTAAAAGCAGTTCCAGTAGGAGAAACAAAATAAGAAAATATAAAAATCTATCAAATTATGCAAGTGATATTGAACATCTTAGTATGGTCAGAGTGTAGGGAATATGGTAGGAAGAGACGTTGAATAAATGCATTAATGAATGAATTAAGAGTGTCATACACTGAAGAATCTCATCCAGAGGATTCTTTAGTTAATAGAGTGTAGACCATGTGAACCGACTAAAGATTTTTTTTTTTTTAGGATAGATTTTTATTTTTTATTTTTTAAAATTACATATATATGATTATGGTCTAACATAATTGTCCTTATCCCCCAATTCCCATCCCAAATCCCTCCCTAGATATGCCTCCCCCTCTCCCCCCGTTGTCCATGGCCACTGGCTAGGCCCATATGTATGCACACAAGTCCTTTGGTTGATCTCTTCCCCTTACCCCCATCCCCCCTTACTTTCCCCCTGAGGTTTGAGAGTCTGATCGCTGGTTCTCTTTCTCTGGGTCTGTTTGTGTTGTTCATTATTTCCTCTAGATGTGTGAGATCATGTGATCCAAGAAATACCCTTGTAAGAACCTAAACTGCAACAAGCCATAATGGTTATGCTGAGAGGTAAATGAATCAGTTTTAATTGATATAATGAAAGTACCAGGGTTTTAGAAACTCTGGTAGGCAGTCTGGAGGCTGAATTGGAGAAGAAAGTATAAGGAAAATGGAAATTCAAGGAAACAATTTTATTTTGCCAAAATTATCAAAGTACATAAGAAAACAAGTAGTTTTGCTTAAATTAACCATGTAGTTGTGGTCTGATGCATCCTGTTAGATTTATATGGTGCTTTTTTATTGACAAGAAGCCTGGTTTGGAGTTATTTCTCTTTTTATCTTTTCAGATTCTATTCCTGTGAAGTAAGGGGAATGGTATTTTTTGCCTTATCTGTCTCCTACCCGTGGAATGGTGCACAACTTATAAAGGGCTTTGAAGTCTTTGAAGGAGAATGCCATAAAGATCATAGAGTGTTACTGCTCCTTTTGAACAGAGACTTGCCATGTTCGCCTTATTTATGCTTCCTTTGAGTGAGGACCTACAAGATACCAGCTGTGAACTTCTAATTTATATTGAAGTTATTCTTCATGAATAAATTAGAGGACCACAACTCAGGACCCTGTCTAGTAGAAAATATTGTCCATTCACAATATTTTTTGGGTGTCAATAAAACACCAATTTCCCTAACAACTAGTCTATTGGTAAAATTCTTGGCTCCTATGTTTTACCATAAACATGTTTTCCTCCCGAAGTGGAAAAGGTCTTTCTGGAAAATGTGTTTTTATTTCCGCAAATATTTATATTTCCTCCTAGATTGCTTGCTAAGGAGACTGTCTTGAATATCTCTAGTGTTCATGACTTTCAGATACTATGCTATTATGGGCATTTCCTTATCTCTTCAAACTGATGCTGATGAAGATGAATTTCTGGTCCCTTCCCAAATATTCTGGCTTTTATATGAAATAGGTTCTAAAGTATGGGGATATCTTAAAGTAAGTAAGGCATCTTTACTTAACTTGAAGGAAAAAAAACTGAAGAAATCAAGAGGGCTTGGTTCCGTCTTTAATGTGACAATGCCTTGGCTAGAGTGTCTTTATTTTCTGACATTAGTACAACTATCTTTCCCTTCAATATCTCAAATCTGAAGAAGTTGTAAGAATGAAATATTTTTTCTACCTTTTAAAAATTGATTTCAGAGAGGAAGGGAGAGAGAGACAGAGATAGAAACATCAATAAATGAGAGAGAATCATTGATTAGCTGCGTGCCTCCTAGTGGGGATTTAGCCCACAACCCAGGCATGGTCTCAAACTATGACCTCCTAGTTCAGTGGTCAGCAAACTGTGGCTCGTGAGCAGTGGTTTGCCACTCTGTTGACTGATGAGTTTGCCGATCACTGAAAGGCATTACCCTTACCTAGAAGTTTTGATTTCAGATTAAAGACATTATTACATTATTAAAATATTTTTAAAGACTTAGTTCATAAGTGGATGCTCAACCACTGAGCAATACCAGCCTGGCACAATAAAATCTTTTAACCAGCCATTTTTTGCTCTGCAACAGCCACCCAAACTGGTTTTTGTTTGTTTGTTTGTTTTTGGTTTTTTGCTTGTTAGTTCATTGAAAGCTAGTGAAAACCTATAGAAATGGAGATATAAACTTTCATTTTATGATTTAGGTATGTGTCGTTCTGATGTGCAGTGGTTTCCTCAGTGTTGCAAGTTCAGTGCCATAACTAGAACATATAGATTATATAGACCAAAACTTTGGGGTTTAAATAATTTGAATTTATGTTGTAATTAAATATATCTCAACAAATTTTAACTCTACGACTTAAGTATGCAAATAAATCCTTTTACATTTGTCCACATGTCTCCATTAGATATGCATGTGTATGTACGTGGTACTTAAGGTAGCTTATGTAATCAACAATCCCAAGATATACTTTCCCCACACTCAAATCTCAACCTAACCTGAAATGAGGGATCTGTATAATATTAGTACTCTTCTTCAGCTACTATTTATTCAATAAACACTTTAGAGTTTCCACTTTCTTCCAGGTACTATTCTGAATTTTAAGCAATAATAAGTTAGATGGATAGTAAGGAATACATTTAAAATATTTATCAAACTATTCTTCCTGTCTTCATAATTAATAGTAAACCAAAACACAGCAAAACTCAAGTTTCTCAGCATCTGTTGAATTGCAAACCAATAGAAAGTGAGATCCCTAGCTGGTTTGGCTCAGTGGATAATGTATCAGCCTGTGTACTGAAGAGTCCCAGGTTCCATTCCGGCCAAGGGCACATGCCCATGATTGCCAGCTTGATCCCAATAGGGGGCGTGCAGAAGGCAGCCAACCAATTATTCTCTTTCATCATTGATGTTTCTATCTTTTCTCCCCTCTCTTCCTCTCTAAAGTCAATAAAAATGTATTTAAAATAAATAATAAATGAACGTGAGGGACTGTGCTAGCATTTGTTTTGGGACAATATTTTAACATTAGATATTCAATGCAATTTTCATAGCAAGATAACTATGATGTGATGAGTTCATCTACAAGTAATTACTTTTGTAAAAAAAATCTAATATTCTGATTGTATTGGTAGCTCTTGTTACAACCAAGTCTCTACTACATTTGCAACATTTTTATTGTTAAACATAAACACAAGTAGAAAGAATAGTAAACTAAATCCCCTGAAACCATAACTTATGCAGCATAAGTTATAAGAAACTTTAAACATCATTTCGCCCTCCCCCCACAAATGTGTGTATATGGGGGACAGGTGAGGGAGGAATCGAGTGTGGAGGTCTATCTCTGTACATAATATAATATTCCATTTGAAGTTCTTGGGATGGCATCTGAGAATCTGTAGCTTGAGCTCATTGGTTCAAAGGATCTGGAAAAAAAAAAAAAGTGTTTTAAATTTAGGTTGCAATTGCAACCACCCATCGGGGATTAATCTCCCTGGTAGATAATGACCTTCAACATTTATATCACCACCAAAACTTGAACAAAGCAAACCAGGAAGAGGAGTATGCTTAGTCTAGGATTAGTGTGATGAAAGGAAACCTGTTCTGCTTGTTTTATTCATCTGGCTGTTTGTAAATACACAAGGAAAGTAAAATATACCCACCCGCCTCCAGTCTTGCAGTATCTTAATTGTCTGTATTATTTAGAAAAGGAATACTACCTTTCTACACTGAGCTTTGTTGTCAGGATAGAGTAGGAGTTGCTCAGCTGTCTTACTCTCACCTGAGCATCTAGTCTCCAAACGCCTGGATATGAATGGCAGCTGGGCATAATGGAGGGCACTGCCTATCACAGAGATCACAAACCACCGATCTTCTATCAGACTCTGGCCCACTAAGCTTTTACTATGAAGCCTGAACCAAGTTCTTACAACATGTTAAGCCCACAATGAACATAAAAATCTGGAATTTCAATTTTTCCTCAAAAATGATAAATTCTGATATCCGCACTCACAATGGCCAAGTGGCATCTGTTCCTTTGAATAAGCACCTTCTACTATGCTGCATTCCTACTTGTCTGGGGACTGAAGCTCTCTTTGTGGCTTCTTAATTGGAGGTAAAAATTTATAATATTTTGATCAAGGTTTCAAGACACAATATATGTGAATTTCTAATGTGTTAGAATATGAAGAATGGCTTTCCAAATAGGTGAGTTAGACAAGTTAGATAGTGTTAAAACCTTTGAGGAATATAAAAAGGAATGCTGTTGCTGGTTGTAGGTCTCCATTTACTCCTCAAAAGGAGTGGCTGGAGTGTTACCTCCTTCACCGCAAGCCTAATGATGGTGGCTTCTATGCAGCCATCCAAAAGCTTAAAATATGTTCCCTCTGGTTAAGCAGCATCATTACAAGATGTATAGTCCATGCCAGAGAAAGGGGTACACATTCTCTTTACATAATAGTCCACTTCTACTGAGTGTGGTGCAAATAGTGAACCAAAGGTGGGCTCCCCATTCAGCAGAAAACTTGTTTTGAATCCTCTTGAGAGGGGAGTGTGAGAAACCCCAACAGCAATAGTCTGGGAGGAGTGGACAACCTAAGGATCCAAAGAGGAGGGTTCACATGTGTGAGGGGAAAAGGGGCAGCAAAGAAAACTGTGACCACCTGTTCCATAACAGACTCCACAGCGTCTAGCCAGCTGGAAAGGAGAATTTCACACTACATGAAGTTTACAATCCCATTCATAGGATTTGGCATTTTACTTACAAATTGAACCTGTGTTTGCAACTTCCAGTGACTTTCAGACTATTATTACCTCTCATTTTCATTAAAGATATGTAATTTCTTGAGGTCTCATCAAGGTCAGGAAATCACCACCACTGAATACATTTTAAGTGGGCAACTGGACACACAGAAAAAAAAACCAAAAACTTGTATTTTTATTATGTCAGGAGTTGTGACTGTTGGTTGTACTGGATACAAAGCAGCACCAGCAGCAGGGCGATGTGAGGGACCAGGCTCTGTGGAGAGATGGGCACCTAGTCTTCAGGTTTAGAGCTTCTGGTTTTCATGTTCAGCTCTACAGAAGTGCTGATAGTTTGATCACCCCGGTATGTCACCTAGTACATTTTTTTTTTTTCTGTTTTCCATGGCTGTGACAGCAAAGAAAAGGGGCAGCAAAGAAAACTGTGACCACCTGTTCCATAACAGACTCCGCAGCGTCTAGCCAGCTATTGACATTAATTTTGTAAATTAATGTCAACCACTATTGACATTAATTTTAATGTCAACCACTATTGACATTAATTTTCTTTAACTACTTTTTACTTTCTTCTAATCTTCCTTAAAATCTTAAATTCTATCAACTTGCGGTAATTTTCATCAAACTTGCTTTTTGCTTTCACATTCTCAACAATGTTCTCTTGTTGCACAAACGCACCTACAAGGTAGATATAAAGTAGAACATGATCACTGACTGACTACAGAAAGCATTCAATGCCTTCTTCCCATGGCCAGTGAGCTCCTGCCTGGGGATCATATGGCATGCTCTGGTCTCTCATATTTTATTGGTAAATAAAAGTAAATTTGTGTTTTGATATTTCTTAAAGATTTATCTAGAGAGAAAGAAAAGTAAAAATGGAAAGGTGTTAAAATTAATAAGTCTACAGTTTCCTTTCAGGGGTGGAATATTATAATACTTATAACTCAGAGCCTAAAGAGATGCATGAAAAAATGAATGAATGAAATCTCAAAACTTTTCAAAAACATGCATATAAATATGATTTTACTCCCCTCTCAAAGGTTGTTTCTTCATGGATTAATTGATTGCTGGAATTTTAAATGTAAATTAAAGGGATCTCAAAAGGCATTTTGTTCAGCCTTCTTATTTCAGATGGGAAATGGGTAAGAGTATATAGTCAAAGTTGGAAAGGTAGATGGTATAAGGAGAAAATTATCTCGAGGTCTGATGAATTCTTGCAATTAGAAAACAGGGGATATTTGCTAGTGAGTGTCCTAGAAAAAAAAAATTACTCAACTACAGGAACTGTTATTAAAGTTTTTTTTAATCCTCTATTCAGATTTCTCCCATCCAAGTACTAACCAGGCCCGACCCTCTCTATTCAGATTTCTAAAAATTAAATAAGAAAAGTTTTAAGTGGACATGAATTAGCCATGGTTTCTAATAAGAATCAATGCACTTTTATTCAAAATACATGCTTTATTGAGAATTGTTTAAAAAGTACCCTCATTTATCATCATCTCCATGAATGCTATTTGGAATCTTACACAAGACTCATTTTGAACATTATGGTTCCAGCTCATTCATTAATTGAAGACATTCTCATAATGGCAAAAAAAAAAAAAAAAAAAAAAAAATACAAGGCTAATGCTTCACTATTCTCATAAACATGACTAACAATTGCAGGATATAAATGGGAAAAGTGCCATTGATGATAATGCAGTGGCTTTTACACACTTGAGAGGGAGTCCAATTATAGTATCTCCCACTACCTTCTGTCTTTCAGGACAACCCTACCACCCGTGAACGGGAGCATGTATCACTTCCTCCAAAACAATTCCATTCAGTTCAATCATGAAGAAAACCTCTTTCATGCAGATCCCCACTTCCTTCCCTCTGATGGCCAGATCTTTCAAGCTCTTTCAGTCACAAGGCATTTCTGTGCATTGTTACCTCCTCCTCCGTGAGGCTGCTGGGAAGCACTTCAAACAGTCTGCTCCGGAGGGGGCAAAACTGGGATGGGAGGGGGAGGAAGGGAAATCAAGTCAGAGCTTGCCAAAACAATGACCTAAAAAGTGGGAGTTGGTGGTGGTAGAGGGGAAGTGATCTTTATCCAGCCAACTGAAGTGGTACCTGAGAGAAATGTTTAATTCATTTTAAAGAGAAACATTGATTTAGAAGTGATGTAATTCCTTTAAATAGGGAAGTGGTGTTAAGAGAGGAATTTGGAGGTATAAAAGGGGGGCCTGAAAGGATGTGGAGGTGCCTCTGACACCCCTAAGCTTCTCAAAGGCTCTGAATTTTCATTGTAAACCCCTCCCCCCCCAGACACCAGGCACTTAGCATCAGAGCAAGAGGCTGCTCCTGTGCTCCTATGTGGCTCCATTCGTTTTGACATCCAAACCCGGGTCTAAGATTTCTCTCGGTGACATGCTCCCTGCAATAAGAACATAACCACATTAGATGTGTAGAGCATAGAGGCAGATTGTTTTATAAACAGGGGGATTTTCAAGGTTTACTGCAAGGCGTCAGCTACTCTTTAAGTTAAAATAATGTTTGACAGGTCAGAAACGAGACATAAAAGATTTTTTAAAAACCCAGACCCTTTTACACTAAAGGAGCAGGAACAGAAACATCAAAGCTCAGGAACTGTGTACATTGCACAAAGCGTTAAGCGTTTCTGTTCTCTTTTACGTTTTGACATATCTGTGCAGTGTGGTTAGAGCTATTAAGAGAACGCAAACTTCTTTCCAAGCAGCTCTTTCATGGCTCACGTCATTCCATGGTCACGTGACGGGCCCTTTGATGTTTTCCAGGAAAATGGACAAGGTACTGCTGTGCTTTGCTGGGTAGGATAAGTACCAAGAGAGACCGCTTAGTACAGATTAATGTAAAGATTAGATGAAGGCATGCTATCTAATCTGTACATTAAATAGTCTTTATTCTTGATTTAAATAGCATTTCAATTTTTTAATACAAGGATTCCAAGAGAAATGTCTATCCTCTGCAGTCACCTCGCTCCATCAAGAGACCAAGGACCTCTCCTAGGGTGGGTGGGACTTGGAAGTTAATACTGGCTGGTTGACTGGTTGACCAATTAAAGGTGTGTGGAGTACTTCCCAACTAGTAGATGTGAAACTCCATATCGATTTGGAAGGAGTTTTTCATAACTATCATATTCTTCTGTCTGATGATTTATTATTTTATTGGGAGTTTTTTCATTTAGCTTCAGCACATTATCAAACATATTTCTTGGATGAAATAAGTTAGGTGTGATTGTTTCTGAAAATGAGTTTGAACACTGGACAGAAATATGTAGAGGAGTGCTTTTTGGAGCATGTTATAGTTTCGGGAATAGAAAGACCCTTCAGTCTTCTCATAACTTTTTTTCCTGAGTCTGATTTCTAGAGCCAAGATATTCCTTGAATAGCTGAGATCTTGCAATGGAAGAAGCATGGTCTTCAGAACAGACAGTTGTTGATTTATATGCAGCTTCTACCACTTACCAGCTAGAAGACCTTGAGGAAATCTATTCATGTCTCTGACTTTGGGTTTTTCATCTATAAAACTGAGATAATAATACCAATTTATGGAGTTTCATTTTGGAAATTGAAATATAACTTATGTAAGATATAATATTTAACAAGTACCTGTTTTCCTATTCTATTTTTTAGAATAAAAATGAACTGGAATAAAAACTAATTGGAAAAGCTTCCATTTGGGAGCCAGAAAGAAGTATGTTCAAGATTATAAGGAGAGCTATTCTGACTTTTAATATTAACACTAGAGGCCTGGTGCATGAAATTTATTCACAGATATAGTCCCTAGGCCTGGCCTTCGATCAGAGCCATCTTCCCCAGCTGCCCTCAGCCAGCCCCACCCCCTGCTGCTATCCACTCCGGGTTCCCAGTTTTCCATGAGGTGATTAGTGCCTGATGGCCATGGGAAGGGGCTGAGAGGTCAGCTATTCCCACCTGCTCACTGGCCCCGCCCCTGCCACGGGTGGCCATCAGGCAATTGGAGCCTGCCATCCAGGGAAAGGGACCAGGAGGTTTAGTGTGCCTCATGGTGACTGGTCCAGTGGTTGTTTTGGTCATTCTGCCATTGGTTAGGGTAAATTTGCATATCACTTTTTTCTTATATAGTATAGAGGCCTGGTGCAGGGGTGGGGGCCAGCTGGACTGCTCTGAAGGAGCCCCAGACCTGGGTGGGAGGTCTTTGCTGGGGGTGGGGCCAGCCTGGGTGAGGGGCTGCAGTGGTTTGCAGGTTGGCCATGCACCTGACTTTGTCAGAAAGGACATCCGGAAAACATCTGGTCTATCTGGTCTAATTAGCATGTTACCATTTTATTAGTATATATTTATTTTTGCAGTTTCAAAGCCTATTATCCCGAAAGCTTGGATGTTATAATCAGGACAAAGAGTGAGGGAATTACATGGACTCATTTTTCTCTATTCCTTCTTATTATTTCTGACTTCCCACCCCCACCATAGCTTTAAAAGTAAGCTGTTTTGGGGGATCAGCAAATGCACATCAATGGCGAACACAGATTCCTCAACCTCAACTTTTCAGACACTGAACTTAAAATCTTCTGCTATCATCAGGCATCCAAATAGAAAGCTAGAACTATGCTATCATTTTCTCTGTTACTCCCTCCAAACAACCCACCTCCACAGCCTTTGTTTGATAGTTTTAAATTAGACCCAGTTCAGTTTCTTTCTCTCTTTCTCCTTTGACTCTAAGTTTTTGTACAATTTGATTCTTTCTGGAATTACACCCAGGCCTTTTCATTGATATCTCTTCCTTTCATCTCAGTATCTTCCAAATACAAAACTAACTATGTAACTTGGCTTAGAACCATTAAATATGCATATGTACCCTTAAAAGTTAAAGTCTGAATGCCTTAGCATTGTGCATTGGATCCTTTATGATGTGGTCCCAGCCTATGTATTTAGTCCTATATCCTGCCATATCTACCATTGCTTCCTAACATCCATCCACACAGAATAACTTGAGGTTTTCATGGTACTACTAATCTCTGAAATTTTGTACCTGGGTATTCCCTCTCCTGGTGTCTCCTTTTATCCTATTGTCCGCTGAGAACTTCCCCAGTTCAAACATTACCTTCTCAGAAACACTCCATGATTTAAGGTTTAACACTCCCTGCCATTTAAGTTCAAGAAGAATTAATCATTTCCTTCTCTCTAGTTCATCAATCTTATATAGGCCTCTAGGATTGCACTCATCCCATTGGATTAGATCTATTTCCATTCCTTGATTGTTAATTCTCTAAACAGGGCACATCATTTTTATCTTTGTGATCTTAGAGAGTTCCTCATGAGATATTGTAAATTAAGGCTGGTTGAATAACTGAATTTAGGAGATGGAATCAAGTTACATAGATTTGGAAGCACAAGAGAGAGACAGGTGTATGATCAGACCAGGCCACATTTATAACCTGGAAAGGGAAAATAGAAGGACAAGCTTTCTCTCATAATTTTGGTAGGGATTTTATATAATGAGAACCTATCAGTAGTATAGAAATAATAGGAAGCCCTGGCTAGTGTGACTCAGTTGGTTGATCATTGTTCCAGGAGCATTGTTCAGTTCCCAGTCAGGGCACATGCCTGGGTTGTGGGCTCAATCCTCAGCAAGGGGTGTGCAGAAGGCAGCCTATCGATGCTTCTCTCTCATTGCTGTTTCTATCTCTCCCTCTACCCATTTCTGTCTCTATCTAAAAACATCAATAAACACACACATACACACATACTATATATATATATATATATATATATATATATATATATATATATATATATATATATATAAATTTAGTGGCAAGTGGTATATATTTGCTTCAAAATTCCAATGACTCAACCTTTAAATTTTAGATTCATTATATCAGTTAGAGTATGTCCCTAGTCCTTGTAAAGAAATAGATTCCAAATTGTAGGGGCTTAAATAAAATAATGGTACATGTCTCATAATTCAATGATAAATGTTTGTGAAATATTAGGAAACAGATAAGTAATCATTTTGGTAATGGGGCCAAGGGAAGCTTTGCAAAGAAAGTGAAAATTGGGTTGAAACTTCATGGTTGCCTAAGACTTTAACAGGTAAAATGCAGTTAGTAAAACATATTTTCTTTTAGAGAGAATAGCATTCTTAAAAGCAGATTTATGAAACACATTTAGTTTCTAGGGGAATGCAAATAGTCTGGTATGATGATGTGAGAAAGTAGTGAGAGATGAGGCTTATCAAGGTATGAGGAAAACACATTCTGAAAAGCTTTAAATGGTAAGTTGAATAATTGGAATTATGGAAGTTTGTATGTAATGTCCAAAATGGGGAGCCACATAAGACTTTTGATGCAGGTGGTGACATTAACATAGCTATAATGTAGAAAGATCCTTCAGAAGGTGGTGGATGGAAAAAAAAAATTTTCTATATGGTTATATGGCACCCTGGCCACTCCTATGGTTCAAAATCTGGGTAAGGGGGTTTTCCGTAAACAAAAGTAGATTTTTCTAAATTTTGGTAGGAATGTTCTTTGGTCTGGTATATCATGAAAACTGCGGTGAGTACCTTAGCATTCTCCACCCCATTCAAACATCAAAATCCTTGGGGGAGCAAAAGGTCAGAGGGTGAAGCGGAAGCATCTCCTTCTAGGACTGGTGGGAAGAGCCGGATATAATTGTCTTTATAAAATGAGATACACTGGGAGTTGAATGGCTTACTTAAAACCCACTCAAACTTAAAATGTATGACCCTAAACTACATGCCCACAGTCTATACAAAAAAAAAAAAAAAAAAGATTTGGCTGTGTTCTATTTCCTTGAGAGTGCGGGAAAGGATAAAGTATACATTTCTTCACAGATCTAAAGATTCCTTTGAACTCATTCTACTTATATCCCTACACACTTTTATTTGAAGGCTGCGGTGCCCACAAATCCAGGCAGATAATTTACATTTTTTTATGTAAGCAATTTTGAACAGTTTTTCTTCTGTATCTTTGGCTAAATTTTTTTCTCAGAGAGGAGTGACTCATAGAGCCATAAAAAGAGGCATTTGGCTCATCAGTAATATTACTATAACACAGTCTGTAACAGTTTTAAAATTTACTTTTTTTTTTTAACACGTAAACCCACATTGTCTTGTATCAGGCTAAAGAAATTTAGTCATCACTCCTAGTTTTTGTTTATTGTCTCCTGGAATATTTGGTTCCCAAGAAGGGGTGAAGCCTATTTATTCACAGGAAGCTGACATCACTGTGATGTAGAGAGATCACTCTAGTAAATTTCACAAAATTTTCAAGAAATTTTTGTATATATGGAAGAAAAATAAAGACTGCTGCAAGAATGAATAGGATATGTAAGCAACAACAACAACAACAACAAAAACACCAAGCCTTTGTTTTTAATTTATTCACAAACATTTATTAAGTACTTACAGGGGTTAGATAGAGCTGGGTACTTACAGTAAATCTTGAAGGGCAGTAAAAGATATACTAGGGAAGATAAGTGAGATATAGAGTATGGAGCGCCTCACATAGCCAGCTAAGACATTTGTAATTTCTCTTGGAGACAATAATCAGCCACTCGGGTGAGGGTAAGCACCATGTTTGAAAGATTAATCCAGGAGCATTGTGAGATGACGGGACAGGGAATAGGAAGAAGGCAGGGGAGCAGTAAAGGGAAGCTTTTCTGATAGTCTAAGCATGAGGCAACAAAGGCCTTAGCAGGCTGATGAATGAGGGATGGAAAATAATAGAAAACCAAGAGATAACAGACCAAGAAAGAACAGAGGAAGTTGGCGACTGATGGATATAATGGAGGAAAAAGGAAAAATTTTTAGAGGGTGATTTTTGCCTAAAAACTATTTATTATATAATATCTGCCTTGGAACATTTGGGACATAGGAATTTCTTTTTCTTTTCTCTCAAATTATGAAGGTGGTCAAATTAGTGAAAATTAAAACTAAAAGTGGGGACTGGGACATTTCAGCGATGGTGGGGAAAGTAATGTCATTTAAACAGGGGAAAAGAATAGCTGACTGCATCATGTATTCTCTTGAAAGGATATGTATTCATGGCTGTGGATGAAGGATAAGCCAAAAATGTAATCTATTTTTACTTTCAAAACATGTGAACAATGTTTTGCATCAAACACCATAGCCCCCCAAAAATGTGTCACTCTGGGAACTGGAGAAAATGTTTTGTCACACATAGGAAATGGTCTCCGAAATAGGAAATAAAAGGGAGTGATAAAGAGCATTTTCTTTTGGAAAAGGTAAACAGTGAGGTTCCCAGGAATCAGGGCTGGCATAACTTTTGTTCAACAATTTAACAAATGACCTGTAAAGAGAAAAGGCCTCTGAAATGCTCACATTGGAGGATCATCTAACTCTTTCAGGTAAGGAAATGTGAAATTTCAAATCAACAGGCCAAGATACTTTACATACCATGTGTGGCCAAACATTAAAAAATGAAGGGCTTTTTATTTTTTTGTTATTATAGAAGAGGTCCCATAACATGATAAATAATACAAATTGCACAGAGGAATAAAAAATACAGTGAAGCTCTCAATTCAGACCATCCTCCAACTCCCTAACCTTGGTTCTATTGCCACCTAATACAGTTCCTAGACTGTCCTTCAGCAGACACTACTTGGGCATATATGCACTTATATTCACATGCTTTTCTGTAACATATTTACACATAACTGGGGATATTTCCATATACACTATTCTAAACATTACTTATTGTTTACTTAAGAATACATATTGAAGATATGTCTTCTATTAGCAGATACTATTGCATCCTAAAAATATATTGCATATATACTGTTGTGTAAATTTTCTGTATCTAAATTCGATCCCCTGATGGTGAACATTTATTATGGCTATTTTCTGTTGTTGTTTTTTTAAATTATATATTGCTATTGTTGTGATTTTTGATATTGTTGTTACTACAACCAATGCCTCAAGGACATTCTTGAGTTCGTATTTCTTCACATATTTGTAAGTTTACCTCTAGGATAAATTCCCAGAAATGAGATTGTTGAGTCAAAGAGTAGCTGCAGTTCTAGTTTGCTTTGCTTCCTACTGCCTTCCAAAAAGTCATATTAATATATATCCTTACATGTAGGAAATAAGCATGTTCCCCCCTACCCTAGCTAATAGGACTATAAAAAACAACAATACATTTTGGGATTTTCCAAATATAATCTTCATATTTAAAATGTATTTTTTAAATTTTAAAATGTTCATTGGATTTTGACTTTTAATGTATAAACCACACACGTGAATACTTAAAACGATCACCGATTTCAGCATGGAGGAAATGGAGCTGGCTATAGGCTGAAGAAGGAGATGGGAAAGGAGGCGGAGAGAACAAATTCCTTTGGAGAGCCTTGAGAAAAAGAGAGCAAAGTAGGCAGGAATCGGGGTGAGGAGTCAAGTCAGGAAAAACACTATTTGTTAAGGAATTTGAGTTATTTAGAATTGGAGTGGTCCCTCTCCTGAGGTAGTGGACCTCTTGTCATTAGAAAGGGACAAGCTGGGGCTGAGAGTCTCTAGCTAAAGTCACTGCGGAACAATTCATGCACTGGGAAGAAGGCTCCAAAATCACCTCGTCAGGCTTGTCATATAGAGAAGTAACTGAGAGCTAACTGGTTCTTTTCAACAACATATAAACTTTGTGGGACTGCAGAATCTGCTGGAATAATTAGGAAGAACTCACTGAAGCCAATGGTAGAACACCAAAGAGTACAAAAATATAATCTCTAAAATTCCTTCCAATTTGAACATTTTATGATTGACACATTAAAAAAAAAACATTGTATTTAAAATAAAAAAATATGACCTAGCAATCCCACTTCTGGGAATATATTTACTGAAACCTGAAATACTAATTAATTTTTAAAAAAAGTATGCACCTATATGTTCATTTCAGCATTATCTGCAATAGCAAGATTTGGAAATAGTCCAAGTGCCCATCAGTAGATGACTGGATAAAAAAACTGTGGCACATTACACAATGGAATACTACTCAGCCATAAACAAGATAAGGAAATCTTATCTTATGGATGAACCTAGGGAGTACTATGCTAAGTGAAATAAGCCAGTCAAAGAAAGACAAGTACAATATTATCTCAATTATATGTGGAATCTAATGAACAAAAGATTCTAACAAAATAGAAACAGACTCATAGATAGAGAACAGACTCATAGCTGTTAGAAAGGGGGTTGGGGACTGGTAACAGGATTGAGCAAAAACCTTAAAACTTATAGACGCAAATAACTGTATGGTGGTTACCAAAGGGAAAGGGGAGTGGGGAGAAGTAGAACAGGGTAAAGAGAGGGATAAATGGTGATGGAAGGAAACTTGACTTGGGGTGGTGAACACATAATTATATAATTGTACACCTGAAACCTATATACTATTATTAACTAATATCACTGCAATAAATTCAATAAAAATTAAATAATAATAAAATTAATTTTAAAATCCAACTTGGGGGAAATAACATATTTGACCAAATACCTATGTAATTGTTAATTCTAGGGGCTTAATTTTGTTGAAGAAATGAGACTAGGTAAGATATAGTTGATTAAAAATTAATATTTCTTGAGAAACCATGCACGTCTAAGAACTATTTTAAAGCAAAGAAAAATGTTTTAAGTGATAACCTTTGCTTTTATAGCTTGCTATACATACATGATTTTTATATGTACCTTCCCCACCTGTTTGCATACAATGTTCTCTGCCTCATTCAATACTTTTCATATCCATTCAATTTTATTATCAACTTCACCCATTTCATGTCAGTCTCTTACCTGTACATACTCTTCTCACCTAGGATTTATATAAGTTAGTAAAATGCCTAACACATGAATTGAGTAAAATAAAAAAGGAAACACACTTCATAAATACAGAAGTTGAAGCCATTTTTTCCTTGCAGTTTTCTTAGGATTTTGCCAAGAGCCTGGGGTGGTATATCATAATTCAGTTTAGAAGATAACTATCAAGGGTGTTTGAAAATATTTTTACCAATTTACATTGAAATGTTTGGTTTCAATATGGGCGATTTTTCAAACGCCTGATTAAATTCATTGGAAGTCTTGTTTGCTGAAGCATTTCACATCCTGGGAAAGAAAACCAAATACATTGTTTTTCTTTGTTCTGCATTGAGCCATGCAAAGTTAAAGAGAGAGGAAAAAAAAAAAAAGGAAAAAAAAAGGAAAAAAAAAATCAGAATAAACCCCTGTAAATCAAGTTGATCTTTCCTAAGCAATTTTTTCCCCCAATATCTTGGCAAGGACTGAATGTCTATCTTTTTCTTTTTGTAGGTGCATTCTGTGTGGCCCACTTCCTTTGGCTGTTCCATACTCTGAAATGACAACATTTATGGGCTGTAACAGCTTTAAAAACATTAATTTCCAGTCATTGGAAATAGCCTGCATTTCACTCAAGGCGAAGAAACTGTTCCCGCTTCTGACACTTGAGCTTTATTGCTGCTGAGTTCGGACACCCCAGACACCGGGAGGTGAGGATATCTTTCTTTTGGAACCTTTCCTTTGTGTCGCTTGCTTTGCCACCTGTTTTCCCAGCTGCCCAGCAAGGCTGTCAACGCATTCTCTTCTCAGGTTGGTGTGGGGGAAAAGGCCCCAGTCTGGAGAAAAAGTTTATTTTAGGTAAATTTAATCAAGTGGTGAGCTTTCATTTTTTTTTAATGCTGTTTTATTAAAAAAAAACAAACACATTTTTATTGATTTTTTAGTGAGAGGAAGGGAGAGGGAGACAGAGACAGAAACATGGATGAGAGAGAAACACTGATTAGCTGCCTCTTGTATACCTCCCACTGGGGATTAAGCCTGCAACCTGTGCTTGTGCCCTGACCAGGAATTGAACCATGATCTCTAGGTTCATAGATTGATGCTCAACCAACCACTGAGCAGCATGGGCCAGGCACATATTGTCACTTTAAATCACTTCACAATCTTATGGGGTAGTCATCCCTACTTATCTGGTGTGGAAACTGAAACTCATAGGGTACATTAATTGTCCTATATTTTACTCTTAGTAATTGGTAAAGACTGCTTATGAAGCTATATGATGTATGTTACATGAATTTCTGTTTCATGTAACTATTACTCATAACTTTCCAACTATTGGAGAGAGACATTTGATCAACTGGTACAATAGGAACTTTACAGTAATAGAGCCTTAAACTCAAATACCAACTTTCTGTGGACAAGTTATTAAATCCAATATAACTCAATGAAAAACAAACAACTCTCTCAAGGAATATTCCCAGAAGCAGAGCCTGAAGCAGCGCTTTGGCTGCATGTGTTTTATAAAGAACGTGCTGTTCAGGAAAAAGCAATCAGGGAATGAGAGAAGCAGGGCACAGAAGTAGAAAGAGTGGAGAAAAGATGTGGTCTCAGGGCAGGCCTAGCGTAGGCCCAAGCGACCAGACACTGAAACATACATCTTGTGGCAGTGTTTTCCCCATTAAGGGGAGGTCTAGGACCTTTGTACCCTTTCATCAGTCAGTCATTGCCCGCCCCCCCCCCACAAAAAAAAAAAGTTGGCACAACCTCCTCCCAGACAACTTCTGGCAAGTTGGTTCCTGTTTGTCAAGGTTGATTGTCCTGTAATTTTGCAGGTGTTGGCCATCAGCTCACATTATCCTTAGCAGCAAGGAAATGGGTGTCCTAACAGGCTGAGGTATGTATAATAGGGCATTTACATCTACTATAAATTCTGCTAAGTGCCTTCAAGACACCATTTATTTTATTCTTCACCTTAAAAGAATCTAATGGGGTGGGGGGAATTAAGTGTGGCATGGGGTTAAACCAGAAGTATATTTTAGTGTGATGGTCTGTTTTGTATGTCTGAGCTTGGGGATGGAAAGATGAAGGAGGAGAAGAAGGGAGATGAAGAGAGGTTAAGGGGCTAAAAAAGAGATCAGAAAAATTAAATGATACAAGAAGGGAGTGACCTTGAGGGGCCTCTTGGAGGTTCTTAGAAGTTAGTAGAAGAGGTGACAAAGGGCTTTACCAAGGAGGTTTGATAAATCATGGCAACTCTGGGGAATAGCTTTATGTCTATATAACTAAGATGACTGGACCTTACTAGGGCATGGTGGGAAAGGAGACTAAAAAGATGAGCAAGATCCACCAGTTGAAGGGTCTTTTGGTTTATGCTTAAAGGTAGACTTTAATACAAGGGCAATCGAAGATTAAAAAACAAAACAAAACAAAACAAAAAAATAACAACTACTGTAGGGTGACATAGTGTAAGGACTATGTTTTCCATGTTTGGGACAGTACTTACTAATATGCATTTCACTCTATAATTTGATACATGAAATGTTTCCTAGTTGGTTTATATTTTTCTTCCACATCCACTCTCCTGGAATGTAAAAAATGTAGAATGGATATTTTGAAATACTAATATAGTTTATTAAAAATACATCAAGGAGCCCATGCCCTAGTTGCTTTGGCTCAGTGGATAGAGCATTGATCTGTGGAATGAAGGGTTCCAATTTCAACTCCAGTAAAGGGCACATATCTGGGTTATGGGCTTGATCCCCAGTAGGGGAGGGCAGTGCAGGCGGCAGCTGATGAATATTCTCTCTCATCATTGATGTTTATATCTCTTTCTCCCTCTTCCTTCCTCTCTGAAACCAATAAAAATATATTTTATTTTATTTACTTTTTTTAATATATCTTATTGACTTTTTTACAGAGAGGAAGGAAGAGAGATAGAGAGCCAGAAACGTCGATGAGAGAGAAACATCGACCAGCTGCCTCCTGCACACCCCCCACTGGGGATGTGCCTGCAACCAACGTACATGCCCCTGACCGGAATCGAACCCGGGACCTTTGAGTCCGCAGACCGATGCTCTACCACTGAGCCAAACTGGTTTCGGCTAAAAATATATTTTAAAATATTTAAAAAATCAAAATAAAATACCTCAAGGATCCCAATTTGTTTTAGATCAGTGATTGAGCACTGACCCCATGAACCAAGAGATCATAGTTCAGTCATTAGTCTGGGCGCATGCCCGAATTATGGGTATAATCCCTATAGGGGGGCATGCAGGAAGAAGCTGAATGATTATTCTATCTCATCATTGATGTTTCTCTCTCTCCCTCTCCCTTCCTCACTCCGAAATCAATAAAAGTATATTAAAAAATACATCAAGTATAATTCTGAGGTTAGTATCAACAAGGAACACATTGCCTTAATCCACATGCTAGCAAGTGCATGGTTTTGAGCACTGGGACCCAAGTTTGCAGAGGCTGACGGTGAAAGTCTTTCTCTAGGCACCTCCAAACACTTACTCCTAATCTCTGAGGTTGTTCCACTTCCATTCTTTGAACTCTGTGTCATATGGCTGCCAGACTTCTGTTGGACTTGTTAACTTTTCTTTTTCTCAAACCCATGGTTCACATCATTGGACACCCATACACTTCTTCAGGGTGGAGACCAACTTATTTTTGCTTATGGTCTACATTGTTTTATCTCCATTTTGATGCATTTTTCCTTTCCTGTCACGGAGTCATATTATTTTTCCATATAGCCTGTTGAGGGCTCTGTGGAACTCCCCTGAATTTCTGCCAAGGTAGAGGTATTAGAAATGCTTTTCTGAAAGCAGGGCACAGCATGGGCTGGAGTGTGGAGCAGTGGGAAAGAGAGGTAGAGAGTCCAATGTTCAACAGGAGACATATACACAAAAAGTCTCACCAGCATTGTTTATAATAGGAAAACTTGGAGGCAACCCAAGTGCCCTTTTTGGGTGAGGGCGGGAATGGTATAGTCACACAATAGAATATTGTATAACTGTCAAAGGAATAGATTACAGTCCCACCCAGCAATATAGATGAAACATAGCCACATAATAAATATGAAAACTCTGTTTTCAAAATTTGTATAAAGAATGATCCCCTTTCTGTAATATAAAATAAACATATAGAAATAAACATTTTAAGAATATAAATATAGACAATAAAACTATGTAAAAATGATTAATGAAACAAGATTTCAGATGATGATTATTGTGTTTGGGGGGAGCTAAGGAAGAGAGTGGGGGAGGTAATTAGGTGCAGGTCAAGGTCCTTGTTTTTATTCTGATTGCTTATTATATAATTAATCATAACCAAACATTGTGAGTCAATTATTTAAATGATGGCCAATGTGGACCAATGTCAAGAATGTGTCATGAGCCATGCATTATGATCACACCACCTCTTTGTACCTGAGATCCAAAACAAAAATCATAGGTAACTATTCAGAGCATCCAAAGGAGTAGAGCTACTTATGACATGAGTTGTTTTGAGAATTAAGTGAGACAAGTAGCAAGTATGAAGTAGCAACTACAAATTCAATTGTGAAAAGTTACCACTGCCCTTATTTTGTCTAAATCCATTGAAACTTGACTTCCAATTTGAAGGGGCTTCCATTTGAATTTTCAGTGGGTTTTACCCCCCTCTCTACATCCTGCCCTCCCACTGAGATTGAATTCAGGCTCTTCCAGAGCAGAATGGAATTGGGGGTATCCTGATGGTCATTGTGGTCTGAGTGACCTCTCAAGCACCAACAACTTCATAGCTCCTTAACTGAACTGAGAATGGGAGTGACTCTTTGGCAGCACTGGTAGCCATGATCCCTAAAGTTTGGCCTGGGTGAGTGTACAGCACAGCCATTTCTTTCTGAGACCTTACCTCCCAGATCAGGTCCTAGTTACAACCCAGATATCTTTTTTTTTTAAAATATATTTTATTGATTTTGTACACAGAGGAAGGGAGAGAGATAGAGAGTTAGAAACATCGATGAGAGAGAGTCATCTATCAGCTGCTTCTTGCACACCCCCTACTGGGGATATGCCCGCAACCAAGGTACATGCCCTTGACCGGAATTGAACCCGGGACCCTTCAGTCCCCAAGCTGACGCTCTATCCATTGAGCCAAACCGGTCTTGGCACAACCCAGATATCTTTATCCTCTTCTAAGTGTCTGGGAATCCTACCTTTCTCTCCTGTCCACAGAGTGCCTCCCTTTGCCTTTGGAATACCTCATACATTCTCTTCAATAAATTTAAAATTATCCAAATGATAGAAAACGGGCTTCAAGCAGCATCTGCTGTGTGGCCTGCAAATATATCTAAGGCAAGAGTCTTCTCCAGCAAACATTACAGAACAGAACAAGCTCGTCCACCCAGCACTAGCTGAGTCAGACACTAACCACTGAGAATTTCAGTGGAGGAATATTGACTCTTTCAATATGAATGGTGTCCCCCGGGACAATGGGAAGCTAATGCTCAAAAGCCCGAACACTTCAATGGCATGTAGGTCACAGATTGCACGGGAAAAATCACAAGACACCATGGTTAGAGAGTTTGGGATCATGTTGGAAGCTGGTTGGCAGGAGGTGAGGTAACGGTAATAAATTATTTCTTCAGGTCTTGAGAATAGCTCTGAGATCTTTTCCATCCCTCTGTTCAGTCTCAGGGGAAAGTAGCCAGGGTATCATTTGACCTAAACACAACTTAGGTAAAGATAGTGTCTTTTAAATTGACAGCAATGCAGACCTAGTGACCACTAGTCAGGTGTCAGGTCCAGGTTACTGTCTTTTGCTGGGTGTCTGTGAGAAAGAGAGAGAGAGGCAGAGAGAGAAGAGATGATTTCTAGAGCTAGAATTTAAAGCTAAATTTAATCAGTTCTAAGGATCCTCAGATTTAAAAAGGGACATGAGAAAATGTAGGCATGAGAAACAGATACTTTAGTATATTTCCCTGCCCATATGTTAAGCACTGGTCAAGTGGCATTAGGTGCTCAGTATCTATTCTTGATCTGCTTTCATCCCAAGTTAATAACAAGGAGTATGGGTTTTTGTTTCCCTATTTGGCTCAGGAAGTCTTTTTTCCTATAAATGTGAAGGGAATTTCAAGTGGGCAGGGCAGAGAAACCCTTTCCCCTATTTCCTCTTTCATTTCTGCTCTTCCTTCCTTCCTTCCTTCCTTCCTTCCTTCCTTCCTTCCTTCCTTCCTTCCTTCCTTCCTTCCTTCCTTCCTTCCTTCCTTCCTTCCTTTCTTTCTTTCTTTCTTTCTTTCTTTCTTTCTTTCTTTCTTTCTTTCTTTCTTTCTTTCTTTCTTTCTTTCTTTCCCCCCCCCCCCCCCCCCACAGAGCAGAATTGTGCTCTGGTGCCCTAAACCAGTGCCCTATTTTAGGAAGTGTCCAGTGAAAATTTTGTGACTGACAACTAAAACATAGAAGACATGAATGGAAGTATCATTTTTCTTTGAAAAAAAGAAAAGGTGGACAAAGGCAAAATCTATGTGCTGTAAACATGGCTTGTGTCTTTCTTCGGTTGGCACCCACCAGCCCATTTCCTCTTTCAAGGCTGAAAGGGGCTAAATGTCCTCTGGTCCAAGGGACAGGAGGGTGCTTCCTTGGAGTGAGACTTAGAACATAAAACATCTCACCCACCCCTAGCCACTCCCTCCAAATATAACAAGGTGGGAACTGAGCTCAGCATTCTGTTTTCCTTTACTTCCCATTGATTCATGTCAGTCAACAGAAAAATGCACTATTCTCCCTTGAAAGAGTAACCAGTTAATCTGAGAACTGTCATTCTAAACAGCAAACTGGCCATTTTGGAAAAACTTTCTTGGTGCCCTAACAGTTCCACAGAGGTAACTGATTCATTATTGACATCTGAGTAACCAGCAGTCCCCAGCCAATCTGTCTAGATGGCTCTTTCCTGTCACTGGGTGTTGCAATGACATAAAAAACACCATGCTTTGTGTTGGCTGATTTAAAAATAAGTCTCTGTTATGGAGATAAATATAGAAAACGTATCAAGTTACTAATCTGCCATTGAACAGAAGGCCTCAAAGGAAAATCATAGTCATGCCTGTCATAGCTGCCTTCAAAGGCTGTCACAAATATAGCTAATGAATTACAAAGGCACCTGCCTCTACCTTTATCTGCTTCCCTTTATTAGTTGTCTTTGTCTTTTGAAACTGATATCTACTGATTTCATCATAATTTGATGATGATACTGAACAAAATTGTGATACTAATCTGTATTATCATCATTGACCTTGTGTCAGGTTTGTGTTTTTTTGTTTTGTTTTTTAATTCAGCTAGAAACTTTAAGGCTTTTGAAAATTCATTTATTTGATCTACAGTTGATTATAAATGTTTTTGAGTGAATAAATTAGTATTTGCATTCAATTATTACAAACTATCTCACAGATGTGTGAAGCTATCTTTTTTTAGTCTTAAAATGAAATGTATCCATTTCACTCAACATTTCATTGAAAATTACTTAAAAAATCTAATGTTTGAAAGGTTGAAGATTAAAAATAGGGGATTACTATCTACTGCATGAAACTATTTAATATTATTTTAAATTATTATTAAACCACTTTTTAGGCTCATCAACTGACTATCTGCTGGCCTACAACTTTTTTGCTTGATCTTATTTTGCAAATGTAGGCTCTTCTGAACAAGTATTCAAGTATGACCTCAGATTTCTAGTACTTATTAACTTAACAGTTCTGACCATAGGAGAAAGACAAACTCACTGATCTTTTTTTTTTAAATTATATTTTATTGATTTTCTTACAGAGAGGAAGGGAGAGGGATAGAGATTAGAAACATCAATGAGAGATAACCATCAATCAGCTGCCTCCAGCACACCTCCTACTGGGAATGTGCCCACAACCAAGGTACATGCCCTTGACCAAAATTTAACCTAGGACCCTTCAGCCCACAGGCCAACACTTTATCCTCCAAGCCAAACCAGTTAGGCCCTAACCATTAGGGAAAACTTACTATTCTTATGAGTTTAAGAATTATTCATTTTTAAAAGTGTATTTGATATTAATAATTTAAAACCAATTTCTAAATTTATTAGCAAATGGGATTTTCATAGAATAATTATTTTACAATGCAGTGTAGGTACTTGACTAAATATCTGGCAAATGATATCTATATATCTGGCAAATGATAGTTTCTGCAATTGTGAAGTACTTCTTTATTGGAAGGTCTTGGTTCCTTTATCCTTTTACCAATCTCAGGGTCTCTAACTAGTTTCTTAAAATAAAATAAAATAAAATAAAATTTAAAAATAAAATTTATTTTGTAGAACAGTTTTAGATTTACAAATAAATTGTGAAGATAATACAAAGATTTCCCAAACACCCTGATAGCCAGTTTCCCTATTATTGACATCCTATGTTAGTGGCACACTTGTTATCATTAATGAACCCATATTGATATATTATTATAACTAAAATCTGTATTTTATCCAGACTTCCTTTGTTTTTGCCCAATGTCCTTTTATGTTTCAGTACCTCATCCAGGATATGACATCACATTTAATCATGTCTTCTGAGGCTCCTCCTGCCTGATACTTCCCTTGTTTTTTATGAAAGTTTGAGGAGTACAGGTCAAGTATTTTGTAGATCATCCCTTAATTGGAATTTATCTGATGTTTTTCTCATAATTAGTCTGAGGTCATGCATTTTGAGGAGGAAGATCACAGAGTAAACTGCTGTTTTTATCTTATCATGTTAAGGATCCATAAAATTAAATTAACTTCCACTATTGACCTTGACCTTGTCATTTGTTTAAGGTCAAAGTCTTTATCAGATTTCTTCACCATAAAGTTACTCTTCTACCAACCTCCCTCACAACTTTCCATACTGTTCTTTTTGTAAAGAAGTCATATAAATGGCCCATACTTAGGGAGTAAGACTTCTATATAATTTCTTTGGAATTCTTTTGCATAGATTTCTCTTCTCCCCCATTTTTTTCTTTATTTAATCATCATTTATAACAGTGAGATACCTGGCTCCCACCATCCCCCCTCCATTTGTCTAATTGTTCACTTCCAGTATAAGCGATTAGCAGATCAGAATTCTTTACCCATGCTCCCATGGGAAACAATTCTATCAACTGTACAGTCCAGAGATTATGTACAGTTTCTTTTGCCTTTAGTCATACAGACTCCACTCATTTCCAGTTATAAGGTCAGTACCTTTTTTCCTGCCATCCTGTTTTGTGAGGTTGTTCATACATTTGAAATGTAGTTAGAATATTTTAACATATTCTGTATTTCCTTCTGGGACCCTCTGACTTCCTAAATGATTTTTTTTTTTACTTTGTATATATTAAGGTTTACTCTTTATGTTATAAAGTTCTATGAGTTTTGAAAAAACGTAGAATGTCATATATCCAAAATTACTGAATTATACAGAATAGTTTCACTGTCCTAGTTGTACATATCCTGTGCTTCACTAATTTAACCTTCCTCCCTTCCCTTGAGCCCCTCTCAAATACTGACCTACCAGAATGTTATCTTATGAAGGTCATATAGTTGTTGTTGTTTTTTATTTGTTTATTTGGTTTTTTGTGTTTTTTTGTTTTTGTTTTTGGTTAATCCTCATCCGAGGATATTTTTCCATGATTTTTCGGGAGAGCAAAAGAGAGAGGAAAAGACAAGCACATCAATTGGTTGCCTCCTGTACAGGGCCCAGGCTGCAAGAGAGGAGCCTGCAACCAAGGTACATGACCTTGGCTGGAATCAACCTGGTACCTTTTTGATCTGCAGGGCTATAGTTTTTTTCAAATGGAGTTATTTCACTTGGAAACATACATTTAATATTCATTTATTTGTGTGTGTGTGTGTGGAATCTATTGCTTGTATGTGCCACAATGTTTACTCATTCACCAATAAAAGACATCCTGCCTGCTCCTGATTTTTTACAATTATGAGTTAAATTGCTATAAACATTCACATGCAGATCTTTGTGTTCACATAACTTTACAAATCAGTTGGGTAAATATCGAAGAGAGTGATTGCTAGATCATATGAGAACACTACTTTTAGCTGTATAAGAATCAGCCAAACTATCTTTCAAGTGGCTGTACTATTTTGCTTTCCTACCATCAATGAATGAGAACTCCTATTCATCAAAGTAGTTGCTATCATCATTTCTATGGATTTTAGCTATTCTAATAAGTGTATAGTTGTGTCTTGTTGCTTTAATTTGCTATTACCTAATGACAAATAATACTGTCTTAATATGCCTATTTATCTTCCCTGTTGAGGTGTCCTGCTCTTTTATACAATTTTTAATTGAGTTATTTATTTCCTAACTATTAAGTTTGAAGAATTTTTTTTATATATTTTGGATAAAAATCCTTTGTCAGATATGTGTTTTGGAAAGGGTTTTTGTGTTTTTCTTTTCTAAGTCTGTGGCTTCTCTTGATTTCTTAACAGTCCTCACAGATAGATATTTTTCATTTTAATAAAGTCCAATATTGGTTACTTTCATTATTATGCTTTTGACCATGTATGTAAAAACTCTTCACCAAACCCAAGTCACCTAGATTTATTAGTTGACTATATTTGTCTATTTATGTGCGCTCTCTTCTGCTATATTAATCTATGACTATTGTCTTGTCAATAACACATTATCTTGATTACTGTAGCTTTATAATAAATCTTGAAGTTGAGCATTGTTAAGTTCTCTAATTTTGTTTTTCAGTATTGTGTTTGTGTTGAATATTTTTGTTTTCCTTAGAGTCTTTACAGTTTTCTACATATTAATTAATTAGTTTCTCCTCATTAAGTATGACTTTAGCTTTTGCTTCCTTTTTAAATTAAGTATTAGTCATAATCACTTCAGCCTGCTATATAACAAAATACCATAGAATGAATGGCTTATAAACAACATAAATTTATTTTTCAACATTCTGGAGCCTGGGAGGTCCAAAATCAAGGCACTGGCAGATCCAGTGTCTGATGAGAGTCTGCTTCCTAGTTCATAGAGAGCTGTCTTCTGCTTTCCTTACTCACAGGGTGGGAGAGGCGAGAGAGCTCTCTGGGGTCTCCTTTATATGTGTACTTTTCTCTCATGAGCTAATCACCTACCAAAGGCCCCATCTGGGTGGTGAAGTATAGCTTTCCAAACAGTTCTTATTTTTTGTAACGTTAAAGCAAGTTCTATGCCCACAAGCTCAAAATACTAATTATATACAACTGGGTTTTATGAAATTCACTAAATCTTGAAGGTTTAAAGCAAAATTACGACTTTTATTTACTATGAGTTAGTTATATGAGTTTAACTGAGCCTCTGGTGCCAGCTAAAATTACCAAAAAGTCCAAATAATTTATCTCTCAAGAGAGTAGAGCAAACTTTTAAAATTTCTTGTACTATGTACTTATATAGAGAGATGTTTATAATATGAAAGTCCAAGAGTTCTTTTGTCAACCTTATCAGTAGACTTAGAAAGTTTATCAGCCCTTTGAAGCATGTACAGTATCAGCCAGCAAATATTTTTATCAAGAGTGTCATAGTGATGACATATCTGATAGCTATGAATATTAAGCACAGATTATATTGGGACACATTTCAATTTGATGAATATTATACCTATGGCATTTTAAAGCTTTCCTTAAAATCTAATATTAATCATAAGCTTTGGGTAGGAGAGTGAAGTCTAACTCTTGACGATAGATACTGAATTTTGTTAAAGGGGTCTGTTTAGGATCATTGGTGTTGTTAAGTATAACATTTCCTAATCTTATTTTGATAAGCTACAGTGAATGAGCAATCTTTTATTCCATGAACAGATAACTATAATGGATTTTACATTTTGTTTCTATCAGAAATGTGCAAATCCAGACCTCAAGACACAGTTTGTGCAAGCTCTATCTTAAAGGGGGCTATTACTTCTATGTTGACCTTCCACCTAACTCTCATTTCCTGCATTCAGTTGTTTTTAATTTTATTTTAATAGCACTTCTAGTTCTTTCTGCAAACTCCTATGTCTCAAACTAATGGGAAAAAAAGTAAATATTTCACTTTATGATTTTTTGTTAAAAAGTAAATCTTTCACTTTCTGATTTTTAAAACCCTACCTCAAGAAGAACTTCATAATTTCTATTTATGGTAATGCAAACTTTTTCTTCTCTTTGGTGCTATAAAATTCACTATTGATTTATTATTTTATGTTTATTTGATTTTTTTTTAAAACTTTTTAGGGGTGAGACAGTAAGACAAGGATGTAAGAGAGAGATAATTTTTAAAGGAATAAAATTTTCGGGTCTTGATTTTCTGGTTACTGATACCTTGTATGGTTAAATTTAAAAATTAAGTTAAAATTCTACTTCATCTTAATATGCACAATAAATGTCCCCATTTTTAATTTTGCATATTTAAACCACTGTAATGAGCATTACATGATTAAAATTATTTTATGGGAAATGATTATTTCTCATTTTCCTACTATAGTTCTATGACTAGATTGGTTCTCCAAGTAGTCTTAAATGTCTACATGCTGCTCAATATTGAACTTACATTTAGATATATAGACATCTAAAATGTTTATTTCTGTCAAGTGAACAAATGAATAAATCAAAGAACTGGGAGAACCAAGTAGTGCTTGTCTGACCTTCAACTTTACAATTATATGAATTTTTTTTTAGCTAAGGCACACCTACAGGTTTTCAAATGATAAGAAATGAAAAGATTAAAATTAAAAATAACATTAACCATGTTCATTCTAATTTTAGTTAACCTTATATTCAGAAGAAAAAGTAAATATCAATCTGAGGTTGGAAATCTTTCTTTAATCTTTGCTTGATTTCTTTTCTTTTAACAATGGGCTTGGGCTGTTTTCATTGTCTGACAAAGTTCCTCTGTCTTCATTATAAAAGGCAGTCAGTCACATTTTAGGAATTAATAGATTATTTATTGCCAGATTTAAAATTGGTACTGTATCATATTTTTTATATAAAAAACACACATAGTCATGGTTATTTTTGCTATAATCCAAAAAGAATCATCATGACTCTTCTTGCAAATATAACTTTTTGTGTGTGTTGGTTGCTAAAGGAAAGCATATCAAAATCAACGACTTTAGCTCCTGAGCAAAAGGAAATGCTGGAAATCTCTGGAGGATGATATTGCCTATGCTTACTTACAGGAAAAAAACAGCCTTTTTGTGAGTAAATACCCTTAAGGTGAAAAAAATATGAAAATGAACATGTTGTCTTATATCAGTTATCTGCTATTGTCTACCAGTGTTTCCCAAAGTGTGGTACACATACCCTCAGGGGTACGGGAAGAGTTTGGTGGGGATATGCACTGCACTGTACTTAGCTGTGTCTAATTCTACATTCTCATGAGTACAAGGGGTACTCAGCATTACGAAAATTATAGAAGGGGTGCACATATGTCAAAAGTTTGGGAAACACTGGTAGGCAAACAATATGTAGTAAATAAAATTTTGAGAATATTTTACCAAGTATAGAACCCATTCAGAAAATGTGGGTTCAAAGTTTGAAACCAATTTCAAGGTATTTTTTTTAATTCAATTTTGTTTACTCTTGACAAAGCAATAATTTTCTGTTCTTCAGAATTGTTGAGAAGTTTAACTGAAGGATTAAAAAGCTTATTAATCATTAAATTGGCCTGGAAAACAACAGGTAATTTTTAGGAGGAGTACATGAATTAATTTGAGACCAAAAATATTTCAAGTGACAAATTTAATTAAACATTTATCTTTCCTCTTATTCTTTAATATTCTGGTGTTAAAATGGGCCATGGACGCAAGACCAAGACATGGCAATGGGTGACTTCATGTCAGAGGCTCTTACAGGAGCAGTTTATTTGTAGAGAGTTCTGAGAACTAATGGGAAGCCCCTAATATTTTACTCTATGTAGGCTATGAACATGTTACTAAGTAAAAATAAGCCAATTTTTAAGAGTATCCAGAAAAGATGGATTTATGGATTTATGTCCCAATAACAAGAAGAAGTAGACGGGCAATAATAACTAAAAGTCAGTTGTTGAGAAGAAACAAGACAATGCAGAACTAGAACTAAGTCCATAAATAGTATGAAAAATATTCCTTTAATGCCAAGTCCAGCATGTGATATTGGGGTAATGACATTATACCAACTGGGGTGGTTTTTGAAAGAGTAGATGAAAGTCATGGTGAGACTTAGATACTTTTATGTGTGCTGTCCATGAAGCCCTTCATCTGTGCACAAAGTACTTACACTTGTAATCATCAAGAAAATAAAACTTAGAATAGAGAGGATTTAGTATCTTCATCTCCAATTCAAAGTCCATGATCTTTAAATTCTCCTACTAAAACAGAGCCAGCTGTTTGGAAAGGAATTAAAGTCAAAGAACAGACTGATAAAATGATTAGAAGCTTTGCCCAATTCTTACCAAGCCTCCAAAATAACAAGGACAGTTCCAGAGAAGGCCTTCTTTAATGTTATCTTGAAGTGTTCTATACTTTTAAGACCTATTCTTGATTTTGTTAAACTCAATTGAAAGGTGGGTACTTTTCCCAGTCTGAAGAGCTCTGTTTATTGTTGTTTCTCCTCATGTTTTTTTTTTTTTTTTTTTTTTTTTTTTTTTTTTTTCAAATACCAAAGAATAGACTTTAATGTTCAAGTTTCTTGCTTATGTTTTGGGTTTCTAAAGAACATTTATGATTTTTACTGTTCAGCACTATTTAAAAATGGCTGAGCTGTCATCCAATATGATTGTGTTGGGATTGCAATTCCTTATATCATACCCCTTGAGATCACATAAAAAATAACAAATTTTGGTTAACACATAGGTGTGTGACCTAGACAACATTTTTATACTTTCTCGCTAATGTTGATTAATTCCAATGTGGGCATATGACCTAAAGTAGGTCAACCAATGTATTTCTCAGGAGTCCTCATTTTGCAGCTAGGAGAGGTTTTTGCCCTTTGCATAATAATGCTTGAAGATTATTATATTCAGTAGACCATAATTCAGCTGATATTGAAAAGACATCAAGCTAACATTAGCTTACCCAAGACAGAAGAATATTTTAGTTAACCCTATATTCAGAAAAAAATAACCTACCACATACAACTTTGATTTGCATGGCAGCTCTCTTCAACCAAGTGGTTAGGGACCCTAGCTCATTCTATGTTGTTATCCTGCAATATGAAACATATAGCTTCTGTCTTGTGGTCCAAGATGACTGCTCTAGCTTCCACTTTATGTCTTGATTGCAGCAATGAAAAGAGAAAGAAAAAAAGAGAGCAAAGTCATATCCAGAGGATATACATGCTGCCACTGCTCAGACCTTAATGACTGTAACTTACACAGGCACACCTCCCTTCAAGGAAAGCTGGGGTTAGTAGTCATTGCATAGATAACCATATAACTAGTTAACAATTCTTTTGTTATAGAATAATAAGAGAATGGAAATTTTAGTAATCATGTCTATTTTTGTTAAATATAAGCATCAAGGTTTCCTGGAAGCTGCCTACTCTAGATAAAGTCTTCCTATAGTTGGTAAGAGTTGGTATTATTTGCATGCATTTAAATTTTGAATAGAGTTGTGCTATTTCCTAACTTTTTAGATAAGTAAACAAATGAATTTCTTTATTTATATGTGTGTTTTGGTAAATAAATTTAAATCAAGTTGTCGTCTTAGTCACTAAGAATGAATAGAGAGAACAGGGTGCCCACCGCTTCTTGTATGACATAAGCTATGTATAAAAGTGGAGTTTCCTAAAAACAATGATCATTGCATTTTGAAAAGAGCTGTGTTACAGAAATATTTGAATTCAGCAAAGACTTTTAACTGTCAGATGGTTGAGGTTGCTGAGGTCTGAAGATAAGAATGAAGAGTTCAGGAATTAATGAGAATAAAATAACTACAAACTAGCCATTTCTTAAATAGCCACAATGCACCTAAAGAATTAAGTATTGATCTCATTTAATTTTTACTTCAACTGCATAGTAACCAGTATTACCTCCCTTTTATGGATAATCAAAAATTTAAATAACTTCTTTGAGATCTGTAATCTAACTTCTAAACTAGCTTAAGTTTTTCCTTATCATCATCATTACCTGCCCATTTTCACCAACAGCCTCATCCCACAGCCACCATTGCTTCCATCCCCGCCTTCATTACACAGGAAACACTCAGCACAACTGCCACCACCATCAAGGTACTGCCACCAGCCCTACTGCTTCCAATCACAATACCAGAATAATTATCCTTGAAGGAAATACAAGACAAATGGTTGTTTTATTCTGTGCGAAGAATAACATTAGACACAGAATGGCCAATATAATTAATATAACAAAAAATCCCACTCCATATTTTATGTAAGCTATTAATGAGTTTTTCTTCTTGTATTTCAGGATAATTATACATGGATTTCATAAGGACTGAGATCTTGATTTGTTAGTTGCTTTATTGAAAAAATATAAATCTAACACATTCTTGTTGTGACTCATTTAGTACAGAACAGTCTTTTCCGTGACAGGCTCTAAGTTTGATTTGGGGTTTAAGTGGGACAACATACAACTGAGCAAGCAGTTGTGACAATATGTGTTAAGTGCAAACAGAGGGCAAGTAAGAGGGGGAAAGGGAAGACAAAGCAGAGATATTTCAGAATTTAGGGTGAGATAGAAAGATATCCTGAAGGGAATTTTGTTTAAACTGAGTCCTAAAATGGGTAGAACATTGAGATGAGTAGAACATGGCAAGGAAAAGAGGGGAGCAGAGTGTTCCAGAAGAAACTTCAGAGGCAAAGGCCCAGAGGAAAGAAAGATATGTTTCCAGAAACTCATATTCATTGTAGTGGATCTGTAGGGAAAGTAAGTGTCATGTCGCATAAACCACACTGGAAAGATGGACTCAGCCTAAGGGCAATGGGAAGGTTTTAAATGTCCAAAAATCAGAATTGCACTTTAGAACTTCATTGCAGATTGCTGCTTGCATGGTAGAGAAGGCATTATTGGGGTCAAGGGATTTGTGTTATTATTCTACAGTCATCCAAGTGAAATGATCATCCTCAAGAATTATCTTGCTTGTGATGAAAAATGTTTGCTTTCATCTCTGTGAAGGCAGAGAGAGAGAGAAAGAAATGCACAAATTCAAGAAAACATTATAAAAAAAAAATGGAAGGCAACCACCATAACTTGTGGTTGATTAAAATAGGGACATGAAAGAGAGGGAGGATTTAAAGATAACATCACTGATTCTGTATGAGCAACCAGTGTCTGGTGATGTAATTCAAGTATGGAGGAAAAAAGATGAATTATTTTTTTAAGTAAATAAAGCTTTTTATTTGAAAATATTTCACATTTAATGAAAAATAGCAAAATTAAAAAATGATACAAAGAAAGTCTTAGATGTTTTATCCACTCTCTTATACAGACTTACATAGACAAGCAGACAGGGGGGTCTATAGGTGAATAGATTGGTGGATATTGCTTTTCCTGAATCATTTTAGAGCAAGCTGTTCACCTTATACATTTTTATTTCTAAATACTTTAATGCATATATTTTAAAGAACAAGGATATTCCGTTATATTACTACATTGCCATTTTCCATTTCAGGAATTTTACATTGATAAAACATTTTAATGTAACATCCATGTTCCAAGGTTGTTGATTGATCCAGTAATGTTCTTTAAAGCATATTTTTCCTGCAGAACTGGATCCAGGCCAGGATCATGTAGTGCATTTCATTATATGTCTCTAATTTCCTTTAATCTGAAATAGTTCCTTAGACAGTCTTTCTTTAAAAAATAGTCTCCTCATTTTTATAATATAATATTTTCCATTTGAAATTATCTGACATTTTGTCCTGATTGGATTCAGGTTATGCATCCCAGGTTATAAAATTTTATAAGTGATGTGTGTCCTTCTCAGGGTAATATGTGTAGAGGTTTGTGGTATCCACCATTCTCTCCTGGATGAGCACTTTATGAAGAAACACCCCAGACATACAAATAAACATATGTTGTTCATTAAAATCTCTCTTCTCTTATCCCTCCCAACCCTGCAATAATTTATCGTGCATTGATGATTCTTACATGAACCCATCTTTACTATTTTGGTTACAAACTGAATTTCCAATGTCAGCACTTCCACATTCATCAGTTGGCATTGTACTTTAAGAGCCCTCCCTTCTGCCCCAAGCATTTGCCTTATTATAATGAAGCACTGTGGATTCCTATTTTTAAATGGTTTATAACTCATGATTATCTTCACTATTTTTGATGCTACAATTGTCCCATATTTGGCCAGTTGAGTATTTGCTTTCACCATTAACTATGAATTTTGCTGTAGTTGATATTTAGGTTGAAATCATCACATTTTAACATGGGATTGTTTTTAAAAATATATATTTTATTGATTTTTTTTACAGAGAGGAAGGGAGAAGGATAGAGACCTAGAAACATCGATGAGAGAGAAACATTGATCAGCTGCCTCCTGCACATCCCCCACTGGGGATGTGCCCACAACCAATGTACATGCCTTTGACTGGAATCGAACCTGGGACCCTTCAGTCCGCAGGCCGATGCTCTATCCACGGAGCCAAACCGGTTTCGGCTTAACATGGAATTCTTTATTAAGCTGTCGCCTATCAAGGAATTTGGTTTTGTGCATATTGAGTTTTAGTTGTCTGCAGGATGTAAAAGTAGAGATGTCCAAGAGATTATTGGATATATAGGTCTTGAGGTCAAGAGAGTGGGTTAGATTAACATCACCTTGAGGATCCTCAACTGTATATTGATGGTAATTGAAGATTTGAAACTAGATTAGTACCTGAGAGAGCATAAATCTAAAATAACCAATATTAACTAAAACAATAACAAGTAGAGTTTATGTGAAATTACAAAGATATTATATATTGACTGTACCAGTAGACATTAAAACAATCAATCATGAAACTGGAGGCATTTAAAAATCTTTTTACAAGTTGCCTACTATGTATTGAACACAGTCCAAATAGAATTCTATGTTAATTTTTTCTTCCTTTCAGGTGCTTATTCTATAGTTCCCATTGAATGCTATCTTTTAAAGTATACCTAAAAACAAACAAACAAACAAAAGCTGCCTGTAATGTTTGTGTTGATACAAACTGAGTCTAAACTCACCTCATGACAAAGAATCCAAAATGTCCAGGAATCAAATCAAATATCAACAGAGCAGACAGAACTCACATGGAAGAGCTGAAAGTGAGCACTCCCCAGTTTGTCTGCTGAAATGTTGTCTATTACTTCTCTTTGTGGACAAAAGAACTTGCTGGAAAACAAATCAGTTTCACTAAAAAAAGAGATGTTGACAGGAAGCCAGGAAGGCTGGTCAACAACCTTAATTGCTCTAACCTTTAGTTGAGATATTGTTAGCTGAAGCAGCCTCCACTTTGTTTGTCCCTGTAAGAGTTATTTCCTGCCTAAGGGCTACATGTAAATTTCTGCTTATGTTGCCTAAGATGTTTTCCCCAAAGCCTCAATAAAAGTGGATGGCAGGGCCAGAAGAGTGAGTAGTTCTCCTACTAGAATTGGACTACTGCCTGGCCCCCCATATCGCCAAATTGAATTTCTTCAAGTCTCTTCATTTATGTGCGGCCCTCCTCCAGAACTTGAACCCTGAATTGGAACCCTTTCCAGGCAGGGCATGAAAGAGATTCCTATAAGAACTTAGGTGCTCAATGAATCTGCATTAACAACATCCAAGAATGAGAGGCTATGTGTTTAATGGAAATTTCCTCTAAAGTAGTCCACACTCACAAAGAAGTCATTAACCTTGGTGATTATACATTTTGTTCTTCTATTTATTTTCTCATGGGGAAAGGGAGTGATATGAAGGAATTATGCCATGTGGAATTGAGAAACTTGGAAGTTTGAAGAGAGTGGATTCAGCGTACACACATGATAAAGCACTCCTATGAAAAAGGAATCACCAGAACATGTGTTTTTAGTCATGTGACTAAAAACCACAAGTTTTAGAAAGCAAGGCACAGTATACTCCTCAGAGGAATTCACAGAATTCTTGGGCTGATTATCATTCTCATATGAGCTGAAGGATCGGTGTGGCAGAGATAATGCTGATCATATATGCATTCCAGTTTAAACCTCCCAAAAAGCGATGACATAAGTCAATGACAGTTGTTCTTAATGCCCCCTTATAACTCTATCAATTAAAATATTTTATAACATATCTGGAAAAACTAGATTATATTTGTGGAGCATTCACTATGTGCTTGAAACAGTTCCAAGAACTAACATGTATTAAATCACTTAATCTTCAAAACAAACTTATAAATTATATATTATTATAATTTCCATCTTTTTAGATAAGACTGAGTTTAGAGAAGATGGATAGTTTGCCAAAAATCATGCAACAGGGCAAGAAGATGCTGTCATGATTCATTTTGCTTCTTTCCAAAGAAGTAAGCATAAAAGAATTAACGATATTCTAAAACTTCTATCAATTAATTAATTTTTGCTTGGCTGCAATCACTTTTTAGCTCAGTGAATTCTCCCACAAATAGTGCTAATATGTGGCACATCTATTTAAAAAACACTAATTGTATAATTTCGGACTGTAATATAAATTCACATTGAGTGATTAGTGTACTTCTACTTTTGCATAATGGTGGATTCATAGAAACTGTAAATTCTCAGAGTGGTACTATATATAAAACATACATTTTCAGAGAAAGTCAATGATAATTATCTTCATAATAGTGAAATAAATTGTATCTTCCCTGTATATTAAGAAGTATGTCATTTAACTTTTCCATGTATCATAAAGGTACATACATCTCATTATTTCTTGTCACAAATTTGATTTACAGATGTTAACTATTTGAGTAAAAAACTATAGTATTAGTAAATTTGTTGAAAAAATTCTTTTAAAATGTATTGTGGAGAGTCCCTTAATTCTATATGAAGAATATAATTTTAAGTTGTTCTTCAGTAATCAACCACTGAGATGATTTCTATTATTCTAGATAAGTTTTGCTATAGTATTGTTCTTTAGTATCTACATCTTTTATAAAATAACTAGAGGCCCACTGCACAAAATTTGTGGAAGAGTAGGCTCTCCTTCCCCCAGCTGCTGACACTGGCTTCCCTCCAGCACCCAGGACCCAGGCTTCTCATGAAGCCCTGGCTTCATTTGGCAGGTCATCCAGAAGGACATCCTTTCTAATTATCATATTATACTTTTATTATTATAGACTAAAGGGCCGATGCACAAAATTCGTGCATGGGGTTTGGGGTGGGGGTACCTCAGCCCAGCCTGCATCATCTCACAATCCAGGACCCCTTGGGGGATATCTGACTGCCAGTTTATGCCCGATCCCAGGCAGTTGGATATCCCTCTTGCAATCCAGGACTGCTGGCTCCTAACTGCATGCCTGCCTGCCTGCTCGCCTAATTGCCCCTAAACCCTCTGCTTGCTTGCCTGATCGCCCCTAAACCCTCTGTTTGCCTGCCTGGTCACGCTACCCACTCACCTGATTGCCCCTTACCAGTTGCCTGCCTGCCTGATTGCCCTTAACTGCTTGTCTATCTGCCTGATCGCCCCTAACTGCCTCTTCCTGCCTGCCTGATCACCCCTAACCACTCTGCCTGCCTGATCACCCCTAACTGCACCCTGCCTGCCTGGTTGCTCCTAACCACCTTTGCCTCAGCCCCTGCCATTGTGGCTTCATCTGGAAGGACGTATGGAATATCGTTCAGCTGTCCAGTCTAATTAACATATTACATTTTTATTATTACAGATGTTATTCATGCAATCACTCTTAATTTCTTAATATCACTAATAGTAACATTCATTATTTTTTGTACTCTTTCACAATAACTCTAGAAAAATCAATTGTTATGCACAAATTGCTAAAATGTCAGCTGCTTTTTTAAAAGTTGGCTATATGCATAAAATGCCTCTCAACTGTAGCCTGGGCTCCATATATTGCATAATGTATGCCATTGGGAATGGGCTTTTTCCAAGAATTAATTTCTAAGGCTTTCAAACATGTGACCCTTTTGTATACATTATATGTAATTTATAACATAACATACCCCCTAATAGCTATTGCATTCCATATGAGTTTTACATTGTGAGCAATAAAACTTCATTATCAAACAGGATGATTTAATTTATTGTAATAAAAATTGCTTGACTGTAGTTCATTACTTAGATGATTTTTAAAAAAATACATTTTTATCGATTTCAGAGAGGAAGGGAGAGGGAGAGAGAGAGAAAAACATCAGTGATGAGAGAGAATCATTGATCATTGGCTGTCTCCTACACAACTCCTGTTGGGAATAGAGTCTGTAATCCCGGCATGTGCCCTTGATTAGAATTGAACCCAGGACTCTTCCATTGCATCCAAAGCTCTATCCACTGAGCAAACCAGCTAGAGCCATTACTTATTAGGTCTAGTAATAATTAATGTCGTTTTCTAATACTTTTTTAAATCGAATTTATTTAAACAATACAACAAAATTTAATCAACAATATAGTTGCCGTTGTTTTCTACTACTTGTGCCCAACACTCAGGAAGTATTTTAATCCCTCTGTTGTAAAATTCTTGTGATTTTGATGCAAAAAATTTGGTCAATGTATTTTTGAGGCATTCTTCATTATTAAATTTTTTTTCCAAGAAGAAAGTTTTGCAAAGAATGAAACAAATGGTAATCGGAAGGGGCAATATCAGGAGAATATGCAGGTTGAGGGAGAACTTCCCATTCCAACTGGCGCAGTTTTTCAGCAGTGATTCTTGCAGTATGCGGTCGTGCGTTATCGTGGTGAAGAATTACGCCTTCCGATTAATCAGCGCGGGTTCTTTTTCTCTTAAAGCTTGGGCTAACCTTTCTAATTGGGCACTATACACTGCACTTGTAATGGTTTGGTTAGATGGTAAAAGTTCATAATGAAGAATTCATTTAAAATTCCACCAAACACACAACATCACTTTTTTCGCATGCAAGTCAGGTTTTGGCGTGGGCTGCGGAGCCTCATTTTTGTCCAACCATTGAGGCCGCCTTTTCAAATTAACATACGGCACCCATTTTTCATCTCCGGTAACAATTTGCTCTAAAAACGGCAAACGGTTTTGACGAGAGAGGAACGAACTGCAAATTGTGACTCTTTGATTACGGTTGTTGTCGGTCAACTCATGAGGAACCCATTTTCCAAACTTTTGGACTTTGCCGAGTGCACGCAATTGATTGGAAATTGTTTTTTGTGAACAATTTAAAGTTGTCGCAAGCTCTTGTTGGGTAATTTGAGGATTTTGCACCAAAAGAGCTTGAAGAGCTTCTTGGTCAAAATTGGACACACGGCCTCGACCACTCTTGTCATCTAACGAAAAATTTCCCTCGCGAAATTTCTCAAACCAACGCTGGCATTTTCTGGCGCTAACTGCATCTTGACCAAGAGCACTACAGATGTTTTTTGCAGCCTCACTTGCTTTTCTTCCTAATTGGAACTCGTAAAGCATGCAGTGCCGAATATGCTCTTCATCCGCCATCTTCTTAGCCCTAGTTTTGCAACAAAAACCAAACCAAACACAAACTTTTTCAAGCAAAACTAGTTAATTGCACTTCACACGTTCTGTAGATAGCACGTGTTTGAAGGTTATGTCAATACAAGTCAATGCCAAGCAAGATTTTAAACGAATGTTTAAAAACGACATTAATTATTACTAGACCAGATAGATCATTTATCCACTGTTCTTAATGTTGTTGATTTTTCTTCATAGCTTGCAGAACAGAATAATTTTTATTTTCATTATCTGACTTATGAACTCTCAGAAATAATGCTAATTTTACTTTTGTGTTGTGGGCCCATCACATTTTGTAATCGTTTGTGTTTCTCTGAAGGAAGTTAAGAGTTTTCAATAAGTTCAGTGTTAATGCTATGATTTTCAGTGTTTTTCTCTGAATCTCAGTAATATGATACACATTGGATTATTTTACCTTTTATATCTTTTCTGTCAGCAGTTCCTTCCTCCCTTCATCCTTCCTTCTTTCCTTCTTTCCTTCCTTCCTTTCCTCCTTTTCTCCCTTCTTTTCCTCCCTTCCTTCATTTCTTTAAAACTCTGTGTATAGAGTTAGTTATATTCTATTTAACTTATTCCCCAACAGTGATTATTTAAATTTACCCTACTTTTTGCTATAAAATTAACATTATATTAAATAGGTCTGTGCAAACTTTTTTCAAATATACCAATCTATACAAATTTTCCATGATTAGAATTTTGGGGGTGATGTACATTTCTTTATGTTGGGGTGAAAGAACTAGAATATGGCTCTTCGTGATCAGATTTCTAAATTCTCATACTTCCCTAATCCTTCATCCTTAGTAGAATTTTAAAATGCTACTTTAACTTTTTTAATCACACAAATCATGCATGGATTTATCCTATCTAATAAAGATAGAATATGCAAATTGACTGTCACTTCACAACAAAGATGGTGGTGCCCACAGTCAATAAAGAGGGGATATGCAAATTGATGCAACAAAAATTGTGGTGGCCAGGCTGGGATGCTGTGTCATCACCATGGTGATGGTGCAGGAGTTCTGCCCTACCCTGGCTGCTTTGGGCCTCTGGGCAGTGCACAAAGGTGAAAGGCAGCTCCAGGCCAGAGTAAAGGTGGAAGGCGGTGGCCAGAGCGAAAGCCCAGGTCCCAGGTGCTGGCAGCCAGGGGCAGGAAGCCTGGTTCTCGCATGAATCTTCATGCATTAGGTCTCTAGTATTTGATAAAAATTATCTGGAGAAGAAATTTTCATTTTCTTTCTGTTCTCTGCTAAGTTGCTTTGTGTAGGGAGACATAGATACATTCATATTTTTTTTCCTTTTTTATGTAATGTGGATTATATTATATAGGTTGTATTATGAATATGTCAAATTATTAGGTTAGATCTTTGTATGTTTTCCATTTTTAAAATATATTTTATTGATTTTTTACAGAGAGGAAGAGAGAGGGATAGAGAGTTAGAAACATCGATGAGAGAGAATCATCGATCAGCTGCCTCTTGCACACCCCCTATTGGGGATGTGCCTACAACCAAGGTACATGCCCTTGACAGGAATCAAACCCGGGACCTTTCAATCCTCAGGCCAATGCTTTACCCACTGAGCAACACGGGTTTTGGCAGTTTTCCATTTTTAAGTCAACTTTAAGAAGGCATGATTTGAAAACAATAAGGTGCATTTATTTACAATGTATAATCTTTTGAGTTTTATCAAATGTTTGCACCCACGTAACTGTTACGCCCAGATTTCAAGATCCCCAAGAACCACCAGGGAGCTGAGTCCAATGCAAAAAACAAAAGAGCCTTTATTCAAACTCAAGTCTGGTCTTCCTGCCTACACAGCAGCAGAAGGCAAAGAGCCCTGAGCTCTGAAAGTGTGTCTTTTTATAGCTTTTAGGGTTGTGTGGTAGGGTGATGCTCGGACCACTGAGTTGGCTGGTTCTGATTGGTGGGGTGAGGGCCAGGGTCCAGTTACACTGGGTTACTTCCCTCTGTATTTCTATTGGATGATTTAAGGGTGGGTTGGATAATTGATACATTTTGTGGTCTTTCTCGGAAAAGGGTTATGACGGAGACATAGTTATACAAGACAGTTACACAGTACATAACAGAGTCAGTCCTGCTCTGTCCTTGAAAGAAGGCCTACATGCTGGGTAGGGGCCATGAGACTGTATCTCAAGGCCTGGACTGGTGTCAGCACTGATAACTCTATAATCCACGGCCTCTCTGGAAGCATACTCCAACATTCTCACTCTCTTACAGTAACCACCACCACAATTAAGATATAAAGCATTTTCATCATCACAGTTCCCTTGAATTTTTTGTAGTCAATCCCTTCCCCAACCCCATGCAACCACTGAGATGATTTCTATTATTCTAGATAAGTTTTGCTATATTTAAAAATATATATAAATGGAATTATACCAATCATACCTACTACCCTGTTTCCCCGAAAATAAGACAGTGTCTTATATTAATTTTTGCTCCCAAAGATGTGCTAGGTCTTATTTTCAAGGGTTGTCTTATTTTTCCATGAAGAATAATACGGTACATATTTATTGTTAAATGAAAATAAAGGAAATTTATTACCTGTATACTGTAGGATAGTACGATAGTTGTCAGCACAAACCAGACAAACTGTGAATCCTACAGTATCAAGAATTTACTCATTTATTCAATGACAATCATGTCATCATCTTCTGGAACATCATCATAACAATCCAACTCCTGAATTTCTTGGTGAACTTCTTGTGACTCCATTTCTTTCAGAATCAGTGGACCAAATCTCTCATGTTTAGCCTAGTGGGGGTGGGGGGCATATTTTCATGGGGATGCCTTATATTTCACTCAAAAGGAAACCTGTAAGTAGGTCTTATTTTCGGAAGATATTTTATTTTCGGGGAAACACGGTAGTAGTGTTATGTGTGTGTGTGTTTATATTAGGGACTTAATTTTTGAGCCATTCATGTTGTTGCATGTTTCAATATTTTTTGTTTTGGGTAAATACCTTAGAGTGGATACACATTTTATGTACATGTAATATTTTTCAGAATTAAACTCCAAATTTAACAATCAATATTATAAAGACAATGTATTCTGACCACAATCAGTACATTTTCTGACCACAATTGATATACTTTACATATAAATGACAAAACATATTTAACCCCTTCCTCATATATTTAGACATTCTAATATATTTTCTAAATGATTTATGGATACAAAATTTAACCATAATCCGAAAGTATTTATGACAGTTATAATATTTTTATCTGTCAAAATTTTTTAGTGGAAATAAATTATTTTTGATAAAGTTTATAGTGTCAAAGGCTAATATAATAAATGGCAAATTTTATTGTCATCACATCTGTGACCCCATTTAAATTATGGCTGGAAATGTTGTATAAGACAGAACCTAGTGCTGAGAGCTCCTTCCATGTTCATCTATAATAGATAGTAATATATTTTTTGTATGTAGTTTTAAAATGAACTATCAATACACCTGTATAATAAAACAAAACAAAACACTTCTTATGAGTACAACTGTTTATTAAAAAAACAACACCCTCATAGATGATCATGTTACTTTCTAAACTTTCCATCACTATTTGTCTTTATCTTATGCTCTATTGGAACCACTTTAGGTTTTCTAAGCACACTGCTTCTCTGTTTCAGAATGTCCTTCTTCCTTTATTCTCCTGGAAAATTTTCATCTTTTTTATCCCCTCACCTTCTATTAAAGTATCCCTTCCTCTTATTGTGGTATTTGACCTCATTGTTTATTCATTATACTCCTTCTATAAAATGTCTGTGTCGTACACATGTCTCCTATTATGTATATATATATATATATATATATATATATATATATATATATATATATATATATATAATACATAAGAACCTATTTAGAGACAAGAGCCAGGATACTGTGACAAAGAAGCCAAGGGAAGGAGTAGATGTCCTGAGAGAAGAACCAAGGTTATCTGAGAAGCAAAGCAGTTAAGAAGACAAAAATGAAGAAAAAAGTAAATTCTTGGCTATTATGTTAAAAAAAGAGCTACATTTTTGTAGTAGGCCATAGTGGATGTCATAAAGATCTAACTGAGGGTTAAATATTTGTGAAGAACCGATGTAATTTAGAATGATTTGAAAAGAAAAAAAATACCCTTTGAAAAATCTTTTAAAATATGTTTAAAGCACTTTCAAAATCTTTATCCAAGTGAAAAGGTTTTTAAGAATAAAGCATTCATATCTTTTATCCTATTTTCTTCATTTACCTATATAACTTTATATATTTCTTTTCTGTTTATTCAAGATAAATCTTCATTATCTTTGGAGAGAAGAATAAAACCCAGCAAATGTTACATATATTATTTGAAAAGTACCAACTATAGTTCTAAGATGGAAGCACTCATTTTATATGCCTCACTCCAAACATTAAATTCTGATAGCTGATGCTTTCATTGTATCACAATGAAAGTCAGGGTGGGCTTAAAAAAAAAAAGTGAAACTTTCGGAATGAACATTTGCTATTGATTATGAGCCTGTGTCAGATATGTGTGTGGGGCAGAGGGGAGGGTGAATGGTGGTTAGTTGCATGATATATTAATAAGAAACAGTTTAATGCAGGAGATCACTAAGGCATGGCTAATTCTGAAGCCAAACCCCACACATTCTTAACTTTCCCCCCAGCTTTCGAACCAGTCTCCCCACACTCACTACAGGAACTGGAACATTATTCTTTGAAAGCAAAGCCAGTGTTTAGAAAATCTGAAATTGAGCTAACAGCACAGCATATAGAAGTCACACAGGATGTTATTTTAAACTGTAATGCAGAAATGTCAGTTCATTTGATATCTTTATTTGTTACATGTGGGCTTGAAGGAAGCATGTTATGTATATTTTTGCTTTGCAGATACTCTGTTACAGGGTATATTCAATTGTCCGGGAAGTTTGAGGTGCATTAAAGAGGGCTTTTGCTGAACAGCTTTGGAGCTTGGAGAAAAGAACATACAATGATTTCTCTCATCCCTTCCCCTAATATGTATTTAAAACTGTTACTGGGGGGTCATTCAGAAAGCGTGTCTAACTGGGTGAGCCACATAACTGCAATGCAACTTATATTCTATCAAATTACTTCTCAATTGCACATCAGTTAAAGATTTAAACACATGACTGGATCCAAAGAAAGAATTGTGCAGGATCCAGAGGTAATGAAATGCATGCTTAATTGGTTGCACTTGACTAATATTTGTGCTATCCCTACAAACACTTTGTTCCAAATATCTCATGTAAACCACATCCTACATTTACATTTTCTCTTGTGTATCATTTAGAGTTTTATTTGCTCCCAAAATGTTAAGTCTGATAGTTAATTGGTGACTTTCTACTAATTGATTAGCTGTTGCAAAAGGGAAAAAAAATGGAATGTGAAACTCTAAATCAATGACACATGCTTTCATATTCACACCAGTCTGAAAGATTATACATCTCTCTTTTGCATAAAATGTTTATATAGGATATAAAATCAGTTGAACTTTTTTATGTCTATATTAAAGGTAAGTAGAAAATTCTTTTGGGAGCAACACTAAAATAAAGCATTTCTTGGCAGTTTTCTTGAAATTGTTTCCAAAAGAACAAGAAAAAAAGCAACATTATTTTTCTTTAACAAGGACACAGAGAAAAATATGGAGTGGGAAAGGACCTTTTCTTATTATCAGAGAAAATTAGATATACAATCTGCAAACTATAGCTATATTAATGTCTTGTAGCTTTAGGGACAGAGAAACTGCAGTTCAATAAAGGGCCCACTGCAGGATGAAGGTGGTTTTGCATCTTGATGGAGGCTACAGACCATAAGTGGCCAGAGCATTTTAGATAATGTACTACAACATCTGTCCACTCCAATTTTGTTGAAAGGAACCACCTGTCCTTATAAACCAGGGATGGGGGACCTTTTTTCTGCCAATGGCCATTTGGATATTTACAACATCATTCACAGGCCATACAAAATTATCAACTTAGACATTAGCCTGCTATATTTGTCAAACAATTAACTCACTGCAATGCCTTGGCGGGGCCAGACCAAATGATTCTGAGGGCCTTATATGGCCTGAGGGCCGGATGTTCCCCACCCATGGTATAAATACTTCCAAGTAGACAATGTGGTATTTAAAATATTTTATGATTTTAAACTTCATTACCTTTAACAAAAGACTTTTATAGGACCACATCTCTTTTTTTTTATAATAGCAAAAATAAGTAGAAACATAATATTTAATGTGGAAAGTTTTTATAGCTCTGTATATTTTAAAAAAACTAAAGCATACCTCTTTTCAAGTGATTGTATCGATTAAAATATGCAAATAAAGATACATAACACATTTTAAAAATATTTTTAAAGTCACTTAGATAGGAGAGAATGTAATATGTATGTTGTAAAAATCAAGGGTAGCTAGGTTGCAATCAAGAAACGTTTTGTTGAAAACTATTGAATTCTTTGCATGTCTTTCATTGTTGTTACACATTTCTACTAGTATATTTTTGCCTATAGCTAGTTACCATTTGTAGCGAATGCCCTTTATCTTCTAGGTACTTTTTAGGCAGAGGGAATGGTGCTTCATTAATTAATGTATTTTGATAACCTTGTCAACAGTCATTTCTTGGGATTCATGATTTGATGGGAGCATTTCAGGTTGTTTGAAGAGACTAGAAATGAGAGACTGATGAGAGAGCAACATTGAACAATCACATGATTCCATTTTTTAAGTTGTAGACATTTTTTTGACTTCCTTATATTGTCTATATTAAAACCCCTCCCATCTTCAGTGAGAAATACCCCGCAATGACTGAGTTTACTTTGATTTGAATAAGGACTTGAGTTTTCCACCTTTACTGGATATGGAGACACAGGAGTTAAACTCACAAAGACCAATTTTAAAGAGCTCAATTTTTGCATATATGAATTTGTGATAGTAAACCATATAGCCATTACATATGCACTGCAAAGGAGTTGGTGGAAAAAAAACAAAATTATCTCTAATTCTTCTTCACTGAAATAGTATCTCATTTTTCTTACAGAAAAGAAAAATTTTTGAAATTCAGGTCTTGCTCAAAGTCCCTTTCAACACCCAAGAAATTATGGTGTCCAATGTATGAAGATTCTCTCTCTCTCTCTCTCTCTCTCGTGTGTATGTGTGTGTGTGTGTGTGTGTGTGTGTGTGTGTGTGTGTGAGAGAGAGAGTGAGAAAGAGAGAGAGAGAGAGAATATCATGAATAAATTTAAAATCACAAATGTTAATGGCAAACAAAATAAAAGATACTCTATAACATTTGAGAATTTTGCGTAAGAAAAATAAGATAAAGAGAAAAAAAATAAGATATTCTTGATAGCAAAATAATAAGTTGAGAAAACTTTACAGCTTCAAAAATGTTACCTGTTTCAACACAGCAGATTGCTTGTAAGTAAAACGTTCTGGAAGGACCGTGAGAATCATCGAATTGTGCTAGCACTGTCATGGCAGACAGACCCACCACACGTGAGGGCCATTGGAGTCTCTATGGCTGACCTGTTGTGCTGCCCACAGTACAGTATCTCAGTGTGCAGACTTTGGGGATCCAGATTGCATGGAACATTGGAAAAGTTCATTTCCCTTTTAACTTTTTAAATTTCCTCATTCTCAAACGAAAGTTGTGATATTCTGATTCATAGAGCTGCTCTGAGTTAAAAAAAAAAAAAAGGCACTTGAAACAATCTCTAGTGCCCCCAAATCACTGGCTATCATCATTTTTATTTTAATTAGTATCCATTTCAAGTATCACCTTTCTCCTAAGATTATTTATTAACCCTGACCCATTTTATCTTCAACTGGCAATCTCAATGTCCAGTTTATCAGAATTTGAGTTTCTTGAGTGTCACCTCTCTCTACTTCCCACCTCTTATTAATTAGCTTATTTATAAAAACAAACTTTATTACTTCTAGCCTTCTAGGCATAGAAATATGTTATCTATACTCTTAGCTCACGCCTATTCTTAACTGCATCTTATTTTTTTTCTTCTCCTTTTCATTTATCCTACTATAATCCCTTTGGCTTCCCTTGAATTATCTCAACTTTCAAACTATGTCCTCTTCCAAATCATTTTGCCCAATGTAGCTAGACTGGACTTTTCAAGTTATTTTTGTTCAAGTTGCTCTGCTATGTAAATCATTTTAATTCTATCCCTTTGTTCTTAGAATAAAATGCTAATTCCAAAAGTGTCCTGCATGGTCTGGCTTCTGCCTACCCCTTCTTCCACACCCGCACCAACTCTATCTCTCCCCCCACTGCTCTTCCCTGAGAACACACTCCTTCTCTCTACAGGGCCCTGTCTGTGTTCCCCTTCCCACCACTCCAGCACGTTTTTTCACTTGATTTAATGCAATCCATGTTATTTCAACTTCAAATTTGTTTTATCAAAGAGAACTTCTCTGACATTCCAAACTTGTTCATTATTTTCTGTTAATGTATTCTAATTTTTTCTTCCCTCCCTAAGCTACCCTGATGTTTCCCATGATTGTTATCTAAACTGCAGATTTAACATTTACTTCTTCAATTCTTTAATAATTCAACCCCAAACTTCAGCAAAATCTAAAACTGTGTCTCCATATATATATATATATATATATATATATATATATATATATATATATATATATATATTTTTACAGAGAGGAAGGTAGAGAGATAGAGAGCTAGAAACATTGATGAGAAAGAAACATCGACCAACTGCCTCGTGCACACCCGCTCCCGGGGATGTGCCCACAACCAATGTACATGCCCTTGACCGGAATCGAACCTGGGACCTTTCAGTCCGCAAACCGACGCTCTACCACTGAACCAAACCGGCTTCGGCAAACTGTGTCTTCTTATTCACAGTTGTATTTCTGGTTAATTCTTTTTAAATAAATAAGTGAATAAATATTGTCACCATCACTAGAAGTTTTGATGTTGAAAAATTCTCTCATCCACCTCTTTAGGTTATCAATCTTCACAATTTGCTGCCTGAGTTTTGACATTAACCTTAGTTTTAAACTCCCTGTCCCCAGCAGAGAAATGAACTAGGAACTTCAGCTATTTAAATCAAAACATAATGAATCAATAGTCTTACTCCTCCAAAAAGTGTTTTTGTGGATAAAAGAATGCAATTATGTGATTTTATGACTGAAATATACCATTAATAACTTTGAGTGCATAATTGTGGTCATCTTACAATTATGTGCTCAATAAATGGACCTTGGATGAGTTAGTTAATCTCTTTTGGCTCTATTTTCTCATTTTTAAAATTAAGGATATGCTTACTCTATCTAAAAAATTTAAGGCATACTTGAGATACAGTAGGTACTCAATAAATAAGTTCTTTATGATCATTATTATTAATATTAAATCCAGATATAGCAGCTATACTTTGCTAGGATAGTCATTGTAACTAACCAAAGAGCAAACTAATTTTTTAGGAAGGAGCCAAGAACAGAATTTGGTATATAGTAGGTATGAAGCTTACATTTATTATAAGAAAGAATTAATAATAAAGTAATTTTAATACTATCTTCCATTTTTTAGAAATATAGATAAAATGGAAGGGTTTAAAACTAAAGGGTTCACAAAGCAAAACTAGGATATTTAAAATTTTATATACCATACCAGAGGCCCAGTGCATGAAATTTGTCCATGCACTGGGCCTCTGGTATGGTATATAAAATTTTATATACCATACCAGAGGCCCAGTGCATGGGACCCTTAGAGGTATGTCCACCTGCCGGTTTAGGCCAATTACCAGGTGGATTTGGCCTAAGCTGGCAGGCGGGCATACCTCTCACAATTCGGGATTTCTTGCTCCTTACTGCCCACCTGCTTGCTCCTTACCACTCGGCTCGCTGCTCCTTAGTGCTGCAGTGGATGCGGGAGAGGCTCCTACCATCACCACTGCGCTTGCCAGCCATGAGCCCAGCTTCTGGTTGAGCAGCGCACCTGCTGTGGGAGCACACTGACCACAGTGACTGGTTGTTCTGGTCGTTCCACAGTAACCATTATTTAGGCATTTATTATATAGAACTAGAATCCCAGTGCATGAAACTGTGCGAGAGCCATGAGCCACTGCCAAGAACCAGCCTGGCCCACCACTGGGAGCCACAAGCTTCCCACCAGGAGCTGAGAGCCACCTTGCCTTGCCACCGGGAGCTGTGATTCGTCTGACTTTTTGCAGTAGTACCTCCAGTCAAAACTGAGAACATTGGGCAAGCTGGAGAAGGAGGACATGGTGATTCATATGTTGAAACCCTAATGTCTCACATGGTGATATTTTCAGGTGGGGTTTTTGTGAGGTGATTAGGTCATGAGGATGGAGGTTTCATGTAGGTTAGTGCCTGTATAGACAGAGGAAAAGACATGCAATAGCTGTGTGTGTGTGTGTGTGTGTGTGTGTGTGTGTGTGCATCTGAGAAGGCCATCTGAGGACATAACCAAGAAGGAGGCTCTCACCAAGAACTTGACCACACTGGTACCCTAATCTTCAATGTCCAGCCTTCAGAATATATTGTGAAAAATAAATTTGTTGTTTGAACCACCAGTATATGGTAATCCTACCTAATAAAAGAGTAATATGCAAATTAACCATCACTCTGCTACACCTACAAGCCATGCCCACCAGTCATGCCCACCAGCCAATCAGAGCGAGTATACAAATAAAGTCAACCAAGATGGCTACAGCCACAGAGAGCAGGAGGGAGGCTTGGATTTCCCAGGCAATGAAGGAAGCCAAGCTTTCTGCCTGCCCTGGCCAGCCCAGGCCTCCGCTTGCAGCTACAAAGTTTCAATGATAGAAGGCAAACAAATCCAAACAGAAATGGCTGCTGGCTACCAAGTGTGCAGGAGGCTTGGCTCTGCTGCAAGCTACAAAATTTCAATTGTAGAAGGTAAATAAATTCCAAATACCAGGGCCTCTGCTTGGGTTGCTAGGGGGAATGACTGGCCTGCAAACCACCACAGGCCCCTTGCTCAGGCTGCCCCATGCCCCAAAGGAACCCCCACCCTCATCCAGGACACCCTTCAGGGAAAACCAGCTGGCCCCCACCCCTGCACCCGGCCTCTATCCTATCTAATAAAAGAGTAATATGCAGATTCACCATCACTCCCACACACAATATGGCTGCCCCCATGTGGTCAAAGATCCTGCCCCCATGTGGACACAAGATGGCCACCACAAGATGAGGAAGGCAATTGGGAGGCACCAGGCCTGCAAGGAAGGGCAATTGAAAGTGATCAACCCTGTCGGGGAGAGCAGTTAGGGGTGACCAGGCTGGCAGAGGAGGGAAATTAGGGCAAACAGGCTGGCAGGGGAGCAGTTAGACATCAATCAGGCTGGCATGGGAGTTGTTAGGGGATGATCAGGCTGGCGTGCAGAAGTGGTTAGGGGCAATCAGGAAGGCAGGCAGGCAAGCAGTTGGGAGCCAGCAGTCCTGAGTTGTGAGAGGGGTCCCAAATTGGAGAGAGTGCAGGCTCGGCTGAGGGTCACCCTCCAGTGGCCCCTGTGCATGAATTTTGTGTACCAGGCCTTTAGTTTTAATAATAGCCCAAACTTAATGAATCTACTGTCTATTGTGAGATTCTTTCACTCGTGCAAAAATATTCATCTCCCTATAAAATTAAGAATGTGATAACTCAGACCAACAAATCTCAATTCTAGTCCATGAAGTTCTGGAGTGTAAGGAGTCATTTAAAGAGGTTCTCTGAAGTAGAACATGGCTTTGGAAGACATGCTTGAACACCAGCACTTTGTGGGCTCGATGCTGACAGTGAAAGTACATGAGGGATAGCCAATAAAACTGTCTTCTTGGTTTGGGGAATTTGGAGTTGTGTTAGGGAAACAGTGACTAATTATGAGAGGTATTTGGAAAACAGATAGTCTGTCAAAATAAATGTACCTTTCTTCTTTTCTTGAGAGGAAACAAGCTGTTTTATGGATTTCCTTGGAATCCTTAAAAAAGCAGGAAGAGAATTGTTTCCATTATTCATGGCATTTTTTTTTCCTGCAGGTTGAGCAGGCCAAACATTCGTACTTGCATAGGTGAAGCTGGAAAGTTCCACACCAGCCTGGACATTGAGCTCTTTAGGTGCGACCCACACTCACATTTTAATCTCCCATATTCAAGACCCCGGGGCCTCCTCAGGACTAGGACTGGTGCCTGACCTTTGTCACATGTGGATTCTGCAAAGCAGGTAGGTTTGACACAGTGGGGAGGAGAGCAAGGTACAGGTAACCCATCTATAGTTGCCTGTGAGTGTTTGCTGAGTTTTTGGATATAAAACAGGCAAATTTTATACTTCAGATTTCTTGGTCATCTTGCTTCAGACTGTTTGAAAAGCCACCCATGTTTTCTTTCTCCAGTCCTCACTTAATTCTATACTTTTGTGAAACTTCTGAAGACATGTAAGTCTGGGGCTCAAAACACATCCTTATGTGTAAATTGGATATAGTGTCATTTACATGCAGGGCTATATTAATAAGACTAAATGGAAAAAAAAATGTGCATGTAGCCATTAATGAAAGGCCTGACACATAACAGACTCTTCATAGATGATAGTTTGAGATAAAAGATACTAAGATCTGTATGATATTACCCCTTATTTTCAGTTACTCTAGTGCCGTGGTCGACAAACTGTGGCTCACAAGCCACATGCAGCTCTTTGGCCCCTTGGGTGTGGCATTAGAAGAAGTTTAAGTTTAAAAAATTTGGCTCTCAAAAGAAATTTCAATTGTTGTACTGTTGATGTGTGGCTCTGTTGACTAATGAGTTTGCGGTCCACTGCCCTAGTGCAAGCATATCAAACTCGCAGCCTACTGGCCACATGCAGCCCACAACAAATATGTTTGTGGCCCAGCCAATATAACAGTATGTAAGAAACATTTTGATAAAAATTTCATAACCTTAATTGGATCCAAAAACTATGGTACATCTACACAATGGAATACTATGCTGCCATAAAAAGAAGGAATTCTCATCATTTGCAGCAACCTGGATGGAATTGGAGAACATCATGCTGAGTGAAATAAGCCAATCAATGAAAGAGAAACACCACATGACCTCCCACTCATTTGTGGATAATAAAGAACATTATAAACTGATGAACCAAAAGATAGATATAGAGACAGTAAAGCAACAAGCAGATTGTCAAATTACAGCGGGGAGGGGAGGAGAATCTGGGGGAGATAATATAATATCAATAGATCAACCGAAGGACTTGTATACATGCATATAAGTACAACCAATGGACATAAAACTCTGGGGAGGGAGGAGATGTGTGGGAGGGAGGGACGGGGGCAAAAAAAAATCAATAAAATATGTAAAAATAAACAAACAAATAAATAAATAAATAAAAAAGAAAAAAAATTTCATAACCTAATTTACAATATCCTGTTATATGTAATTATTAATAACAAACTACAATGTTCGCTAATGACTAGATAATCATGATGCATTAATTTCCCTTAGGACCTTACACACAGGCACACCATTTCTCTTCACTAAAACTATCAGCAAATACTTTAGCAACTGGTTGCCACTTCATTAGTCCTGTACTAACTTGTTTGGTGTGCGCAACAGGAAATATTTTGCTTTGGGGGAACAATAAAATTGCCTTCTTTGTGTTATGCTTATTAATTTGTGCAGTTAATCAGTGTCTGGTAAGTTAATGTTCAAGAAAAATATTAATTTTTATTAAAATGTTCTATTATTTTATGTTAACAATTATTAATTTATTTCATCCCTTTGTATTCAGCATGTCTCTATAAAATGAACCTATGTTTCTATGAAAAATGAAGCTTTTATTTTTTGCGGCCCACATAAACTTAAAGCTTGTTTATTTGGCCCATGTTATCCTTTGAATTTGACATGTTTGCTCCAGTGAGTACTATATATCCTTTTCTTATATGATCATACATACGACCAGTAAAAAAATTTTACCTTGAATTTGTTGTACATTCTAATATGTCTTTTTTTAAAAAATATGTTTTTATTGATTTTTTTTAAGAGAGAGAAAAGGAGAGAAACATCAATGTGAGTGAAACATCAATCATTTGCCACCTGCACACACTTCAACTGGGTATCAAACCCACAACATGGGCATATGACCTGACCAGGAGGCAAACTGGAATCCTTTTAGTCACAAGATGATGTTCAGCCAACTGAGCTACACCGGCCAGGGCTTATATGGCTTTCTAGTGTAGTTATAAACTTAATTTGGTTGAGGACTGTTTAATCAGCTTCCTATAGTTTATCCTCAGAGGCTATCTTAGGCACACAGTTAGGAGGGCATGTGATAAGTCTTTGATTCTGCAATGAAAAAAAAAAAAAAAAAGTAAAGGCACCCAGGTCATGCCCTGCCATCATATCAAAAGTTAGACAGCTTATAAACAATTTCCCTTCCACTGGAAATAAATGTGCAGGATCAATTTGTGGATGGTATTTGGCAGATTTAGATCCTCTTGGAAGAAACGGAGGAAAATAATGCTTCATAATGATTGTAAATCCAATTTAAAATTGATTTAAAAGTCTTTCTCTTTGGTTATTATGATTGTTTAAGTTCTGGTCCTTCTCCTCTGATTACCATGACTTCTGGCCCCATGTATGCCTCCTTTATTACTGCCAAGGAATAAAATCAACCCCCACTGTGATGATGCTTTTTCATTTTTCCAAACAAGCATTATCTTTTCAGGAATACAGAGAGGGAAGTTGGGGAAAGTGAACTTCTGGTTGAACTGCTCAGCTCAGAATCCCCCTCCTCTGGGAAACTTTTACTACACCTTTCCTCCCCCAAATTTTTATAGGAGTAATTACTCCTAATTATTTATTTTCTGTGCTATCTCTGCACATATTGTTAATCTTCCACTTTATCATATCTGCTGTTACTGATTTCTTTGCAATAACCTGCCTCCCTCCTGAGACTGTGGACTGCTTGAGAGTAAAGACTGTGCTCTAATCATCTTTGTATCCTAAGAGCTGTTGGAATATGAATGTGGCAATTATTTGCTGAACTGGATTTTGAGTTCTTAAGTTATTACTATTACATTTAACGCATTTAAAAACATGTTTATATGTTCATTTTCAGAACAAGTAATCAGTGGCAAGTATTTGGCTAAGCCATGATTTTGAAGAAGTTTTCTTTGTAACACATTTATATTTTATACTTTTTAAAGTTGTCATTTTGTTTTTCAATCTCTAAACTCTTGGCAATGAATTATTTCTCCCACATATACAGCTTTAAGCTCTTGGTGAAAAGTTTCCAGCCTGTTCTGCCTTTTCTGATGAATGCTTTCCTGTTGGATGTGTTTAATTTATTTACTTTTCCTGGAATGACACATTCTTTCTAACTATATACTAATAGTAGTGCCTCTCTCTACCTAAATTGTTATATAAATATTCTAGATTGAGTTGTCTCTAAGGAACTAGCCTGATATTAAAAAGATTTATCTTCTCTCTATTGTTCCTGTGATAAATTAATTCAGCAAATACAAAAGGCTGCTCTTTTGAATACTATGTACAGACAATCCCTGACTCTCAATGGTGCGACTTCAGATTTTTCAACTTTATGATGGTGCAAAAGCAATATGCATTCAGTAGAAAATGTACTTAGAATTTTGAATTTTGATCTTTTCCCAGGCTAGCGCTGTGCCTACCTGTACTGGAGACTTCTTGTGAAGTTGGGCAGCAGTAGTGAGCCTCAGCTCCCAATTAGCCACAGGATCAAGAGAGTAAAAAACCAATAGTACTCTACAGAGTCCTGTGTTGCCAGTAATTTTTGAATATTATATTTTGTGTTTTTTGCATCGCATCATGTCTACAAATCGCCCATCTGACTCTCTTGGTCTGGTGAGAAGAAGAGGAAGATGATTACTCTTGAGAAGAAGCTCAAGATACTGTAGGCTAAAGTAAGTGTTCTGAGCATGCTTAAGGTAGGCCAGGCTAAGCTATGATGTTCGGTAAGTTGGGTATAGCAAATGCATTTTCAACTTAGTCTTTTCAACTTAGGATAAGTTTATGGGGACATCATTCCATCACAAGTTGTTGAGCACCTTTACTATGCTTAACTACCTTAGTTGTTTTTTGAAAAGGGAATGAATACATAAATTAATTACTGAATTCTGTTTATCTCTTTTCCTTATTTTCAATTTTACACTTTAATTTTCTACTTTGTAATCTTTCAAATGTAACTAAATTAGAATGGTAATACTGATTTTCCTATTGTCATAAAGGAGAGAAAAATTATTATTATTTTTATGTAATATATCAAAATGTTTATTAACATGGACATGTATTAATAATAATAGTAAAAGAATATTACATGCAATTAGGGCAAGAGGGCAGAAATTAATTTTACTACATAGAACTAAATTATTTCTGGAATATAATGAACAAGTGAGATAAACAAGTGCTTATAAAATATTAAAAATTATATATCGAAAGTAAAATGATCTCTACACCCTGTAATATTCAGAGTTTAAAAGAATGTTAATGTTAGTTATTATTTTAAAGATGGGTTCAGTTATTTGTCCAGGCTCACACAACTAGTCAGCAGCAGAAGTCTCCCAACTTGCAGACCAAAGTCTTGTAATATTTAGGCAAATAAATCAGGAAGACACATTAAATCATGACGCATCAATGCATTTCAGCTCTCTACTTATTAACCATAAAAATTATGCAATGGGCCAAAACCAGTTTGGCTCAATGGATAGAGCGTTGGCTAGGGGACTGAAAGGTCCCGGGTTCGATTCTGGTCAAGGGCATGTACCTTAGTTGTGGGCATATCCCCAGTAGGGGGTGTGCAAGAGGCAGCTGATCGATGACTCTCTCTCATCGATGTTTCTAACTTTCTATCTCTCTCCCTTCCTCTCTGTACAAAATCAATAAAATATATATTTTTTAAAAATTATGCAATGGGCTATGTTTTGGTGACAAATTTTTATTACTTTTTAATGTGCTGCCTGGTATAAACATGCAGACTGTTACTCCTTAGTGTTCATTTCCTTTAATTAAATCCTCAAGGTGCTGCCTGGTGGTATACACTGAGCATCCACAGCAGCGAGGCATACCCAAGCCCTGGGAAGGCATAGTTGGTAGCAGAGTTGAACACGTGAGCATATAGTCTGAATATTAAAACTTTCTTTTTAATATTTGATGAAGATTGCATTAGAGAAAGGACAGATAATATTCTTAGAGTTGTCCATGTTTAAAGAGATACAACTTTTATTGATTTCAGAGAGGAAGGAAGAAGGATAGAGAGATAGAAACATCAATGATGAGAGAGAATCTCTGATCACCTGCCTCCTGCAAGCCACCTACGGGGGATCGAACCCAAAACCCAGGCAAGTGCCCTTGGCTGGAATTGAACCTGAGACCCTTCAGTCCTCAGGCTGACGCTCTATCCACTGACCCAAACTGCCTAGGGCTAAAGAGATACAAGTTTTAGAGGAGCATAACTGGACATACCTCAAAATGTGAAATAAGTCAACGGGCCTTTCTTTTTTCAGACCTGAGAGACTCTTTACCTAAAATTGCAGCATTTACAGCCCCATTCTCATTTATCCCTTGTAGATCCTGTATTCCATCCACTCAGGAATAGCTGCTATTTGTTAAGTTGCTGTCATCCATTTTTTTTTAAAATTTAATTTATTGGGATGACATTGGTTTGCAAAACCATACAGGTTTCAACTGTATAACTCAGTAAGACATCCTAACTCCTACTGCCCTATCCCTCTGGTCTATATGCTATATTTATGTGTGTGGGGGGTGGTAACTTCTTCACCTTCTTCCATCTATTTACCCCACCCCATGCCCTATGACAGCTGTCAGTCTGTTCCATGTATCCATGCCTTGGTTTCTTTTTGATTCATCCATTTATTTTGTTCATTAGATTCCACATCTAAGTGAAATCATAGAGTGTTTGTCTTTCTCTGACTGGCTTTTTCCACTTAGTATAAGCTCCAGGTCCATCCATGCTGTTGCAAAAGATAAGATGTTCTTTTTATGGCTGCATAGTGTTCCACTGTGTAAATGTGCCACAGCTTTTTGATCTATTCATTTACTGATAGGCACATTTCCAGATCTTGGCTATTATAAATAACTAGGGGTCCAGTGCACGAATCTGTGCATCTTAAAAAAAGCTGTGGGCCATGAGGTTGTGGTGGGCATAGGGGAAGGTCTCAGCCCATCCTCCATGACCCTGCCCACCCCTCCCGCCATGGCCCCAGGTCCCCTGCTCATTGTTCGATCCCTGGTCAGAGCACATGCCTAGGTTGCAGGCTCAATCCCCAGTGTGGGGAGTGCAGGAGGCAGCCTATCAAAGATTCTCTCTCATCATTGATGTTTCTATCTCTCTCTCCCTCTACCTTCCTCTCTGAAATCAATAAAAAAATTAAAATGTTTTATATCTTAAAAGACAAGAATAATTTTATGTTTAAACTATATTTCCAATTGCTTTATTAATAAAATGTTGTCATAATCATAACCTTTGTAAATTTGAAATATCAAGTAGAATAAGAACCACAAATAGTTATAACAAATATTGTGCACAATTTTATATTGTTTATGTCCTTGATTCTTTAGTAGATCATTAGCTTCTTTTATCTTTTGAACTATTATCACTTACTCTATTACCTCATCAGTACTCCTTTTAGTAGAGATTGTTTCAATATGTCGCACTTCAGACAAAATATCAGATCTTGGAGAGCTTGAATTTTTTTGCATTAGTTTTCTTCAAAATTGCTTTGTATATTAGGTCATAAGGATTTCTTAAAACGAAGTCAGACACATTCAATTTTGTATGGTTATAATTTATTTGTTTTAGATAAATATTATCTAGAGCAACATGAATGTGCTTCAAATTATTTTATGATGTCTTGAGAAGTTATGTTCTTTGTAACATCAGAAACAATTTTGAATTTTTCAATTGATCTTATAGGTTAGTCATTGATGTTTTTCCATTTCCTTTTTTCCCCTTGAACTTTCCAATAATCTCTACACAATTATCAGAGTGAATGTAATGTCTTGTTTGTTTCTAAAACTTAGACTTCTCACATGTATTTATAGCACATCACTATGAATGCTGAGGTGATACTGTTGATTTTAACTTTGTAAGATATAATGGGCAGAATGATTTCAAACATTAGTCTGCCCATTATAATGTATCTCCCAAGATTCTTATATTTTAATTTACTCTGACTACAAACCAAACTCCTCTGGGTGGAACACATGAAATTAAGTCATTCAATAATACTCTCAGAGTATGAATTAATGATCTGAATCATATGATTTATTTCTCAGTGCTATCTCTTATTATGTTGTCCTGTTTCTCCAGCCAGAAAGAATGTGCAAGAATGCCTATGGTTGTTTTAATGGTTTTTATATTACTTTCTGGAGTAGAAAAATTAATCATTGCCTATCTGCTCACATCCTTTCTGAAAAGCATTTGTTCCTACTTAAAGCTTCCTCTATGGGTGATGGTGAACTTAGGCAGCTTCTTTGTCTGAGGTGACCCTACCCCTAAAAGGAACTAACTAACAGGCTCGATAAGCCAGGAATTTGGAATTTGCAAAGATCAAACTGAATGAATCATCTAGCTAAGAAAAACTGAGTCCCAAGATTATACAGAAGTGTGATTGAAAGTTCTCTAATTTTTTTTAAAAAGCAAAATCCAGATAAGGAGAGGAGATAGCCACAAGTCATCAAAGAAAGGTGGTTTTCAGAAAGAAGCAGCAGGATGAAGCAGAAGCACCAACCTGGGCAAACCCAGGAGACAGGCAGGCCCTTGCAGGGTAGAGGGAGTGGTCTGGTTACCAGTTTTGCCTGGGCTAGTGGGACCAAGAGGACCTGTGCTTTCATTTCTGACTCAGATGCTTCGGAGACTGCCTCTTGGGCTCTTATTCTCACATTTCTTACAACATCTACTTCAAATTTTCTATGCAAGCTTGAGCAAATTTTTGCTAATTGTCACCTGAGAGGCATTTAAAATCCTGGAGGTACTTAAAAATCAATATATATATATATATATATATATATATATATATATATATATATATAAATGTAATAAGACTTGAAAGGTATTAAAATTAAAAGAATGAAAGAGATACTCCTTAAAGTTCATTTCATATAAAACTAACAGATCCAAAATATGTGAACAATGAAATATTTACATTTCAATCTGAAAAAAAACTTTTCAATATATTAGGTATATTTCCATATCAGAAAATCTTAAGTAATTTTATGCCAATGATTTTGATAACACAAGGCAATCGTGTAAGATGTTCTCTAGTTCTTCAACATCTTCTTGCCCCCAGTCAAACTTGAACCCCAGCATTGTTCAGTTTGAACTTAATGGAAAGCAAACTTATTTGCTCAATTAACAAATTTCCTCCATTCATTTCTAGACTAGTATTTTCCCCCACATTGTGCTCTTATTTATTCTAATTCAGTATTTTTTATGCATTAGGACTCTTTTGATTATAAATGACAAAAATTCCAAATTTGATATAGCTTAGATAAAGAGACATTAATTGCCTTTTATAATAGAATTTTTTAACTTTAGACTTCAGGTGTGGCTCTAGAAATATTTTTATCTTTGTTTCTTGGCCCTGCTTTCCCCTGCGGCACCTCATTTCTTACATAGACGTTTTTCCATTTCATACCATGACAGCTAACATATCTAGAAATGTTGTCAAAGTCAAACTCATTCTCCATGTTTCCAGCAAATGTCTGACTGCTGCTAAGACTCAACCTTTGTGACTAGGGCTAGAATGCTCTGGGTTACCAGGTCTGGGTCCCAGGTCCACTACTGAAGGCACATGAGGTAAGAATGGGGCTGTGGGGCAGGGAGATAGTTTCCCAAAGGCAAAATCAAGATCCTTTACTATAAGAAGGCCAGATGGTGCCAGGAGGCCTAAGCAAAGGTAGTCCTTGTGTCTACTCAACACTTCACCCATTTCTGTAGGCATTCTGACTTCTCTTGTCCACTCAGTTTTGTTTTTTTAAATATATTTTATTGATATTTTTACAGAGAGGAAGGGAAAGAGATAGAGAGTTAGAAACATCGATGAGAGAGAGACATCGACCAGCTGCCTCCTGCACCCTTCCCCCCACCGGGGATGTGCCCGCAACCAAGGCACATGCCCTCAACAGGAATCAAACCTGGGACCCTTCAGTTCGCAGACCGATGCTCTATCCACAGAGCCAAACCGGTTTCGGCTCCACTCAGTTGTTATAGTTTTGTTGTCAGTTATAGACTGTTGACCCATACATCCTTATGCACTAATAGCACATTATTTTTCAAATGAGATCCACCAAATAAAAAATAATTCATCCAGAGATGGTCTTAGAAGCCAAGACCTTTTATGTAACATGATTCAAAGAATGCCTAGATAGTTCCTCTCTTTTTCAAATATCCCTTCCCACTACCTGATACAGAGATGTACTTTTTGGGAATTTTAGGAGTCTTGGAGTTGTCCAGTCTTTTGTTTTTTTTTTAAACACAAATATCCCCTTAAAGAGGCAGTAGTATTTTTAGCCACTGAGGGATGGTGCTCTAGTAGGGATTAGTTGATGGCTAGTGATAAAACAGTTTTCTGAGGGGCAGTGTCTAAGGGACATGGAATATTAGATTATTTTTGTTGGCACAACATTAAAGATTTACTTAAACTAATTTCATAATTTTGCTTATGGTTATTCCTGCTCTAAACCATCTTTTATACTGCTTCAACCCCATGGGGGGGGCACAGATAAGTTATACTGACCATAAGGAAAGAGGAAAAAAATGACACAAGGATTTCTTATCATAGGTGTTGGAAAAAATGATGGGATTTCAAGTGCCAAACCACAAGAAAGACAAACTATGATAGCTATCCATCAGTATTTGTGGGGTAAGACTCTATATCAAAGAAAGATAATACTCTTCTATTTACAAGATTTCCTGGTAGGAAAAGCTTACTTTAATAACAGATGTGGAGGTCATGAAAAATATTATTTAATTCAAGTACAAAGCAACAAGGTTTTATTGACTGGAATTGGAGAGAATATAAGTATTTTAACATTTACTGCCGTCTACGTGCCAGGCATTAATCTTGGTGTTAGAGATACACTGATATGTCAAATATATTAAAATCTTCACCTCCATTGAACTTACATATTAGTGGAGAACATATGCTGTAATCACCACAATAAATAAATAAAACACGTGGAATAGTAGAAACATAAAAGCCATTGAAAAAAAATAAGTTAAAAATAATTTAGGAGGGCTTTGTGGTGGTAACAGTGCAACTTTCAGTAGGATAGACTTGGTTGGGAAGGTAACAATAGAGCAGAAAATGGAGACTGCTCAAGGACTGAGCCACACAGACACTGGCAGGAAGAAGTTACGGGCAGGGAAGTCCCCAGGTGAGCATGTGTCTGGAGGACTGAGCAACAGTAATGAGGCTGGAGGACTGAGCAACAGTAACGAGGCTGGTGTGTTGGGACTGAATGAACAAGGAGGAGAGTAGAGGGAGTTTGAGAACACAGAGGATGTAATTACATTATTTTCTACCAAAATACTTTATTACAAGTTAGTGGTATCCACCGAGGTTCCAAAAGTTTAGCTACTGCATCTTAAACATGTGTTTTGATTTGTAAATATGTTTAATTCACAAGCTCTGAGTGGCAGTCTACTTAGGCTAGATGTTATTTTATTTATTTATTTATTTATTTATTTATTTATTTATTTATTTATTTTTACCTATTTTACATTTCCTCAACTTAGACTCTCATTTTATAAATAAATGTGAACTATTTTTTAAATTGCTGTCTATTGTATGCATGTTAAAAGAATGTTCTTAAAAAATGTAATTTTTTTGATAGGGCTTAAGGATGCAATGTTGCCATGGGTGATCTTGTGCAGTCACAGACTGGATGATAATAAAAAAAAAAGACAGACTTGCTGCAAAATATGCCTAAAAGTGGAAAACTGCAAATAATCTCCCTCTAGCGGTCCAAGAAGGATAATGTGCAGACCTTACTTGAGTAGAATTTGTTGGAAACTGCTCGAATAAAGTCCAGATGAAGTTCAGTTGGGGCCTTGCCTGTGACGCTGGGTAACGTGAACCAGTTATTGACCCGAATCTATAATAATAAAAGGATAATATGCTAATTAGACCGGACTTTTTCTGGACATAATTCCAGACTCCAGACGTCCTTCCTGATGAAGCCGGGATGGAGGAAGCCAGCCTGGGTCCTGGGTGCCTGACAGCAGCTGGAGGTTGGAAGCCCCAGTCCTGAGTGCCAGAGGGAAGCCCCTGCCAGCAACTAGGGGAAGGAAGGCTTACTCTTGCATGAATTTTTATGCATCGGGCCTCTGGTCTTCAATAAATGGAAAGAGTAGGCTGCATCATTGTAAAGTAACTTGGTAGCTAAAAAATTTAGAGATCAGTTTTAATTGTGTTTTTCAATTATATATATATATATATATATATATATATATATATATATATATATATATATATAAATTATACATTTGTCAATATTAAACCTGTAGATAGAGCTAAGATATTTTGGGAAAAATTGCAAAACAAACAAACAAACAAACAAAAAATGAGGCTCCCTGCTTTTGACACTAATATATTTTGAATTTTCTGAGTATTTATTCCCAGCCCTGCTTCTGCCACCGTGACACAATTTATGGCTTCTTTTCTCCAGGGAATGTGGATGCTTAGAAAATCCACTTTATTTATTTAGTGTCAGCCAAAGTAAATAAAAGAAAGTATGTCTGTAAAAGGAAATAAAATATTACATTCCAAAAATAGGCCATAATGGTCTTATCAGTGGTAAAGTTGAGAACTGATATAATTTTGAGTTAATATAATTTTATATTTTTTACTAATTATTTTAAAGTCAGATGTTTTCCCCTCTATGCCTTGTACTATTGTTCAGTGTTTCCTAAACTTTAACTTTTTTTAAATTTCTTTATTGACTAAGGTATCACATATTTGTCCTCATCCCCCCAATCCCATCCCTCACCCCTCCCCACTCATGCCCCCACCCCCCTATTGTCCTTGACCACTGGTTAGGCTCATATGTATGCACACAAGTGCTTTGGTTGATATCTCTCTTTTAACATTTTTAAATTTTGTTTTTCTACCTGCTCAGGTAATACTTGGATATAAGTACTGTAATTGTTAACATTTACATGAATTAAAAAAATACAAATGTGCTACAAAAAGTTTAAAGGATATTGGAATCTATCTAATAAAAAGTATTTTTCATCAATACATTTCCCTCAATCTTACTTCTCTTCCATGGATTAAATCAACATTATGGGTTTCAGCTTTATCGAAATGTTCAGTATATGTGCACGCGTGCGCACACACACACAGACTATAGACTTCTTCTGCATTATGCTTTTCTCACATAACTATATAAATTGGAGATATTTAAGTGAGATAATTATTCATTTTTCTCTATTGTTCTATCTATCTCTATATATGTTTACCTACCTATCCATCCATCCATCTATCCATCTATTCATTCACTTCTACTTTATCTACCTAATCTATCATTTTTATATCTCCTAGTAAGTCCCCTCTTTTCTTCCCTCATCGCTACCTCTTTCTGCTCATCTGCACCAATCTCTCCTACCAAAGACTGACTTCTGTTCTTCATGCTCACAACACAAAATGTTATCACTGATTCTGAGTTTGCATCTTTTTACTCAGGAACACACAGAGATCTAGACAATTATTTTTAGCGCTAATTCCAAGTTTCATAAAGAAGAAAAGAGCTAAATGGCCTTATTGGCTCAGATATGACACCAAATTCATTTACAGTATCCACAGAGGCAGATGGTATTGCAGCCACATGACCACCAAAACCTTGTCCTGCAGCTATAGGAAGTGCAAACTAGAGGCAGTTCACAGAGAAAATGGTTCTTAGGTAAGGAGGTGGGGATCTGGGCCTCCAGTTGAGTAGATAATCTACTTACAGGCAAACTTCCTCTTTAAAAACTCAATTCAATTGTAAAACCTGCCTCTCAGAGATGAACTCTAACACCAATGGCATTATTTTGAACATTTGCATAGGAATTATCTTCTTATACAAATATTTCTGGGACCTTCTCTGATATTCTTCTCTGGCTTCTTGACCTGCATTACCATTATCTCTTCCACACTATAAAATGCATTGCTTTGGACTGGAGCCAGTGAAAGTACAGTATTTTTTCTTTTCCTCCAAGATAAATCAGGACTGATTTTCTAAGGAAATGAATTATTATTGTATTCATTTTGCATAATATTAAAAAATATTATTGAACAAAAAGGATAGTATTATTGAAATTAGATGCCTTGTTTAAGGTATATCCCCTAGTTAGATGGTCCCTGATTTAAAATCCTTAGATTTAGGATTTTTTAAAATTTATATACTGGTTAGAAAGTGATACACATTGATCTCTTCCTGGGCTAGTGGTATGTAGTAAGATACTTTCTCATGATGCTGGGCAGTGGCAGCACAGCTCCCAGGCAGTCACAGGATCATTATTGTTTACTGTGCTGCCAGGGTTTTTTGGAGCATATTTAAGGTAGGTTAAACTAAGGGATAATGTTCAATAAGTTAGCTGAATTATCAATAGATTCATTTTCAACTTATGAGGGGCTTATCCAGACATAACCCCATTGTAAGTAGAGGAGCCTTTGTGTGTGGATAATAGTGCTGAAGCAAACTTGCCAGAGAAGAAGAGTTTAGAAGAAGTGAAGTCCTCATGCTGCCTTTAGGATACTTACAGACCCAATGTTTTAAAGTTTTTCAATTCTTTGGAAAATATTAGAAGAATATGCCAAAACTGGTTTGGTTCAGTGGATAGAGCCTGCAGACTAAAAGTTCCCAGATTCGATTCAGGTCAAGGCCTGTCGGGGGTGTGCAAGAGGCAGCTGATCGATGATTCTCTCTCATTGATGTTTCTAACTCTCTATCCCTCTCTCTTCCTCTCTGGAAAAAATCAACTATATATATATATATGATTAGAAAAATATAAAATTCTGTAATCACTGTTTATGATCATGCTTTGCCCCAAGAGCCACCTATTTATATAATTGGGGGGTTTTGCCTTAAAAAATTATTGTTATTATTACTGCTGTTGTAACTTTTATATTTGAAAATTTTCAAAGCTATAGATGTAGAAGAGTATAATGGATCCATATATTCATGTCATCCAACTTAACAATTACCAGCTCATGACCAAACAAATTTCAATTACTTCTCAGTGCACTCACCCCTTTCCAAAATTATATTGAAGCAAATCCCAGACATGAAGGCATTTTATCTTGGAAATATCCCAGTACGTATTTTTAGATGGTAAAAACTCTCTAAGAAAAACTCATCCACAATAACTGTGATTGCACCCTAAAATTAACAATAGCTTCTAAGTTTATCAACTATCCATCATAAAAAATTTTCAATTTTTCTTGAATCAGATCCATGTGCGATGCATGCATTACAACTGTTTAGTGAATCTTTTAGTTATTTCATTGGTTTCTTTCTCCATCCCCCTCCTTTCCTTGCATTTTGTTGTTGCTGTTCATAAAAATGGAGTCATTGCTGCATAGAGTTTTACACATGACCATGCTTTTGCTGAGTTCATCCCCATAGTACTATTTAACATGTTCCTCCAAATTCCCAGTATATCTGAAATTCATACTTTGATCTAGATGCTTGATGAGATGCAGATTAAGTTTTTTTGGCAAGACAACTTGATAGATGGTAATGTGAACTTCCATCATGCAGCACACAATGTTTGGCTGTCTCAATTTCTGTAATGTCATCAGAAGTTGATGATAATTGGCCAGATTCCATAATGCCTTAGGCATTACAAAGTGTTGATATCTTAATTCTATCATTTATTTTTCAAATAGTAAGCCCTATATGAAGATAACTTCTTGACAATTTATTTTGTTATCCTGAGGTGTGTTGAGACTAGGAAAAGCAAAATCAATGTGTTTTTCCCCCCTTCTTTTTGATTTTTTAAAACAGAAAGCTATTTTGCATTATCAATTATTTTTTTTATATTGCTATGAACTGGTGAGTCTAAATATATTTTATGAGTTTCAATATATAACAATTATTTTTCTTATTGATTCACATTTGCCCAACATAGACTTTTTAAGTTGGCTCCTAAATCCTTTGAACATGATCCCAAGCAGTCTTTTACAATTTCCTCGCTATCTGATTTGTGAAGACAATAAGGCTGATTTTGTATATTTCCTACTTCAGACTTGAAGTTACTATTTTCTGTAAAAGAGCCCAGGATCCTTCTAGCCAAAAGTTAAGAGGGATACTAAAAATTCAAATTCCATTATGCACAGCTTATTTCTATTTAGCCTCATGGCTCATAAATCTGTTTCTCCTTTGTCCAATATCAAAAATCCTGGACTCCCACCACACAAAAGTAAATATAATCCCATAGAAAACACAGAACAGTCTCAGGACAATGATATCAACCCCACTACTAACAATCTGATCATTAGAAAGATTTCCATAATGAATCTTTGTTTTATAACCGTGCAAAATATTTATATGGTTACATAGCCAACTCTATGAAATAAGAGTAGTTTATATCCCTGATCACTTCCACCATATTCCTGTTCTTCATTTTATTTTTGTGGTGGTTTGTTTTTATTTAAAAAAATCATAAGCAAAGACACACCAGTAGAGATACAATAACAGAAATATATTTATAACCACTCTTTCGTGATTAAGGACAAATACTCAGTTTTCCATCTTGCTTCCCCCCCCTCCCACTTAATGATACATCTAAGAGATCACTCCATAGTAGTATCTATCTATAATAATAAAAGCTAATATGCTAATTAGACTGGAAAGCTGAATGACCTTTCAGTCATCATTCTAGACGTCCTTCCAGAAGAAGCTGTGGTGGCGGAAGTCGAGTCAAGGGCAGTTAGGGGCAATCATACAAGCAGGCAAGTGGTTAGGGGTGATCAGGCAGGCAGACAGTGTGGTTAGGGGTGATTAGGCAGGCAGGTGAATGGTTAGGGGCAATCAGGCAGGCAAGTGACCAGTTAGGGGTGATCAGCCAGGCATGAAGAGTTGTTAGGAGTGATGAGGCAGGCAGGCGAGTGATTAGGGGCAATCAGGCAGGCAGGCAGGCCAGCAGTTAGGAGCCAGCAGTCCTGAATTTTGAGAGGGTGTAGGCTGAGCTGAGGGAATTTCAAGCACTGAGCCCCTAGCGTAAGTATAACACTCATTGCTTTTTACAGATACATAGAACTCCATTGTAGATGTCTTGAGTTTATTAAACCAATGCCCTATTTGTGGACATTTAGATTATTTTCAAACATTACAAATAATGCTACAATAAATGCTCTTGTGTCTATGTTTTTTCCTATTTTAATAGTGTATCTTTGGGATAGATTCCTAATAATGGATTATCCAATAAGTCAAAGGAAAAATTAATGTGTAATTTTGCTAGTTTGCTAAATTCTCTCCATAAAAGATAATGCCATTTTGTATTCTCATCAACAATGTACGAATATGCCTGCTGTACAGATATTGTTAAACATTTGGATTTTTGTAGTATTATAGGTAAGAAAAGATATATTGGTATTGTTTTATTATTGTACAAACTTTTTAGTATTTTTAATTATTTCATTAAGCTCTCTGTTAATATCTCCAGACTTATTTATTTATTTATTTATTTCTAGAAATTTTCTTTTATATTTTAGAGAAAGGAAGAGTGAGAGGAGAGAAGAGAGAGAGGGAAAGAGGTTTTGATTGCCTCCCATACACACCTGGACCAGAGATAGAACCTGTAACTTAGGTATGTGCCCTGACCATGAATCAAACCCAACACCTTTTGGTTTCCAAGACGATGCTCCAACCAACTGAGCCACACTGGCCAGAGCTCCAAGCTATTTTATTTCTAGAGTTGTTAGGTTTCTCTTTTTTATTTAAAAAATCTCTTTGAACAAGAGGGAATTTTACCAGTTATCTCTGCTATAATATGTGAATATTTTTTCCTGTTTATCATAATATTTTAGCTTTGTTTATAGTAATTTTTGCCATGAAAAAAAAATCACCTTTATGAAATCCAGCTTTACTGTATCACTCCTGGATTTTAAGTCAGAAGAGAATTTCTCTGGTTATGGAAGAATTGAGTTTATGCACAATGTATCCAAGTTCTCCTTTACCCCTTGCATTGTTTTATTTATTTATTTATTTATTTATTTATTTTTGCATTTAAATTTTTGATCCATATGGAATTTATTTGTTAGGGTATGAGAAATAGATCAAGTTTAACTTTTTTATATGACTATCTAGTTAAACCAATTCTTTAAATGTCCATCTTTTAGCCCACAGACTTGGGATGCTGCTCCTGTCATATACTAAATGCTCATATGCAAATGAGTATACTTCAGTTTTCTGTTGTGTCACAGTGTCTTACCATGTGCCAATAAAAAATTAATGGCTTATCTCCATCTCTTCAACCATTACTCTTCTTTTTCAGAGTTTTCTTGAACATTGTTGGTTAGTCCCCAAAATGATTTTTATTAAATTTGAAGTCAACTTTTCCAGTTTCAGGGGGAAAGAAACATGATATATTTTTATTGTGATTAGATTGAATTTATTAAGTAATTTGGATATAGCTCACATCTTTATAATGTTGAGGCTTCTGCTCCAAAAATATTGTATAACTTTTCACTTGGTTCAGTCTACTTTTTTAGTCTTTTGGGTATACTTGTTGTTTTCATATAGATTTTATACATTTTAGCATATCTATCTATCTATCTACCTATCTATTATCTATCATCTATCTATCTATCATTTATCTCCAATATAATAAAAGCCTAGTATGCTAAGTGTCCAGTCATCCATTCAACCAAAGTATAATATGCTAATGATATGCTAAGGCTGCTCAACCACTTCCTATGACATGCACTGACCACCAGGGGACAGACACTCTGACCAGTAGGTTAGCTTGCTGCTGGGGTCTGGCCAGTCAGGACTGAGCAAGATGGGTCATACATGCCCTGGAGCCCTCCCGCATTCCCACCCCAGCTGGCCAACCTCCCACATCCCTCCTTGCCTTCAATCATGCACCAGTGGGGTCCCTTGGCTTGGCCTGTACCCTCTCGCAATCTGGGACCACTTGGGGGATGTTGGAGAGCCAGTTTTGGCCTGATCCCACTCAACACAGGAGCTGCCCCTGGTGGTCAGTGCGCTCCCACGGGGGAGTGGTGCTCAGCCAGAAGCTGGTCTCATGGCTGGCGAGTGCAGCTGCGGTGGCAGAAGCCTCTCCTGTCTCTACAGCTGTGCTAAGCTGTCAGTCAGACATCCCCTGTGGGCTTCTGGACTGTGAGAGGGCATAGGCTGGGCTGAGGGACCCCCCCCCCCAAAAAAAAAAAAGTGCATGAATTTTGTGCACCAGGCCATATACCTAAGAATTGTATTATTAGATTTTGCAATTGACATGGGGTCTTCTCTCCTATTATAACCTCTAAATTTTTTTTCTTATATATGAAGACTAGTGATTACTGGATATTAAGTTTAAAAATATTTTTTTCAGTAAATTCTGTTTTTTCCCCCAGATGTATACTTATAGTATGTCCAAATAGAAATGGTTTTACATTTACCTATGTAACTTTTATGGCTATAGTTGATTTTTGTTGCTTGATTGAATGACTGAGCACAGTGCTCAACAGTAATGGAGATTGTAGTCATCCTCACCTTTGTTTCTTGCTTTTTAATTTAAGCATCAAGTGATTCCCTACTAAATAAAAATGCTAAGTTTTATGATGAGGTATATACATATGGCCATGCATTTCCATCCTATTTGTTAATTTTTAGCATGAATGGTGTTGTTTGAGTGTTACTAAATGCTTTTTCTGCATCTATGGATTTGGTCATATTCTTCTTCTTAGCTCTATTATACTGCGGGAGCATATTAATGGATTTCCTAACTCTAAATTTCTGAATAAACCCTATTTAGTTATGGTGTATTGTTTAAAAGGATTGTTGCATTTAGTTTATTGCTATTTTATTATTTATTTATTTCATCACATCCATATTCACAAAGAGGTTGGTTTGTTGCTCCCTTTCTCTCTCTCTTTCAACTTGTTACTGCATGTGGCCATTCTATAATACTTTCTCTCTGAAGATTAATATGTATATTTAGTTCTTCAGGCAATTGCATATTTTGCTAGTCCTTATTTCAATGTCTCCCTAATCATTGTGGTTTTCTAATTCTTGTTTTCTGGTAATTTCCAGGGAAGGTTTTGTAAATAGTATTCTCTGACTTTTTGGATTCTGAAACTATTTGTCTGGTACCTTTGTACAAGTAGCCAGAGAAAGTTTGAGAATGTAGTGGTAGTAAATGAGATTACATAGGTATTAATTTCTAATGCATTCTGCACATTCATTGGACCATTTACAACATTGCTTACTTGCCTGTGTTTTGAATTTTCACAATAGACTTCAGTGCCCTATGAGTAACCTCTGCATAGACCTTGACAAAGGACAGTGGCTCTCCTGTGTAGTTGGGCAAGAAAAAGTTACCTGTGTTTGTTTGCTTGTTTTAAATCTTAACAATCTAAGATTTGAGAAGTATTGCAAGCTTTTTATGGGAGTAGAAAGGTTTTTGTTTGTTTTGTTTTTTGTCAAGTCTCTTCCATTCACTAGCATTGATATAACAAAGGCCTGTAACCACTTTTTTCCAGAAAGGGTACTTTGTAATAATCTAGCTCTTCTTCCTTATCATTTATAAATGTGCATTACTGCCCTCTGCTGCATGAACTTGAACCTCTCCTAGTCCTGTAGACTAACAATAACTGTGTAAGATCATTGATTTTTTTTAAAAAGCAAATCTCTAACAGTTAACTGGAAGTCTCCTCTTGTCATCAATAATACCATGATAAGTTGCATTTTCCATACGCACCACATACATAGATTTAGTTAGAGGGATTACTTAAAGTGGTTTCCTTATAGGCTTTTTAACATTAAATGGTTACTGGAAAAGAAAATCAGAGGATCATGTGTGCCATATTCAGAAGGTATACAAATTAACTTATATTTAACAATCTTTGGCTGTAAACAGTGTTGTAATAAGTATAACTTTTGACCAGAACTTGCAATTATGAGTTTTCCAATGGATGACCTAATAAGGAAACATATAGAAGGAAAATCAGGTAATTCCATGAATTTGAAAACAGTACTTAGAAGGTTGTAGATGTAGTTTGTTTTTCATGTTAGAAAGGGTGCCAGTTTGTATAATCTTTGGCTCAATGTCAGCTCTAGTGTTAAGTAAACAAAATAATAGTTTTCCAAATTTGAATGGTTCTATTGCATACAAAGCTCATATTTATATAATTATAATACAGTTTAATACCTAAAAGGCAAATTGATAAAATATTTAAGAACTTTATTTTCTTATTAATGAGAATAGAGCCAACCCAATTTTAGAACATGGGAATAGTTGCTATGTTCTAGGACAGTGGTCAGCAAACTCATTAGTCAACAGAGCCAAATATCAACAGTACAATGATTAAAATTGCTTTTGAGAGCCAATTTTTTAAAACTTAATCTTTTTCTAATGCCACTTCTTCAAAATAGACTCACCCAGGCCGAGGTATTTTGTGGAAGAGCCACATTCAAGGGGCCAAAGAGCTGCATGTGGCTCCTGAGCTGTGGTTTGCCTACCACTGTTCTAGGAGATAGTATTTTATCTTAGGTATATTCAAATTTGCACATATATACTTGATATTAACAACCAAAAATAGCATTTAATGGATTTCAGAAAGAAGTAAAACAAAAACAGTAAAAATTAAACTAAATTTAAACTTATTCTAACTCATGTTTCTTGATAATTTAAAAACCCAGTGGTCGAAGTACACATACATTAAAAAATGATTTCATGAGCACTTTCAATGAAATTAGATAGTCCCTTTGCTTCCCCATATTTAGTACTGCCTTGAGTTAATTAAAGGTACTGTGATTCCAAGTGACTATTAATTTACTGAATAAATTGAACAAATCAAATTAAACAAATGGACAAATTAAGTTAGTAATAGAACAGCTTGCTGATTGCTAGACCAATTCTATTTTTGATTGCCACTTCCTTTTTCTTTGTTCTACCATGATTTCACTTTTGTATCATCTACTCCTGTATTTTATTGTTTCCATCTTTCATTAACAGTGTGCTGTTTTTCAATGTAGAAATGACCTTATCTTCCTGGCACATAGCTTGTAGTCTTTGTTTTCTTTCCCAGGGCCCAGTGGAATCTTGACAATCACATTCAGACTCAGTCAGCTGGGTTCATGTTCAGCCATAATTCACACAAAGAAGAAAGGTCAGGAAGTTAATATCATTAGCACAGGCCAAAAGTAAAATGGTAATAGATAAATTTAAATAATGCTTTTAACTATATAACTATCTCTCACATTAAGTTTAGGAACTCTAGTAGAGTTTCACAAATGTTACTCTTTTCCCAAATATTTCAATATACATGATGCCGATAAATCCATGTTATAAAGGAAATGTGCACCCCCCCCAAAAAAAAAAAAAAAAACACAAAAAAAGTTCATATTTAGAAACCCTAACTAACAGCATTTCAGAATATAACACATTTGGAAATAAGGTTTTAAAAAATGTAATTAAATTAGAATGAGGTCCTTATGGTAGGTCCTAATTCAATATGACTAGTGTCCTTATAAGAAGAGGACATTTGGACAAAGACAGAGGAACTGCTCAGTGAGAAGGAGGCCATCTGCAAGCCATGGAGAGAGGCCTGGAAGAAACCCAATCTGCTGATCCCTCTATCTTGGACTTCTTGCCTCTAGAACCATGAGACATTATTTATGTGGTTTAAGCCACCATGTCTGTAGTATTTTGTTACATCAGCCAAAGTAGAAATATTGTAGAGAGCCATTTTGGGTTCTCTGCAAAATGGTCATTCAGTTTCCAAGAGGCTTTACTGAGCAAACCTGCAGAATGTGCACTCATCCACTTCCATTCTTGGTGTTATTTGTAGCCCTTTACCACGTGGTCTATGTTGATCTTTCAGAGGAATCAGTGTTAGGCCCTGCTGCAGGGACTCCAAGGCACCTTCAGGTTCCTCTAGTGAGTTCTTCCTTAGGTGCACTGCACATTGTTGCCATAACTGGGCATTTATAGTACAAATGAGGGCCTGCTGTGTGATAAGCTACTCTTTGCTCAGTGTTATGTAATATTGAATGTTTCATGGAAGGCATAAATTATGAGATACAAATAAAAGGAAATACATATAGTAGATATAAAGTACTTAACCAGCCTAGTATATAATAAGCATTCAATGTATTTTGGTTATTATTATTTTTTATTTTTTTATTATTGCTATATATTCCAAAACTCCTTAAGGTGATTGGAGTTTAATATCCTGTTTTTATTTTAACACCTCAAACTGTTCTTGAGTATTGTAACCTATTTCTAGGGTATCAAAAGGTAGATTGTATTACAAAATCATCATTCAAAGATAAACTAAACACAATTTACATTCCTTGTTAACAATCCAAGTTGTGCTTCAAAGATGGATTTTTAAATTGTTACATTGAAATCTGTTTCCTTACTTTTTATGCAAATTTTTTTTACCATTATTTTAAAATCTATTCCACAATTTATTTTATGGTGAACGTTTTTCCATCTTCATTGATCATAGTTTCAGTTAACTTACCAGGAATATACACATTGTACCATGCCTGAGTG